>NC_084795.1:167652070-168285284 GCF_963169125.1 Humulus lupulus
TAGATTAGCTGTGTAGACCTAGAGATTTGTATGCTAGGGGATTTCGGACACAGTTGCCAACTAGAGAATTGTTAGTCTTTAGGAGATGAGTTAAAGCATTTCCAGTAGAGGTAGATAGTAGGGTGTTGTCTGTGGATCTTATTGAGTTAGTGATGGATGACTTTGATATGATCCTAGCAATAGATTGGTTATCAAAATATGGGGAGACGATTGACTGCAAGCGCTAATGGTGACCTTTGAACCAGAAGGGGAGGTACCCTTTGTATTTGTGGGAACATTGAGTGGACTGCGAGTACCTATGATTTCAGCATTGAAGGCTAAAGACTTGATGTAGGAGGGTTGTGTATGATTTATAGCAAACATTGTGTATACCTCTAGAGTTAGGTCGGTTGGACTGGGTTAAATCAGACTATTATGTGTGTAGCGTCCCAACTTGTTAATAAGGCTTAGGGCATTGATCAGCATACCTGGATTGCAGTAATAGATTTAATTATGTTAATAAATGAATTTGATGATTATGTGATTAGAAATGCATGTTTAGGTGAATTAAATGTGCGTGTAGGCCCCATTTGGCTATTATGGGCATATTTGTAAATTTTACCTCGTTGAGGGCATAAATGCAATATTTTTATATATTGTGATTAGCACCACGAGTGAGGGGTAATATATTTGTAATGCACAATCTGAGACTGTCCTAGGGAATAGTTTAGCTAAAAGTCACAACGGGGTCAAATACCCGGCTCGAGAGGAGCGTAGGGATATTTTGGGAATGTTATGTGTTCAGGATTTATCGAGTAACGGGTAGAAGTTTAGTAATGATTTGGAAATTTCAGGATTTAATGGAGATTTATGGGAACACTCGAGGAATTAGCTGGATATGGAAAATGACAGAATTTCCCTTGAGGTTAATATAGGAGTTTAATTTGAAGGAGGGGAAAAGTGGTAATTAGCCTTAATAATGGATAGACTTTGGGTTGAAGAAGGTATCTCACGTTTCTTTCTCAGTTTGGTGTTGTGCTTGGGTCTCCTGGAAGCTTTAGAGAAAGTTAGAAACCCAATGGAGGACTTCTGAATTTGTAGATCAAAGTGGGAAAAAGCAGGCCAGGGATTGAAGCCAAAGGAGCTGGAGATCGCTCTGCACGTTTCATGTAAGAGTTAGAACTAGTTTCATGTTGAATTTCTTTATTTTGTTGAAGTTTTGGGGGTTGAACCTAGATAATTGAACTTGGATTGTAGTAGGATTTTGTTTAGTTTCTTTAAGTTTATGTTCTGCCATAAGTTTGGTATAAGTGATTTGGGGTGGAATTCTAGCTTTAGCATAGGTTTGGGTTGATATGTAGGGAATTTAGAAGTCTAAAAATGGAGGTATTTTCTGGGTTTCGGGTTCGAGTCGCAGCCCTGTTCATCAGGCACCGCAGCCCGCTTGAGTTTATAGGCCAGGATACTTTGAAAAATTTGCCCAGGTGCTGCAGCGCGAGGTTTGTGTGCCGCGGCCCATGTCCGTCAGCTGAGAGGCATTGTGCCTTTGACTTAGGGCGTGCTGGGACCCTTAAGGGGGGCTGGGCTGTGACCCAAATGGAGAATTTTTGCTGTTTGAAGGATTTTAGCTGTAGAACTCAAACGTTAAGGCTCGGGAAGGTTTCTACTACCCATTTTGGTAGTTACCAAGGTCCTGGAGGCTAGATTTATGTCTCGAATCTATTTATTGGATTAGAACTTGATGAATTGCTATTATAAATATGTTTTGTTAGAGAACTGTGCTCGAGATTGCGGTGCTAAGATAGCTTGGGGCACAAGTAAGAAAACTGTTGTACCCATAGAGCAGGGCATGGCCCTATTGATTGAATTGCATGGTGTAACCCTATTGTTTATGTTTAGTATATGTTTAAATATGTGTTGATATTATGCTATGTAGTGCATATTTGTGAATGAACGGCGAAGTCTGAGAACAGCGAAGGACAGAAACGGCAAAGGCCGAGAACGGCAGGAAGCCGAGTATGGCAAGGGGCTGGGAATGGCGTTGAGCACGTGGAGTGCAAAGCCGAGTATGGCAAGGGGCTGGGAATGGTGTTAAGCACGCGGAGTGCAGGCTATTAGGGCGAGACCCTCCTAGGATGTTGGAGTCATCATCTCGGTGAAGACTGGGAACCCAGGGCTTGGTAAAGCGCTTGGGACGGCATGGCCACTATGTGTTTAGCCTGTTGGCTGCATTGTTATATGATGTTAGTAGATATATATATGTATATATGTTAGTTGTTTTGTGTTGAGTTTTCTTTTTGGGCTTCGGTTCACGGGTGCTCTATTGTGTAGGTAAGGGCAAAGGAAAGGTTGACCAACCATGAGTATGGTGAGCGTGGAGTGAAGAGTACATGTTCAGCCTACCTAGCTGCCACGGTTAGGGTTAGTTTGGAAAAAAATATAATGTATTGGTACAGATATTTCGCCTAGGTCGACCTTAAATGTATTTTGAGATGTAAAGTATTTTCTAAATAGTATTTTGGGATCCCAAATGTTTAACTCTTTATGTTTTCAATGAATGACCACATTTTCATATTAAATGCCTTTAAACAATTTTTTCATCATAGTTTAGCTACACTTTTAACCTAAAACCTCGATTAGTGAGTTAATGGCACGTTTTAAACTAACTTAGTAGTGACTTTAAGGAAGTAAGGTGTTACAATGTAAGTTTCCAGATTTGTTCCCCGTAGACTTGCCACGGTTGTTGCCACACTAAGAGATCAAGTTTGTTATAGAGTTGGCGCCAGGGTGGAGCCAGTATCTAGGACACCTTATACAATGGCTCTGGCAGAGTTGAAGGAACTGAAGATTCATTTGTAAGAGTTGGTGGATTTGGGATTTATCAAATTGAGCTATTATCCAAGGAGTGCTCCGTTTTTGTTCATCAAGAAGAAGGATGGATCCTTAAGGATGTGTATTAACTACACAGAGCTGAACAAGTTGACCATTAAGAATAAGTAGTCACTACCTAGGATCGACGACTTGTTTGACCAACTACAAGGGAATACAGTGTTCTCTAAGATTGATCTTCGGTCAAGCTACTTCCAGGTAAGGATTAAAGAGGAGGATATACCAAAGACCACTTTCCGCACGAGGTATGGACACTATGAATTCCTAGTTATGTCCTTCGGATTAACCAACACCCCAGCAACCTTTATGGACTTGATGACTAAGGTCTTCAAGGATTATATGGACAAGTTTTTGATTATATTCATTGACGACATACTGGTATACTCTTAGTTAGAGACAAAGCACGAGCAACATCTATGCCTGGTAGTACAGTAGTTGAGGGAGCATAGGTTATATTCTAAGTTCAGCAAGTGTGAGTTTTTGCTACACCAAGTAACATTTATGGGTCATATTGTCAGTAGGGAGGGGATTCTAGTTGACCCAAGTAAGATTGAGGCAGTGAGGGATTTGCCAAGGCCGAGTAGTGTACTGGAGGTTAGGAGCTTTTTTGGATTGGCAGGGTACCACCGACGGTTTGTCGAGGGATTTTCCAGAATAGCCACACCATTGGCTGAATTGACACGTAAGAAGACTAAGTATGTGTGGACAGACAGGTGTGAGAACAGTTTCAGTGAGTTGAAGTGGGAACTGATCACCGCTCCAATATTGAATTTGTTGTCAGACAATGAGAAGTTTCTAGTTTATTGTGATACTTCCAGACAGGGTTTGGGGTGTGTACTGATGCAGGATGGAAAGGTAACAGCCTAAGCGTCGACACAGTTGAAGGAGTATGAACAGAGGTATCCCACACATGATCTAGAATTGGCGACAGTGGTATTTTCACTTAAGATTTGGAGACATTATTTATATGGCGAGAACTTCAATATACACTGACCATAAGAGTTTGAAGTAATTCTTTACTCATAAAGATTTGAATATGCACCAGAGGCGTTGGCTAGAATTGGTAAAGGATTACGATTGTGATATTCTATACCACATTGGGAAGGCGAATGTGGTGGCGGATGTGTTGAGTCGGAAGGGCCCAAGATAGTTGTTCAGTTCGAGGTAGATATTAGATAAGTTAGTAGAAGAGATGACTAGAGCAGGTATAGAGTTGGTGGTTGGTCAATTAGCCAACATCACTCTTCATTCTACGCTCATTTAGAGGATCAAGGAGGCACAGGGGGAGGATTCCCAGTTGTGAGAGACAAAGAGGGTGTCTTAGCCAGAGCGGCAAAAGACTTCTCTATTTCAGAGATGGGATTACTGAAGTAAAAAGGTCGGATTTGTATTCCGATGGATTCCGACATCATGCGAGAGACTTTGGATGATTCTCATACCACTCCCTATTCTTCACATCTTGGTACGACAAAAATGTACCAAGATTTGAGAACTCTGTATTGGTGGTCGGGAATGAAGAGGGATGTGGTGGATTATGTGGCCAAGTGTTTGACCAGTCATCAGGTAAAGGCTGAACATCAGAGGCCAACAGGGTTGTTGCAGCCTCTAAGGATTCCAGAGTGGAAATGGGAGGATATCACCGTGGAATTCGTGGTTGAATTTTCGAAGACTGTGGGAAAACATGATTCAATGTGGGTGATTGTGGACAGGTACACCAAGTCCGCCCAATTTTTACCTGTTAGGACAACTTATACTGTGGAGCAGTATGCTGAATTATATGTGAAAGAAATCATGCGACTACATGGTGCTCTGAGGTCGATAGTATCTGACAGGGACACCACCGTCACCTCCAAGTTTTGGGAGAGCCTGCAGAAGGCTATGGGTATACAGTTGTAGTTCAGTACTGCTTATCATCCTTAGATGGATGGAAATTATGAGAGGACAATTAAGATATTGGAGGATATGTTATGAGCGTGTGTGCTAGATTTTGGGGGATCTTAGATTAGGTATGTCCCTTTGATTGAGTTTTGGTACAATAACAGTTATTAGGCGACTATCGGAGTGGCTCCGTATGAAATGTTATATGGAAGGAAGTGTAGATCACCCATTCATTGGGATGAAACAAGTTAGAGGAGATTTCTAGGTCCTAAGGTTGTTCAGAGGACCAATGAGGTAATTTAGAAGATTAGAGCTCAAATTCTCGTCTACAAGAGTTGGCAAAAGAGTTACTCAGACTTGAGACGAAGGAGCATAGAATTTCAAGTTGGTGACCATATGTTTCTTAGAGTTTCTCCCTTAAGAGGGGTGGAACGGTTCGAAGTATGGGGCAAGCTAAGCCCTAGATTTTTTGGCCCTTTTGAGATTTTGGAACGGGTTGGAGAGGTAGCTTACAGATTGGCGATGCCTCCATCTCTATCAGGTGTTCACAATGTGTTTCATGTGTCCATGCTCCAAAAGTATGTATCAAATTCTACGAATGTGCTAAGTTATGATAACTTGGAGCTGGATCGGGATTTATCGTATGAAGAGAAGTCGGTTCAGATGCTCGACAGAAAGGATAAAGTCTTGTGGAGCAATACCATCGCCTTAGTGAAAGTGTTGTGGAGGAACAGCAAAGTGGAAGAGGATACTTGGGAACTTGAAACAAATATGCAGGATCAGTATCCCGAGTTATTCAGGTAATTTTGAGGATGAAATTTCTGTAAGGAGGGGATAGTTGTAGCGTTCCGAATTTGCTAATAAGACTTAGGGCCTAGATTAGCCTGCCGAGAGGGCAATAATTAATTTAATTACGTTAAAATGTGATTTTGATGATAATGTGATTATAAATGCATGGTTACATGAATTAAATATGCATGTGGGCCCCATTTGGCTATTAGGGGCATATTTGTAATTTTAGCCTGTTGAGGGCGTAAATGTAATATTTGTGTAAATTGTGATTGATTCCACGAGTGAGTGCTGATATATATTTGTGATGCATGATTCGAGATTATCCTACGCAGGAGTTTAGCTAAATAGTCACAACGGGGTCGAATATTCGGCTCAGGAGTAGCCTAGGGGTATTTTGGGAATGCTACATGTGTTTGGGAATTACCGGGTAACGGGTAGTAGTTTAGAAATGATTTGGACATGTCGATATTAAAAGGGGATTTATAGGAACACTCAAAGAATTAGCAGGGCATGGTAAATGATGAAATTGCCCATGGTAGCACTTGAGGATTTAGATAGACTTAAGGGGCATTTTAGACTTTTGGCAAGGAACAGGCTTAGACTCCTTTGACTGCTAGGACACTAGAGGGAGTTAGAAGGAAATGAAAAATAGAAGGAATCCCAACTCTCTCTCTATCTCAAGGTTCTCTCTCCCTCTCATGGTGCTTGAGGAATTTGAAGAAAGTTTAGGTTCTTAGGCTAAAGAATTGAGGGATCTTACTTGTGTCTTAAGGGGAACAATTCAGAGGAGGAGATACCATAGAGGTAACGATTACATCTAACTTGTTTTATTGAATTTTGCTGTTGAATTCTGCCATAGAGGGGAAGCTTCCATGAGAGTGACTTTGATTTGAATTTTGAGTGTAAATGAGGATCAGGGAGTTGATCTTAAGTGGATATGATGTCTATGTTGTATGGACAAGGAATCCAGGCTCAATTCTTGCTTTGATTGGTGTTTGGGGTGAGAATTTATGGGTTAGGATCGGAGAAATATTTTGAATAAATGGTGATTTTCTATGTTTGGAGTCTCGAGTCACGGCCCTGTTCTTCAGGCGCCGCGGGCCGTGTGTGTCGAAGAGGCTGGAATGCCCTTGTCTGTCTAGGCGCACCACGGCGCAAGGTGTAGGGCATCGCGGCCCGTGTCACTCAGCAGAGAGGCATTTTTCGTCTGACTTGAGCGCGCCGTGGACCTTAAGGGGCTTTGCCGCGGTTCAAATGGAAAATAATGGTTGTTTGAAGGTTTTTAGCTTGGGAACTCGAATGTTAAGGGCCGGGAAGGATTTTTCTACCTAGTTTGGTAGAATCCAAGATCCCAGAGTCTAGATTAATATTTCAAAGTTATTTATTGGATTAGAACTTGATGGATGGTTATTGTGAATATGTTGTGACTAGGTTTTCAACTAGGCTCGTGTTAGAGGACTCTGCTCGGGAACGCGAAGCTCATATGGCTCGGGACACAGGTAAGGAAACTGTTGTACCCTTAGAGTAGGGCGTGGCCCTATTGGTTGTATTGCAGGGCGTAGCCCTATTGTTTGTATTCCAAGGCATGGTCCTAATGTTTATATTCAGTATGTGTTCATATATCTGTTGATATTGTGCTATGTGATGCATATTTGTGAGTGAACGGCGAAGGCCGGGAATAGTGAAGAATGGGAACGGCGAAGGTCGAGAATTGCAGGAAAACAAATACGGTAAGGGGCCGGGATCGGCTTTGAGCATGCTAAGTGTAGGTTGTTAAGGGGAGACCCTCCTAGGATGCTAGAGTCACACTCTTAGTGAAGACCGCGAACCCAGGGCCTGGTAAGCGCCTGGGACGGCGCTGGCCGCTATACGTTTTGTCCGTTGGCTATCTGTTATATATTTTGGATTGTCTTTTATATATATTATATGCTTTGTGTTGATTTTTCTTGTTGGGCTTCGACTCACGGGTGCTCTATTGTGCAGGTAAGGGCAAGGGAAGGGTCAACCCACCATGAGTAAGGAGAGCGTGGAGCAATGGGTACATGTTCTGCCTGCCTTGCCACCATGACTATAGTTATTTTCAAGAAATGAACAGTAATAGTTGTTTTGTCGCCTATGTCAACCATATGTTTATTCTGATCTGTAATTTATTTTCTAAACAGTATTTTGGGATCCCAATTGGAAAACTTTCTAGTGTTTCAATGAATAACCAAATGTTTTATATTTATTGTCTTTAAACAAGTTTTGTTACAGTTTAGTCACACTTTCAACCTAAAACCTAGATTAGTGAGCTAATGGCACATGTTTAACTCACTTAGTAAGGACACTATGGAAGTAGTGCGTTACAAGCTGCATGTTGCTTCAGATCGTTAGGCACATGGATTTCAATTCATTCGATATGTGCAATCCGACTAGCAATGCCTCACACTTGGCTTCATTGTTTGTTGTAGCAAAACTGAACCTTAAAGTGTAATGGATGCAGTGGCCTTTCAAGGCTGCTAAGATCAGGCTTGCGCCGGCATGGTCATTGTTGGAGGCGGCATCCTCATTGACTTGCCAAAAGTCTTCCTGCGGTCGCTGTCCACAACCTTTGATCGCCACTTGCATTCGACTATGAAATCAGCAAGGACCAGTCCCTTTACCTCCTTCCTTGGCTGATAGTTGGCCCATTACAATAGGCGATCTGAGGCGTCAGGACCCTTCAACACTTGTCGGAGAGGTTGGTTCGTTAACACCTTTATCGAGTGAGCTTGGAAGTATAGTCATAACTTTCTGGAGGCCAGTACTAAATAGAAAGAAAGCTTTTCCATCAGAGGGTATCGAGTCTTAGCATCTATCAATTTCTTGCTGACATAATAAAAGAGATATTGTACGTTACCCTCCTCTCGAACTAGCGTTGCACTTAGTGTGTGGTAAGAAATGGCTAGGTACATGTACAAGTGAAAATGCTCTGAGTGCATGCCAAATGTTGTTTAATTGCTTCATAGGCCTGCTCACATTCTTACGTCCATTCCAATTTGTTCCTTCCCTTGAGGAGGTTGAAGAACGGAATGCACTTATCAGTTGACTTTGAAATGAAATGGCTCAAAGCAGCAACTCTCCCAGTCAGGCTTTGTACATCTTTCTTTCCTCTAGGAGACTCCATATCAACGAGGGCCTTAATCTTGTCAAGGTTTCCTTTGATTCCTCTTGAATTGATGATATACCCTTGGAACGTTTCAAAAGCAACCCCAAATGAGGCCTTCTACGGGTTCAACTTCATTTTCTACCGGTGCAGAATGAAGAAAGGCTCTTCAAGGTAAACCACACGCTCCCTAGAAAATACATCTTGGTTCTTTTGCAAGAAATTGATCAACTCGGCCTTCACGTCGCTACTCAAGTTCTTTCTGAACTTCACCTTCGGTGTGGGTTCTCCATTCTATAGTTTAACTTCTTCGAGTTACTCGAATAATCCAACCAGTCTCTCTTCGTCCCCAAAGCAACAGTTGAACTCCTCACCACTTTGGGACTCATTTCATAAAGTGTGTGGGCATGGGTCACCATCGTTGGCAGCAGAGCTGGCAGCGTGGTCGCCATCGCCGATGACATTGCCTCTCTAGTTGCCATCCTTGACCATGCCAGGGTTGGCCTCTCCCACTGGGGCCTAACCCCCCATGGTGCATATTCTCGTGGCCTCGCCAAATAGGGCATCGCCAATGTTGGCATCACCCATTAGGGCCTCCCCTAACTCGGCCTCGCCTAACTCGAACTCGCCCATCAGGGCCTTGTATTTGTCGGCATTTCCCATCAGGGCCTCACCTATCGCGGCCTCACCTATAAAACATGACTTCATCATCGTGATGGTCTTCTCATTGAATAAATCCTTCATTCCATGAACTTCTAGGTCATCGAAGATCATGTTGGCGCAGGCAGCGCTTCCCTTTCTAGCATTGGTAATCGAGGCATTGTAACATTCTTGGGCCTCTTGCCGGTTCCCTCTCATGCAGCCAATGCGTTCACTTGTGGGGAACTTAATGGTGAGGTGCCAAATGGACGTTATGGCTTGTAGGTTAATGAGTACGGGATGTCCTACCAGGACATTGTACACAGATGGGCAGTCGACGACCACTGATGTCCCACGCACGTTGCTCTCCGAGAGGGATTGCCTAGAGTCACCGGGAGCTTGATGGATCCAATAGGGGTGAAGCCCTCTCCATTGAACCCATAGATTATGGTTGAGCACAATGCAAGTTCTCGGACAGACAGTTTCATTTTTTTCCCGACATGAATTGTAAAGGATGTTGACAGAACTGTCGTTGTCAACTAGAACTCTTAGTACCTTTAGGTTAGCGATATGAGCTGCGATCACCATGGGGTCATTGTGCGGGTGGTGAATGTGTATAAAGTCTTCGCTTGTGAAGGCGATGTCTTGGTCTTCCATGCATGAGACCTTGCTTGGTCTCTTTTCATTTGCCATTACTTCATCCGTCTAATGTCACAACTCAGGTGCATATATCTTCCGACACTTGTTATTTTCCCCTACTAGGTGTTGTCCTCCATAGTTCGTGATGACAGTAGCTATCACGTCTGGTACCTAGCCTAGTAGGCTAGTGACCACGACCGATTTGGCGGCAAATGCTGCCTTTGCCTTCCATCTTTTCGTTCACCGATCTGACTGTAGCCTTGGCGGCGATCGACGAAATGAACCATATATCATCTTTTGACAAATAATTTGATCTTGTCCTTCAGTTGTTGGCATTTGTTAGTGTTGCGACCATGGTCCTTGTGGTAGCTGTAGTACTTGGTTTGGTCACATTTGTTTTGATCCTTCCTTATAGGGATAGGCTTATTGTATGGCTTTTGGCCTTCGATTGCCAGGTATATTTCTTCACGTGTTTGGGCCAAAGCGTTGTAGTTGGTGAAGCATGGCTCGTACACTAACTTTCTTCCCTCGTGCTTTGGCTTCTTGCGGTCTTGCCCTTATTATGGGATACCTGGTCACTGCTCGCTCGCTTCCCGTTACCATTGTTCTTGCTACCTTTCAGGTCCTTACCATTCCTTTGACCATTGTTGCAAGTCTTCTCCTGGTCGACATTCATCACTTCCTCATCTAGCATGATGAACTTGTCTATGTGGTCCAAGAAATCTCGCATCAAATTGGCTGCTTTCTTGGTCAAGCTATTCCATAGAGGGCTATGGACTCTAATACCAAACATGATCTCCATCAGCTGTCCCTAGTCACCTATAGTCTTGGCACGATTGGCTTCCTCCTTGAATGTAACACCCTGGATAACCAAGGCTGTTACACTGTGCGATTATAAAAGTGGAAATCTTGCTAATCAAGTCGTATAGTTTAAAACGTGACCCTAACGTTGTAATTAGGTTAGGGTTAAAAGATTTTTGTTATAAACAATAAATTTCTCATTAAAATAAACGTTTAATACATGGGATCCCAAAATAGGTTTTAAAGGACAGTTTACAAAATTTCAAAGTTTATATACAACCACAAACCACTCTAATGGCAAAATAGACATTTTAGGTTCTCCTGTCCCTGTACCTTTCCTCGATCATGGCGGCCGATCAGCTGACTATGTACATTCAGCCCTAGAGCTCTCCAACTCAGCACTGGTCTACCTTGCCCTTGCCTTTACTTGCACCACATAGCACCCGTGAGCCAAGGCCTAGCAAGAAAACTATAATGCATAGCATAAGCGACAATGAACAGTCAGATAATTCACAGATCACTAAATAGATACTCAGCAAGTCACATTGTTCACATAATCAACGATATCAATATGCAACCCAATAATCAATCATCCAGATAATAAACATGCCATAATCATCAGATTCATAACAATAAACATATAACACAATATCTAGGGTCGACGCCCTTAGGCTGCACCCTCTGATTGTTCCACTGACTCCGGCTCACTTAGGTCGAGCTCTGTGATTATATACTTAGCCTCTGCTACCAGTGGCTGAGCTGCGTCCTGTGCGCAAATATAGATTCTGACACTCTTAGGTCGTTTATCTCATGTCCTCATGGCATAACACCATCATATGACATCACATACAAGTATAGGTAACTCTTAGTCCCAACATAACCACATAACTGGGTGTAGTTTTCTTACCTTTGATTTCGATTGCTTTGGTTAATGAAAACGACCCTCGAGCACGACCCCGTTCGAGCCCTAGCATACACTAAGTCAAAACCGTAAATTAGAACCATCATTAAATCTGAATTTCGTAACCCAACTTGGGGACCAATCCCAAGCTCTCGGGAAGCCTAATTCCACCAAATGGTGTGGTGGAATCGACCCCCGAGCCCCCAAGCAAAAAACCCTAAGAAAAATACCCAAAACCCATTTTTGGAGGCAGGGTAACGCTACAACGCAACTAGGTGGGTGCCACAGCACTACAAATAGAGACAAAATCCCCCAGAAAACGAAGCATAGTGCTGTAGTGCTGTAGTGCTAGCGCTACAACGCTACAACTAGCACATGCAAACTTTCTCGGTTTTTCCTTCAAACTTTCCCCACCCAAAGCTCCACCAAACCACTCAAAACCTTTTCCAACCCCAAAATTGATCTTACAACTCACTATAACTCAACCAAATCAACATCAAAAACCTTGCTAAAATCATCATCAAATACATAAACCAAACTTGAGCTCTAAGCTCAATAACATCATCAAAAAACCAGAAACCTAGAACTTTAAAGTTAGAATTGGTTACCTTAGCTGAGTTAATTCGACCCTAAGTTGCCTTCAATGTTCTTCCAAACGTTAGCTCCTCCAATCCCCAAGCTTATATCCTTGAATTCCCATCCAAAACCCAAGTTCAGAGTTCAACCTCAACACAACCTAGAAATCTAAAATCAATATTTAAAACTTACCTTAACTTGAGTTAAATCCAGTTGAACTTCTTGCCACTCCAAGGATCAAATTCCCAAGACCTTGCCTAGACTTTCCCTGAGTTTCCAGCTCCAAAATCCACAAGAAATGGTGAGGAATAGGGTCCATGTGGAAGATAAAGAGGTAAATTAAGTGTTCTGTTTTCCCTTCTTCTTTTATTTTCTTTCAGTTTCTACAACTTTCCTATGCTCTAGAGAGTAACATTAGAAATATATAAAGTATATCCACTAATACTCCCAAAAGACCTTTTTGCACTCCCAATTAAATCCAAGCCTTTTAATCACTCTAAGGGTGTTTTGGTCATTTGCTCTCAATTCATGCTAATTCCTTGAGTGTCCCTAAAGTTTACCACTTAAATCCCGTCATCTAATTAATCACCAATTATTTTCCCCGATGCTTAATAAGCTCCAATATATTTCCCAAATTCCCAGAATACCCCCATGCTCGCCCGAGTCGGGTATAAATCCCCATCGTGACTATAACACTAAACTGCTCACTAGCATCGCCTCGAGCCACCAGCTGCAAATATATCCACATATTAATGTGGACTCAACAATTTATTACAAATAATTACATTTATGCCTTCAACGGGCCAAAATTACAAACATGCCCCGATAAGCTAAGCAGGGCCTTTATGCATACTAATACTTGTAGTCATGCATTTCACATATCCATATAATCATATAAGCATGCTTATCACATAATCATGCATTTAATCATTTAAATCACACATAAACCAATTATGCCCTCCTGGCACACTAATCAAGGCCCTTAAGGCCTATTAGTGATTTTGGGTCGTTATATGGAACGTCATGATGTACTTCTTAAGAGTTTCTTCCTCGCACTTCTTCAGGTTGGAGAGGTGGTTAGCCTCCCGAGGGTTGATGCACTCGACGTAGAACTGCTGGTAGAGGTCTTGAGTGAGTTGTTCCCAGGAGACAATGGGTCTGGGAGGATTTTTCAAGAATAATTTATTCGCAGCTCTAACCAGCGTGGCTGGGAAAACTTTGCATTGGGCATTGTCTAAAACTTTGTAGATCTCCATCTAAATCTCAAAGTTTTTTATGTGAAGGGGTCTCCTTTGTCGTCGCAGGTCACAGTTAGTGGCGTCCTAAAATTGTCAAGTAGCTGTGCGTCGACGATGGCGAGAAAGAAGGGGCTAAACTTTCTGATGTTCAAGATGGGTTCAACATTCCTACTCTAGCCCATCTCCTTGATCGCCCTTCTAAATTCCTCGATTTGAGTGAGGTCCAAGTCATCGGCGAATGGGACCTCTCGCCCATTAGCGATTGAGACTACTCGATCGTTGGCTACTAGAGGTCGCCATGGTGTCTCCTTGTCCTTCCCTTCGAGCATTCAGACGGCCATGCAAATCATCTTGGCATTCCATGTTCTACTCATGGCACCTTTCCAGTCATTGAGGTGTTAACGCAGGTCAGGCTCATTCCTGGGTCTCATTATTTCTCCAATGCGTGTAAAAATGCTACCAGTGTGAGTGTTGTCGACATCTTTTTCTTGCCTATGGGGCCAGTAGTGAAGCGAGCAGCTCATTGAGCCTTTTCCATGGTCCCAGGCCTAGGGTGCTCTCTGTCCGCCTTAGTTTGGAGGCCAAGGAGGTCATCCTGCTTGGGACTGGATCTTTCAAGATTGGCAGTGCTCTTGGAGTGGCGAGCAGTCAGTTGCTTCACACCATCTCGGTCCAAGGCATGGGGAAGCCCTAAGTAAGCCTGGCGACATCTCACCACCATAAGTATGGTTGTCTCAAAGGCAAGGCTCTCCTCTAATTGTCTCTGTTCCATGTCCTGTTGCTGAGCAGCAATCTCAACTACAACAACAATATTCATGGCCCACAGTTGTGCCATCTAATCTCTCAGGATGGCAACATCCTCCCATGCTGGCTCGGGCTATTGGGGGAGGTGGTTTCCATTGCCTTCATCTAGATTCTCATGAGGGACCTCCTTAACGTTCTGCGGTAGAGAAGGATTCGGTGGGGCCTGAAGTCCATTTTCTTTAGCTGGGCCACGCCTAAGTCCCATGACCACTAAGTGGGTGGGGCACCTTGGGTGGTAGGTTAGAAGATGTGACTCTGATGCTCACAATCTCAATGAAAGCACCAAAATGTTGACTAATTTCTTTGTCAACTCACATGGAGTGATAAATGAAGAGTCGTCTGTGTGTAATATCCTAGAGCATATCGTTAATAATGACTATTGATCTAAAGAAAAGTGAAATAAATGGAGTAGTAAATGAATGATACAAAGATTTATAGTGGTTCAACCCAAAATAGGTGGCCTACGTCCACTTTAGCCATTATTATTTATGAACTTTGAACCATTAAGAGAAAGTTGGGCTTGATCTTGCTCTTGGGGCAGTTACAGTAATTGAGAGTAGAAGCTCTCTCAAAAAATGAACAATTACTGACTGGTTTCACGACTCACAGATTTTTCAGATCTTCTCTCGATTGTTCGACCCCTTGTGATAGTGTAGGCTTCACTATTTATAGCCGCAAAGATGGGTAGGGCTAACGGTGGCACATTGTTTCCTGATTAGGATAATTCTTGGTACACTTGGCTAGAGACAGTTTTGTGTCTCACCAAAACTGGAATTCCAACATGTCCTGTTTATTTAATAGTTAAAGGCGCACTGGGTGAAAAAGAAGGCTTGGGTGGCGAGGGGCCTCAGCAACCGGCTATTGGAAACTGACTACTGGTGACCAGTGAGGTGCCTCATGATCAAATATGCCTGACGATGACTTTAGCAGATCCCCATGATGCATGTTCGTTCGACTTGTGTGTTTGGTTAGGAGGATTGTCTAGGGTCGTTTCTTCTTATGATTGATGTTGGCATGGCTGTCTAGGGATCATTCGGCTTCTTAAGATGGGAGAGGTAGGCCGACACTTGTGACTCCTGCCTCTTCTGGAATATTGGGAAAGTGGCGAGGGCCTCTCTTCACGATGGCTAGTGGCGAATGTTGTTGTAATGCCCTACTAATCTGGGATTGTTACAACGTGTGTTTAAAGTAGTGTTGGACTCGTTAAGCGAGTCATTTGAATTTAAACGTGTAACTAAAAGTAATTAACCCATTGGGCATTAAAAATTTTGGTCAAGAAAGAAATATTTTTGTTAAAAGGTTTTTCGATCTATCCACAGGATCCCAAAATAAACGTTTAAAAGTTATTTACAACTCCAAAAGAATATGAAATAAGCCGGCCTAAGCGACAAAATAGGATTCAACTCAAGTTCTTCTGTGAATCCCCAGCCATGGCTGTCGAGCAGGATGCGTATGTACACACCGCCACTGAAGCTCTCCAACTAAAGGCTAGTTCAACTTCTTCTTTCCATTACCTACAACACATTGCACGCATGAGCAAGGCTCAGCAATAAAACCCAAATCAACATATTTAGAAAACAATAGATTATAAATTGCATGCTTAGCAGTAATAACCCTCATCGAGCAGACACATTTTCAAGTTATGCAACCATAGAGTCACACAAGTGCATAGTGCACTACCATTTAGTTAAGTGACATCCAAGCCAGACAAGTCCATACTACACTCCAAGGAGGCCTAGCCATAGTGGCCTGCATAGTGCCATCCATGAATCATAAGTCGAGCTTTCCAATAAGGAGCAATCAAACATATATTTCATTTGTCACTTAATCAGATACATCGCATTTATGTATGCTTAAACAAATATTCACAGACATAACTATAATCATGCTCGTTAATAGGGGCCTGAGACCACATCATAAAGAGGGTGCAATCTTCTTACCTTTTTGCCCTGTGTCGAATAAGTAGAAATGATCTTGAGCACTATCTTCCCCCAAGCCTTGCGGTAACCCTAATCACAACCATAAATGATATTCCCGATTAGTTTCAACTGCAAAAATAGACTCTAGGGCCCATCCCATGCCTTGGGAACTCCAATTCCTCTAAATAGGGTATTGGAATCGTCCCCCGAGCCCTTAGACCAAAACTCTAAAATCTAAAAAATTAAGGCCTTGAAAATGGCTTGGGACCGCAACGCCGCAACGAGTAAGAGAGGGTACCCTCTCCCCAAACCGCACCAGTGCCGAGGTGCCCCAACGCGAACCTAGAAAATTTGGGTTTCTCTGCGATTTTCTCCATGATCAAAACCTCAAAATTCCATCCAAACTCAACCCAATGCTTAAATTGAGCCCCAAAAACGTTTCAACACCCCTCAAGCAACATAGAAACACCAAAACCTTAACAAAAAACACACGAACTCCAAAAATTGACATTTGAGCTTCAAAGTTCATTTCTTGCCAATTTTAGAAATCAAAGACTTGAAATCATAACTCAGACCAGCACAAGCAATTAAATCTGTTTGTGAACTAATTCCCAACCTCGAACCAACTTCTAAACTCTACTACGAGCATCAAATACGAAATTGGAATTCAAAACCCACCAAAACAAAGAACACCAAGAATACCAAGAGAACTCAGAAAATCCATACCATTCCACTAGTAATTAGAAAATAAAAAGGGTAGCAGATGCCCCTTAGTTGTTTCCAACACCTTTCTAGAGTCACTTCCCTTCCCAAAAATCCCAAGTTCAAGGCTTAGATCAAGGTGACGCTAGGTGTGGGATTTAGTATTCCAAGAGTATATCCAAGAGAGAGAGAGAGAGAGAGAGAGAGAGAGAGTCTAAACGTGAATGACCTAACCCCTCGACCTAAGTCACATTTCTCTAGTCATGTGGTGAAAAGACCATAATGTCCCTACAAAAAACTTATCTCCAAAATCGAGTCCAAGGGCAAAATGGTCATTTTGCCCCAACTTCCCATTAACCTCTAATTACACCAATAATTCTCAATTAATTCCACTTACGCCCAATAATCACCAATTTAATTCCCAATACCCAATAAATCCCATTAATGTGCCAAATTATCAAAATACCCATAAGCTCACCCCGAGCCGGGTATCTAACACCGTTGTGACTTTTTCGCTAAATTGCTCGCTAGGGTCGCTTCGTGCCAAATAACTCAAATACATCCACATAATAATGTGATCTCAATCATAGTGCATATATAATTACAAACATTGTGGGTCAAAATTACGAAAATGCCCTTCTAATAAAAAGTGAGCCAACAAGCATTTTTAATACAATTAAACATACATAAATAGTCGTATCATAATATAATCGAAATAAGTTACATAATCACAAATTTATATCACAAATACACATAATATCCAATTATGCCCTCCTGGCACAGTAATCAGGCACTAAGCCTTATTAACAATATTGGTACATTACAGTTGTGCCTTGGGGACTTTGTCTTGATGCGTCATTGCTTCACCGGCCACCACGTGAAAGTGCTAAATTTTTGGTATAACATACACATTTAGAATGTTTAAAGTCTAAAAGTTTTGATGTAGAACACAAAAAATCATGGGTGCTTCAATAGATGCTTCAATGGTTGTGGGTTTATTTTACTCTTTTGTTTCATATGGTCGTGAGTAGAGAGGAGGAGAAATGAGAGAAAGAGAAAGTTTGTGCCAATTAAAGATAGCTTGATGTCATGGGGGAGGTGGTGGTGCACTTGTTGCGAGAGAAAGAAGTCGGAGAGAGAGAAAGACGTTAGAGAGAGTGAGGATGATTTGAATGGCAAGTATTTTTTTGTCCAAAAATAAGAGAATGTCATATTTTTTTGGATGTTAACTTATGAATATTTTTTTTTTAAATTAACCCATATTTGAAAGCATATACCTTGAAATTTCCAAAGAAAAATCTAGTAATTTATGCCTCAGTTAGTTTATTCTTCTTATTCTGGGTTGGATTATTTAAGTCTTAGTTGGGGGAATATATATTTTTATAATTATTTTTCACACAATTTATGGGCTGCTCCATTCAATTTGTAGAAATTATAAGGTTGAAGCTCACAACTTGCTAGGTGGGGCTTTTACTAATATATTTAAGAAATTGTTTTTGAGAATTATATTATTGTACTCTCATTGAATATTGACTTATATATAAGTTACAATAAAAAAAAGAAGAAATTATAATTATACAATAACAAGGAAAACTAGTTAAATTAAAAATACCTAAAGATATTAAATTACAAATAAACTTAAAATAATATCTAGATCTAATTCATATGATTACATGGTGGTCACGCATATGTATTAGTCAAAATCATTCATGCAACATGAGAAGTTTCGGATTGAGTAATGAGAGGAGCAATAAAAGGTGTAAGAGTAACAAAGAGAACACCAAAAAGTAACTTGTCTTGATGAAATATGTGTGGTATTCAAGATTGAGTTTGGTTTCTTCATTGATAGAATTGGTTTTAGGGTGGCAGGATAAGAGCCAACAATAAAATTGTGCAAATCATAACCTATTAAATATGACTTTTAGTTGAAGTTTCCAAGATAAATATTTTGTTGATGTGAGTTTCATAGTAATATGAAATGTGATCATAATTAGGGTTTTGTTGGTTCATGAAATTTAAGAATAATGAGTTGACTAAATAAATAAAGATAGAGAATAAAAACAATGTCGGTAGACGAGGAATAGAATAGGCAGAGAAATATGAGAGGTTTACCAAGATGAAACATGTTGTCATACCATAATAGATTTATGCGAAATAAATAAACTAAAGAATTATGACATTTCTTTCTCATTGAATATTGACACGCATATATAGGTTACAAGAAATTGAGAAATTCTAATTCTACACTAATATGGAAAATTATTTAAATTATAAATACGTAAAAAATAATTATAATACATAAAGATATTAAATTACAAATAATATCTAGAAATAGTTTATATCATTTAATCTTTATTATCTTTATCATCTACTAATTATTTGGAGCTATTTCTGGACCTTATGAAATGACATTTTTCCTTTGCTTCTTTGAGATCTTAATGAAATTAGATTCTTTTCATTTATAAAAAAAAACACTATACAGTTCAATATGGGTAAAGAAACCTAATAAGAAAATTCAACTTTAACCTTGTGTTTATTAGGGATGAAAAGTGGGAGGAAGGAAATCTTTGAATAGAAAAGTGGAAAAAAAAATAGTTTGGTAAGAGATGAAATAGAAAGGAAAGGAAAAGTAGAACGAAAAATGTGGTGGGACCCACATTAAATGTTTTCTCTCAAAAATAGGGAGACACCCAAAGGGAAAATGTATATAGAATTAGTAGACTATAATGACCTTCAAAGGTTGTCTAAAAAGATAAAGGATTTTATTTTTAACATTTTTAAGGGTAAAAATAGAAGTATTAGATGGTCTATTTTATATTTAGCATTATGAGATTTCATTGATATATTAGTTAACTTGATTTGGGTGGATTCTAAATTAATTAAAGTAATATAGGTATACTTTATCTCAAATTTATTAGACATCTAATGTATCTAAAATTGTAGTATGTATATATATATATTTAAGGTAGTGTATATATACATACTAGGTGAAAGCAACGTGCAAAGCATGTCTTTTAGTTTTTATATTAATTTTAAATATATAAACAATTTCATATTAAAAATATATGTTTAGTATAATGTATGACATGAAGACATTAATAATTTTTTTGATGAGATTCAAACAATAACATTGTCGATAAGTCTTCGGTATTTTTTTACCATTTTTGAGTTTTTTCCCGATGGGTTTTGCTGTTGAAAGGTTTTAAAGGCTAAATTTTCCTAAATAATTTTTTTTTTAAAAATTGTCTATAGTTTTAGAAAAAAGGGGTTGATTTTTGTTTCCAATTTAGGATGTCGATGCATCACGCTTCTCAACTTGTGTTTCATGAATAGAGAGAATATTGAAATGCTTCTATTTTACATGCTTCATTTTTTCTTGATTTCCAGACACTTCGGTTGTCCTTTTTTTTTTGTTTCTAACTTCTTCGTAATACATTCAATATATTGTCGATTTTCCTACAAAAGTAATTTTGAGTAACTTTAAATGAATAATGGTTAATTTTTGATGTATTATTTTCAAATGAAATAATATTTATTCATACCTCTATAGAATTTTCCTTTAACTAGACTGCATAACAACCGAATTCATCTTCTACTACTTCACCTAACTAAATAGCATCTAGCATTCCAATATCATCATCCAGTAGAAAATATGTCCTACCACTTAAAATGCATTTAAAAATATTTGTTTCAATGTGAATATTAGTACATTTTTAATTTATTTATCATTTAAAAATACAAATTTAAATAAAAGCTACTTTTGTGGTGTGGGGGGCCCTCGTTGTTTGCACTTATATCCAATCCCTCTATGACATGCCGCACATAAAACATAATAAAATATTTGGGCTGAACTAATTATATTTATATTTGCCTCTATTGAAAAGTATGTTTTCTACATAAAATAAGAATTGAATTTTTGAAAGTTTAAAATTGTAATATGTTAATAAATACAAAATAGTAAAAATTTTCTCCATGGGTTGCAAATCGTTCATCACATATGAAATATCACAATTCTTCACAATTTTTTGAATTCCAACAGATGATGGAGGAGCAAATGGATATGTCAACAAAGTTGTAATGATACTTTGGATTTTGAGTGCATTATTATCCGCTCTTAAGAATACAAAATTAATAGTGTTATAAGTTAATAAATATAGGGAGCAATATATGAAAATAATCTAATCAAATGTAATGTGATTGGAGCAATATATGTATTTTAGTTTGCGAGTATTATCATTGCTTCAATACAGTTCCTCTGGAATTTGAGGATTGATTGTGAAGACACTCGATGAGTGCGAAGACTGAGACAATCCTTTGGTCAAATTGAGATTTATATAAGTGAAAGTATATCGAAGATGTAAGAATACATATGTGTAGGATCTTATTTATAAAATTCTATATGCATGCTCCATATTATTGTACAAAATAACATACAATAGAAAATATAAATACATGCAAAGATATGATTTTCATAAAAAAAATTCATAAATAGCACAATAGAGATTGGAGCACTTAAGAATACGCAGTAGAATAAGACTACACCCTTTGGATTCTCTAGTCTTTTGTCCTTGTTAAATGCTTGGTATTGCAAATGTTGATGCGATTTTTCGCCAACAGTGGATTAAGAAATCAGAAAATAGAGATATTATGCTTTTTCTAAACCATAATTTGATAAATAAAAAAGTATTAAGAACACCCACACTTTTTATGTGGTTCAGTGGTTAAAATCTACCTAGTCCATCAGTTTGTTTGTCACCATGAAATTTTTTGACCAGAGTTTCAGTATACAAAAATGTTCTCCCATTCTGTCCATTCTCCCCTGTATTTATTGGCAATTCTGCCTGGACAGTTTTGGGTAAGACTGCATAAATATGGTAACATACATTTTTGGGTGACATCCCATTTACATAAATACATTAATGCCGATTTATACTATGCCCTCAATATTGGGTAATAAATACAGAATAATATATGAGCATTAATGAGTGTATAAGGAATTTCTGAGTCTTTCGAAATCCTTCAATGTGCGTCATGATCAGGCTTCCGTGAGCTGAACATTTCCTTCAAGATAGATGTCAAAGAACTAACCTGAAGTGACATTCGTCACGTTTAGAGTTTCACGAAGGTGATTTGGCTATTGTGCATGTAACATCCACGTCACTATGGCTGCTTCCAGTAATGACGGCTGACCCTACAAACCAACATGAGTCTTTCTAGCGTGCTTTGTCCTCACTCGCACGCTTCCTGGGAAAACTTCCCAGGAGGTCACCCGTCATGAGACTACTCCACGTCAAGCACTTTTAACTTTTAAGTTCTCAAGTGATGGGCTACCGAAAAGAAAATGCATCTTGTTGGCATAGCTAGTATCCATCATTCCAATTAAGCCCTCTTTAACGGTGTAGTCCCATACCTACACAATCTTAGAATCATCACACTTGACCTTCCCCAGGCAATGTGGTATTTCACAAATTTACCCGGTCTTTCCCCCTACGGATAACGGGATACTGACTGTCACAGCGCATCTCGAACTAAGTTTTGGCAGAAGAGGCGATCTCGAGACTATCTGGTTGTTGTAAGCTTTCAAGTTTGAATCGAGCTGCTCACTCCAGAGTTAGGTAGATATTCTATCTATACGCTTTCATCAGATGCTTGTCTGCCAGTTGTACCCCATCCTTAGTAATTCAGTTCGTATTTCTTTTGGGGTACAACATCCCCCCCCCCCCCCCCCCCAAAGCTCCTGCTCGTGCATGACGTCACCTATGACATGCACAGTAGGGGCTTTTAGGCTTTTGTGATGTGAAAATGTGCCTACCCACTCACTCGAGTGCGGGACACATGTTGGTCTATAATAGGCGCCTGTTCGGGTTTCAAGTACTGTGACAACTGTCTTGTCAACTGCGGTGTTTCCTTCTTTTTTTCGAGTGAAAAACCAAACTGTAAGTATCTTTATATCTGGTTTAAATTTCATCTTCTTATTTTTCAATAACTTTTATGAAAATTTTCAGTATATTTTCTTACTTCGGTTCTGTTTGAGTTTATTATGGGTTTTTGGTAGGCCAAAAATAATAGCACTAAGTCTGATTAGAAATAATGCACAAAAAGAAACGGGTAAT
The DNA here is from genome assembly GCF_963169125.1 of Humulus lupulus. Lineage (NCBI taxonomy): Eukaryota > Viridiplantae > Streptophyta > Magnoliopsida > Rosales > Cannabaceae > Humulus > Humulus lupulus. The sequence goes on from NC_084795.1 coordinate 167,675,065, forward strand.
TTTCTGGGTTTGAAAGAGGATCGTCTGAGTATATGAATGTGTAGATTTGAGGGTTTTTTGGTTTATTTTTGGGTAGCTCAAGGGTTACGGTTTCTCAAGTGGTTTTGCATTAAATTGCTTTCCAAAAAAGCATTGGGTCTGACATGCGAATCCTAAAGTATCAGGGGTTTTTCGAGGTTACAGCGCGTGGTTACTGACCGGGCTTGTGCACACACGTTTGCACTAGGGGAAATATTAGCTTGTATATATCTTAGGTCGAATAGATTGAATCCAAGCCCTTGGGTCACCATACCTTTATCATCGTGGCAAGGTATTATCTTAGGTCGCCTCTAATAGGCTGCTTTGTTACCAGGAGAGCTAAATTATGGCTAACTAGTTGAAGTCAGCGGCGAGCTCTTCTTTCCAAAGTAATAATAAGGGTAAGCATATTGCATCCGAGACCCCTATTCCCCATTTCATCCTAGTAGTGGATACGGAGATTGTGGTTGACCCCAATGCCATCTTTGAGGTTGAGCATATCGAATCTCGGATAAAGACTCAAGGCAAGGTGAATAAATTTTAACTAACTCACGAGAACGAGTTGGGGTCTGAGGGTCTTCTTGCCTGCCGTCCGCTAGAGGGAGAGCGGAGCTGCATCCTACTTTAGGAGGACTTTGGGGCTTGGAGTGATGGGCACCTGAAGGTATGTGCCTTTCTTCACTTGGACCAGTATTTCATAGATTTTTTAAACTAGGTTGAACTGGCATTGTTCTAGCTCCACCCAAATTCGTATCGACTTTTGGCGGGGCTAAAATATCTATTTCTGAAGCATGAGTGGATGGTCCCCACCCCCACCCATATTATGTTCTTCGTTTGCCTTAAGGAAAATCTAGAGTCAAAGGGACAAGGTGATGGTTTCGAATACCTCACCAGATTCCCTAGCACAGCCTCCATCATCGACCTCCCTAGCTAGCTAAATGAGTAGAAGGATCAATTATTTATGTCAAATAGGTTCAAAAACTACACTTGAATTCCTTGAACTTTGTACTTGAATTCCTTCTAAACAAATTTTATACATATTCTGATAGAGTTGTTACCTTGTGCACCTATATATAAGAGAACGGTGTGGTCATAGACCTTCGCAGGTCAATATGAGACTCTGACTCGTATTCCTTACAGGGAGAAAAAGTTCTGGATGGTGGTGAATGATGCCACCATGGTAGCCTGCATGCTAATCCAGAAAGATCATACTTTTTCCACGAGAGCTCGTGGCCTATCCCCGATCTCCCTTCTCTATAGGAACTCATTATAGTCATTGAAGAGGTTGATGAAGAGGAGGAGGATACACAGTTATTGCACAAAAGAAAGGTTCTTGAAGATGGACAAAATCCTGACCAAGGCCGAGTTGAATCAGGGGCAACAGCCAGTACCTCTAGCCAAGGTAACCCATATAGAGAAATGAATCGAGCTGCTGCAAGTTTTAGGTTAGTCTGATTCCACCCAAGGCATCTCGTGAGTCGACACCCGATTAATCCGGACCTGAATGTGACCGTCCTTCAATGTTTGGACCAACTGGTCGCTTGCCACGATCATAGATACCCCGAATGTACTGTAGTGGTAGATAATACCCTTCACTTTAGGTCCACTATTTTTTAGGAATATGGTACAAACCTTTTGTCGTGGCCTTTCCTATGTTATGGTGTTTTTACATGGGATTAGGCAGACCAAGCACAAGTCTAGTCCAGATGAAGAGCCTGAACCCCATTGATCCCAAAATGTAATAATAATAGATTCTCCCCCTTAGATAATCCAAGAGTTAAAGGTATTACCCAGTCCAGTTCATAATCCAGAGCCAATCATAGTAGTTTCCTCTTCTAGTTCGGAGGGTAGGGCTCCTATACTGTTACCCTTTGCACTTATGTTTTCTTGATTAATCATTTTCTTGGATATGAATTTTCTGCTCACCCTATTGCATATGAAGACATGAATCTAAAGGAGGCCCTTAAGACTGGACCACAAGTAAAGAGGTCGAGGGTTTCAAAGAAAACTGCTCCTAGAGCTGGCACTGCCATCGGGTCTCCGGCAAAATATAAGGGTGCCAGCTCCACCTAGAAGAAGCAGTAGCCTCAGCCCTTTGTAGTCATGACCCTGTTGGCTCCTCCACCAGCTCCTCTCGACCCCACTCCTATCCCACAGGTCGCCCAAATCGAATCGACAGTCACCATCCCTGCTCCCCTCCTTGGGATGGAGAAATATCAAGAGCCCCTGCGCGACTCATATCAAGAAATTGTGAGCCACGTGATGAATCATGGGAGTGAGGTCATCGTCAAAGAGTTGCAGGCTATCGAGTCGCGACCATCAACGACCATCCTCGACTATGCGTTAGGGATGACTCTGACAGTAAGTACTATACTAGCCTTCTTCTTCTAGTCCCATGCCTTCAAAATATAACCCCTATTTATCCCTTGTTTGCGGTCTTGCATGGCTCAGATCTTTGGCATCGATCAGGTTCAATCTAAGGTTGATGAGGCCAAGGCCGCCTTGGGGGAGGCGTAGGCTGCCTTGGAGGAAGCCAATGCCACGAGGGCAGCCCTGGATGAGGCCAGCAATGCCATGAAGACCTTGGAAGAGAATGAGCGAGTTGCCAAAACCCAAGCATTGGAGATGATTTGATAGGGGGACTTGCTTCAACTCAAGGTTAACGATCTTAAGGAGAAGCTTGCGGAGGTCGACAGACTTAAGCAGAGGCTTGCGGAGGTGGAAAATCTCTAGCTGAAGCTTGTGGAGGTCGAGGCAAAAGCCAAGGAGGATGCTTCTGAAGTGGATAACTCTTTAGAAGAAATGATCTATTGGTCTGGGCGTATAACTAGGAAGGGGACTTCTCATTCATGGACGCGGAGGTTTGGGAGCGCTACCTTGCCAAGTTCTAGGACTGGTTATCAAAGGTGACCGCAGACACATCCAAGGCTTCTAGAACTGCAGCAGAGGTCAAAGAGGAAGAGGTATCATCCCAGAGGTAAGTCATCGGAGCTCAAGGATGAAGGGGGACCTCTCTTATAGATGTATATATGTTTTTTTTTATTATAGTATTTTAGGCCTGGAGCCTTTTATTTGTAGGTCATCTAGGCTAAGACAATTTCTAATTGAGTTATTCATGTACTTGTGATAGTATATGTTAATTAATTTTTGATCTATTTTTGTTCCCCTTCACCTATTATCTTGTCATGTTTATGAACGTTAAGTCCTTGTACATTTCCATAGTCACAGGGGTAAAATTTAGATTGAGATGAGTGCCTGATGACTCGAACAGTTAATTCTGGTCAATGACCTGGTTATAACCAGGAGTTTGCTCACCTAATAGTTTAAACCTGTTAGGAATTAGGTCTGGACCTGGTTTTTATCCAAGAGTTTTCTTGCCTAAGAGCGTTAAGCCTGTTAGGAATCAGGCCTCGGACCTAGTTATATCAAGGATTTTTCTCTCTTAATAGCGTTATACCTGTTAGGAATCAGGCCTCAGACATTGTTATATCCAGGATTTCTTAGTTGAATTCTAGGTTTTGTTTCTTTAAATTTTCTTTAACTTAGTTCGTATTCACAATTTCTAAGAAAATTCAAGCTTTAAAAAGATGTAGAATAATAAATTTTCCAAATTCTAAGTTTCACAAATTCACTCTGAAAGAGTTATGTACCCCGAAGCGATCAAAATTTATGAATATTCTAGGTCGCTTTTACAAAATGAAAACGTGACGCATCATAAGAATGATATAAAAATATTGGTTCTACATTTAAATTAAGTTGTAATCAAGTGCTATTAAAATATAATGGATTTTTTAAATAAGCCTTACAAAGAAAAATACTGAAAACATTCAAAATTAACAAAGTCATCCTATTACTGATAGTATTTTTTGAGATGTAGAGCATTCCAAGTCTGTGGGACCACCTCTCCACTTAACCGAGCTAGTTCGAAGGTTCCTTCACGTAAGATTTTCACGATCTTGTGTGGTCCTTCCCAGTTTGGTCCCAATACACCATCTTTAGGATCTTTACTTGCCAAAAACACCCTTCAGAGCACTAAATCACCTTCGAGTTAAAGTAACGTGTAATTCTCTGCTTTATAATGGGCGTGCTGTAATTGTGACTCCTCCCATTTTTACTCGATTAGGTCCAGAGAAACATTGAGCAAGTCTTGGTTTTTATCTTGATCAAGGTTTTCTGCTTATGTAACATCACTTGTGCTTCAATTGGGAGCATAGCCTTACATCCAAAGGTGTAATGTGAGGTCCTATAGGCCCAAAGTACTTGCAGGAGCTGCTCAGGCCATAATCCCTTAGCTTTATCTAGTCATTTCTTTAAACTCACCTTTAGGATTTTATTTACAGCCACAACCTGCCCATTAGCTTTCAGATACCCCACTAAAGAAAAACTCTTGGTTATGTCATAGATATCACAAAAGTTCCTGAAGACATCACTATCCAACTGAGTTCTGTTGTCAGACATGATCTTCTTTAGGAACCCAAAATGGCATATGATGTTCTTCATGATGAAATCCAGGACTCACTTCGAGGTTATGGTTGTGAGAGGCTCGACCTTGACCCACTTTGTAAAGTAGTAAATGGCGACAACTGCATAGCGTACTCCGCCTTTCCCTACTAGTAGTGAGCCAATCGGGTCGATCCCCCATAGTGCCAATGGCTAGGGTGATCAAATCATTGCTTGATCCATGGGTGCTGCTCGACCAATTGTGGCAAAGCATTGGCATTGATAACATTTTTGGACGTATGACGCCGAGTCCTTTTCGAGAGTAGGCCAAAAATAGCATTGCCGCAATATCTTTAGAGCTAGATTTTGCCTGCTAGCGTGGTCTCTGCAAAATCCTTCCTATATCTTATTTAGGAAAGTCTGTGTTTCATCAAGCAGAACACGTCGCAGGAGGGATAGCAAATGCCCTCGTCGATATAGATTTCCCTTAACCATAACATATCGTGGAACATGATATAAGAATTTTGTTGCGTCATTACAGTCATTTGGTAGTTTAATGGTTGTGAGGTATTCCACTATGGGGGTTATCCATATTGGTTTTCTCCCAATCACTCTGACCTCAACCAGTTCGTCTGTTGTGCTTGGTTGTTCTAAGAAATCCACTAGGACAACGTTTAATGTATCTACCTCTTTGGCGGTGGCAAGTAGGGCTAAAGCATCAACATTCAAATTATGCTCGCGGGTCAATGGAGCAGAACTCAAACTCAAACAACTCATCTTTAACCTTAGCTAGATAAGCCGCTATTTTGATTCCTCGAGCTTGATACTCCCCCAATATCTGATTAACCACAACCTGAGAATCACTATAACATTGGATCCCATTTGTTGCCAGTTCTTTTGCCACCCGTATTCCTGTGAATAGAACTTCATACTCTGCTTCATTGTTGGGGTCTTCGAATCTGAACCTTAAGGCTGTGTGGAATTGATGTCCCCCAGGTGAGATCAGAATTATCCCAGCTCCGGATCTGTTTACCTTAGATGATCCATCAATGAAGAGCTCCGACAACTCTTCACTAGTTCTCTCATTGGCTCGTTCTGAAAACCTGTGCATTCTGCCACAAAATCAACGAGTGCTTCACTCTTGATTACTATGCGTGGCTTATAAAATATCTAAAAGTTACTGAGTTCGATGGCCCACTTAAGCAAACATCTCGATGTTTCAGGTTTTGGCAAGACCTGCCTTAAAGGATGATCAGTTAAGATGTGGATGGTGTGGTACTGGAAATACGGCCTGAGTTTTCTCGAGGCCAAGATCAAGCAGAACGTGAGTTTTTTTTATTTTTTTATTAAAAGGTATCTGGAATCAACTCCCAAAAGCCTTTTACTCACGTAGTACACTGGTATATGTGCCCGATTTTCTTCTCGAAGTAATACGACACTAAGTGCATTTTCTGTCACAACTATGTATAAGAACAAACATTCTCCAACTGGTAGTTTCGATGATATAGGGGGTCTAACTGTTGGGAATTGTGCCCTGAAAGCATATGTAGTAGAAATTTTTTTAAGAAATAAATAAATAAATTGAATTTGTTATTCATATATTTTATGGACTATATTATTCTGTGATAATATAAAGCAAATATAAAAAAAATTCCTAAGTTCATATATGTGATCTCAAACATGTATTGGTACGGGAGGATTGTGTTTTAGATAAATTAGCTTGCATAGTTCGAAGTAAAATAAAGTTATGGAATCTTTAGATTAATTATTGCAAGTACGGTCCACTAGTATTATGAATACATGTGATCTAGATCCGAATCACTAGTGTAGTAGGACACTTTAGTGGAGGTACTTTATATATTAGAGAATATATAGAACTGGACTAGATATGTTTATTAATACTTAGATAAATACCGCTTCGAAGTATTAATTAAATATATCAACTGATGATCATATACAAATATATCATAATCCTGTAGTTACTGTGAACTCCTGTTTAGGTTATATGAGTTCTTTGATTCACTCGTTAGAGTCTGTCAAAATGATCTGGCAAGAAACTTTTGTTTTAGGAACTCATTAATGTAAATGGGTGGGAACATAATATACAGATATGGAATATATACCTTCTCATAAGAGATTGAATAATAGTTCTCTTACGGGTTCACTTTTGGGACAGAAAGGTTATTGAGCTCAAATTCATAATTTAGTTATGAATTAACTTTCTCTAGTAAAGTTAATGGTACTTAAGGAAACAATATATAATTAAAAGGTAAAACAGTATGTAATCAACAATTATTAGTGGGTTAATTTGTGTGTAATGATTATATCAATAGACACTTTATTTTATAAAGTACTCAGTAAATGAAATATCTATAATTACAAGAGTGCAGTCTCATATTTATAGTGGAGTAATCATGAGATTAATAAATTAAGATTATTTAATTAAAGAGTTTAATTATAATCTCAAATTTATTGGAACTTGGAATTATAGGTCCATAGGTCCCCACATCGGCTCTATCAACACTATTCACCGTAAAGAGTTGATATAAAGGGAAAAATTGTTGAAATACATATTTAAGAAGAAATTTGTTCTTCAGGCCAAATATGCAATTATGTGATAATAGTGATTAATTAATTAATTACAAATTAGTTGTAATTAACAAAATTAATTAATATTTAATTATTATGTAATTTTCAAAATTATATTGAATAATTAAATTTATTTTCGAAATAATATTAAATAAATAATTAATTATAATTTTTCATATTATAATAAATTAAATATTTAATTTCAAAATTATTATTTAATTTAAATTGGTTTTAATTTATTTGTAGAATTAATTAAATATCTTTGTTTGAGTGAGAGATAATAATCTGATAAGTTCAAATTGAATTTGAATTTAAAAGATTGATATTTATTCAAATAATTAATTATATTTGATAATTAGTTAAAAAGATAATTAATTCAAATTTGAATTAATTATCAAGTTTTAGATTTTTATCTAACAAGGTAGTTTGAATAAATAATAAATAATTATTTAACAATCATATATCCCTAAAATATAGGGTGGAACACGACCACATTGCACAGATTTTTAGGGATATATTTTTCAATTTTATTTAATTAATTAATTGATAATTCAAAAGTTAGTTTTTGGATAATTTCATTAATCAATAATTAAATAATTAAAAGATAAATTGTAAATTGGTTACAGATTTATTTTTTAAGAATTAAATATTTTCTATTTAAGTTAAACTTATCAGAAAATATGAAGAGACTACTCTTTTATTCGCTCCATAAGAAAGAACGATATTTTTCTATCTCTCCCTGAAAAAGATGAAGAACAAATCTTAGGCCTATTCTCTTGATCTCATGTGTGGAGTACATTAAGTAGAATCAGAAATTAACCATCCTTTAATCTCTAAGTGCCCACACACTTCTTGAGGTGTAGAATGCGTTGTGAAAGATCTTGGCGTGAGTACTTAGGAGCAGCTTGGATAGGAAGTTCATTCAAATTACGAAAAGATTGCAAGGAAAATTGATAGGCATCAAGAGGTATGTTTTCTATTCTTTTCTTGCTTATGATTAATGTATGTATATTAATGGATCCGCATATTAAAAAGTAGTTTAATTATGTTACAAAATTTTTGTTGTACACTGGGCCAACCCACCACCACTCCGCCGTGTATTGGGAAACTCGTTCCTAACACTAGCAAGGTGAGTTTTCATATTCTAAAACTCTTTCTTGCATTCTTCGGTCCACTCAAACATTTTTTTTCCCCTGAGCATGTTGTAGAGCGGGAGACACTTGTGAGTCGATATTGAAAGGAAGCGGTTTAGGGCCATCACTTTCCTAGGTAAGCTTTATTCTTCTTTACGCAGACTTGGTGAAGGCATTTCTAATAACTATCTGATCTTCTTTGGGTTTGACTCTATCCCACTTGTGTTGACTAGGAAGCCCAAAAAATTTCCCGAGGAAACCCCAAATGTGCACTTTCAGGGATTTAGCTTCATGTCATATTTCCTTAGCACGCCAAAACATTATTCTAGGTCGGATACATGATTACTAGTAGTCTTTGATTTAACAAACATATCATCAACATACACTTCTATGCTTTTTCCAATGTGGTTAACGAACATTTTGTTGACCAGTCGTTGGTACGTTGCACCAGCATTCTTCAGCCCTAATGGAATATTCTTGTAGAAGTATACATTATGCTCAGTCATGAAGCTAGTGTGCTCTTTGTCTGGAAGGTTCATCGCGATCTGGTTATATCCAGAATATGTGTCCACGATCAGCTGTTGCATCTACCAACTGATTGATTTAAGGTAGTGGAAAACAATCCTGAGGACATGCCTTATTGAGGTCGGATAAGTCAATGCAAGTTTTCCACTTTCCATTGGGCATTGGGACCAAAAAAGAGTTAGCAATCCAGGCCAGATATTTTTCTTCCATTATGAATGAACACTTAAGTAAGTGAGCTACTTCTTCTTCTAAAGCTTCTGATCACTCCTTCCCCAAAAGCCTTTGGTTCTGTACCTTTGTAGGCACATTCCTCTCTAGATTTAGAGTATGCATCATAACATTTGGATTGATTCCCACCATATCTTCATGTGACCAAGCGAAGACGTCCAACTTAATTCTTGAAAACTCGACCAACTCCTTCTTCCTTTCAGTTCAAAGAGTCTTTCCAACCTTTACAATCCTTGAAGGTACCTCTTGGTCGACACTGATTTTCTCGAGCTCTTCTAACACTTTATGCTCAGACCTGTCTTTGCCTAATCTCAGATCAATGTCATCCTGTTGGGTGACCTCATTATCTCCTTCCTGAGGTTCTTCCACCCCATGGGCAATTTCCATTACCCGAGGCTCCTCATCCCCCTCAATAATGACCATCGCTTGCTACCCGAGTTGAGATTTTCCATTCATAGTACATACACTTGATGTCGAGGGGAACTTTATTGCTATATGTTTGATTGAGGAGATAACCTCAAATGTCATCAGCGTGGGTCGTCCCCAAATTGCGTTGTATGCAGCCGGACAATCGATTATGAAGAACTCGAGCATTTTTGCAACAGCTCGCACATCATCTCCCAATGTCAATACAAGCTCGATCGTCCCTATAGCTATTGTTCCTTCTCCTGAGCATTCGTATAGCGTCATCGAGGTTGCCTTAAGATCAACTACATATAGCCCCATATTTTCTATGGTGGACCTGAATAACACGTTTACAGAGCTCCCATTATCAATCAATATCCTTTGAACTCTTCAATTGGTGAGCTAAACAGTTATCACTAGCGGATCATTATGTGAGAACTGGACGTGGCTAGTGTCCTCTTTCGTAAAAATGATTGGTTGTTTCTCCAACCATTGCTGTTTTGATAACCTTTGTTCCGGAATGAACTTAGTGCTTATAGGCAGTGCAGATGGAGTTGTACCTTTCACCAAGCTTATTCTTTTTGGTGCCATTCTGGTCACCTTTACCAGCCCATTTCCACTTATTGCTCCCCGCCTGGTTATTCAAGGTAGTGGGCTAAGCCCTCGCTACAACATCTGCCATTGCTCCAGCGGCATAAACATGGGTTTGGCTAGTTCCTGCGACAACAGATTATGCCTCATCATGATTTATCAATTCCTGAGATTGAGCACGAAATTCATCTACACTCTTAAATTCTTTCCACTTGAGTTTTTTTCCATAAATTACCTCCTATTTTGATCCCTGCCCTCATAGCCATGAGTTTGGATCTATCATCAATATCCCTAGCTCGTGCTACTGTATTGGTGAAGCGGTACAAATATGCTTTCAGGGACTCATCTGATTTTTTTTTAATGTTAGCTAACGAACCATTTTCAACGTGACATTCCTTGGAAGCTTTGAATTGTCTCTTAAACTCGGAAGACAATTTCTTCCATGAGGTGATTAATGTTTCTTGTACTTATTGAACCAAAACCTGGTTGGTCCAGTCAATGTTGCGGGGAAGAAGATACATCATATGTTGAACCCGACATTATGGGCAATCATTAACGTGTTGAAAGTCCCAAGGTGATTGGATGGGTCAATGTTTCCATCATATGTGGGCATGTTTGGCATCCTAAAGAAAATAGGATATGAAGTTATTGCAATGTTAGGAGCATAAGTGTAACGATCCAAAAATACTAATAAGGCTTAAGGGCCATGATTAGTGTGTCGGGAGGGCACAATTGGAAGTTATGTGAATTAATTGTGAAAATGCATGATTATAGGCTTATATGATTATTTGGATAAATGTGATGCATGACTATGTGTATCAGTATGCATGTAGGCCCTGATTAGGTTAAAAGGGTAAATTCATAATTTTGGCCCGTTGAGGGCGTAAATCTGAATATTTGTGATAAAATGTTGAGACCACATTATTATGTGGATATATTTGCAGCTTGTGACTCGAGGCGATCCTAGTGAGCGGTTTAGCGGAAAAGTCACGGTGGGGATTTATTACCAGGTCGTGGGAGTCTGGGGGTATTTCTGGGAATTTGAGAAATATATTGGAGATTATTTGATATTGAGGATTATAATTGGTGATTAGTTAGGTGTCGTTATATAAGTGGTAAATATTAGAGACACTCGAGGAATTAGTAGGGATTGGTAACAAGTGATCAAAATGCCCTTGGAGGGATTAAGGGCTTAGATTTAATGGGAGGGTAATATGGTCATGTGGTCTAATAAGAGGGTAAGTCATACTCGGCCTTTATGGGCTTAGTTGAATGTGTGGAGTGAAATAAAAGCTGAAAGAAACAAAAGGAGGAAAGAAAAAAAGAAAAATAGAACACTTAACCTCTTCCTTTTTCTCTCATCCAGTTCCCTCTTACATCACCATCTCTTGGGGAATTTTGGAGCTTTAACTCAGGAAAGCTTAGGCTGAAGCTTGGGGTTAGGATCTTTGGTGAAGCTAAAGGGTTAGTAGGAGTTAGTCACACAATTGAGGAAAGTTTCAAGGTCTTCTTCAATTTTTGGTTTCGGTGTTGAAATGGATTTCTGAGTCGAGTTTTAATGGGAATTCTAGGGCATTAAGGCTGAGGTTTTGAGGAGCAAAAGCCAAGGAGGTGTGGAGGATAGCCTAAGGTCGAATTTCCCCATTGAAGGTAAGAAACTCTGGACTTGGTCACTTGAATTATGGACTATTATGGTTTCTGTTGAGTTTTTGAGCTTCAAGCTCAATCAAGGTGGTTTCTTATTTTGGAGTGCATGTGGTTGAGTTTTATGTTGTTGGGTCATATGGGGTGAGTTATACATGTTTGTAGGCTTGTTTTGGTGTTTGGTTAAAGTTTGGAAGGATTTGTAGTGGTGTGGCTCGAGGAAAATCGAAGGAAGAAAAAGAAACAGGGTTTGGCTGTGTTGTGACTAGCGTTGTAGCGCTAGCCTTTGGGCGCTACAGCGCTAGGCCTTGTTGTCTGGGAGCTTTTTGGCTCTACTTGTAGTTCTATAGTGCCCTCTTTGTAGCGCTACGCTGTTTCCAGAAGGGGATTTTTCGGTCATTTCTTAGGGTTTTTGCCCGGGGGCTCGGGGTTTGATTCCACCACCCCGTTTGGTGGAATTAGTGCTTCCATAGGGGTCAGGATTGGTCCCCAGGCTAGGTGGCTGTGACTAGGTGTATGCTAGGGCTCAGACAGAATCATGCTTGAGAGTTGACTTCATTGAACAAAGCTAGTGGAATCCAAGATAAGAAAACTGCACCTGGTTATGTGATTGTATTGGAGCTAAGAGCTCCCTATATCTATATGATGTCATAGATGGTATTATGCCATGATACATCTGATAAACGGCCTAAGAGTGCCGAAATCAATATTAGCACATAGGGCGCGGCTCGGGCACTAGTAGCTGAGGATAGCTTGATATTCATTGAGCTCGGTTTAAGCAGACCGGCGTCAGTGGGATAAATAGGGGTGCGACCTAAGGGCGTCGACCCTGGTTATTACATGCGAATTGGTTATTATATGTAAATTGGTTATTATATGTGGATTGGTTATTATATGTGAATTGGTTATTAATTTGAACTAATGAGCTTAGTATGCTGAATGCATGGTTATATGAATGGTTTGGATTGTTGAGTATATGGATATACTATACGAGTTATCTGATTGTTTGATTGTTGATTATGATCTGTTATTGTGTTTTCTTGCTGACTCTTGGCTCATGGGTTCTACGTGGTGCAGGTAAAGGCAAGGGCCGAATGTACATAGTCAGCTGATCGGCCGCCACGGCCGAGGAGTGGTACAAGACGGGAAAAGCCTAAATGTCTGTTTTTACCTTAGAGTGGCTAGTAGCTGTACTTTAAACCTGTAATTTTGTATACTGTCTTTTAAACGTTATTACTTTTGGGATCCCATGTAAAAGAATGTTTGAATATATGAAATGTAACTTTTGTGACTGACATCTTTTAACCCTACTTCAACTATAGTCTCAGTAACACATTTCTAACTAAAAGACTTGATTAGCAAGTCTTGCACCCTTATAAACACACAGTGTAACGGTCTTGGCTATCTAGGGCATTACAATAAGACCCGAGATCCTCATCAGAATCGCAATCATCAAATCCTTTTCCACATAGGAGTTTCTTCATCTATTCTTCCATTAAGGCCAGTTTCTCAAAGGTTGAATCCTTGGTGTCTAGGTTATTCGAGAGCTGAGTATCAGTCCCCATCCTATTGTACGTGTTAGATGGGTTATTTTCCCTCCAAGGTTTAGCTCGGTTAGGTGGGACATTCCTATTATTGCCTACTATAGATAAATCTTCCCTGGTTTGAGTATAACTCAAATCATCATGGTGAGCAGGATATCCTCTTTGTGATTGCAAATGATCACTCATGTCAGAGTGTGGGTCAGAATGAAGGCTTTGTGTGGAGCTCAAGTGATTCCTCAGGTCGCTCTCATTCCTGCCTTTGCACTTGCTCTCTGTAACGCCCTGGATAGCCAGGACCGCTACACTGTGTACTTATAAAGTGCAAGACTTGCTAATCTAGCCATCAATTTAAAAATGTGTCATTAGTTTAAGTGTTCTAGGGTTAAAAGACATTTTCGTCTCAAAAGATACATTTTATAAGTTATAAACAATTTATAATAGGGATCCCCAAAACATTAGTGTTCAAAAGCTGGTTTACAAAAACCCAACAGTTAAAAGTGAATGTTAGCCATACTAAGGCAAGATACAAGGTTCTGGTCCTCTCGTCCCTGTAATCTCCTCAACCATGGCGGCTGAGCGGCCTGTCATGTACATTCACCCTGCAAAGCTCTCCAATCAAGGCTGATCGATCTTGCCTTTGCCTTTACTTGCACCACATAGCACCCGTGAGCCAAGGCCCAGCAAGAAAACAACATACACAACATATATAGCAATCTCAAACAGATATTCTAACAAGCATGTTCAGTTATCAAATCCATAGCATATAAGCATATTTCAAGGTACAAGCAACTTCTACCACACTTAGATTACTCAACAACCTCATCTATAGCCAAATACAGTATTCAATTTACACAAATACTAGGGCCGACACCTTAGGCCGCACCCTTTGTTTAACCCACTGACTCCGGCCCGCTTAAACCGAGCTCAGTGCATAATAAGCTCTCCTCGGATACCAGTGTCTGAGCCGTGCCAATTGCACAAGTTAACCGTGGCTCGCTTAGGTCGTTGGTTACAATTTACATGGAATAATACCACTCTTTCAACCATCTATATTAGGGAGCCCTTAGTCCCGTTCAAATATTCAACCGGGTGTAGTTTTCTTACCTTTAGTCTGTACGGTTATTGAATTACGAGCAACGTCCCTCAAGCATGATCCGTTCCCGAGCCTAAGCCTGTATCACCTAGTCACAACCAAGTATAGGGTTCCATTAATACTCGAATATAGGTTTCTGGTTACAAAACTGACTCCCGGGACTCCAAATTCCACCAAGCGCGATGGTGAAATCAATCCCGAGCATACTAGACAATTTCACGTGCCTAAAATCCTCAAAAGCTCAAGTGTACAACCAAGGGCTGCGGCCCTTGAAGCTTAGCCGCGGCCCTTGCCTCAAAACAGAACCAATGCCATCTTAAACAAAGCACGCGCCGCGGCCCTAGCTTTGGGCGCCGCGGCTCCCTCCCATGGCCGAGCCTCCTTGGCCCTTTTTCATCCTAGGGCCGCAGCGCTCTAGAACAGAGCCGCGACCCTTCCCTTCGTGCCCAGAAAACCCATCATTTTAAAGCCCAAAACCTCAACCAAAACAACCCCTAAGCTTCCTACTTCAACACCCAACATATCCCCAACTCATGCTACACAATTTCAACATAATTTTAGCTCAATAAACCATAGAAGATTCACCTCCAATCCTTGAGACTCTAAGAACACAAACACCCTGTTATAACCAAGCAAAGCTCAAACTCAAATCATCAATTCATGAAACAAAGCTTACCTCCTTGATTGGACTCCTCCCTTAGCCAAAACTCAGCTGATTCCAAGGATTTCCCCGGCTCAATTCCACCATAATCATCAATTGAACAATACCCTCAATAATCCAACTGAAGCTTAAGGTTGAATTTCAGAAAAACAGTTGGATTAAACCCTTACCTTAGTCTTGATTCAGTCCTGGTTTATTCACTGAGCTAAGCCTCAAGATTTACTCTTGAATCTCACTAAACTTCCAACAATTCTTCAGCTCCAATCCCCAATTCCCTTGAGTGCTTCTAATTTAGTTCCCTTTGTTTTTTCTTGAGAGTGAGAGTAAGAGTAACCAGCTGAGTAAGAGATTAGGTCGGTTTATTTTTCCCTAAAGGCTTCCTAACTCTTGTCTTACTTGTTAAGCTAATCCCAAGGCTCGGGTTGCCGGAACTGTCCCCGAGGCCAAAACGTTAAAATCCCCCAATATTCCCGCCTAGACATCCTAACCTCAAATATATCTCCATATATTTATTTTCATGACCCGATAGTTCAAATCACTACCCGATACCTAAAATACCCCTGACTTGTCCAAAGTGATATCTTAAGTCCCGTTGTGACCTTCCCCGCTATCTAACCCTAGGATCGTCTCGAGTTGCGCTCTATGAACCTGTCCACATAATAATGTGGTTCTCACATATATCACATAAATATTCATATTATCACATAATATCATTAATCACATATGCACACATTTAAGTCAACAATATTCACTCTAATCCCAGTTATGTCCTCCCGGCATACTAATAAAGGCCCTTAAGCCTTATTAGCGAATTCGGGTCGTTACACTCTCTGTTTAATAGCTTCCATTACTCTTTGTTGGATCGAGAACCTGGATTTTTAGTGCGAGGTCGTGGGATATAAATGTCATCTGAGGGGGGAGGATTTCTCCTACCATCCCCTTGAGCGAGAGCATTCCTATGTGAGCGAGGTGGCGTTGGATGTTGAATTGGTGATGGAGGAATTCTTAATGGTGAAGCTATCCTTGTTTCTTCAGGGCGCACTAGATTAGCTCTGTAACGACCCAAAATTGTTAGTAAGGCTTAAGGGAATTGATTAGTGTGTCGAGAGGGCATAATTGGTATTTATGTGAATTAATGATAAAATGCATGATTATGTGGCATGCCTGATTTTATGATTATGTGAAAATGATGAAATTCATGTTTATGAGTATTAAATATGCATGTGGGTCTTGTTTAACTTATAGGGGCATAATTGTAATTTTGGCCCCGTTGTAGGCATACACGTGATTATTTGTGGTAAATTGTTGAGACCACATTATTATGTGGATATATTTGTAGCATATGGCTTGAGACAGTCCTGGCAAGAAGATTGGCAAAATAGTCGAGGCAGGGATTTATACCCGGCTCGGGGGAGCCTGGGGTTTTTTTCGGGAATTTAGAAAATATATCGGGGATTATTAGAAATTTGGCTAAATAATTGGTAATTAATTGGATGATGGTATTTAAGTGGTAAATATTAGGAACACTTGAGGAATTGGTGGGAATTGGTAAATATTAGGAACACTTGAGGAATTGGTAAATATTAGTTTTGTTTGGAGGGGTAAAATGGTATTTTTGTAATTAGAGGATAAAATCATATTTTTATTAGAATATCATAGAAGGCAGTGGAAATATTGAAGTAAGAACATAAAGCTTTCTCTCTAACGATTTCTCCCTTCTCTCTCTCTTGGGGTTGAGCTGAAAGTCTTTGAGGAAATTGAAGAAATTGAAGGGAAGCTAAGCTTGGATTGTGGCTGGAAATCAGAGGAAAATCTAGGGTTTTGGAGTTGAGTTAGTGTGAAGATTCAACTGGTGATTGAGCTCCCAAAGTGAGGTAAGAATTTGCACCTTAATCTCTGAATTTTAATGGATTCTTTTAGGTGAACTTTAGGTTCTTGAGTATGAGAAATTATGTTGTGTTGGACTGAGTTTATGAAGTAATTATTGCTAGTGAATTAGGAGATATATATTCTATTTTGTAGCTAAGTTATTGGGTGATTAAAATGTATAATTGAGTTATGAGTTTATTGCTAAGTGGTGTTGAATTTATGGAGGTTTTGAGGGAAAATTATGGGTATGTTTGGGTGTTGTTGTCTGGGCGAAGGAGAAGGAAAACCCAGAATTTTCTGGGTCGAAGGGGGGGCACCGTGGTGCATGTAGTCCATCAGGCCTGGATGCTCTCTGACTTGGGGGCGCGCCGTGAATTGCTTGGCCAAGTCACAACCAGCCTCCCCTTTGGCTTGGGAGTTTGCTCTCTGACATGAGGCAAGTCGCGACTTCATTAGCCAAGTTGCGACTCGCTTGGGAGCTTGGTCTT
Organism: Humulus lupulus; assembly: GCF_963169125.1. Lineage (NCBI taxonomy): Eukaryota > Viridiplantae > Streptophyta > Magnoliopsida > Rosales > Cannabaceae > Humulus > Humulus lupulus. Next base: position 167,692,293 of record NC_084795.1, read on the forward strand.
AGAAGTATTTCAAGTGTTGTTAGGGCTTGGGGGTTCGAACTTAGGTGCTCCAGACAATTTCTCCTATCTGGTTTGGTATAAATTGATGTTTTGGAGGCTAGATTTGTTCCCTAGTTATTTTATTTCTGATTGGAAGTTGATGAATATCAATGGCCCTTGTGACTAGGTTTAACACCGAGGCTCGAGGCTAAGGACCGTGCTCGGAACTAGTTCACCGTCTCTGCTCATAATCAAAGGTAAGAAAACTGCACCTGTTTTTGTGGCTATGTTGGGACTAAGTGTTCCCTATACTTGTATACAATGTTGTATGATTGTGTTATGCCATGTGAGCATGAAATAAACATCCTCAGAGTATCGGAATGGATATTTTCACACAGAACGTGGCTCGGCCACTGGTAGCTGAGGTTAATTAAATAATCACTGAGCTTCGCCTAAGTGAGCCAGAGTCATTGGGTTAAACGCTGGGCTCGACCTAAGTGAGCCTGAGACAGTAGGTTAAATAGAGGGTGCGGCCTAAGGGCGTTGACCCTGAACATTGTATGATATGTTTACTATTGTCAATATGATGATTATGGCATGTTGAATACCTGGATGATAGGTTGTTGAGTTGTCAAATTGTTATCACTGATTATGTGAATGTTATGGACTGCTGAATATCTAGTTAATGTTTTATGAATTCTTTGGTTGTAGATTTTGATTACGCAATGATGTTATGGTTTTCTTGCTGGGCCTCGGGTGATGGGTGCTACGTGGTGTAGGTAAGGGCAAGGGTAAGATGGATCAACCATGGGTTGGCGATCTTTGGGGGCGAGGTGTACATTGTGAGTTTCTCGGCCGCCATGGTCGAGGGATTGTATAGGGACAGAAATCTAAAATGGATATTTTGCCATTAGAGTGGCCTTGATTATTTATAACTTTTGAAAATTTTGTAAATATGTCCTTTAAACCCTGTCTTGGGATCCCATGTAGTGAACATTCATTTTATTGAAAACGATCTGTTTATGACCAAAATCTTTTAGTCCTAACCTGTTTATGACTTTAGATTCACATTTTTATTTAGATGAGTTGGTTAGCAAGTCTTGCACTATTTTAAACACACAGTGTAAAGGTCTTGGTTATCTAGGATGTTACAATCTCGCACTTGGTATAGTTTAACTTCCTGGGTTGAAGGAAGGGTCAGTTCATTTCTCCGTGTTAGAGGCTCTGGCCGTGGCACGGATGGATTTGCTAAGATGTCTCGCCTCCTTGAATTTGTCCCAGCTCTCCCTCTATGGATAGGCTAGTTCCTGAGAGTGTGTGTTGAATGATTGTTCTGACGAGGATTGGTAGGTTGAGCATTCTGTGGGACCTGTTCAAAAGGTACAAAACTCGAGGTCGTAGTCCGAATAGACCAAATAACATGAAGTTGATGATTCCTATGAGTATTAGCAAGTTGAGTATTTCGCTGGATCCGCTCATAAGGTGTGGTGCTTGGAGTTGCAGTTCTAATATAACGGCTAAGATTGGGTTGATTATTCATGTGAGGCCTGTGAGACCTATTATGCCTCCTTCCGATATTAACATCGGCTGTAGGAGGGGGTAATCGAGCCAAGATCTCCTTAATATTCCTGTTATCCTAGGCAAGATGGCTCCTTAACTATGCATTTTCTATCTCGATGGTTGTCAGGTATCCCGAATGGGGATTTGGTGGGCGTGAGGCTAAGCTCCTAGCATCATCTTGGTGCACATGTTGTTTTCCAGGACGACGTTGGGCAGTTGTGCCTTCTCCAGTGGGGATGGACGTACGGTGAACCTCCTAATCATCAGGTTGCTCTGTCTCATTGTCACGCATAGAACAGGTGACCACCATGGTGAATGTTAGGTGAAACTTGCGTGGGGAATTAAGCCTAATATGCTCTCAATGAAAGCACCAATCTGTTGATGCGGTTTTTTGCCAACAGTGGAAAAATAAGTATGAAAATATAGATATTAGGCTTTTGCTAAATCGTAATTGGATAAATAAAATAGTATTAAGATCACCCACACTTTTTACGTGGTTCAGTGGTTAAAATATACCTAGTCCACGAGTCACTCTTATTAATCTTTTTGTTTTTCGTCTTTAAATTGTCTAATCAAAGTTTCAGTACACAAGAATGTTGTCCCATTCTATCCTTCTCCCTTGTATTTATAGGGAATTTTACTTGGACATTATGGGGAACCGTGCATAAATATGGTAACATACATTTTAGGGTAACATCCCATTTACATAAGTACATTAATGCCTATTTATTCTATGCCCCCAATATTGGGTAATAAATACAGAATAATATCTGAGCATTAATTAGTGTATAAGGAATCTCTAAGTCTTTCAGCATCCTTCACTGTGCGTGATGATCAAGATTCCGTGAGCTGAACACTTTCTTCAAGCTAGATGTCGAAGAACTAACATGATGTATCAATACTTAATTACTTGAACATACAATTACAATTATAGTTTACTGTGATCGAGTCACTATAATTGTAACTATCCATATATTTGAGATTTTATAAACATTTTTATTAATAATATTTAATCATGTAAATAATGAAATTTGATGGAACGAAAATGTTCTCTACTACTATATTGATAATGAATGAATTACATAAGAAATTTAGTTTTATACGGGCATAAAACCCAACAATTGTATATTTATAAGTAATTCTATTTGTTCAAACAACAATTAGTGTTGTTAGTATTATTTGGTGTTCTTCAATAATTTATGTTATTGTTTGACATTCATATTGAACAAACCAATCCACATAGTAAAAATATATTGGGTTAAAGCTGAAAATTTAATTGAATAAAAAGTTTTAGTGTACTTTTTATAAAGTATTATTCAAATTAAATCTAATAAAAACATGATTTTATTTATAACTGTTGTTCGTATTTTCTCAAAGGGACACATTGTAGTCATTAAAGAATACATAAGCTTAACGTAAGATAATGAAGCCTTTGTTAGCGCGCCTAGAGCTCCTTGGGAGGAAAGCCTCTCCCTGTGTTGACCGTGCACTGCCACCGGATAAGTATGTCCTCGAGGAAGACTACGTTTCAAGAGGTAGAGTTATGACATCTTCCATGTCCTCTCCATTCAACTCTTCCTAGTATAGGAGAATTGTCTTCATGGACTGGAAGAATATGCCAGGTGTCAAGCATTGCAACCCTGGACCACAAGTGGCTGCATGCCATTTTACTGCCAAAGCCGTGGTGAAACGTCCGTACAAGTGACAAGTAGGATATCTGATAGAGTAGTTTTTATAGTGTTTTAGAAGGTACTTTTAGGAAATTTTTTAGCTTATTTAGTTATTTTTTTTGCAGTATGACGCTTTTGTTACCTTTTTTGTTAATATTTTAGGATTAATGGAAGAATTGATTAAAACACCGTTTTTGGCCTAGAAATGAAGTAAATTGACAAAAATCATGTGTTTGAGTCGCGGCGTTGCAATTAGACAGAGATGTAAAATCCTGAGAAGTCGAGGGTGGCGATGCTACCTTTGAGTGCAGCAACACTATTGATTGGTGAATTAGAGTTGCGACACTTGTAGAGGTAGAGACGAGAAAGATTTTGATTCTTGGACACGTGTTGTGACACTTCATTATTGGGTTGCAAAGCTTGAGGTAGTTGTAACGCCTTACTACCCTAGAGTCATTACCATGTGATTGGAAAATGTGCCATTAGCTCGCTAATCGAGGTTTTAGACCAAAAAAGGTGATTAAATTAAAGTGAAGACTCATTTAAATAAGAATTCGGTATAAAAGTTTGGACATTCATTTAAATAATAAAAGTGTTACATTGGGATCCCAAAATATTATTTAAAACATAATTACAACTCATAAGTTATTATATAGTCGACCTAGGCGACAAAATCGGTCGTTTGCACAGTCTTCCTCAAAACCACCCCAGCCGTGTCAGGAAGGTAGGCCAAACATGTACGCGCCGCTCGATGCCCTCCAACTCATGCTTGGTCGACCTTTTCCTTGCCCTTACTTGCACCATAGAGCACCTGTGAGCCAAGGCCAAGCAAGAAAACTCGATAACTTAAACAAACATAATAGAAAATTCACATCAACGGCCTAAGCCATAGCGGCCTGCATTCAGCATGCCTATTGTCATTTTCAGCCTTTGCCAATCTTGGCCTTCCCAGATCACTCACAAATACATATACATGACATAGAAATTACAAACATTCAAATACAAATTCCTTATCAGTGTTGTGAATTGTTTAACTAAGCACATATGATCAGGCCATGCCCTTCTTTGTGGGCACAAACAATTTTCTTACCTGAGTCCCGAGCTCACACAATATGGTGATCCCAAGCACGATCCCTAAATCAGTCTTACTCATATCACATATATAATTACATTTATGCCCTCAACAGGCTAAAATTACAATCATGCCTTTATTAACAAGAACGAGCGCACATGCACATTTAATTCACTTAAACTTGCATATATATTCACATTATAATATAACTAAAGTTATTTAGTACTGATACACATATATCACAATGAATCACGTAGTAATACACTAAATAAATTATTGCCCTCGGGGCACACTAATCAAGGCACCGAGCCTTATTAGCGAATTTGGGGCGTTACAACGGTCAGAGTGAGAATTAGGCATTTTACCCAGGGGCAAAAGTGGAATTTCACATTAAAAACCCAAACAACAATATAAGTAATATGATGAAGATTTTTAAAATGGAAACCCTAAGAGGAGACTGAAGGAAACACTCTGTGGAGGAAGAAGCTTGGAGACCAACTAGTTCTATCATTCTTTTTCTTTGTCTACCTTTACTTTTTCTTGTAGTAGTGTTTATATTTAGTTTAATGGATTTGATTATATTTAGCATGTACTAATATTCTTATTTATGGTATTGATTAGTTCTCTTGAAACCTTATGAAGATTTAATGAAGATTTTACGATTTCCTTATGAGTGTTGTGAATTGTTTAACTTGAGTTTAATGCTTGTGAATGCTTGATCACCATTTACATGATTTATATAATTTTCACTTGAGATTTAAGAAGTGAAGGATATATCTGCTATAGCCAAATAATCATAGATTTATATTGCACGAGAGTACCTATATGATTTGTGTAGCTTAGGGATTACGTGTTTAATGCTTGTATTATATTATTTTACCATAGAGATGTAGGAGATTTCTTATTGTAGAAAATTATAAGTTCTAGTAAGAATATAATTTACAATCGTAATCTGCTATCATAATAATGATAGGAATTCTTAAATTCACATTAGAGACTCATAGGTGGATTGTTGATGAAGTAAATAACCCTAATTTTTATTCAATTAAATTAATATTTATTATTGAGTTCTTTATTTTTTTATACCTTCAGTTTTATAGATTGGGAATTCATTATTTTTCAATCAATTAGAATTAAAGATAAATTTTTGGTAGTTACCAATAGTCTTCGTGGGAATGATACTTGATTTATAACCTTATTACTTGTTACAATTGCGTCTACTTGCATAGTTAAAAATTCTCACAACAAGTTTTTGGCGCCGCTATTGGGGAGTGTATTATTAATATCAATATAGTTTACTTTTATTCCAAATTGATTTTTAGTTTAGTATTGATTTGGTTTGTGGCTAGTATTGTGCCTTCAAGAATTATTGGTATATGCGACGAAGTAGACAAAAGGAATTGATACCGGTAAGGGGAAGGGAAACATTGATCAACCACGAATTGGAGGGCTTTAGAGTGGCACTTACATGTTCTACCTACTTGGCCATCAAAGTCAAGTTATTTTGAGGGAGTTTGGGTATAAGTTCGATTTGTTGCCTTGGTTTGGTATTTTGTAAACTCTGGGTGTAATTATGTTTTTAATTAACCCTTTAGGGATCCCTTGTAAATATTTAATGTTTTGATGAAAATTGTATATACTTTGACTCAAAAAATTTCACCAAAGCCTTTAATTAATTTTAATTACACTTTTGAGTCCCAATGACTTGCTCAACGAGTTAAGCACTATTTTAAATACACAGTGTAACAATCCTAGATTAGTAGGGCATTAAAAATTGGTATCAGCATTGCCAAGGTTTATGGTTCCTGAAGATTGACTGAACATGTACGCTCGCTACTAAAGACAAGCTCAACTGATGATTTCGTGATTAGTGTGTTGAATATGTGTTTAACTACGTGAATAGGAGCATGAACTATTCTAATAGGGCCTATGTGAATGTGAAAAGAAATACTTATTAGCATTGTTGTTGCATGTAACAGTTGTGTTTGTTCAAATTTGACTGTGGGACGGTCTAGAGGTTATTTTCATTACTTGACAAACTGGAGACGTCGATCGTATATGTATTGGGGATAGTGCTTCTGAGGCGATCAATTAGACTCCATAGCAAGAGTGTAGATGCAGGGTATGTCATTGTGGAACCTTATATTACTCCTCATGGGGTAGGAGCAAATATTAATTGATGTGCAAGCGTAATTACAGAGACAGGAGGAGAGATTGGACATCTGAGGCAATATATTTTGTTAGAGAATGTTGCTCGGCATGTGATTTCTAAACCAATATTTTTTTGTGATACAACCTGCAGGAAAGAAATCGATTGGAAACATTGTGGGAAAGGTTCCAGAAGTAACACCGTTCGGTTTTGAGGGAGGCTCAGATCCACTTATAGTTGAACCGAAAATTAGATAATCATAAATAGTTCCACCCTTGATTTTATGAGGGTGGTGGGTGATGATAGGATGGTTTATTCCAATATATGCTACGGACGATGCTCAGAAAGGGTGGGAGGTCGTATCCCAGACATACAATGTTGCTACAATGAATGGGGAGGAGTCTTGAGAGTTATTTAATGAAAAATATTGTAATGATGTAGTTTGAACTGGGAAGGTGGAATAGTTCACTAGTTTGGCTCAAGAAAATATGACCGTGACTGAATATGCCTTGAAGTTAGATGTGCTAGTTAATTTACTCCCGAAGTAGTGCCAACAAATGTCACAAGGAATGAAAGATTTGTTCAAGGGTTGAATGTTTTGGTTGCTTGCGATGAGAGAATCACATTTATGCCTAGTGGTATTCTTTATGCTCATGTGGTAGAGAAAGCCTTTATAGTTGAAAGGGTAGAGAATAAGATATGGAGAGAGAGGGTGTCGCAAGATGCGATGATTGGAGGATACTCCTCAGTCTATTCGAACTAGTAGGTGTGGTCACTCCATTTACCTCAGAAAGAAAGGATGTCAATATTTATGGTATCGCCACATTAGATAAATAATTTTGTGGTACTCAAGACAATCATTAGGGTGGAAATGAGAATTAGAGAACCTTTCTTGAGTGCGCACGATGTAGGCGACAATCTGGTGCCACTTGTTGTTTGTATCAAGTTTAGTGATAGATAAACTTTAAATACCTTGTGATTTCCATGGTGTGATGTTTGAAACCCTGCTATCTATTAAATAATTATCAATCCTTAGGAGACGGATTGAATCTTTAACAATGGAGGTGGATAGTAAAGAATTATTTGCGGACTGCGTGTAGTTAGAAAATGAGGACTTTTAATACGAGTTGTGGTTAATCAACTATGTTCGGGGTGACCATAAATCGTGGAAAGGAGAAATATAGTAATTTTCAGCATGCAGGGGAGGAACCCTTCGTGATTATTGGTGCTATAGATGGAGCCCGCATTTCGACGACCTTAGTGTTGAAGGCTAGAGACCTATTACAGGAACTGTTGAACTAGAGGAGACTAGATTGTGTTGGTGGTTCTAAATGTGTTTCCAAAAGATTTATTTGAGCTATTATCACGCCAAGAGATGAGTCTGTTATAGAATTGGTGCCTAGAATATAACCGATATCCAAAGAACCTTACAGAATGGCACCGACAAAGTTAAAAGAACTGGAGGCTCATTTGCAAGAGCTACTGGATTTGGGGTTTATCAGACTGAGTTTTTCATCATTGGATACACTGTTATTATTTGGGAAAAAGAAACAGGGAACTGTTGCAGATGTGTAATGGATACTAGGAATTAAATAAGTTGATTATCAAGAAAAACTAGCTGCTACCAAGGACTAATGCTTGTTTGATCAGTTGTAAGCCAAAATAGTGTTCGTAAATATTGATCTTCGATCTGGTTATCACCAACTAAAGATCAAGGAAGAAGATATTCTAAAGACTTCATTTCGCATGAGTCAGGGGAAGAATATGAAAGACATTTCCAGTTAATACTTAGAAGTTAAGGGAACATAAATTACATGTAAGGTTCAAGCAGAGTGGGTTCTGACTTCTTCTAGTAATATTTCTGGGTTACATTGTGAGAAAGAATGGGTTGATGGATGAACCAGGTTGAATCAGTTATGATAGAAGCAGTAAAATATTAACCAATGCCAAGGAATTCTTAAGAAGTTAGAAGTTTCCTTGGATTATCATAACACCATTAATATTTTGTTGAAGGATCCTTGAGGATTGCAACACCTTGAACTAAACTAGTATGTAAGAAGATGAGGTGGGTGTGAACTGACAGATGAAAATAGGGCTTCCAAGGGTTAGGACATAAATTGATTAAGGCACTAGTGCTTAGTTTGTCGTTTGAGAACGAGGAGCTCGTAGTGTATTGTGAAGCATCGTGATAGGGGATGAATGTACCATTATGAAAACTGGGAAAGTCATAATTGATGCTCAGAGACACTTGATAGAGTATGATGAGCAGAGGTATTATGCACGTGGCCTTCAGTTTGTAGCAGTTGTAATTGCACTCAAGGTGTGGAGACATTACTTATATGAGGAGAAGTTTGAGATATACAGTTACATTAGTGTTGAAGTATTCCATTAACCAGAAACATTCGAATATGAGATAAAATCATTGATTAAATCGGTGAAGGGATATGACTGTGAAATTCTTTAACATTCAGGAAAAACCAATGTTGTGGTCGGTGCCTTATGTAGGAAAGGATAGGGTCAAGTGTATAATTCAAAACAGACCACAACAAAGTTAGCTGAGGAGATTAGCAATGCTGGTATAGAGTTTGTGGTTGCTGAATAGGCAAATAGAAGCCTTCAATCTTCTCTTTTTTGGGAGAATCACAAACAAATGCAAACGAGTGATCCACGAATGGTGAAACCTAGATAGAATACCTTAGTTGGAGTAGCTAAGGACTTTACTAGTTTTGATATGGATATGTTAAAATATAAGGATCAGATTTGTGTTCCGATGGATGATGTGTTAGGAATAGTGCCCTTAAAGCAATTGTAATTGACAAGTATTTTAAATGAAATAAATAATTGAGTTGAATTATTATATATATATATAGATTATGTCTAATATTATGTTGATAGTATTAAGTAAATATCAAAAAATTTAAAGTTTTTCTATTAGGTATTAATCTCATATTGGTATGAGAGGATCGAGATTAAGATAATAAACTTGAAATAGTTCGCTACTACTATGAATACAAGTGACCTAGATCCGGGTCACTAGTGTAGTAGGACATTTTAGTGAAGGTACTTTATATATAGTGACATATAGAACTGGACCAGATGTGGTTTGTTAATACTTGTTTAAACACTGTTTCATAGTATTAATCAAACACATCAAACGATCATCATATACATGATGATCTTAATCCTGAGGTTACTATGAACTCCAATATATGTCATTTGATTCATGCGTTATGGTTTGTGAGAATGATCATGCTAAGAACAATTGTTTTGGGGACCCAATAATATATATGGCTAGGGACATAGTTTAGCAGATATGGAATCTATACCTTCTTCTAGATTGAATAATGGTTCCCTACTGGGTTGCCTTTTGGAACTGAAAAGGTTATGAGCGCTCTAGTCGCAAACGTGTTGTGACACAACCTTCACTAGTAAAGTCAATGGTACTCTAAGAACAAGATATAGTGAATAGAGTAAAATGGTAATTTTATTCCCTTTTAATTATGAATCATTAATACAGGATTAACATTGTACGTAATGTTTATATCAATGGACACTTTATTCTTTAATAAAGTACTATTTAAATATATGTCTATAATTATCAAGAGTTCAATCTCATATTTATAGTGGAGTAATCATGAGATTAATAATATGATTATTTAATCAAAGAGCTTTGATTAATAATCTAATATTTATTGGAGCTTGATATTATAGGTCCATAGGTCCCCAGGGTGGCTCTATCAACAACACATCAAGATAAGAGCTGATACAAAGGTAAAACTATAATTTGGAAACTTGAGAAGAATTTTATTCTTCGGGTAAAATACACACTTATATGATAATTGATGTTAAATAATTAATTTGGAATCAATTATAATATTTTCAAAAATATGTTTATTAATTTAAATATAAAATTTTGAAATTCATATATATAAATAAAAAAAATTGAAATTATTTGTTTTATTTGATTGGGGAAAAAAATTGGTAAGTCAAAAATAGTTTTTGATTTATTGAATATTAAAAGATGATGATAATGATGATCATCAATTTGAATTTTTAGTTTTGAATTTAAAATTTAAAATTTAAAATATGGTTGTGAACTTTTTCCTTGAAATGATAATACCATATTTTGTGGATGGATTTATTTTAGTTAAGTAAATAAATAAAAGAAAAATTCAATATCCTGAAATGGGAATACTGCTATTCACTCATGACACAGTCCAGGGACTGTGCGATTCGTGTAGCAATGCACATATAATGTATCTGTGTTGTTTTTATTTTATTTATTTATTTAATTAATAATTTGAAAATATATATTTTCAAATTTGGTAAGTTGGATATTTACCTAAATCAATTCCTATCATCATTATGATATTATTATTATATTACTATTATTATTAGGAATAATAAGGTAATACATAATCTCTATATATATGTTATAGAATAACAAGAAGAATATACAATACAAGACATACACAAGTCAGTAAGAATTTAGAAAAGTTTTAGAATTTTTGTTAGACAAGAAATTGTCGTCTTCTTCTTTTATTCTAACATTTCTCAAGCCATATTCCAAATTCTCATTTGTTGAGATATACTTGTTGTAATGACCCATATTTCCTAATAAGCCTTAGGACCTTGATTAGGAGGCAGGAGGACCATAATTTATTTATTATGCAATTAAATGATTATATGCATGTTTAGGTGTATTAAATATGCATGTGAACCCATTTTTGATTAATTGGGTGATTTTCATATTTTGGCCATTTTGCGCATATTTGGCATATATGTGGCATGTGTGTGGTGCTTCATTATTATTTGGTTATGCTAGGGTTACTCAGCACGAGACGATCCTAGGAGGTAAGCTAGTGGGAAAGTCACAACGAGATTTATACTTGACTCGGAGTGAGTCAAGGGGGTATTTAGCACATTACCGAGATATTGGGTAATGAGAATAAACATTTGATGATAAATTGGGAGTTAGTAAGCTCAGGGGGAAATTCTGGATGTTTTGACTATTTTACCCCAAGGGGCGTTTTCGGGACCCCGAGCATTAGGATTTGCTTGAGGTTACTTAAGCTTGAAGTAACCTGTTAGAATCATAAAAGAACGTTCTCTCTTCCTCCCGTTCCCTTTTCGACACTCGATCACTTATTTAACCATAAAATAATTCCATTATTTACTTTTAAATTCCATAAAATAATAAGAACTAAAAATTATATAAAAATACTTATAATTTAACATGTTTTCTTAAAACAACCTTATAATCTAATTAACAAATTTACATACTTAATGTGAGAAAAAATACAATTTTTGGATTTTTACTTGTATTATTTTTAAGACTTAATTTTTAAATAAAATTTATTCATAAGTGATAATTCAATAACAATTTTAAAAATATTCTAATAAACATTCAGCCACTATTTGATTCACTTAAAAAAATTTACAAGTAAATTAAATTCACCATTTTTTTCTTAATTAAAATAAAGAAAAATCAGAACTATTAAAATAAAAACTCATAGTTATATTAAAAATACCACTTTTAATATTTTCATAGTTTAGGACATTAATTTATTTCAACATACACATCAATTTTCTTTTATGAAAAATACAACTTCACATCTTTATTAAAATTCCAGCAACTAAATATATCCTCAAAATCACCATTTTTATTTTTTTAAAACTCATATTTTCATAAAAAAATATATAAAAAAAAGTGTAGGTAATTATTTGCACAAAAATATCATTTCAAGGCATCTTAAAATCTCTCTTTTAACTTCTTAAAACATCATACCACTTGCAAAATTTAATTAAGCACTAAAAACATTATTTTCATCACATACAACATCATTTTTACACAAAATCAGCAAGTACAATAAATCATGAAATTCATACATATTTAATAACAATATTCCAACTCAAACCCTAGCATGTTTCTACACCCCTTTAATCATTTTAATGTTACCATTAGCATACAATAATTTATCAAACCACCTTAACTCACAAATCATAAACAAATAATCATCTTTAACCTTGTCTTGAATATACCATCATACAAGTACTTCAAGAGAAACAAAACTAACATATATCCATTTTACATCTTACAACAACCTATCATGTTTCTAAGATTTTTTATGACATAAAACATAAAAAAAAATAACCATCATGCTTTGAATATCACCCTTAGGCCGAAATCCCCTTAGCCCAAAATACTCAAATTCTTTCATGTTATTTAAAAAAATATCCATCAACAATTGTATAGATCACAATTTAAAACCTTTGCATACTTTCACATAGAATATTTAAGCCAAAACGTACCCATCATCAAATCATAGAAAATCTTAAACATCATATCATCAACACCACATATCAATAATCTACTCCATGCACATACTATGAATATACATATAAGAATTACAACCATAAGAATGAAGCAAAAACAACATGAATATCCATGCCCACGCCTAGTTTAATACCGTCATGCATCAACATAAAAAAAAAAACCATCAATCCATGAACCCAAGAAACATAACAAAAGTAGTAGGGTTAGAGATCCATTACCTCTCTTGATTGTAAAATCAAGAACACCCAATAGTGACCAAAACTCAAATTATATCACTCCTTTGTTCAAGCCTTGGATTTTCCAAAACCCACATGAGGAGAAGGAGAAAATCAACAACAACACAACAAAACTCTAGTCAAAATAAAAGAATCAAAGGAGAGAAATTACAAATATGAACATCAAGAAACATACCCTAGAGTGGATCCCATCTTCTTCTCCTTCTCTCTAGAAAATGGCAGCCCCTCTCTCCCTTTCTCTCTCTAGCTCGCCACTCTCTCTCTCCCTCTTCTCTCTAGTTTCGGCAGCCCAAGAGCATAATGGCTCACTATTTTATCTCTTCCATTTTTATTCTAAAGTGGCCCAAAATAACCTAATACACCAAATGGTATGTTTCCTATTCCTAATTATTTTCTCTGATTCTTATTTAATTGATTTTTATTTTTAATCTGTATGGAATAAAGATGACAACATCTCTTCCATTTTTAACCAATATTCACCCAAATAAAATAGGAAAAGAATTTCCCTTTTCCCACTATACGCCACACGTCCACTACTCATAATTCCCTTTTTTTTTTTTTTATAAATAACTAAATCTAATAAAAAGGAAACTACAAGTGTGCAGAAAATTATACACATGTGCACCATGCAACCATGCCCATGCACACACTCAAAAACTAGGGTGCATCTGTAACACCCTGGATAACCAAGGCCGTTACACTGCGTGATTATAAAAGTGCAAAACTTGCTAATCAAGTTGTATAGTTGAAAACGTGACCCTAAAGTCGTAATTAGGTTAGGGTTAAAAGATTTTGGTCATAAACAAGAAATTTTCTCATTAAAATAAACGTTTAATACATGGGATCCCAAAATAGGTTTTAATGGACAGTTTACAAAATTTCAAAGTTTATATACAACCACAGGCCATTCTAATGGTAAAATAGACCTTTTAGGTTCTCATGTCCCTATAACATCCCTCGGCCGTGGTGGCTGATTAGCTGACTATGTACATTCAGCCCCAAAGCTCTCAAACTCAGGACTGGTCAACCTTGCCTTTGCCTTTACTTGCACCACATAGCACCCATGAGCCAAGGCCTAGCAAGAAAACCATAATGCATAGCATAAGCAACAATTAACAGTCGGATAATTCACAGATCACCAAACAGATACTCAGCAAGTCACATTGCTCACATAATCAACGATATCAATCTGCAAACCAATAATCAATCATCCAAATAATAAACATGTCATAATCATTAGATTCATAACAATAAACATATAACACAATATCCAGGGTCGATGCCCAAAGGCCTCTCCCTCTGATTGTCCCACTTACTCCGACTTGCTTAGGCGGAGCTCAGTGATTATATACATAACCTCAGCAACCAGTGGCCGAGCTGTGCCCTCTGCGCAAATAGTGACTCTGGCACTCTTAGGTCGTTTATCACATCTCCCCATGGCATAATACCATCTTATGACATCACATACAAGTATAGGGAGCTCTTTGTCCCAACATAACTGGGTGCAGTTTCTTACCATTGATTCCAAGTGCTTTGGTTAATAGAAATGATCCTCGAGCACGATCCCGACCGAGCCCTAGCGTACACGTAGTCACAACAACAAAGTAGAACCATCATTAAATCTTAATTCTGTAACCCAACTTCGGGACCAGTCCCAAGCCCTCGGGAAACCCAGTTTCACCAAACGAGATGGTGGAGTCAACCCCCGAGCCTCAAAGTAAAAGCCCTAAGAAAAATATCCAAAACCCATTTCTAGAGGCAAGGTAGCGCTATAGCTCCACAAGGTGGGCACTACAGTGCTACAAGCAGAGACAAATGCTCCCAGTAAACTAGGCATAGTGCTGTAGCACTCCAAAGCTAGCGCTACAGCACTACAAACAACACATGCAACCCTCTGGGTTTTTCCTTCGAATTTCCCCGAGCCAAAGCTCCATAAACCAACTCCAAACCTCAACTAAACTTCAAATTGAGCCTACCATCCACTACATCTCATCCAACATGACCTAACAACATCAAAACTTGGCCACATGCATCATCAAACACAGAAAACCAGAGTTGAGCATAAGGCTCAAGAACATCACCAGAAAACCCAAAACCTCAACTGATCAACACTAGAAATTGTTACCTTTAATGGAGAAGCCGACCCTAGGTTGGCCTCAGTGCCCTTCCAACCTTTGATTCCTCAAATCCCCAAGCTCAAGTCCCTTAATTTTCATCCAAAACTCAAATTCAGAAACAATTTCATCGAAGTTAGAAAATTCAAACCAAACTATGTAAACTTTACCTTAATTGAACACTAACTCAAGGTGAACGTCCTAGCTTCACCAAGAACCAAAGTCCCAAGCTCTAACCTAAACCGCCTCTGAGCTTACAACTTCAAAATCTAGAAGAAAGGGTGAAAGGAGTGAAAATCGTGTGGGAGGGAGAGAGAGAGAGAGAGAGATATCTCTGTTTTTTCTTCTTCTTTCTTTCTTTCCTTCAGCTTCTAACTCTTTATACAACTTCCACTAAGTCTAAAAAACATAATAACACTTATCCCCTTTTAAACACCAAAAGATCATTTTGCCCTCCCAAATATCACCAAGTCTTTAATCATTCTACGGGCATTTTGGTCATTTGTTCCTAATTCCCGCTAATTCCTCAAGTCCCCCTAACATTTACCTCTTAAATCCCATCATCTAATTAATCACCAATTATTTTCCCCAATGCCTAATAATCTCCAATATATTTCCCAAATTCCCAGAAATACCCCTAGGGTCCCCCGAGCTGGGTATAAACCCCCACTGTGACTATAACACTAAACCGCTCACCAGGATCGCCTCTAGCCATAAGCTTCAAATTCATCCACATAATAATGTGGTCTTAACAATTTATCACATATATTCGTATTTATGCCCTCAATGAGCCAAAGTTACAGATATGCCCCTATAATCTAAATAGGGCCTGCATGCAATTTAATACTCATAAGCATGCATCTCATATATCCTTATAATCATATCAGCATGCTTATCACATAATCATGCATTTAATCATTTAAATCACACATAAACCAATTATGCCCTCCCGGTACACTAATCAAGGCCCTTAAGCCTTAATAGTAATTTTGGGTCGTTACAACTATCCCCTCCTACTTAGAATTTCTTCCTCGAAATTTTACTTGAATAACTCGGGATATTGATCCCGCATCGCTGACTCAAGCTCCCAGGTCGCCTACTCGACCCTGCTATTCATCCACTACAACTTAACTAGAGGAATTGTTTTGTTCCGTAGAACCTTATCTTTTTGGTCTAAGACCTGAACCGGTCGCTCCTCATAGGAAAAATCTGTCTGAAATTCCATGTCTTCATACTTCAACACATTTGTCGTATCTGAGACGCACTTTCGGAGCATAAAAACATGAAATACGTTATGAACTCTCGATAGTGATAGTGGCAAAGATAACGTGTAAGCCACCTATCTGATCTTCTTTAGGATCTGTCCACTGTCACCCACACCGAGTCATGAAGCCCTACTGTCCTGGGTGAACCTCCCACAAAGTCCATCGTAATATCCTCACATTTCCACTAGGGAATACCCAAAGGCTGAAGCAACCCTGGTTGTCGCTGATGCTCAACTTTCACCTGTTGACAGGTCAAACACCTGTCCATGTACTCCACTACATCCTTCTTCATCCCGGGCCACCAATACAACGTCCGTAGATCCTGATACATCTTCATGGTACCCGGATGAAGTGAGTATGGTGTAGTATGCGATTCATCTATTATCTCACATCTAATTCCCACATCTGTATGAACACAAATCTAACCCTAATACCGAAGCAGACCAACCTCAAAAATAGAATACTCCTTAGCTATTCTTGCTAAGACATTATCTCTAACCTCCTGTAATTGAGCATCTGCCAACTGACCTTCGTTAATCCGCACTTGTAGGGTCGACTGTAGAGTAATGTTGGCCAACCGGTCAACTCCCTCGAGATCTGGGTGGAACTAAATAACTGTCTCGAGCCCCTCGGCTCAATGCATCTGCCACCACGTTAGCTTTTCCTGGGTAGTAAAGACTATCACAGTCATAGTTTTTTACCAACTCTAGTCAATGCCTCTACCTCATGTTCAGATCCTTCTGTGTGAAGAACTACTTCAAACTCTTATGATCGATGTATATATCACACTTCTCCCAATAAAAATAATGTAGCCAAACCTTCAGTGTGAATACCACCGCTGCTAACTTCAAATCATGGGTAGGATAACACTGCTCATACTCCTTCAACTGTCGTGATGCATAACTTATAACTTTCTCGTTCTGCATCAACACACAACCTAAACCCAACCTCGACGCGTCACAATAAACCACAAACATTCCTTCCTCTGAAGGAAGACTCAGCACAGGTGGAGTAATAAGTTGCTGCTTCAATTCTTTAAAACTGTTCTCACACTTGTCTGACCAGGCGAACTTCAAGTTCTTCTGTGTCAATTCTGTCATCGGTGCAGCGATCTTCGAGAACCCTTCCATAAACAATCTATAATAACCCGCTAACCCGAGGAAACTCCGAACCTCTAAGGCGTTCCTTGGCCTCGGCCAATCCCTAACTGCATCCACCTTAGATGGATCCACCTTAATCCCATCTTCAGCAACAATATGTCCAAGGAATGTCACTTCTGGTAGCCAAAACTCTCACTTCTTAAACTTGGCGTACAATAGGTGCTCTCTTAACCTCTGCAAGACCTGTCAAAGATGTAACTCGTGCTCTTCCTCTAAACTGGAGTACACTATGATATCGTTGATGAAGACAATGACAAATTGATCTAAGAAGTCCTTGAACACCCTATTCATTAAGTCCAAGAAGGCTACTGGGGCATTGGTCAAACCAAATGACATGACCAGAAATTCATAGTGTCCGTACATCGTTCGAAAGGCCATCTTCAGTATATCCTCATCCTTGATCCTCTGCTGGTGATAACCAAATCAAAGATCAATCTTCGAGAATATCATCTTTCCCTGTAGCTAATCGAACAAGTCGGCAATCCTTCGTAGCAGATACTTATTCTTGATAGTCAACTTGTTCAATTCCCTGTAGTCTATACACATCCTCAGAGTCCCGTCCTTCTTCTTCATAAACAAAACTGGAGCACCCCATGGCAAGTGGCTCGGCCTGATGTACCCCAGATCCAGAAGCTCCTGTAACTGTATCTTCAATTCCTACAGTTCTGCCTGTGCCATTCTATATGGTGCTCTCGACACTGGCTCTATCCCCAGTGCCAACTCAATATCAAACTGAATCTCCCTGTGTGGCGGTAACCCTTGTAAATCCTTAGGAAATACATCCAAGAATTCACGAACCAATCTAGTCTCCCCCACACGTAATGGCAAAACCCTAGTGGTATCCACTACACTAACTAGAAAAGCCCATACATCCACCCTGTAATAAGTCCCTGGCTCTCAGCGCTGATATCATGGGTATGCGGGGTCAAGATACGGCTCCCACAAAGACATAGGGATCCTCGCCCTCCGGCTCAAAGGTTACCATCTTCTTCCTATAGTCAATAGTAGCTCTGTACCTAACGATCCAATTCATGCCCAAAATCATGTCAAAGTCCTCTATACGCAACTCAATCAAGTCTACTGATAACTCCCTACCATCCACCTTCACTGGCAGTGCTCTAATCCACCTCCTAGAAACTACCAGTTCTCCTTTAGGCAATATACTCCCTACCATCCACCTTCACTGGCAGTGCTCTAATCCACCTCCTAGAAACTACCAGTTCTCCTGTAGGCAATATAGTCCCAAACCCCACAGTACAGTGCTCACTAGGTCTACACAGTCTATCAATCACCTTACTAGAGACAAATGAATGTGTAGCACCAGAGTCAATCAATACAGTAAAAGGAGAGCCAGTGCTAGAAAGTTGACCTGCCACCACCGACGGACTAGCCTCGGCCTCTGCCTGCGTCGGGGTGAACACTCGAGCTGGAGTTAAGCTGTCCACCTTCCCTGCTTCCTCTTTCTTCATTGTTGGACAATTCTTCTTGATGTGTCCTACCACCCCGCACACGTAACAGGCCTTAGCCCTACAATCGCCCGGATGGCGTCTTCTACAACTCTTGCACTCTGGATAGCTCCTCCATGTATCGCCGCCTCCCTGATTGCCACCCTGAGTACCCTAACCTCTTTTATCAGGACAAGGAGCAATCGAAGCATCAGGGGTCTTCCTTTTTAGATCACTGGGGCCTCCGCCCCTACGAGACCCAGAGTATGGAGGCACCGCTCTGCGGCCCTCCTGTGTTGCTGCACTCTCCCTCTAGATCTTGTTCTCCGCTTCCTCAGTAGTAAGAGCCTTCAAAACAACTTGGGCATAATTTGTCTCCCCCAAGTACCATTGTAATCCTCACGTCTCGGGCTATCATGGCATTAAGCCCTCTGATAAATCTGTCCTACCTAGCTGCATCGGTAGGCACAAGATTTGGTGCGAACTTCGCAAGTTTATAGAATTTCAAGGCATATTCTGTAACTGTCATGCTGCCCTGAACCAATCCCACAAATTCATTCACCTTCACCGCTCTGATGGCAACATTGTAATACTTCTAGCTGAACAACTCGTTTTATCCATCCAAACTCAAAGTAGTAACATCTCTAGTCTGTGATACGACTTCCCACCAAATGCAGGCATTCTCTTTCAACATATATGCGGCACAGGCCACTCTGTCATGACCCTCTACCCTAATGAAATCTAAAATGGCAGTAATCATACTCATCCACTGTTTAGCCTTTAGTGGATCTAGTCCTCCCTCAAAAGTTGGAGGGTGCTGTCTCCTGAACCATTCATACCACAGTTCCCACTTAATCCTAACCTCCATTGGTTGTATAACAGGTGCTACTGCAGGTGGCGAAATAAGGGCAATAATCGTTGATGGAGCCTGCTGACTTAGTAAATGGATCTGCTCTTCCTAGCTCAGAAGCCGGGCTTGCATGTCTGCCATAATTTGCTGCCAATTCTCAGGGACTGGCGGAGGGGTCTGGCCCTGGTCATCATCCCTTGCGTCAGACCTAGTGCCAGTAAATCATACAAATCATCTTGGATGCAAAGCTATCCGTGTTAATATGCAATCAATGACTCGGCAGTTAGACTATGATGATTGGGTAATAATCCTTCCATAATCCACCATTCGAACTCAATCAATCACAAGAAATCAAGATATAACAGTTTATTCAAATATTCATTCACATACAACAGCAGTGCTAATAAGCATTCCTCAATATCATCACACAGCAGTCAAGGCCAAGGCCCTGTCAATATCTCATGCTCCCTATTAATCAGACAGATATCAACATTCATATTTCTTTCCAATCACTTAAGCATATAACATGTATACACAATTACCAAACCCTGAGTTGAGCATGTCTTTAGTGGCGAATGTACATGTCCAGCCACTCTTCAGGAACACTTAAACCTAGGACGCTCTAATACCAAGTTGTAACACCCTGGATAACCAAGGTCGTTACATTGCATGATTATAAAAGTGCAAAACTTGCTAATCAAGTTGTATAGTTGAAAACATGACCCTAAAGTCGTAATTAGGTTAGGGTTAAAAGATTTTTGTCATAAACAAGAAATTTTCTCATTAAAATAAACGTTTAACACATAGGATTCCAAAATAGGTTTTAAAGGACAGTTTACAAAATTTCAAAGTTTATATACAACCACAGGCCATTCTAACGGCAAAATAGACCTTTTAGGTTCTCCTGTCCATGTACCATCCCTCGATCATGGTGGTCAGTCAGCTGACTATATACATTCAGCCCCAAAGCTCTCCAACTCAGGACTGGTCCACCTTGCCCTTGCCTTTACCTGCACCACATAGCACCAGTGAGGCAAGGCCGAGCAAGAAAACCATAATGCATAGCATAAGCAACAATTAACAGTTAGATAATTCACAGATCACCAAACAGACACTCAGCAAGTCACATTGCTCACATAATCAACGATATCAATCTACAAACTAACAATCAATCATCCAAATAATAAACATGTCATAATCATTAGATTCATAACAATAAACATATAACACAATATCCAGGGTCGAGGCCCTTAGGCCGCACACTCTGATTGTCCCACTGACTCCGACTCGCTTAGGCTGAGCTCAGTGATTATATACATAGCCTCAGCTACTAGTGGCCGAGCTACGACCTGTGTGCAAATAGTGACTTTGGCACTCTTAGGTCGTTTATCACATATCCCCATGGCATAATACCATCTTATGACATTACATACAAGTATAGGGAGCTCTTAGTCCCAACATAAGCGGGAGGTGTTTCTTACCTTTGATTCCGAGCGCTTTGGTTAATAGAAACGATCCTCAAGCACAATCCCGACCGAGCCCTAGCATACACCTAGTCACGACTACAAAGTAGAACCATCATAAAATCTTAATTCTGTAACCCAACTTCGGGACCAATCCCAAGCCCTTGGGAAGCCCAATTCCACCAAACGGGGTGGTGGAATCGACCCCCGAGCCTCCAAGAAAAAACCCTAAGAAAAATACCCAAAACCCATTTTTGGAGCAGGGTAGCGCTACAGCGCCACAAGGTGGGAGCTACAACACTACAAGAATAGACACACACCCCCAGTAAACTAGGCATAGTGTTGTAGCACTCCAAAGCTAGCGCTACAAACAACACATGCAACCCTCTGGATTTTTCCTTCGAATTTTCCCGTGCCAAAGTTATATAAACCCACTCCAAACCTCAACTAAACTTCAAATTGAGCCTACCATCCACTACATCTCATCCAACATGACTCAACAACATCAAAACTTTGCCACATGCATCATTAAACACAGAAAACCAGAGTTGAGCTTAAAGCTCAAGAACTTCACCAGAAAACCTGGAAACTCAACTGATCAAGACTAGAAATTGTTTCCTTTAATGGAGAATCCAACCCTAGGTTTCCCTCAGTGCCCTTCCAGCCATTTATTCAACAAATCCCCAAGCTCAAGTCCCTTAATTTCCTTCCAAAACTCAAATTCAGGAACAACTTCATCAAAGTCAGAAAATTCAAACCAAACTTTGTATACTTTACCTTATTTGGACACTAACTCTAGCTTAACCTCCTAGCTTCACCAAGAACCAAAGTCCCAAGCTCTAACATAAACCTACTCTGAGCTTACAGCTTCAAATTTCAGAAGAAACGGTGAAAGGAGAGAAAATCATGTGGGAGGGAGAGAGAGAGAGAGAGATATCTCTGTTTTTTTTTTCTTTCTTTCTTTCCTTTAGCTTATAACTCTTTCTACAACTTCCACTAATTCTAAAAAGAAGAATAACACTTATCCCCTTTTAAACACCAAAAGACCTTTTTGCCCTCCCAAATATCACCATGTCTTTAATCACTTTCTGGGCATTTTGGTCATTTGTTCCTAATTCCCGCTAATTCCTCAAGTGTCCCTAACGTTTACCTCTTAAATCCCATCATCTAATTAATCACCAATTATTTTCCTCAATGCCTAATAATCTCCAATATATTTCCCAAATTCCCAGAAATACCCCCAGGTTCCCCCGAGCTGGGTATAAATCCCCACTGTGACTATAACACTAAACCGCTCACCAGGATCGCCTCTAGCCATAAGCTTCAAATTCATCCACATAATAATGTGGTCTTAACAATTTATCACATATATTCACATTTATGCCCTCAACGAGCCAAAGTTACAGATATGCCCCTATAATCTAAATAGGGCCTACATGCATACTAATACTCATAAGCATGCATCTCATATATCCATATAATCATATCAGCATGCTTATCACATAATCATGCATTTAACCATTTAAATCACACATAAACAATTTATGCCCTCCCGGCACACTAATCAAGGCCCTTAAGCCTTAATAGTAATTTTGGGTCATTACAACATCACTACCTACCATGCACCTTGGTGCATTCAACCAAAACTCATTTAATCACATTTTAAAATTAAATAAATAACATTTAACAATTATATTCACAAAATTCTACCAAAAAATTCTAAAATTAATTTAAACAAACAAACCATTAAATAAAATAATTCATAACACTTGAGAATTAAATAAAATAAACCCCAAAAATTTAATAACTAAATTTTTTTTTTTGGTGCACTACAATCTCATTATGAAAGCAATGGAGATACAACTATTCTAGAAGAACTAGAAATCATGAGAGGGTAAAGTACATTAAATGAAGTATCATTTAATTCAAGACGATTAAACATAATTGATGTAATGGTCATGAAGATTGCTTCAAAACAGTTTCTTACAAAACTATTAACAAAGACTTTGTTAGAAAAATTAGTTCAGGATAATGTGATTGACACATTGAGAGAAATGCCTGAATTTGCTTTAAGGCAAGTGGGAGATTGTTGGGAATAGTGCCCTTAAAGCAATTTTATTTGACAAATGTTTTAAATGAAATAAATAATTGAATTGAATTATTATATATATATAGACAATGTCCTATATTACATTGATAATATTAAGTAAATATCAGAAAATTTTAAAGGTTATATATGTGGTCTTAATCTTATATTGGTATGAGAGGATCGAGATAAAGATAATAAACTTGAAATAATTTACTAGTATTAAGAATACAAGTGACCTAGATCCGGGTCACTAGTGTAGTAGGACACTTTAGTGAAGGTGATTTATATATAGTGATATATAGAACTGGACCAGATGTGATTTTTTAATACTTGTTTAAACACCGTTTCATAGTATAATTCAAACACATCAAACAATGATCATATACACAATGATCTTAATCGTGAAGTTACTATGAACACCTATATATGTCATCTTATCCTTTAATTCATGTGTTATGGTTTGTTAGAATGATCAGGCTAAGAGCCATTGTTTTGGGGACTCAATGATATATATGGCTGGGGACATAGTTTAGCAGATATGGAATCTATACCTTCTTCTACACTGAATAGTGGTTCTCTATTTGGTTGACTTTTAAAACTTAAAAGATTATGAGCGCTCACGTCGCAAACTTCTTGTGACACAACCTTCACTAGTAAAGTCAATCGTACAATAGGAAAAAGATATAGTTAAAAGGGTAAAACGATAATTTTATTCCCTTTTAATTATGAACCATTAATAGAGGATTAACGTTGTATATAATGATTATATCAATGAAAAAATTATTCTTTTATAAAGTACCCTATAAATATATGTGTATAATTATCAAGAGTTCAATCTCATATTTATAGTGGAGTAATCATGAGATTAATAAATACATATGTACAAAAAACAATGCTTGAAACACCATGAATCTAGAAACGGAACTCTGAATTCTATAACATCTGGATGCTTGAACATCCAACTAAAGTTCATTAAACTTCAGTTTGAAATCAAATATTCAAGATGAAGAGGAGAACAGAGGAAAGTACAGACTTTTCAAAGTAAGGTTAATAGCCTAAGGCTGTAAAATAAATAAATAATTTATTATTCGAATAAATACCTTCTAATATAATTAAGCTTAAATTTGTTTACATAATCTTATCCATTGATTTATGCATGGATTATGAGATTAATTTAAATTGATGTCTAAGTAGTCTATACTGAATGGCTGGCATGACAAAATCGTTTGAAGATCTCGACCAAAAATTTTCTGTTGTGATTCTTATTCTTAACATTGATAACGTTCTAATCATTGGTAATGATGTAGAGAAATTATCAGTAGAAAAGAAATGGTTAGCTGAGCATTTCTAAATATTAGATTTAAAAAAGCCAAGAATGTTCTATACATTCATGTGTATAGAGATTGAAAGAACAAATCTTTTGGCACTATCTCAAGCGACTTATATAGATAAGAAGTTTAAATACTTTAGTTTACAAAAATCAAAGAAAACTTTTTGCCTTCCTGGTTGGGAGTATGTATTTTCTAAATAATATTGTCCATTTATTCTTTTACTAGAAAAGAAGGACATGCGATAGTATGCCTACAACTCAGTGAGGGACAGTTTAATGTATCGAATGTTATGTTTTCAAATTAACATTTGGGAATAGTCAGCAGTTGTCAATCCAATGATGGATTGAGTCATTGAATATAATAGTGATTATAAGGATTTAATTTTTAGTTTCTTGAATATAATGGAGATTATATGTTTGTGCATTTATGTAGTGACCTAATATCCCAAAAGATAAACTGATTAACCGGATAGAAATCTTAAAAGATTGATATCAGAATCACCTTCCATAACTATGGAGGAGACATATTAATTTGGAAATGTATTCGACATTTCATAATTTATATGGTTCACTATAGAAGCCGAAATGTAACAGCTACAAGCAGTTAAATAGGTTATTTGATTTAGTTGAGTTCCTTGCCATTCTGGAAAGGGTTTAAGACTAGAATAAACTACTAGTATCTCATTACAAAAGCAATCGAGATTCAACCACTCTAGAAGTACTAGATATCATGAGAGCGTAAAGCACATGAAATGAAGTATCATTTAATTCAAGACGATTTTACATCATTGATGTAATGATCATGAAGATTGCTTCAAAACAATTTCTTACAAAACTGTTAACAAAGACTTTGTTAGACAAATTCGTTCGGGGTAATGTGATTGATAAATTGAGAGAGATGGATCAATTTGCTTTAGGGAAAGTTGGATATTGTTGGGAATAGTTCCCTTAAAGTAATTGTATTTGACAAATTTTTTAAATAAAATAAATAATTTAATTGACTTATTATATATATAAACTATTTCTGATATTATGTTGATAATATTAAGTAAATATCAAAAAATTTCAAAGTTTATCTATATGGTCTTAATCTCATATTGGTATGAGAGGATCGAGATTAAGATAATAAACTTGAAACAATTCACTAGTATTATGAGTACAAGTGACCTAGATCCATGTCACTACTGTAGTAGGACACTTTAGTGAAGGTACTATATATGTAATGATATATAGAACTAGACCAGATGTGATTTGTTGATACTTGTTTAAACACCGTTTCATAGTATTAATCAAACACATCAAATGATGATCATATACATGATGATCTTAGTCCTGAGGTTACTATGAACTCCAATATATGTCATATGATCCTTTGATTCATGCGTTATGGTTTGTCAGAATGCTCAGGCTATGAACAATTTTTTTGGGGACTCAATGACATCTATGACTGGGGATATAGTGTAGAAGATATGGATTCTATACCTTCTTCTAAATTGAATAATGGTTCCCTAGTAGGTTGTGTTGACGGTGAGAACTCGTCAACTAAGTTAAGTTGGAAAAATTATCTAATCAAGATCACTAATCGGAGAGCTGTAAAAACTTGAACAACAACTCAAGAATAATGATAGAAAAACAATGGAGAATTCAGTTTTTCATTCACACTCAAGCCTCTACTACCGTAAAAATCACCAACCCCCTTTCAGGTGGTCTGAGAGTTCATTTTATAGCAGGCTCTAATGGCCTTAGGTACATAGTGGTCCAGGAGACCAAGTGGTACATATGTACTGTGTCAGGGGAGTGGCTTCAGAGGTTGTGGTCGTACATCCCGTACAGGAGCAGGTGTCAGGAGGATGTCTCCACTACTTGTCTGTACCCATGTCTGATGTGTGGTGGTAGGCGTAGTGGCGCAGGAGGTAGTGGTGTCAGCTCTGACCTATGTCCGTAGATGTACGGACCATGACTCTTACTCCAGCAGTCTCAGTGGCACTGGTATCTGTACTCAGTACTAGGTCGTACAAGCATGTCCCATTCAACTCGTACTGTGGCCCCTAAGCATAGGGGTCTCAAGGTGTAAGGAATGGGACCTTTGGTGTGAGGTGGAGATCTTGTGTCCTTGGCATGAGATGCCTGAAGTCTCCCAAGGTCACTCACGAGTCTGGGCGATAGGCATGTGGCCTTGGCGGACGTCTAAGGATGCGTGGCGAGGCCCTTCTTGGCGAGGCCATGCGTGGCAAGGCCCCTCTTGGCGAGGCCGTGCGAGGCCAAACTTGGCGAGGCCCCTCTTGGCGAGGCCATGCGTGGCGAGGCCCTTCTTGGCGAGGCCATGCGTGGCGAGGCCCCTCTAGGCGAGGCCATGCGTGGCAAGGCCCTTCTTGGCGAGGCCATGCGTGGCGAGGCCCCTCTTGGCGAGGCCATGCGTGGCAAGGCCCTTCTTGGCGTGGCCGTGCGAGGCGAGGCCATGCGTGGCGAGGCTCTTCTTGGTGAGGCCATGCGAGGCCAAACTTGGCGAGGCCCCTCTTGGCGAGGCCATGCGTGGCGAGGCCATACGTGGCGAGGCCATACGTGGCGAGGCCCCTCTTGGCGAGGCCATGCGTGGCGAGGCCCTTCTTGGCGAGGCCGTGTGAGGCGAGGCCCCTCTTGGCGAGGCCATGTGTGGAGAGGCCCTTCTTGGCGAGGCCGTGCGAGGCCAAACTTGGCGAGGCCATGCGTGGCGAGGCCCTTCTTGGCGAGGCCATACGTGGCGAGGCCCTTCTTGGCGAGGCCATTTTTGGCGAGGCCATGCGTGGCGAGGCCTTATTTTGCGAGGCGGGGACACTTGGTCACTTCGGCCTATGGCAAGGCGAGGGCTCACGGGGGCACTCGGGTGCGCGCACAAGGACGCGAGGCGGGGCCTCGCGTAGGCAGACGGGGGCGCGCATAAGGACGCGAGACGGAGCCTCGCGTGGGCACTTGGATGCGGGTCACTGATGGCTGCGCGTCACGAGACCCTTGAGACTTAGGCGGTACCCACGCAAGGCCAGGCCAGACCTTAGGTAAAAATTGAGCGTCTACACTTGCCCCCCAGTCTAGGAGAGGACCTTTAGGTGCTCTCGTAGACTATTCACCTTGATTCCTATAAATAGGTCCTCATGCATGGCCTAATATTTTCCCCTTACTCCCTTGGCTTATTGGTTTGGAGAGCCCTTCTTTTTTCAAGAGGTGAGGGTTTCAATCCCTCACAACCTCATTTTCACCATAGTTCCTTTTATTTGTTTTATATATTTTTTTTTCACTTCCTTTTTTTTTTCTTAACATATGAGCTAATTTCTTGGTGTGTCTATTTTATGACTAACACATCTTTCTGGTTCATTCTTGCAAACGCGCATTTTTGACTCTTTGGTGCTTTTCGCTCCCCGACCTCCTTTGGACCCCAACTTCGCTCTCTTAATCGCTTGAGGTATATTTTCTTTCCTTCTCCCTTTTATATATATATTTAATGGAGTCCAAACTAGCAGTACTTGGGATGGGGTACATTAGTCTGAGCTTGTAGTGAGTTTGACCATATGCACGCCCCTCCTCTTTGTCTCTTTTTTTCTTTTAAATCCTGTAGTAGGCCATTTGGGGCGTTTGCATCTAGAGGTATTAAGCCTATCTCTTTGTGTTTTGTAGCCTTCCCCTCGTTTATACGTGAGCCCCTTTTTGCTGTTGGGATGTGGTTTCATGGCCAGTGACGGCCCGTCCGACATACCCCCAAGGGCTGAGTTTATTGACCTGTCCTCAGACTCAGAGTCTTCTGAGGGCAACCCTCACCAGGACTATGACTCCTTAAGGCAAGCCCGCATCCGCCACCTTGAGTGCATGGCCGAACTTAGGCGTAAAATTTGGGTGGTGGAGAGCAAAATTGATTCGGTGTCGAGAGGAGATGGAGGACCTTCACCCCCAGACCTTAGTAACCATATAGCGCATCTTAGGACGGCCCTTTTTGAATTGCGGTGGGAGTTAGAATTTATGGAGGGACACCTTCCGCCAGAACCTTCCACTCCCTTCTCGCCTGATGATGGTCATGGGGCTGCTGGCTCCTCTCCCCAGCCCCTAGTCTCAGTTTATCCTAGCTTAGTGCTTCCACCATCGCTCCCTCGATGGAAAACTCTTGCTAGTAAGAAGAAATGCAAGGTTAAGTGTTCTGCCTCTTCCTCACATCTTTCTTTTGATTTTGCAGATATGTCGAAAGCACGCAGACAGGTGTCCGTCCTGGAAGAGGACGACGCCCCTCTACTGGCGTCCACTCTAGTGTCACACGTGTCTCCGAACAAATTGAAGGTGATCGTGAAGCACTACCGTGTTGCTCCAGAATATGCCCTGTATGCTCCTCAGGAGGCCTGCCGGGCCGACCGCCCTGAGAAGGGTTTTGTGGCTTTGAGTGAGAAGATTTTGAAGGCGAGTGGCACCATTCCTTTGCACCCATTTTTCGTGGTGGTTCTCAACTACTTCGATTTGGCCCCTCTTCAACTGTTGCCCAACAGTTGGTTGACTTTAAGTTGCCTTTTCATTTGGTTCAAGGGAAACGTCAAACGCGCCCTGACGGCGCAGGAGGTGCATTCCCTGTATAGAGGGCTTAGTGTCCAACACAGGGCCTTGGAAACAAGACTTTTTCTGGGTAGAGGGGCCTTTCTCGGTTCGTGAAGGCTTTCACGCCGGCCCTAGTAAGTATCCTGGTCTTTCTCTTCTTCTTATTAGAACTTACTGTTTTGCACTCTTGCTTGTACTGACATTGGCGTGGATCTTGCAGGGCAATTTGCTGATCCCTCGGTCATTGGGCCGGAGGCGGAGGCCATAAACAACCTCATTATTGCAGACTCCGCCGTGAAGAAGGCGGCGGTCCTATTTATTGTGGCGAACCTCAACCGCCACCAGCTGTCCCCGGTCTCTGACCCCAAGCTCCTATGGTCAGTTACTGGGTCTAAGAAGGCTATGGCTATGCCGGCTGGGCCGTCCCTACACGATGGTGAGGCCGAGGAGGAGATGGAGGATGCCCCCCTCGAATGTGGGGGATCTCATCAGCGCCCCCTGTCCCCCGGGGGATGCCCTCCCTATGGCTCCCATGACCAGGACATGGCCTTTCAATCTCTGGACCCGCAGGCCGCAGCGGGATGTTACGCTCCCCCTGGCCTTGATGGCTGTGACGCCTTCCCTCAGGTCCCTCATGATATTGGCTTACCGGATGCTGATTTCGTCGAACTAGCGGAGCCCCCTTCTAATGTACCAGGGTCTCATTTTTTCTCCTTCCCTGCGCCTCCTCCTGCTTCGGCGAGCGGATCGTCCGTTCCTGTCCAACAAGATGCTCCTAGCGCGGAGGTGGAGCCTTGGGTGACTAGGATGGCCTCATCTTATGCGAATCATTACATTCAAATTGCCTCGGGCCTCCCTGCCTCCGACTGGAGGGGTCTAGGGAATGTGACTCAACCAGACCTTGGGGAAACCCTAAGGCGGGCCGCGGCCTCGGTGAGTTCTTGCACCTTGCGTCGATTAGTATTATGTATAGATGTACATGTTTTTTTCTTTTTGTTACTTATCGCTGACGCCATTGACTTTCTTGTGTAGATCTACACCGTGTCTCTTCGGCATGCTGACACGTCCGGCGTCCTCTCCACATCTATTACTGAGAGGGACTGCCTCATGACCCGGGTCCAGGGGCTCAAAATTGAGCTCAGCAAAACCAAGGTCCAGTTGTCAAAGGCCCGGACTAAGTCTGCCAACTTGTTCTCAAAGAGGGAGAAGGCGAAGGCCCAGATCAAGGAGCTAAAGGGCAAGGCTAGACGCTTGGAGCGTGAGCTCCAAGGGGCCAAGGCCACTGCAGCTACGTCGCAGGAGAGGGTTGCTCGACTGGAGACCGAAGTTGAGGCCCTTAGGGCCGAACTACAGTCGGCTCAGGAGAAGAACGCTTCTTTGGAGGTGGAGAGGGCTTCTTTGGAGGCAGAGAGGATCACCACCGAACGCAGGTCTATAGATCGTGCTCTTTACAATGTGTGGAGGCAGGATCCCAACTTCGACTTCTCCTCTTTTGGTGAACAGGCCGTTGCCCGAGCGGCCTGGTGGAGTGCCCACTTTAGGAGGCCTTGAAATAGTCTTGCTCCTCTTTTTTTTCTTTTAACTTTGTAATATCATTATCAGTGCTACTTTTCTTTTGGTAACTCTTGTACTATCTTAAGAACTCTTTTTTCTAATGTATAAATACATGTGTCGCTGTTTATTTCTTGTTCTGCTGCATTTGAGGCCTGTTTGAGCCTGCATGATGGGGTTTGGTTGGTTCCCCTCTTTTATTTACCAGGCTGGAGGTCCTTTGGAGCCCATGCGAGAGGGTTCACTGAGATCTCTTTTGGTGCCTCTTGATTACTTTTATAAGGATATTTTGACCCCTTGGGTCATAGCTATCCTTTTATATATTTCTGCGCACGCTTATTATATGTTGCGAGAAGCGTCCTTCTCGTCATTATGCATAGTACTATTTTTACAAGGGTCTCTTTTGGGATCCTTTTTGGCTAGGCGGCTTGGCGGCCGCTCTAGACTTATTATTGGCTAGATGGCTTGGTGGCCGCTCTAGACTTATTATCATCGTTACCATATTTCTTTTTGTGAGTCCCTAAGGCCTCCTTGATATTCACACGGGTAGCTAATCCTTGTGATCCCAGGACATGCCTTGTAAGGAGTTTGCTTAAGGCCCTGATATAGGGGGTCCCTCTGGGATCCCCGTTGAAGGGTCCTTTTTTGGGGTCCTCTCGATGGAGGGTTGTTTTCAGGATCCTCTTGGTAGAGGGTCTCCCTTAGGAGTTAGGAATGCAAGGGTTCCTTTTTAGGATCCTCCGTTAGAGGGTCCCTTTTTAGGAGTTGGGAGGGCAAGGGGTCCTTTTTAGGATCCTCCGTCAGAGGGTCCCTTTTTAGGAGCCCTTTTGCTGGCTGAATGTTCTTGCTCCCTGTCCTGCCCCCCAAGTGCTTGGTGAAATTTATTTCGGTAGGAACTTTGGCTGATGCTCGTGCAGCGAAGAAAATAAACACAGGAAGTAGCAAACGGTTTCATTCATAGAACGCAGTTTACATCTAACTTTGAAAATAAAAAGGGGGGGGGGGGTTACATCTAACTAGGAGGCTACCTAGGGCAGCCTCTTTGATTCTTACTAAAATAACGAAGAACAAGCTAAACATAGGTTCTTTTGGCATTAAGGGCCGAAGCCTTGCTGGTAGCACTTCTCGAAAGGCTCCGTAGCCTGTCCCATCTTATGCGGATCTAACTTGTGTGTGTCGCTCCTTCATGCACAACCATCGTCATTGACATGGATGGTTTGGTGGCTGCGCGGAGCGACATGTTATAGCATTCCCTCGCTTCCTTCTGCTCCCCTTTCACACATGCTACTCCCCCAGGGGTAGGGAATTTCATGGCTAGGTGATACACAGAAGTTATCGCCTTCAATTCTCTCAGGGAGGGTCGCCCTAATACCGCATTGAAGGCTGATGTGCAATCTACCACGACGAAGTTAGCCATTACGGTGATTTGCTTGGGTTGCTCCCCCATGGTGAGGGCCAATTCGATTGTCCCCAGGGATTGCATCGAATCTCCCATAAACCCATACAAAGTCGTAGTGCAAGGTTTTAGGTGACGGAGGCTCAACCCCATCTTTTCCAGCGCCTGTCGATACAAGATGTCCACGGAGCTCCCGTTATCCACCATGACCCGATGTACCCTCATGTTAGCTAGCTGGGTGGTTAGCACCAGGGGGTCATTATGAGGAAAGTGCACCCCCTGTGCATCTTCTTCAGTGAAAGTTATTGAGTCATTCTCGCCCTTGAAGCTCTTCGGGGGGCATTGTTCCAAACTTAAAACGCAATGTGGTGGACTTCGTCGGGCCTCCTTGGCATACCTGTCTCGCCCTTTCCTAGAATCGCCTCCGAATCCTGGTCCTCCAAAGATGGTCCTGACCTCTCCTTGCACTTCCGGGGCCACCTCACGTGCCCGCGGCGGGGACACTCCTCCTTCTGGCCTCTAGTTATCCTTGCGCACATACTTGCCCAAATGTCCCCTGCAGATGAGTTCCTCAATTTCTTCCTTCAAATGGATACACTCTGTCGTGGTATGATCGGTATCCTTGTGGTACTCACAGTATATACTAGGGTCCCTTTTGGACCAGTCCTTTCTCATTGGTGGGGGCCATTTGAAAGGAACTCGATCTTCATTGGTGAGGTAAATGTGCTCCCTGGTATCCGTGAGGTCTGTGTAGTAAGTGTAAGCTGCTTGCCTGTGATCATTCCCATGTTTGGCTTTCCTCTGGTGGTCATCTCTTGATCCATCGTATGCCCTTTCCTTCATTACTACATTCGACCCGTCGTTGGCTGGGGGCTTCGCATGGGGCTCCTCCTTTCCTGCATTCAGATTTGCGTGGCCATCCTCCACGCGGATGTACTTCTGCGCTCTCTCATAGAAGTCATCTAAGTTGGTGACTTCCCTCTTCAACATGTTGTCTCACAGCTTGCTTCCTGGGAGAACTCCAGCGGTAATGGCCATTTTTAACTCTCGGCGCGTTAGGCTTCCCACTTTTGCGGCCTCCATATTGAACCGGTGAATGTAGCATTTCAGGCTCTCATTCTCCCCTTGCTTCACGTTGGCCAAGCTGGTGCCTGGCATCGTGTAGTCCCGCACGGCATGGTGTTGTTGGAGGACTTCGTCAGAAAACTGCTGCCAGGACCTGATGGAGCCCGGCCTTAGTCTTTTGAACCATTTGTAGGCGGATCCTTTCAGAGTAACATCGAAGCAATGGCACCTTGTAACGACCCAAATCCGCTAATAAGGCTTAAGGGCCTTGATTAGCGTGCCAGGAGGGCATGATGGAATTTATGTGTGATTTGATGAGTTAAATGCATGGTTATGATTTAAAGCATGTTATATGACTATTTGTTTATCTGAGATGCATGACTATGTATATTAGTATGCATGTAGGCCCGGATCGTGTTAGAAGGGCATAACTGTAATTTTGGCCATGTTGGGCATAACTGTATTGATATGTGTTGATTGTTGAGACCACACTGTGATGTGGATGTATCTGTGATTTGTGACTCGAGGCGATCCCAGTGAGCAGACTAGCGGAGAAGTCATAGCGGGAATTTATACCCGGCTCGGGGCGAGCCTGGGGGTATGAACAGGAATTCAGAGAATAGATTGAGATTTATTTTGATGATGGGGAATAATTATTTGGTGATTTATCAGGTATTGGAAAGCAACGGGAAAATATTAGAGACACTTGAGGATTAGCGGGAATTGGGTAAATGACTAAAATGGCCCTACTTGGATAAATGGTTTAGAATTAATAGGGAGGGAATTTTGGTCAATTGGCTTTTAAAGATAGATTAATGAGGCTTTATACACTTAGTGGATTTAGTAGAATAGAGGGAAGGCTGAAAAAGAAAGGAAAAAGGAAAGAATGAAAAGAGAGAAAACTGATGGGTTTTCCTAGGGATCGGTTTGGGGTTCTAGCACCTCTTCTCTTCAAATTTCTTGGGGCAAAGCTTAGTGGAGAGCAAGGATAGGCTGATCATCAAGGATCTTGGGTTAGACTTGAAGGATTAGCAAGAACACATAAACTTTTGGAGGTAAGTTTTCAGAGTTTTCAGTTTTAGGGCTTTACTGGTTTTGAGCTGTGTTTTTGAACTAAATGGATGGGACTTTTGGGGTAAACAGGCCAAGCTTTGATGATGAGCAAGCTAAGGAGGCCTAGGGTTGAATCAAGGTTGAAATTTTCATCATTGGTAAGAATTCTAAGCCTTTAACTTTTTTGTTGATTGAATTTCTGGGTTTAGGGTTGTTCATGGTGAATTTTGAGATTTGGGTTGAATGTGATTGGGTTTTGAGTTCTTGGGATGCTTGGGATGAGTGTGAGGTGTGTATAAGCTTGATTTTGAGTTTGGTTGAAAGAAATCGCAGAAAACGATTTATGGTGTTGCCTACCTGGAACTAGCGCTACAGCGCTAGTCTTTGGGCACTGTAGCACTAGGCCTTCTTTCTGGGGTGGTGCTGATTCTGCTTGTAGCGCTATAGCTCTCTCTTTTGAGCGCTGTAGCGCTACCCTGCGCCCAGAATGGGGTTTTTGGGCTATTTGTGAGGGATTTTGACCTAGGGTTCAGGGTTCGACTCTGCCACCTTGTTTTGTGGATCTAGGACTTCCCGGGAGGCTCGGGATTGGTCCCGAGGCTAGGTTTTCAGACTTGGGGTTCGGTGTTGACTTTGACCTATGTTTGTGCTTAGGTGTGCGCTAAGGCTCGAGGGGGATCGTGCTCAAGGAGTCAGGTGATCTAAGCTATTGAAGGGAAAGGTAAGAAAACTATAACACCCGTAGGATGGGGCATGGGCCCATAGTGTGATTGCGGGGGCACGGCCCTATATTGCATGTTGCATGATGAGATGATTGCCGAGCATGGCCCTATATTGCATTACATGTTAGGGTGCAGATTTAATTGAATTGGCATTTGTTTGAATGTTGCTTGATTTATGCTATATATGGTTATAATGAAATGAACGGCATGGGCCGATTGCGGCATAGGCCGCGTACGGCAGCGGAGCCGGAAGTAACACTTAGCACATGGGATGCTTATATTCAGGGTAGGGCCCGGTGGATACATGTGGTATCCCTACGGTGAGGACCGAAACCCCAGGCTTTGGTAAGGCTTCTAGGGCGGCATGGCCGTGTTTGCTTAGTCTAATGGGTGACTTGTTTATATGTGGATTATCTGTTATGATAAATTGTATAAATTGCATATGTTATGTTCTGCATGAGTTTTCTTGTTGGGCTTCGGCTCACGGGTGCTCTGTGTTGCAGGTAAGGGCAAGGACTGAGTCAACCAACCATGAATACGGAGAGCGTGAAGCGACGCGTACATGTTTGGCCTGCCCGACTGCTTTGGTTGGGGATTTATACGAAAATGGCTGTAATAATCTATGATTTTATGATTTAATGACCGTAAACTTATTTCAAGATGTAAATAGTTTTCAAACCTTATTTTGGGATCCCAAATGTTTAATACTAGAAGTTTTAAATGAAACGATGCATTTTCAAAGATTACAGCCTTAAATTTTAATTAGTCACACTTTTGTTTCAAAACCTCGGTTAGCGAGTTCATTGCGCACTGTTTTGTCTTAAAAACTCACTTAGTAACGACTCTAAGGAAGTAGGGCGTTACACACCTGGCTCCACTTCCGATCCCCCTCAGTTTCATCAGATCATTAAACGCACCCAGGTGGTATTTCGGATCCGTGTTCCCTTCGTAAGGGGTCATATTGGGCTCCTTAAAATTGGCGGGGAGTCGGATTGCCTGAATTTCTCTCACAAAGGGCGACTCATGGTCGAAGTCCTCCTCAAAGGCCTGGCCGCCTGACGCGGTGACGATCTTGCTCCGCAGGCTCCTCATCTCCGTGTCTAGGTCCTGCCTCCTCTTGCTGAGAGTGTCTCTCAAAGCGGACGGGCTAAGATCCGCCTTTCCCTTGCCTTCTCGAGGCGCCACAGGGGGCGTGGTCCCTTTGCCCGCCCTCTTCTTATTGAGCTCCTCCCGCAAGTCTGAGGGTGCTCTTTTGGAGGTGACCTCATCCTCATTGCGAGGGGCAGTGTTGGTCCTCGGCGCTGGCTTCTGGGCCTGCTTAGGCAGTTCGGGGTGATCACGTTGCTTCGTCAGGGGGGTGTTACTGGTTGAATGTCGGGTTCTCCCATAATCTACCGGTATAGTGGTCTCCACCCCATCCTTGCCCTTCTCCTTCCTCTTAGGAAAAGTTATGCTTGACTTACCATGCAGCAGGCCGTTAAGGACCCCTTGCATGTTTTCCAAGGTGGTTTCCAACCTTTGGTTCTTACGGTGGAGCTCACTTATTTCCTCTTCGTAAAACCGGGATTTCGAACTCGAGCTCACGGAGTGGACCTGGGGGTTCTTATCATGCCTATGGGCAGAAGGGCCCGGGTCTTGCCGGTTGGAGTTCGGTGCCTGCGGCAATTTTGGAGGAGGGAACTCTTCAGCGTTTACCGGTGGGGCTCTTGGAGGACTTCCTCTAGGTGGAGCGGCTGGTGATGAGGCCACCCTATCACCTCCGTGAACTTCAGGGTCTTTCGGGGTCTCCATGTCTCTGGGTGGAGGAGCGTCCTTCATGGAGGCCTTCAGCTGGACTCCGTTCAGGTGAACCTCTACCTCCTGCGGCTCTCTCAGTCGCTTCGAGCGTCTTGGCATCTTCTTCTTGCCGGAAAGAACGGTGGAACAGTAGCTTGAAACTAACGTTCCCACAGACGGCACCAAATTGTTGACGGTGAGAACTCGTCAACTAAGTTAAGTTGGAAAAATTATCTAATCAAGATCACTAATCGGAAAGCTGTAAAAACTTGAACAACAACTCAAGAATAATGATAGAACAACAATGGAGAATTCAGTTTTTCATTCACACTCAAGCCTCTACTACCGTAAAAATCACCAACCCCCTTTCAGGTGGTCTGAGAGTTCATTTTATAGCAGGCTCTAATGGCCTTAGGTACATAGTGGTCCAGGAGACCAAGTGGTACATATGTACTGTGTCAGGGGAGTGGCTTCAGAGGTTGTGGTCATACATCCCGTACAGGAGCAGGTGTCAGGAGGATGTCTCCACTACTTGTCTGTACCCATGACTGATGTGTGGTGGCAGGCGTAGTGGCGCAGGAGGTAGTGGTGTCGGCTCTGACCTATGGCCGTAGACGTACGGACCATGACTCTTACTCCAGCAGTCTCACTGGCACTGGTATCCGTACTCAGTACTAGGTCGTACAAGCATGTCCCATTCGACTCGTACTGTGGCCCCTAAGCATAGGGGTCTCAAGGTGTAAGGAATAGGAACTTTGGTGTGAGGTGGAGATCTTGTGTCCTTGGCATGAGATGCCTGAAGTCTCCCAAGGTCACTCACGAGTCTGGGCGATAGGCATGTGGCCTTGGCGGACGTCTAAGGATGCGTGGCGAGGCCCCTCTTGGCGAGGCCATGCGTGGCGAGGCCCTTCTTGGCGAGGCCAAACTTGGCGAGGCCCCTCTTGGCGAGGCCATGCGTGGCGAGGCCCTTCTTGGCGAGGCCATGCGTGGCGAGGCCCCTCTTGGCGAGGCCATGCGTGGCAAGGCCCTTCTTGGCGAGGCCATGCGTGACGAGGCCCCTCTTGGCGAGGCCCTTCTTGGCGAGGTCGTGTGAGGCGAGGCCCTTCTTGGCGAGGCCGTGCGAGGCCAAACTTGGCGAGGCCATGCGTGGCGAGGCCCTTCTTGGCGAGGCCAAACTTGGCGAGGCCCCTCTTGGCGAGGCCAGGCGTGGCGAGGCCCTTCTTGGCGAGGCCATGCGTGGCGAGGCCCTTCTTGGCGACGCCGTGTGAGGCCAAACTTGGCGAGGCCATGCGTGGCGAGGCCCTTCTTGGCGAGGCCCTGCGTGGCGAGGCCCTTCTTGGCGAGGCCGTTCTTGGCGAGGCCATGCGTGGTGAGGCCTTATTTGGCGAGGCGGGGACACTTGGTCACTTCGGCCTATGGCAAGGCGAGGGCTCACGGGGGCACTCGGGTGCGCGCACAAGGACGCGAGGCGGGGCCTCGCTTAGGCAGACGGGTGGGCGCATAAGGACGCGAGACGGAGCCTCGCGTGGGCACTTGGATGCGGGTCACTGATGGCTGCGCGTCACGAGACCCTTGAGACTTAGGCGGTACCCACGCAAGGCCAGGCTAGACCTTAGGTGAAATTTGAGCATCTATAGGTTGACTTTTGGAACTGAAAAGGTTATGAGCGCTCACGTCGCAAACTTGTTGTGACACAACCTTCACTAGTAAAGTCAATTGTACTCTAGGAACAAGATATAGTTAAAATGGTAAAACGTTGTATGTAATGATTATATCAATTGATACTTTATTCTTTAATAAAGTTCTCTGTAATATTTATTGGAGCTTGATATTATAGGTCCATAGGTTCCCAGGGTGACTCTGTCAACACCATATCAAGGTAAGATCTGATACAATCGTAAAACTGTAATTTGGAAATTTGAGAAGAAATTTATTCTTCGGGTCAAATACACAATTATATGATAATTGAGGTTAAATAATTAATTTGAAATTAATGATGAAATTTTTGAAAATATGTTTATGAATTTAAATATATAATTTTCAAATTCATATATATAAATAAATAAAATTTTGAAATTAATTATTTTATTTGAGTGAGAAAATAAAATTTGTAAGTCAAAACTAGTTTTTGATTTATTAAATTTTAAAAGATGATGATAATGATGATCATCAATTTAAATTTTGAATTTTGAATTTAAAATTTAAATTTTGAAATACGGTTGTGATCTTTTTCCTTAAAAAGATAATACCATATTTAATGGAAGGATTGATTTTAGTTAAATAAATAAATAAAAGAAAAATGCAATATCCCTTAAATCGAAATAGTGTTGTTGACGCATGACACAGTCCAGGGACAGTGCCATGCGTGTAGCAGTGCATAGATAATGTATCTATGTTGTTTTTATTTTATTTATTTAATTAATAAATTGTTTGAAAATAGATATTGAAAAATTTGGTAAGTTAGATATTTACCTAAATCAATTAATATCATCATTATGATATTATTATCATTACTAAATTACTATTATTATTTGGAATAATAAGGTAATACATAATCTTGATATATATGTTATAGAATAACAAGAAGAATTTACAATACAAGACATACACAAGTCAGTAAGAATTCAGAAAAGTTTCAGATTATTTGTCAAACAAGAAATTGTCATCTTGTTCTATTATTTTAACATTTCTCAACTCATAATCCAAATTCTCATGTGTTGAGATATACTTGTGATACCTAAATTACAAACTCATGTTCTCTATGTGCCCACACACATTTTGACGTGTAGAGAACACTCTGGAAGATCTTAGTTTGAGTACTTAATGCGTTGGATAGGAAGATTGATATATATATATATATACGAAAAGACTCAAGGACACTTGGTAGACTTCAATTGGTAAACACTTTTGTTCTTGAATATTTGTGTATATGTTAATATGATATACATATATAAATATATGTATATTTATATATATTGTGGCATGATTAATAGTATTGTATATTAATGTTTCTATCTGGATGTTTTCATGAACATATAAACTATTAATATGAGAGATGAAAAAATTTAATGTTATACACACTGGGCCCACCATGCCCGTTTTCGCTGCGCACTCTGATTGATTTTACATCATGATGGTATTAAGGAAGAAATTCTTGATGAGTATCATACCACTCCATACTTGTTACATCTAGATACCATGAAGACGTGTTAGGATTTAAAATCCTTATATTGGTGGGAAGGGATGAAGAAAGATGTAATTGAATATGTAGCTAAGTGCCTAACTTACTAGCAAGTGAAAGTTGAATAACAGAGGCTAGCAGGGTTATTTTGGGCACTGTACAATGGAAATTGGAGAATATAAGCATGATATTTAAAGAATGAATTGTCTAGGATGGTGGGGCGGCATGACTTGGTATGGGTGATCATGGATCGATACACCAAGTTAGTTCTCTTTCTACTTATGCGAACGACTTATAATGTGCATCAGTATGTTGAGTTATATGTGAAGAAGATTGTACATCACCATGGGGCACCAAAGTTTAAAGTGTCAGATTAAGATCTTATATTTTTACTTCCATGTTTTAGGAAGGCTTTCAGTAGACAATTATGAAGACCCGACTAATTGAAAGATCTCAGACCTTTAAAACTACTGAGATATAACTACTATCTTTTTGATTTATACATAAAATAATCAAACTTTATTATTAATACATAGAAAATCCAAAAGTAATATAGAATACGGGATCCCAATGTCTATACATAAAGTAATAAAGAAAACAAAACCTTTATTTAAATATTCAAGGTACTAAGTGCGAAAATTTTAACGACATACTTCAAAACACTCCAAAAGAAATAACATCATCCTCGATCGACCCAATCAGTTTATTCTTTTAGTTCCTCGCTCAATACGCAAGCCAAAGCCACCTCAGATCCATCCTACCTTCAATGTTCATTTTCATGTACAATCTAAATAAAGAGGAATGAGCCTAATGCCCTGTAAGGAAGAACTACTAAAACACAAAACATAAAAATAGACTTCAATATTTATGGCCATTAACTCATTATCGTAGAATATGATATAAACCGCTATGGTCCTCTTAGCTCCTATTTTAGAGGTTGGTTTAGACACAACTATAGTCTATGATAACAATACAAATCTCCAGATTTACTATCTAAGCAGCCATATTTTCCAAGCGACTAAAGACATAAAAAAAACATATAAACACATAGCGCATAGCACGTAGAATCTAACTTATTTATATTACCAAAATTGAGATATTGGAGTAACTTTCCGTAGAACTAGTCAACCGCTTTAGTTTTCTACGACCATTTGATCGAACGAGCATGTAACGCTCTCTTGATCAGATCTAATCATATCGAACAGCACCCGACATACTATTGCCGCTCTTGCCTCATAAGTCAATGCTTTACGACCAATGCTAAACAGTATTGTCGTTCTTGACTGATAAGTCATTACTTTACTACCAGCACTCAGCGCTACTGCTGTCTTTGATTGATAAGTCAATGTTTTTCTCAAGTAAATAATGCAACCAAGCATTCATAATGCAACAAATATCAATATATAAAGCACTCAATATGCTTAATCAATAGTCATGTATGTCACATAATGGGTGCAATTTTCTTACCTCAGGTGTGAGCGTAAAATAAATTACACCATCCCAACCTTGATCAATCCCATCCTTAATGAGCAGTTATAGATTCTAGGACCAAGTCCTAGCCTCCGGGACTTCAAATTCTACCAAATCGGGTAGTAGATTCGATCCCGAGCCTCAAGGTTTGAAACCCTGACCTTAAAAACCTATGTTGGCATAAAAGAACCACGTGGGCTGTGACCTGCCCCTAAGGGTCGTGACGCACCTCCCAGACAAAAAGCCCCCTGTCTGGGTGCTAGGGGCGGGCCACGACTTGCCCTTAAGGGTCGTGGCGCGCAATCAGGATAGTGCCCCTCCTAGGTTCTAGGGTTCGCACAGGTCACGATACCCAAGAACACAGCTGCGACTTGACCCTTCGAACCCAACACCCCTATTTTGCTCAGCTCAAAACTCACCACAAAACACTTCCAAACAAATCCCA
Organism: Humulus lupulus; assembly: GCF_963169125.1. Lineage (NCBI taxonomy): Eukaryota > Viridiplantae > Streptophyta > Magnoliopsida > Rosales > Cannabaceae > Humulus > Humulus lupulus. The sequence goes on from NC_084795.1 coordinate 167,734,219, forward strand.
AAATCAAAACTAAAACCCAATACAACATTATCACCAAACCAGTAGTAAAACCCAAGCTTTCAAACACTTAAAACACGACCAAATACCCAATCACATATCCAAACATTCAAACTTATAAAAAGCCAAAACCATAGAGAAAACCAATTAAAATATAGTATAAAGTTCTTTACCTCAGATGTGATTTCAATCCCTTTAGTTGCTGTAATTTAATCCTAAACCCTCAAGCCTTAAATCCTTAAGCTTAGCCTGAAGATCCCAAGTCCAAATTGAAAGATAAATCATATGGAAGATGTTATCCAGATTTCCGGATAGCGTTTAGATGGATAGCCTCGGGGAAGAAGAATTATCAAAGTCTTTCACGAAGGGTGACCAGGGCTCGCGGATGGACGGAAAGGCTTCGCCTCTCCCGTTTAGTGTCTAGCACACTCTTTCAAGCAACCGCGACCCGGAAGCTCGTCAATTCTCCCGGACTCCCGAAGGGATATCCTTCGGGGAAGGTCCTTCCAGGAGAAGCTCTTCAGGTTACCTTCGCGGATACAGTTCCGTGCCTCGCACGGAAGAATACCAAGCGGTCGAGTCACGGAGGAGGCATAGTTGGAATGATACTCACCTGACACAGGACCCGCCTGACAGGTCGAGGCCGCACACATCCCAGCACGCCTAAAAGTGCCTTTTCGCCTACTGTTCCGCTGACAGCCTGGAAAAGACAGCTGCCTTTTGACATTCCCCATATTTTCATGTAATTATAACTACGTAGAGCCTTGTAGCCATGCTACTAGGGTAATTGTATCCCTTATTTACGGCTGGTGTAATTAAGACTCGTGGGGGCAGAGTAAAACCCTAATCCAAAACCCTAGCTATAAAGACCTCCTCATTTTACGATAGGGGGGAGGGCCAACAGGTTACAGAGCAAGAACTCTGCCAAAATCTCTCTAGCTTCATCTTCTTCAAGAGAACCCGAGAGAAACATTGTGAGTTTGTGAGGTTCTTGTACACCAGCCATTTTACTGTAATTCTCTACAAGTATAATAACATCGACTCGTGGACTAGGGCTCGTTAACGCCTGAACCACGTAAAAAACCTGTTTGTCTATTTATATTTTTGCACTTCTACAGTTCTTATCCTTTTATTATTTTGTTTGTATTCGTTTCCGAAAAACTCGGTAAACATTTTGGTGCTTTCATTGAGAGCTGTAGGGAGTTGTTAGTCAGCTCTTTTTCTGTGTATGTTTTTTGTATTCACTCCGTACTGAAAAGATGGTGACTACGAGAAAATCCGCGGTTGACAAGAATGCTAGGGTCAACCCCGATACTATGATGGAAGATGCGGTACAAAACGAACCCTCGGCAGCCCAGACCGAAGGAGAAAGTACCCACGACTCGGACTACCAAGGTGAAGACCCGACATCCCGCCAGGATCGGGTCAGTACTGAAGATACGACATATTTAGAAAACGAAGAAGAGTATGTTCGAGACGGTTACTACAAAGACGGCTACTACTACGAGAAGGATCCAGAACTGGTGGCCACTAAGGCCAAGCTTGCTGAGCAGGAGCGCCTCTCCGAAAAAATGCAGCGCATGATGGAGCGCCTCCAAAGCAAGTTCGGAGACCTAGGCGACTCGGACGAGGACGCCTCTGTTTTAGGTGGTGCTGATGCCGCTATGCCGGATCCAGCCGCTGCTGGACCATCCAAAGCCGCCCCTAACAAGGGCAAAGAAAAAGTAGGAGAGCCTGTACGCGCTGACGCCCCTGCACCTCCTAAAGGCGTGAATCACCAGGCCGACTGCCCCCCCCGTGCGCAGAAGGTCTCTGGCGCTCCTAAGCCCAGACGTCCTTCAGCCCCAAGGGGGCACTCTGTGCCTAAAGGGTCCGGTGCTAAGGCACCCAGGCCTAGGGGAAGGAACAACCGCCCCAGTGATTCCGTCAACCAGGACAGTCGAGCTGCAGACACGCACTCCGAAGATAGCTGGTCCACTGTGGACCTAAGAAGAAGGTTGGAGGCCAAGTATGAAAAGGCCAAAGGAGAAAAGGCCCGGCCTCGCGGAGACGACCTGCGAAATCATCTCAACGACAAACTCCGGGGACGTGACCTCCCGGAGAGCGATACAAAGAGGCTCGAGGAACAGATCGCTGCCTTGACCAAGCTGGTCTGGAAGCAAAGTGGGGCCCTGTCAGACTCTGAGGAGGAAGACCCGGAACCATGTATTCAGAGGATCGCGGAAACGCCCCTCCCGGAGAATTTCAAAATGCCTCATATAGAATTATATGAGGGGAGGACAGACCCGCGCACCCATCTAGCTAAATACAACAAGATGATGCAAGTGGCGCGCGTCAGTGAGGATGCCAAATGCATGTGCTTCTCACTCACCCTTACCAAGTCCGCGAAGGACTGGTGGAAAAGATTAGCTCCCGGATCCATCCACAGTTGGAAGGAGCTACAGTCCGCATTCCGGAGGCAGTTCATTGCTGCCCGGGACCACGACATGGAGGTTGGTTCCTTAACTAACATCAAGCAGCTACCCAATGAGAGCCTCAAAGCCTTCATTCAAAGAATGATGGAAGCTGCTACTAAGACCAAGGTCAGCGATGACATGAAGTTGATCGCCCTTCAATCGGGGCTTACCGTCGGCTCCCTGCTATGGGGAGAAATGCAAAGGAGACGAGCAGAAACTCTGTCCGAATTCATATCAAAAGCTCAGGGAATCATCAACCTTAAGGATTCCTACCAATAGGCCTTTGGAGTTCCCCCAGCTCCGACGCCCTCCGTGACTGCGCCGAGCTTTGCTTCACAAGCTCCCGCACCAGCCCTCACGCTTCCAGGAGCCCAGTTCACTCCAAGCGTGTATGGGCCTTCCGCGTCTGCTCAGACGCCGAGTCAAACCCATTTCTCTGGGTACGGAGCTGTACAAACCGGATGTAGTATCGCTCCCGGCCCGTCGCAACCGCAAGCGGAAGGCCCAGGATAAAATCTGAGCCAATCGCGGAATAAACGAGGCGGAAGAAACTCCAACCGGGGGGACCATTCAAAGAAACCCCAGAAGAACTATGAGCCCAAGTTCACGGAGTACACCAGTTTGATAGACTCACGAGAGAATGTCTATCGGGCGACCTGTAATATGGTCAACTACAGGAAGCCCACGAAAGTGTCTCATGGAGGAAGGCGCCCGCGAGACTCCAATAAGAGGTGTGAGTTCCACGGAGACGTGGGGCACACCACAAACGAATGCCTTCAGCTGAAGGATGAGATCGAGTCCCTGGCAAGAGCGGGACACCTCGGTCAATGGGTGAGGATACCCATAATCTATCCCGGACAGGGAGTGGTTCACGGAGCTGCATACTCTCCGAGACAGAGGGGGACCGCTAGCGCTCCTGGAGCCGGTCACCCCCAAGCTCCTGGATCTCAGTTCCCAGCGCTTCCTGCTCCGACCTCTCCGGCACCCATTGCCATGTTGACTCCAGGACCCGGAAAACCATATCCTCCTGGCCTTGCTCCGCCACCCATTGACGGACACGTAGCCACCATTTCCAGAGGACCGTACCTTGCCGAAAGCACCCGTAACTCCCAGAAAAGGTACTTGAGGGAGTTATAACACACCGGGGAGATGTGCGCCTTGGTTCAGTCACCTGCTCAGCGTCCCCGAATGATGTACCTTCCCATCACCTTCACGGAAGATGACGCCCGACATGTGCACTTCCCCCACAACGATCCCCTCGTCGTGGAAGCCCAGATCGCCAATAAGAAGGTGTCACGGATCCTAGTCGATAATGGAAGCTCCGTAAACATCCTCTTCAAAGCTGCCTTCCACGCGATCGGATTAACCGAGACAGATCTGACCCCATGCCCCATCCAGCTTCAGGGGTTCAATGGGGATGCACTGATGCCCTTAGGCAAAATTCAACTTCCAGTCACCCTCAGAGGAGACCACGACGCTTGTGCCTTCAAGCACTGCACATTCGTGGTGGTCGACTGCCCCACGGCGTATAATGCCATCCTAGGCCGACCGGTCCTAATCGATGTTGGGGCCATAACCTCGATACGTCACTTATGCTTGAAGTTTCCATGCGACAACGGGCGTATCGGCACCCTCCGGGGAGACCAACGAAGTGCACGAAGCTGTTATAACGTCTCCGTCCGATCCGTCTACACGGTCCAGGAGGCGATTGTTGCCGCACCTTTGGCGGAGGATTTACCAGAAACTGGGGGTGCCCAAGGGGCATACGTTGACGAACTCGACCCTAGAGTGGGGGTCGAGAGGGTGATAGAGCCGATGGAGGAAGTCGAAGAGGTGATCCTCAACTCGGGAGATCCCACCAAAGTCATTCAGGTGGGGAAAAACCTTCCATCGGCCATTCGAGAAAAGATCGTGGCCACTGTGAAGAATAATCAGGATATCCTAGCATGGTGCCACGCTGATATGACGGGGATTAATCCTAATGTTGCGTGCCACGCACTCAACATAGACCCATCTGCAACTCCAGTTCGCCAAAAGAGGAGGCCGTTAGACCCAGTGAGGGCCGAAGCAGTCAAAGCTGAAGTGGACAAGCTGATGTCCATAGGCTTTCTCCAGGAGTCACTCAATCCCGTGTGGTTGGCCAACCCAGTTCTGGTCCCGAAACCCAATGGGTCCTGGAGAATGTGTATTGACTTCACAGACCTGAACAAAGCCTGTCCAAAAGACTGTTTCCCTCTTCCGCGAATCGATCAGATGGTAGACGCTACTTCCGGGTATGAACTCTTATCCTTCATGGATGCATACTCCGGATACAACCAGATCAAGATGCATGTCGCGGACCAGGAACACACCAGCTTCCTCACGGACAAGGGTGTCTACTGTTACGTGGTCATGCCTTTCGGTTTGAAGAATGCTGGGGCGACATACCAGCGTCTAATAAACAAGATGTTCAAGGACCAGCTGGGGAGGAACATGGAGGTGTATGTAGACGACATGTTGGTGAAATCCAAGACCACCGGGGACCACAGTGACGACCTTGAGGAAGCTTTCGCCGTGATCCGAAAGTACGGAATGAAACTGAATCCGAAGAAATGTACTTTCGGGGTCTCGTCTGGGAAGTTCCTCGGTTTCATTGTCAGCTCCCGCGGAGTGGAGGCCAACCCTGAGAAAATTAAGGCGTTCATAGATATGCCTTCTCCCCGAAAGCATAAGGATGTCCAAAGCGTTACCGGAAGGATAGCTGCTCTCAGCCGCTTCGTATCTAAGGCCACTGACAAATGTGTCCCCTTCTTCAATGTGTTGCGAGGAAACAAGAGGTTCGAGTGGACCCCCGAATGCGAAGCAGCCTTCCACCACCTCAAAGAACATCTAACTCGAGCTCCCATTCTGTCCAAACCTGTCGAAGGAGAGGTGTTGTTCTTGTACTTAGCTATGACAAAGCATGCCGTAAGTGCCGCTCTCGTCCAGGAAGATGGCTGTCTCCAACTCCCTGTGTATTACGTGAGCAAGAGGTTACTGGACGCCGAGTCTAGATATTCAATGATCGAGAAACTCTCCCTCTGCTTGCTAATCGCTTCGCGGAAGCTAAGGCCCTATTTCCAAGCGCACACCATCAGAGTACTCACCAACCACCCTCTCCGCCAAGTCTTGTAGAAGCCTGAGTCTTCTGGCAGGTTACTTAAATGGCCATGGAACTGAGCCAGTTTGACATCCACTACCAGCCACGTGTTTCCATAAAAGGCCAAGCTCTCGCGGACTTTATTGTGGAATGCTCTGGAATGATTGACCTCCCGGAATATCCTGTCCCGGAACTTCCCACATGGAAGGTCTATGTAGACGGAGCCTCAAATGAAAAAGGAGCTGGAGCAAGGGTTATCCTAATTTCTCCCCAAGGACATCAGCTCTAGAGCGCCATCCGTTTCACATTCCCAGCATCCAACAACGAGGCAAAACACGAAGCCATGCTAGCTGGATTACAACCTGCCAGAGAAGTCGGAGCCCAAAAAATTGAAGTATACAGCGACTCCCTACTTGTGGTAAACCAAATATTCGGAGAATACCAGACGAAAGGCGAAAAAATGGCTGCCTACGTGTCTCTCTCCCGTGGCCTCCTGCAGCATTTCAAAGGCTACCAAATCCGCCAGGTCCCCCGGGACCAGAATTCACTCACGGACACACTGGCCAAGCTTGCAACAGACCCGGAGATTGAACAATATGGCCTAGTGCCCATCGGGAACTTAGAAGCATCTAGTACTGAGACACAGAGGGTAAATGCCATCATCGACCATTCCCATTCCTGGATAGGACCCATCCTCAGATTTCTCACCACCGGAGAGCTCCCCACTGATAAAGTTGACGCAAGAAAGCTCCAATATCAAGCTCCCCGATACGTGGTTATGGATGGAAAGCTTTACCGCAGGGGGTTGTCCATACCCTTCCTTAGGTGTGTTGCCGGAACCGAAATCAGCACCATCATCCATGAGATTCACGGAGGCTTCTGTGGCGACCATACGTCCGGGCTGAGCCTCTCCAAAAAGATCCTTCGTCAAGTATACTTCTAGCCCACCATGAAGAAGGATTGTGTGGATTATGTCAGAAAATGTGAGCAGTGCCAGAGGTACGCCAAGGTTCCGCGGGCGCCGCCAACAGAAATTACCTTAATGACTAGCCCCTGGCCGTTCGTCGTTTGGGGCATTGACCTAGTAGGTTCCCTTCCAACTGGAAGAGGTGGAGTGAAGTATGCCATAGTCGCGGTAGACTACTTCACCAAATGGGCTGAAGCTGAACCTATGAACATGGTCACGTCTAAGAAAGCACTGGACTTTGTCATCAAGAATATAGTGTGTCGTTTCGGGCTTCCACGAAAAATTGTGTTCAACAACGGGAAGCAATTTGATAGTGAGCATTTCACGAACTACTGTGCTTCGCATGGAATCATCAAAAGCTTTTCCGCAGTCGCCAGACCTCAAGCTAATGGGCAAGTGGAAGCAGTGAACAAAATCTTAAAGACCACGATGAAGAAAAAACTCCAAGCATGCAAGGCTCACTGGCCGGAAGAGCTTCCGCGAGTACTTTGGGCCTATCGCACAACAGAGAGAACTTCGACGGGGCACACACCTTATTCCATGACCTTCGGTTGCGAGGCCGTCATCCCAGTAGAAACTATGATCCCCTCTCACAGGAAGGACACCTACGACCCTACCCGGAACCACGCCCTTCTCCAGGAGTCCCTGGACATGATGGAAGAGCTCCGGGAGCAGTCACAGGTCCAACTCAAAATGTACCAAGGCAAGATAGCCCGACACTTCAACACAAGAGTCAAGAGCCGTACATTCGAAGTTGGGGACCTTATCCTACGGAGAGTATTTCCTGCTACGCAGGATCCGGGAGTGGGAGTCCTCGGACCCAACTGGGAAGACCCCTATGAAGTCCAAGAAAAAGTGGGCCATGGGACGTATCACTTAAAGAGACTCGATGGATCTAAAGTCCCGCGCGCCTGGAACGCGGAGCACCTCCGCCGTTACTATCTGTAGGCCCCGGACTATCTAGTCGAAAGTCCTTGGTGGACGTAGCAAAAATGTAAAATATGGAGATAATCCTCCCAGCTGTAAAACACATGCCTAACAGGCTAATTTAATAAAACACGGAGAGATTCACTCCGCTTTTACTGCATTTTTTTTTATACCTTTGTTCCAAGCTGCGTTTTAACAAGTGACCACGCGGTCCAGATACGTCCGGACCCCACGCTCAGTTGGGGGGGTATACATGGCTAAGGCATAGCCATACGCCCCTTGAACAAAACATACAGAGAACACCACTTGTGTGTTAGCATTGTGTTTGAAATTTTTAAATTGTTAAGCTTAGGTTAATTTGTTGCCATGAACATATTTGCATTACGTGTCATGTGTGCATTATGTGGTTATGTGAAAATTGCCATGAAAATGTCTGCCATTATGCATCATGAAAATTATCTCCTGTGTAGCCCAGCGATGAACAAGACTGGGGGTTGAGGCACATTCAGAAAGCTACGCCGAAACACCCCCATCTTCCTGACAAGTCCTTCGCAGAATACTCCGCGACCGCTGAAAGCTTTGCTTTGCAAGCTTCAGCTCCGGGTCTCATAAAGTAATGCATGGCAAGATCCGCGACCGCTGAGAGCTTTGCTTCGCAAGCTCCAGCTCCGGGTCCCGCAAGGCGAAAGATGGCAAGATCTGCGACCGCTGTAAGCTTTGCTTCGCAGGCTTCAGCTCCGGGTCTCACAAAATAATGCATGGCGAGCTCCTCGACCACTGCAAGCTTCGCTTCGCAAGCTTCAGCTCTGGGAGCAAATATAATCAATCCCCCAATTACAGCAGGCCTTGCTTCGCAAAGCCCCTGCTCCAGGATCGCACATGGTAGGTGTGACGATTTCCCCGACCGCAACGAACCTTGCCTCGCAAGGCTTCATGCCAAGTCCCTGAAGTCGGCCACCGTGAGGTCCGCAACGACAGTTAGTTTTGCTTCGCAAAGATCTAGCCCTAAGTCTAGCGACGCTCACCAAAAGAATTCCCGTCCGGCACCATCCCGCGGAATCGTATTAAGTATTTGCCTCGCAAGCTTTGTAAAGATCGCGATGGGGAGATGGAACGGGTCACTTTAGCCATCCCAGTGAATGGTATAACTACAAGTCCCGGGATTGGCTATTTACCTTAGGAAAGCTGAGTACGATGAAAGAGGGAGTCTGGCCGTTGGAACCAAGAACCCTCCGTAACCTAGAAACTACGTGGGAAAAGACATAAGCCGTTGGAGCTTCAAGTTAGAAATGCATAGGTTCTGGCCGTTGGAACCAAAACCTCATGCGCCCCTACAGCAGTTTCTACCGTATAAAAGTCTCTACCCTAAGCACAAAATTAAACAAGGAGCTCAGCAGAAAAGGAAAGAAGAATTCTACAATTATTACAATGAAGGCCCTGCGGACCAGGCATCTGTAATGTTCCCACAATTAAAAAAGAGTACAGGGAGCTTCGCCCCAAAGTAAAAAAAAAAAAAAAAAAAAGTATATATACACAAAGGATAAGACCCCGTCAAGCACTGGGGGTGGCAGCGGCTTCCACGACCGGGACCTCGGAGACAGCGATTTCAGCTAGGCCTGGCAGAGTCGGCTCGTTGGAAGGTGGAACATCATCACTGGCAGGTTCAGAGGTCCCCGCCTCTTCGGGATCTTCTGCCTCAGGGGCTCCAGCAGGCTCATCGATGTTATAAGTCTGGACGTACACCTCTGGGCTTTGATCCCACACCTGTATCTTTTCCTTCATGGCGGCGGCGTCCTCTCCCAGGTAGCCTACTACCTCCGGATTTATTTTCCAAAGTTGGTGCATGAGGACCACGTGGGGTAGATTAATCGTTCTATTTAGCACCACCTCGGCATCTTCCTTCTCCTTCAAGCACTCCGCCTCAGAGGTCGCCAGCTTTGCCTCCGCGACAGCCAATTGAGCCCTCAGTTTTTCCAGCTCGGCCTTGGATGCATCCCGCTCTCCCTTAAGGGAATCAATCTCCTTGCGCTGCACCTTATTTTGATCCAGCAAGGATTGCTCCTCGGTCACATGCCCCCTGACAGTGAATTGCAAGGCTCCAATTTGTTTATCCTTCTCAGCGAGCCCCAACTCCTGCATAGACGCGAGATCCTTGCTCCTCTTGTGATCTTGCTCCTCCTCATGCAGCCTATTCTGAAGAGTGGCATATTCCTCGTTCTGCTTAAGGAGGAGATTATTTTTCGAGTGCAAGTGGGCATCCAGGGTATCCTTCTCCTCCCTGGCCTGGGATAGCTCTTCCTGGAGCTTGGAGTTTTTGGCCTTCAAGTCATCCGACCGCCGCTTGAACTCATTCTCCGCACTGGCCCGGTACTCTTGATATTTGGCAAGATATTTCTTGTCCGCCTCTTCTTCAGCCTTCGCCGGGCCTGGTTAATCTTCTCCACAGCCTCCCCCTTTATGCTCTCGACCTGTTGGGTCAGTTTCTGCTTCTCCGCCTCCAAGGCCTGGCGAGCCACCTGGCTCTCCTCCAGCTGAACCAGAACTGCACCCACCTCCCGGAACGAGCGTTCCGCGATGAGAGAGGCCTGCAAGGGAAGACAACAGAATGAGTTAAGCAGAACCAAATGTACTAAGAAAAATGATCCCAGAACACAACAACTGACAGCTTACCCCAGAAAGTTGCTGCTTTACGGCATGTGTCAGCAACAGCGGGTCCTTACTGCTACTGATGGCCCATTTCTCATAATTGAGCTCGCACAAGCTCAGGGCCATGTCCTCCATCATCTCCGCTCCGAACGGCGCCAATGCACGTCCGAGCCTAGGCACCAACCTCTTCTCCAAGGCTGGGCCATCCAAAACTGCTCCAGCCGAGTGAAGGGATCTCACCCCTTCTGCCAGCTTAGCTCTCTTCACGGCAGACAGGTTGTCTGCCCTTCCCTGAATAACAGCCTTCTCGGCCTCCAACCGCCTCTTCAAAAAATTATCAGCCCGTCTTACACCCTCCAGGAGGGCAGCGGGGAAACGGGTCAGTTTCTGAGGGAAGTGGAACTTCAGGCCAGGCTGAGGAAGGCTTGTTTGTTGAGAAAGTGGAAGAGAAGGAGAAGAAGGAGACCCCGAAAGGGTGGACTCCCTTTGGACTGGAGGAGGAGGTAGACGGGGTATTAGGGACGGTAGCGAAGACACTACCGCCCCGGTTTGGTGTTGCTGCTGATGTTGCTGTTGTTTTTGCTGCTGCTGTGGCGGTGTTGATTGTCTTTGTTGTTGTTGTTGTTGTTGTTGCTGTTGCTTTTGCTGTTGGGGTTGTGTTTGCTGCTGTGTGGGACTACGCGCAGCCCGGAGGTCTCCATCACCTCCGGGAGAAGAATGTCTAAGGCGTTTTTTCTTGTCGCCCTCAGCCTCTCCTCCGCAGCGCTTGCTCACCCCGGCCATCTTCGCGAGGAACACAAGACCTTCCCCCTCGCTGCTACTACTCGAGACCACCATGTTCTCGGAATGCCCCTTGACAGGAGGCTTCTCCACCATGGGCACAATTGCCCTCTCCACCACCAGAGATCCTTGCGCCTCGCCGCTTGTCTTCTTGGGTGTGGCAGCTTTACCTCCCCTACCAGCTCCGGCCTTTCGTCCTTTCCCCTTGGGCGGGTCTTGGCTGGTGGTGGCCTTCTTGATAAGTGAGGTAGCTCTCCCCAACATCTTTGCCTCGGGATGTTCTGCAAGAAATGTACGAAGCAAGGTTAACCAACCAGCAAGCGATGTGAAAAAAGATAAGCAGAAAACAAAAAAAGCCACAACATAAAAGCGCAAACAAGTCCACCAGCAGGGAACAAGAAACAAAAAAGAGAAAAGTTTGAAAAGGATGACCATGCACGAGAAACGTGGATGGACTTCCCCGAGCAAAACAAGACACCGCTTCCTACTCCAGGAAGCTCCCGTACTCCTTGAAGTCCGGGAATGACATGCTGAGGGAAGAAGGGTCAACCATGGTGACACCTTCTGGCAGACTACTGTCACTCAAACACCCGAGGAGCTCATCTACCCTATCGCAATATCTGTCAAAGGGTATCCTACGTGGATCTAGCCTAAGGAAACGGGGATCGAACCCCATCTGAGAAGTCCGGGAAACCTCAGACAGGCTGGGGGTGTGGATCAATCGAAAGCTAGTCTTACCTTTCCCGGAGGTACCAGCTCCCGGAGTCCCTTCATTGGGGTAAGCTGCGGCGTGGCGAGCCTCGATTTCTTCTTCCTCCGATTGGGGGTCGGGGAACCTCTCCGCCCAAGTGAGGGATAAATTATTCTCGTCCTGGGCCGCCTAGCAGATCACCTTGGACAGCGTCAAGGCAATCTGCTCCCGGACGTTAGCTGACACCTGACTTTGCCCCCTGCCACTCACTGGCTCACTATTTTGGAAAGAGGCGAGTAGCCCATACTCCCTCAAAGATTCGGTGGTCACAAGTCCTTCCTCCTTCAGCTCTTCCTCCGAGAGTCCCTCGTAGAAGTTTGACCTCCTTATCATCTCCGCACAGCGAGGTGTCCGCGGGACGGCTTCTGCAAAATCCAAACACGAGTGTTAGAGATCCTCCCGGAAGACAAACCAAACGTGAAGAAACAAAGTTAGAAAAGAAAGGAAGGAGCACTTACCAGGGACTTTGAAGTCCAAAGACAGAGCTGGCACCCTCTTCAATGGGAAGCCAGTCGTCAGGAACCAGTACTCCCGGAGATCTGGAACCCTCGCGGTATGACATGTGGGACACATCATGTCCGGATACCTCTCCAGCCTATAAAACCCCACCTTGTCTGCATGACCTCTCATGGGCTGAGACTTCAGCCCATAGAAGTATAGCACCTCCTCCGGGGTAGGGGCCTCCAGGCCCCGGGACTTGCAAAAGATATACCACCCCGCTAGAAGCTTGTAGCTGGGGGGAATCAACTGGAAGGGGGAAATCCCCGCCTTCACGCAGAAGTTGGCAAAATAACTTCTTAGGGGCAGGTGTGCCCCACACACTATGTGTGCCCAGCTCCAAGCACCAAAACCTTCGTGACTCTGGCTGGCAGACTCACCCAGCACCGACAGGCGGTGCCACATCAGGCCTGGGATGTTCTTCAGGCCTGCCTCTGAGGAATACAGCTCCAGCATGCCGTAGTTCGTGAACAGGTTCGGCTTCTGGTCCATCTCCCAGATGGAACTGTTGATAGTCGGTGGGCTAGCCGCGGCCACCTTAGCTTTTGCTTTCCCCTTTGCGCCGGCAACAGGGGAACCTTGCTCCTGGGCAGATTCAGCCTCTACCGCAGCGATGATTTGTTCCTTTGAGGTGTTCGTCACTGAGCAAAAGAAACAAAGAAGAAAACATTCCAAGCAGTCAGCACCCTTGTCATACCCAAATGGTATTAAAGGCGTCGGGGAGACCCTCCCCGAAAACTGCTTGGAGAGGCTCCCACCGAGCTTGCCGAGGGGTTGGCACCATGCCACCCGGAGGACAGCAAGGAACCAGATTCAAACTTCGAGCCTAAGCCCGCCGAAAGAAGTGTTTTCCCAGGGGAAGACACCCTAAAGGCGTCCACGCTTATGCCCTAAAATAACAAACCAGAACAGCACAAGCAGACGAGAAACAACTTTCCAAAAGAAAATCGTCAAAGCATGCAAAGAAATGACTTATTGACTCACATCAGTCACATGCCTATCACAGCCCTATTCACGCATGCATAAAGATGACACCGGCAGAAAACTCAACCCTAACAACTACCAACAATCTGAGGTTTAGAAGGAAAAAGCAAAGTAAAAATACTTACTGGTATTCGGGTAGTTGAAGATTGAGGGAGTAACCGGGTCACTGCACCGCACGAGCACGTGAAGTAAAGGCTGCAAAGACAAGCAACGATTCAAGCCTAGAACTTCGGCGAACAAACCTACTGCTAAATCGAAAGAAAAGTTTCTGGATTCCTTACCAAAAGAAGTGGCGAATTCGAAGGAAAGGAAACTTGGAAGCTTGAGAGTTCGAAGATTTGGGAATCTGAGAATCTGAAAGCTCGAGAATTTGAAAGCGTAAAGAGGAAGAAGGGTCCGTTCCCTCGTTTTTATAGCAGGAACGAAGTCATTTCGAATTCAACAAATGGACGGTCCCGATCTTCCCATACCGCATGCATCAGATCCGACGGCTGGGGATGAAGTGCTGGTCCCATTTATGACTCCTCGGATGGGAATAAAGTATTTATTTCCCATCATTGTACCATCTCGGGCCTGGTGTACCATTAAATACCGTCAAATCACTACTCAGACGCCTGACGCACGCATACTCAGCCAGTCGCCTCACGCACACGTCTTGGTCACAGAGCCATTCCCTAAATGACGCGTGGCCCTTGCCACCCTTGAGTACTTGAGTTCAAACAGAAGAAATTTCCTTTTTTTCGTACTAACACTCAGACGGGAAAAAGGAACCCTTCCAGGAACACAGGAGGTGACCCCTCGCCTAATCTAGAGACCAGAATACCCGGGGGACTGTACAAGCTCCTGGACCTCTCAAGCTCCGTGACCTTGGGGGGTAAATGTTATCCAGATTTCCAGACAGCGTTTAGATGGATAGCCTCGGGGAAGCAGAATTATCAAAGTCTTTCACGAAGGGTGACCAGGGCTCGCGGATGGACAGAAAGGCTTCGCCTCTCCCGTTTAGTGTCTAGCACACTCTTTCAAGCAACTACGACCCGGAAGCTCGTCAATTCTCCCGGAATCCCAAAGGGATATCCTTCGGGGAAGGTCCTTCCAGGAGAAGCTCTTCAGGTTACCTTCGTGGATATAGTTCCGTGCCTCGCACGGAAGAAGACCAAGCGGTCGAGTCACGGAGGAGGCATAGTTTGAATGATACTCACCTGACACAAGATCCCGCCTAACAGGTCGAGGCCGCACACATCCCAGCACGCCTAAAAGTTCCTTTTCGCCTACTGTTCCGCTGACAGCCTGGAAAAGACAGCTGCCTTTTGACATTCCCCATATTTTCATGTAATTATACCTACGTAGAGCCTTGTAGCCATGCTACTAGGGTAATTGTATCCCCTATTTACGGCTGGTGTAATTAAGACTCGTGGGGGCAGAGTAAAACCCTAATCCAAAACCCTAGCTATAAAGACCTCCTCATTTTACGATAGGGGGGAGGGCCAACAGGTTACAGAGCAAGAACTCTACCAAAATCTCTCTAGCTTCATCTTCTTCAAGAGAACCCGAGAGAAACATTGTGAGTTTGTGAGGTTCTTGTACACCAGCCATTTTACTGTAATTCTCTACAAGTATAATAACATCGACTCGTGGACTAGGGCTCGTTAACGCCTGAACCACGTAAAAAACCTGTTTGTCTATTTATATTTCTGCACTTCTACAGTTCTTATCTTTTTATTATTTTGTTTGTATTCGTTTGCGAAAAACTCGGTAAACAGAAGAAGAGCACAATCAAGAGGAAGAGAGAATAAGCTAGAGTGTTCAATCCACTATGTTCTGCACTTAACCTCCCTTAGTCTTGAAAATGACCCTTTTACCCCTGAGTCAAACCTGTGTCCTTTGATGCCCTAAGGGAAAACTTGTCATTAGCCAATTGTCCCGCTAATCATAATTAACGTATCACTATTCCCGTCACTTCAAATATCCTCAAATATTCATTCCCATTACCCAATATCCCGATAATGTACTAAATACCCAAAATACCCCTAGGCTCACCCCAAGCCCGATATTTGATCCCGTTATGACTAAGCCTCTAACTTGCTTCCTAGGATCGCCTCATGCTGAATAACTGAAATATATCCACATAATAATGTGCTCTCACCCATTTATCACACACATGCACATAAATATACAAATATGGCATCAACGGGCCAAAATTACGAAAATGCCCTTCTTATAAGAAACGACCCCGTATATATATATATGCAAATGAAGTCGTATAATAATACAATCCACATAATCATGCATATAAACATATAAGAACACATTAAAACAATAATTTCCCTCCAGCCCCCTTAATCCAGGCACTAAGCCATATTACGCAATTTTGGACTTTACAACCTTATATAGCTTAGAGCTTTGATCCATACCTCAAACACCGAAATCACACTATAGCTTACTTCCCAAGTGTTTGTAAAAGCTTAAATTTGAAAGCTTTAACCCCAAAACCCTAGTGTTTCACTCTAGAATGAAAATACAAGCTTACTGAGTGAAGGATTCTATTTATAGAGTTCAAGGAGTGAAACAAACTGCCATTAAAATGAATAAAAATGGAATTTTCCGCCAAAAAAATTCCCAGAACATGGTCAAAATCGTTCTAGAACAAGTACAACCTGTTGAGCATTGATTCTAGCTTAAGATTTCATGGAATTTCAAAAATGGCTCATGGAGCCTATATATCGCCCCCTATAGCTGCAATATATCAGCTTATGTTTATGTACTAAACCACATTTTTGCACATTTTAAGAAAACTTAAAGCTCTTTAAACCACATTGACTGAGTAATACGAGATCCTAGCATCTGATGGACGGTTCTAGACTTCCTAGGCTTATCCTTACCTTTAAATTTACCCATGATTATTTTTATTCGTCCAAAATCCTTAATAAATATACATGTGACAAATGTTGCATTCTTAATTATTCTATTTAAATCTTAAGTTATAATAAATAATATTTCTAGGACCATCTACAATAATTAAACTTTATGATAAATTTAATATTTCTAAACTATAGGCTAAACTTATAAAATTCATAACCATCTCAACGAGTTTCCAAATAATTCCTGACTTGGGCCAATATCACGAAAACTAAAATACAGACATAGTTTATGAAAAGGTCGGTCCGCATGTACATCAAAAAAGTACACTCCAGCGCTCACTTCTCTACTTTGCCCTTGTTCTTACCTACAACAAGAAACAACTAGGTAAGCGAAAATGCTTAGCAAGTTCAACTTAAAAACAAAAGTATGTAGAGAAGACAGGTGGTCACTGGCCATGTCATTGACCACTGATTACAATAGCTCAAAAAAATTAGGGTTTCGGATCCATCCGAACCCTAAGCAATCAATTTCAAGAATGCAAACACGTCCTACACTACAAGAAAAACCACTTTTCACAACACATGGTTATAAGACTATTGAAAGAGTATTATAAAAGCTAGTTAAAAAATGGGACATAAAATGAGCTATAGTGTAAAATTGGCGGGTCAGTGAATTTATTTAGAGGGAAATTGAAAACATATATCTTTATTTTTTTTCTACTTCTCTCTCTTGTGTTCTCGTCTATCTCGCCCAAATCACTCTCCCTCTAATAGCTTCGCTCGTATTTATCACGTTCATTTTCTCTTACATCTAGATTCTAATTAGTGTATAGCTCAACAAATGTAGCAGTGGCGATGGTGAATCGGAGAATGGCATGGTTGATTTGACAAGTCAGGTACACATGATAAAGAAGGAAGATGCGGAATGGTCTGAGAGGGAGATGAAAAGGAAGAGATTGAAAAAGAAGAAGAAGAAGAAGAAGAAGAAGAAGAAGAAGAAGAAGAATATGAGGAACAACGAAAGAAGGCACTAGACGAAGAGTCTCAGAAACAACAGGTACTTTCTTCTTTTCTTTACTATCTCGGAGTATTTTGGTTTTAACGGCTATTTGGTTGCTGGAAAAGAATGAAAAAATAACCAAATTATCACTTCTTTTCTCTTTATCTTTATTGTTTTTAGAGTTTTTCTCTTTAGAACAACTTTAGTTGTAGTTAATAGCCTTGGACCGTTGCAATTTCTGAGAGATGGCACAACTTTGGTTTCAAGTGAAGGAACTTTTGAACTAGGATTCTTTACCCCAAGCTGTTCGAAGAACCATTATCTGGGAATTTGGTATCGAAACATCCACGGTCCAACTATGGTTTGGGTTGCAAACCTGTGTAAACCGATCAACGATTCCTCTAGATCATTGACAATAAACAACACCAAAAATCTTGAGCTTTTGGGACAGAATAAGAGTGTCGTTTGGTCTACAAGCTCATTGAAACAAGCCCAAGAACCATTGGTGCAACTCTTGGATAATGGTAACTTTGTTCTGAAAGATGAGAATACAGAGAACTATTTGTGGCAAAGCTTTGATTACCCTGGTGATACATTCTTGTCTGGAATGAAATTTGGATGGGACTTGAAGAGAGGTCTTACTAGGCGGTTGTCATCATGGAAAAGTTTGAATGATCCCTGTTATGGAGATTTTACTTATGGGATTGAATGCGATTCACAACACCGTACATACCCTGAACCAATACTTTGGAAAGGATTTGCAAAATTTGATCGAACTGGGCCATGGAATGGCCTACATTACAGTGGTTGCCCTGAGTTGAGACCAAACCCTCTTTAGGATTACAAGTTTGTTTACAGTGATGATGAAGTTTACTACTCATACATCCTCAAGAATAAGTCTGTGATCACAAGAGTTGTCATCAACCAAACAGCAAGTGCTCATCCACGTTTGATATGGATTGAAATTGAGAAAATTTGGAAGCCTTACTTTTCAGGCTCTAGAGACCAGTGTGACAACTATGGCCAATGTAGGGCAAATGTGGAGTGTATAATGACAGAGAATCCAATATGTCGATGTTTAAAAGGTTTTAAACCTACGTCTCTACAGGATTGGAATTCAATGGACTGGTATGAAGGGTGTGTAAGAAGTAGTCCACTAAGCTGCCATGATCAAGGGAAAGATGGCTTTTGAAATTTTCTGGTTGGAAATTGCCGGATGCTCAATATACATGCGTGAACAAGAGTATGAATCTATGGGAATGTAGGGCTAAATGCATGAGCAACTATTCCTGTACAGATTATACAAACTCATATATCAGAGGTGAAGGTAGTGGCTGCATCGTCTGGTTTGGGGATCTTTATGATATTCGACAATTTCCTTCCAGCGGACAAGATCTATTTGTTCAACTGTCAGCTTCAGAAATAGGTACAGATTACAGGTTGAAAATTATAGTTCCATATCAAGTTCAAATGCATTTCCTTCTATTTTAATTCATTAATATTTGCTTTTCTTGCTCCAAAACATTATTTAGGAAAAGCAAGAACTGATCTTAAGGTGAAGAGAGCAGTGATCATTATAGCTATTCTGATCAGATTAGCTTGTGGGATGATTTTAATTGGCTTTTAAATTTGCAAGTGGAGAACATTTTATGGTAAGAGTCTCTACCCTTACTTCATTCATCTATTAATGTAATATTTTAGCTGAGTAATATTTTGACCTTGCAAATCCAAGAAGTATATGGTCTATAAAGAAATTGACAAGTTTTATTCTAACAAAGTAACAATTGCCATTGAGGGTTAGCCAACATTCATGGCATAACAGTAAAATTCATTTGAAACCGAATAGAACTTAAAGAAAATACTAATTTTGAAGACATGTACAATATAAATATTTTTAAGCATCCCTGGAAATTTTGAATAGAACATATACCATTGTTCTTGTGAATATATTTTATAAGCGACCATAAGACATGGTTTGTGTGAATTGGATGGGAATTCTTTAACATGCACATACAGAGCATTTTTCTTTATATGTGTATTCACTACAACAAAGGCCACTTTTAACAACACATGAACATAAGATTATTCGAAAAGTATTGTAATAGATATGAAAAATGCGGTAAAGTAAAAGCACTCAAAAATAAAAAAGCGGCAAAGAAAAAATAAAGTGCGCTTGGGGAAATATAAGTGTTTTTTTTAATCTATTGTCTTGTCTTGCTATCTCTCCCATCATCTTTTCATTTCCTCCAACTGTCCCCTTTCCTTTTCCTCAAACCCTAGCTGAAAATTTTGGTAAAGAATTTACCTTTCTCTCTCACTACAAATCTTCCTCTCCTTCCCCTCTCCTTCTCTATCCCTCTTAATCTCTCTACTTTTCTTTGCTGCCAACCATAAGCAAGAACAAGTGCTTAGCTTATTTTTCTTTGGGTTTATAAGACAGGAGTACCTCTCATAAAGCTAGTCTTTTGGATTGTTAATTAGCTTGTTACATTAGGTAGTAGCACCACATGTAATATTTTTCTCAGACCAATCATAAAATAATATGTGCAAAGTCAATGTTTGTCAATTATAAAGTAATACATAAAATAATTATGGTATGTAATTTGATTAGTTTCAACAAATTAGGCATTGTTCTAAACTTCACTCTTTTGCTTTCAAAATTTGACAGATCCAAAATGGAGCCACTTTTGTAGTTATTGATGAAATATCAAATCCAAGGGATGGAAATCCAGCCTTGTTAATTCAAGGTATTATGTACAATTTCATCTAGCAATAAAATATTATTTGGAAGTATCACTTTCTACTTACACATGATTATCTGTAGATTTGGCAATACACATTTTCTTGTTCCTTTTTTAACACATGCGTACTGAAGCAAGTAAGCTTTTACATAATCATTATCTTATTCTTTTCTAATCATTTTCTTGTTCCTTTTTAAACACACGCGTACTGAGTTTATTTCTAACTTTTACTTGCATGATACTAATTTCTTCACTGTGACCTTTTGAATCTTGATTCATCAAATTGTCAATGATTTGAACAAAGTTCATCTTGATACATTCCGTAGTCTCATTAAGAGGCATGCTTGCTATTAATCATCTTGTGTCTATAAATACTAAGAAATAATCATGGATTCATGTGGCCCATTTTTCATGTTTTAAAGAATTAGGAAATTCCAGCTAGACATGGGAAAGATGTGACAGATCCCTTCACTATACGAGGTTGTTAGGGTAAAATGGGGGATTTTCTCACTTGTGATGTGAGTGAGTTAATAAATCAATAATAAAAAAAATCCTGTTGCTGTCTTGAGGGCCTCAAACATAATTTGTTTTGAAGTTCTTTTTGGTAATTCTAAGTCCCATTGATTTTACCTTTACCTAAAGATGATATATCCATTAGCATTTAAATGAATTACTCATGTGTTAGTGTAAATAATCAAAGGACATATTGCCATACAAATACAATTATACTAAAAATGTTTGCAGTGCAAAGTGATGTGTTTATCATTCTATTTTCTAGCTTGCTTATATTAGCTTTGATCTTATGATAGTTTGATGACATTGGGTCTCAAGGCACAAAAGTTATTGTCTACAACTTATGCGCTAATGACGACGAGATTGTGGAGTTAGACTTCAATACAGATCCTAAGGTAACCTGTTCTGTCTTTCATTTTAGTTTCAAAATGTGTCATCAGTATATGTTTAATTTTGGTTGTCTTTTATATATTGATTGTTGCAGGATATTATTATTAGTGGGGATACTAGAAAAATTCAAACAATCTCTGCTTGGAAGTCAGTAAATGAACAAAACTGCATTTTTAAACATTGGTACTTGTTTGCTTGAGAACTTTTTCGTTTAAAGTAGACTGGGTACTCTTGTTGTGTAGGCACAGGCATAGGTGGTGATGTTGATTCTCCCTTGGGAGAAACAGGATTAAAATATCAAATGCAACGAACAGATAAATACAAATAAAACAAATCCTATCAAATTAAATTTGAATTTCGTCAACAAAGGCCTGTGGTTGAAAAACTTTTGAGTGAATAAGTTATCAGAAATCAAAATTTTTATTACAATATTCTTGTTCCTTCAAGTTTACTTGTCCATCTTATATTTGCGAATACTAGCAAGTTTCAAAATAATACTTAGGGGGGAAGTTGCGGAACATCACAATATCGCTAATGATCTCAAATTTCCACAATTTATTGTGTATAAACCCCTGAGTGCAGGAGCTGTTGAGGTTGGTTATATTGTGCTGTTTCAGTTGTCTTCATCATGTTTCAACAATTTCCAGGATGTTATTAGTTCATAATTTATGTTGGTACTTGTAGCTCTTTGGTTTAACTTGAACTTCCTTCTCTCATTATTCAGGGTCAAATTATAACAACTAATGGGTTTCTTAAAGAGGCTCCAAATGTCAATATCCATGGCTTCAACGTCTACCATAAAAATCGTTTAATTCTTGTAAGTATTTTTAATATAGAAGTTAACATTTTGTATGGGAGCACCATGCTCTTGATGCATATATGAATATGTTCCATTTAATATAAATAATCTATTGTTGTACCACTACCTCCTAAGCATAAGTTATTTCATAGGCTTCATACAAGGCCTTGATACTATAGAGGCTGTTCATTTCATTTTCTTGATTTTGTTCTCCCAAGATGTATTTGTTTAAAGTAGTTCTTGAATATAGTTTACAAAATTTCCTGTAGAATCGTATCCTTGACTTCAAGTGTTGCTGTACAATGTACTGTATTTTGTACATGTAATACATATAATTTCATTTTTTGGATACTGTAATGTAACTGAGTTGTCTATAATCGCTTTTGTTCCCCTAATTCGATGCAATATTCTTTAAATGAGTTTATTTTCTACCATATGATATACATCTTAGAGCATCTACAATGGAGAGTTATAAAAATAGTGGTGTATTGTCATTTTTAGCACATCTTGACAAAATGACACTCCAATGGTAGTGCAAAATCTGGCCTACAATAAATGTCATCTTTTTTATTTACTCTTTTACCACTTTGTTTATATTAAATTAAAACTTTTAATAATTTGTTTATTTAATAATTTTTTATATACTTTCAATATAAATTATATGATTTTGTTGACTTTTTAAGTTAATTTACACCAAATGTATTGGAGCACAATTGCAAGTATAGCATTGACTCATTTTTTGAGCCAAATTTGGTACAAAATTTACACCATCCAATCTATTGGCGATGGTCTTTAAACTATTATTTCTCTTGCAATTTTACATTTAAGAGGTCTTTACCGTATTGTCTTTTCTACATCCATTTTGGCAGGTTATGAGTGATAGTAGGGGAAGGGGAGTTGTGGGTAAGAACCTGCTAACTGTCTCATGTTTATTGGTTTTCAAGGTTGTCAGAAATGTGTCAATTTATTATTTTCTATTTTTAGGTGTGCTGGAAACAAATTTTATTGAACCCACGCATAAAATTGCGGGATTTTTTTATGCTCTGTTATTAGGCTATTGCAATTTTAAGGGATGGCTTTTAGAGAGGTCTATTCATTGAACTATGCTTAAGTATTTCTGTATATATTTATATAATTCTTAATATTTAATAGATGTCTCTACTAAATTATAGAGGTGCAGGATTAAGAAAAGTGAGTGAAGAAGTTGAAGTTGAAAAGTGAGTGGAGAGAGAAAAAAGTGTCACCAAGCAAGAGAAGAAAGAAAGTAGTAGAGTAATGGGAGGGAAGGTTCGACTATGTTTCTTCATGTTTGTAAATCTTTGTACTGATTCTTTTTTCACGTTAATATAAGTTTGGGTAATATAATTTATTGGAACAATTTCCTTCTCTATTTTCTTTGTCGATAATCACGTTAGGTATTTATTTAATTATTGAATAGAATATATTTATGCCTTAATATTTTGGAACAAACAGCGAAACCTCTCTCTCATTTCTCGACTGTACATGTATTTTTTCTCTTATTTTTCAAATTATGTTCTATATTCTTCTCATCTCTTTTCATTTTTCATTAATTTTAAGGTTTTTCATGCTTCTTTTGTCTATATTAAAACATTTATCTATCTCATTTTATGTCTGAGTCCAAAATTCGAGCATCTCTCCGTCATTTATTTTTTAATTTTTTGGGAAAACTCAACCTTTCTAATGTTTTTCTTCTCTCACATTTGGATCTTAATAGGAGTTGCTGGAGAGTTAAATTTAAAATTTTCTTTTGAATTCTTGAAAAATCTGGTTCTGAGCTACTTTAAATGGTTTCAAGGTTGTCTTTGGATATTATCTAACCCAGGTATGTGTTACTTCTCTTTCTCTTCTGTTGAAATTTTATGGCTCCTTTGTTTTTAAAGAGAATGTTCTTTCATTCTTAAAGAGTTTTGGGTGAGAGAATTATCAGCATTTAATTGTTGTTTTGATTTTTCTATTGAATGAGCTTTCAAAATAATTGATTTCTTACTATTAATTAATCAAACTTTGTGTGCATACAGTAGAGAAAAATAGTATTTGTGAAACAATTATTGATTTAGATCATTTAAAAATTAATATCCTATATGCTCAATTTTGTTGGTACATCTACATTTTATGTTTGAATCAAGCCACGTATGCTCTTCAAACCAAATCAACAAAAAAAATATGAAATTGTATTTTCAATTATCATTTTTATTTTTGAGAAACAATGGAGAAAACAAAGCATTCTAATGTCCAACTGCATATTTTCTTCTCTTTATATACACTGCCCCCTATTTTTCCTATAGCATCTAAATTCTAAAACATAATAAGTATCATTCTATAATATAAATGTCAATATAATAGTTGATGAATCAGAAAGAGCAATTACACTGCCCTAACAAGTTTAGAAAGCCCACATATATCTTTCATTGGATGTACTAAAATATGGACATGAAGATTACTAAAATAGATTTTTAACATTAACCATAAAGCAAATACAATAGGCAACACTGGATTTCTAGTATATCATCAATGTTGCTTAGTTTATTCTTTATAAAAGGGATTTAATTTATGTGTTCAATTAAATTGGGTCCTTGACCTTTTTGAGTTTTGTAATATATTATTAAGTTTGATAGAAAATTTTCTTTTTCTGGAAAAGAGAAATCAGAGGGAATTTCCATTGCTTTTGTATTCACATTTGTGATTTTCCTTGGCTTTGTTGTTGAGAAGTGGGAATTTGGATAAAGTAATTGCAAAATCTGTTAGTGCCTAATTTGCTAGTTTGGTTTTCATGATCATTTGCTACTACACTTGCAGATGTATATTTTTCAATAGTTATATTAGAATTAGGTGTTGTTTCATATTTTGAAAATATACAATTCATCTTATCCTAATGATGACAAGTGTTTCTTATTTGTTCCAGTTTCACTCCCATAAATCTATGGCACGAGTTGCTGTGAATGTTCTGACCCCTCATTTGATTTTTCATATATATTCATTTTTAGTAAAAGGAGTTTTGTTTTCTTCTTCACTTTCTGGTGTTTCTCCCAAATTAATTTCCATTTTGCTGGACAAGTGCTTGCTATTCATGTCCTGACATTGATTTACAAATACTGTGAAACAAAACTAATAAGACAAAACAATCAAACCATATAAAACGTTTTAAGTATAGGTAATAACATGTTTTTCAATAAATGTTATTTGTTTTTAATTCTAAACTAGCACTCTAGCTAACTAACATGCTCCGATGTGACTTAGGTTGTGGATCGAATTGGCAAGGAGCATTGCAAAGTTAATTAACTTGATTATTAATTGCAAGAGGTACGAATGTTAGAGGAGTTTGAATATCTTAAATATTCATTCGTAGAGAAGTAGGTTCTAACATTAAAATTGTGTGCTGCGGTGATAACGGAAGGTTGAAAACTTGTGTTTCTTAGAGAAGTAGGTTCTAAAATTTGTTTGTGTGTTGCGGTGATATAAGGAAGAAAACTTATTGTGTGTTATTTGAATTTTTTTACTTTGTATTGATAGATGGTTAGGTAACCTTTATATGGGAAATGATGTAAGATTTTATCTAGAAGTTGTTGGTTCAACAGTTGCGTGGCCTTCTCAAAAGGTTATTCCAAGAGGTATTTATGTGGATATTTGATTATATGAATGCTTGTTCAATATTAACCGACATGTAATCTAAGATTATGATAGTATTATTTGATTGATTTGATAGGGAAGATGAGAAAGACAAAATGATAATGGAGCCAATTTGAATTAATATCATGCACCATTTAATTAAAGTTCTAAGGTCACTTGAGTATAGATAGTTGTAGTAATGTGTGTAATATAATAACCTGTTTATTATTCAAACTCAATTATTGTAAATTTGGTTATGCGTCATGATATTATTGACTATTTTAGATGAATGATATGATATTTCATGACCTCATTAGTTTTTCTTTTACGTTTTATTTACCAGATTCAACAAGTGATGTGCAAAAGAAAATCTGATTTGGAAGGCATTGGTGTGCTCACATTTGGAAGATCATGAATTCCTACCTTTACTTTTGAATATGTAATTGTTTAAGACTATTTTGTTGACTATTGTGAGAATGTTTTGTTTATTTTAATTAGGCAGTGTTGAATATCTTAAGACTTTTGGATTGTTTTTTAGATAATCTTGAATGTATTTTGAAACAATTATTTGGTTATATGTGTTATGAACCATATAATTAGTACTCAAAAATATATTTGTACAATGTTAAGGGTGTCTTAAGTATATTAAATGAAGCGGGTTTGAATTAAAGTAATAAAAAATAATTATAATGTACAGGTTTATATAATAATAATTCAAGCTTATCCAAATATTAGAATAGTACAAAAAATGTGTTATTGTATCTTTTACAATAACACTGGTTTATAAGCATAAAATTATGTTATGCAAACTATTTTCTATAATGCATAAAAGTGTGTTATTATAGAGTGTATCATAACACTACTCTTTAAGAACCAAAGAGTGTTATATAATCTATTTATAAATAGCATAATGAAATACATATCTAACTATTAAAATAACACAACAAAAATGTTATCGTAGGCTATACCATAACACATGTCTATAACTGTGGAAAAGTGTTATGCAAAGTGCTCCGACCTACTATAACACCGCTTTCCTTAACACATCAAAAAGTGTTATGGTATATATTTGATAATACTTTTTCGATATTATTGAAAGTATTTTTTCTTGTAGTGCTACCAAACTTATGGTTATGCTTGATAACCAATGGCAACTATTTCAGATAAGCAGATAAATCCATACACTCAAAAAATCCCAGAGCAAACATATATAATATTTCACAATATAATTCGAGACCAACGCTCGACAGTTTCTGACAATTCGGGAGTACCACGCCCTCCAAAATATTTGCTAAT
Source organism: Humulus lupulus (assembly GCF_963169125.1). Lineage (NCBI taxonomy): Eukaryota > Viridiplantae > Streptophyta > Magnoliopsida > Rosales > Cannabaceae > Humulus > Humulus lupulus. The sequence goes on from NC_084795.1 coordinate 167,760,567, forward strand.
CAATGGGGGAGAACCGAGTCTTAACACTAAGATCTAGCCAATAAATATCCCCATTCAGGGTAACTATTGGATTACCTAGGGCATCGCTACTGATCCAAAAGTAAAATCCCTCACGAGCATAACCATAAGGTTACCTAGGGCATTGCTACTAATCGAAGTTACATAGGTTTACAGAGACTTCTATATTAATCAATGGTGTTGGCTAACAGTTGCCCCTAGGGTATTCAACCTCACTGAAACTTGACAACCTCTAGTTTCTCCAGGCACTCCCACTGAATGGCCAATATTCACAGCTGCTATCCAGGAATAACTTATCAGAGCACTTGCTCGGTTCTAACTACTCAATGATTAAGTAAGCATGAGGGCCCCGAGGTCGCATTCAATTTGGTGCCCCTTCGTTTAAACCAACAATCCTCACCTCTTAGCCACTCGTCACAGTAGTGAACCATACATAATAAAATCAAACAAGAAATGTGACGGGGATCAACCATCTAGAATATGACGGATACCTACCTTTCATATTTTCTAAATCAGCGCCTACTAGACTAACATCTCTATGTAAACTTTCTACAATAGTGTATACATGTGCATGTGTTTCTATAGTAACATACATTACACCAGTCGTTTCATGTAGTAGCCAAACAATAGAAGTTGACTTACTTGGAGTCCTTAGCTCTTAGTAGGATTTCACCCTTGAACGTACAGTACAGTTATGCTTAGCCAATATTGTAATTATCCATACAGTATACTCGGATTAATTATGGAACTCATAATTCATTATTATTATTATTTTGGGTTGTTTGGTCATTTTCAAGATCATTTGTAAGGATTATAGATCCTTATTTGGTTTTAAACACATTTCAGAAATTCGTCCGCAAAAATTTGAGACTAAACCCTAAGTCTCGAGGAGACCTATCCTATGGTCTCGATACCTAGGCTCAGGTATCGTAATAATATTTTCTAAAATCCACTAAAATTCATATTTATTAAATGTTCCACTATTAACCCGTACTTTCAACAAGTTAGTTAAATATATAAAAGATTTTAGTCGGTGTTATATCTAAAAAATAATAATTAAATTCCTCAATTATTTTTCTAGAAAATAATCTCTTAGTTTTCCTTTTATTTTTTTTCTTAAGGTTTTAATCTCTAAAAACTGTTTTAAGAAAACAGCATAACCTTAACTTAATTAGGAAAAACCGTTAATAATTTCTTTTCTTGACTAATTAATTCTCCGATGTCAATTAATCAAGTTTACTTACTAGAAAAATAATTTACTTAATTAATTTCTCAAACCCTAGGATTTTTAAACCCTCTTTTAATTTATCAACATATTGATAAATTAAATCTTTTATTTTTAGAAATTCTTTAATTAAAATAATTCTCACTAATCTCAAAGTGGTATTTTAGGTCAAAATGTTTATAAGACTTAAAAGTTTTAACTTGCAATATTCACAAATGTACTTTTATCTTATGTATTCCATTTAGGTCTTTGTAAAATCTTAGGTCAAAAGGAGCATTTCTTATTGGTGAAAACATTTTCCAAACATTGAGGTAAAAATGACCTTATTTTCAAGTCCTTATTTGTTCTAAATTTTAGCACTTAATAACTCTCAAACAGTTTAGTATTTTGTTACTAAATTTTATAGAGACATAGTAGGGTATGCAACATCTCCATAAAATTTTAAAAAAAATCTGGGTTCATTTGTCCTATATAGTTGCTTTCAAAACTTGGTCCCGATATTAAGAGTACGAAAAAAATAAACTGTTTTACCTAAACTTTGAATTAACATAATTCACTCATTTATAAACATTTTTTAGTGTTTCAAAAGCCCAAATTCATATACTCTATCTCAAAATCCTCACAGTACAATTTATTTTTAGAAAACTTAGTTTATAGAGGTTGCTTCACCCCTTGGAAATCACGGCTCAAAACTTGTATTTTTGTTTTAGGTTTTCTAACGAAACCCTTGGGGATTTTCGGTCTTTATTGTCAAAAATCAACATACAAGCATCATAAAAATTATCAAGCAACAACAATAGCCTTATTACTTTACCAGTAAGAAACTTTAAGCATTAAATACAAAAAATAATACTTAAAAATAAAACTATACAAAAACAACCATAGAAAGTAAACTTTTTACCTTTTGTTGTTCTTGCTTGGGTTTTGATGTTTTCACTAGCTTTAGATCCTTCAAAACTCATTCAAAACCTTGAACCAACTCCCCCAATAACATATATAGTTAGTTATTGAAAGATCTATGGTTAAAAGCTTTACACAAGTTAAGTTTTTGAAACTTTTACCTTAGGAAATCTCTTCCAAGATCAAGGCTTAAGCTTCCAAGGTTTCTTAGGGTTTTTTGTAGTTGAAAATGATGAGAAAACTTGAGAGAAATTTTTTGAACAAGATGCCGGTGAGAGGAGAGAAGGGAGGTCAGTTTTGGTGAGGTTGAAAGAGCTTAGAAAACTCTTAAAATATCTAAAACACATAAGTATTTTTACTTTATGTAACTTTGTGTCCTTAACATTACTTTGATGTGATTAAAGCTTAAATCACTTTTCTATAACCTTTTTCACCCTTATAAAGTATTCAAAAGAAAAATTTATCACATAATAATTAAATTAAATGTCTATAACTTTTAATTTAATTAATCACATAATACAATTAACCTAAGGTCCATTTATGGAATAAAATTCCACAATTCGGAAAAAATTAAGCATTTTACCCAAAATGCCCTAAAATTTCCATTTCCTCTTAGGTTTATTATTTTTGACAAAACTATAATATTTATGAATGTATTTTATGCCCAAAAAATATTTGCCATAATTTATCATTTTATTTTCCAAGATTTTTACTCGAATAGGGTTTTTGTGTCTGTCCAAGATTGAAAGTCTTATCTTGACTTTGAATCACATAATTCATAATTTGGCTAGAAATAATAACTCATGAAACTAAATTTAAAAGAACTATAATATTATTAATATTCTTAACTCGGGAAAAACAATCCCGACTCGAGTCGTTTGAAGGTACCTGAAATGCAGGGTGTTACAATACCTTCAAATTTATACAGGTTTCGTCCTCGAAACTTAAAAAAAACTGAGGATACAACTCCCTCATCTTGTCTTCTATCCCAGGTCGCCTCTTCTATGGCGTATTTAAGCTTTCATACAAAAGTAGATATGAATAGGCATATCCCAATAAAACAAGCATGCATGTATGTTAATGACATAGTACTATTGAATAACCGTACTTATGATACTAATCATACTTATTTAACGGGGCCTCACGCCCTAACCACATAATTCATACAACAAGCACGAAACACTTAATCAGGTATAGGACATTCAATTAGGATCACCCAAAATGTGGAACAATAGCTTAAACATAAATGTTCTCAGGGGTGCAGGCCCTAATCATGATGTTTGATAATAGTCGGGCCAAGCCCTAATCACATATAGCACATATTGGGTGCAGTTTTCTTACCTTAGGTCCGAGTACAGTGTAAAATAAGAATGACACTCGAGCATGATCCCGGATCCGAGCCCCTAGCGATAACCTAATCAAAACATAAATATAGGATTCCATCAATAACGAGTAAATAAAGGCTTCTGGACAGAGTCCTAGCCTTTGGGGCCTCGATTTCCACTGAAACGGGTAGTGGAATCGATTCGAGCCCTAAGGAAAAGGTTCCCAATTTTAAAAACTCCCCAAGGCCAAAAATGCATGGGCGGTCCGCGACCTGATCCTAAGGGTGGTGGCATGCCCCCTCCTATTCGAGAGCCTCCCCCTCTGTCAATGGGACGCGGGCCGCGACTTGCCCTTGAGGGTCCAGCGAGCCTCTCAGATAGAGACCTCCCGAGGCCTGGGTTCAAGCTGAGTCGTGACCCCTCACGAACAAAGCCGCGACTTGGCCCTACGAACCCATATTTTTCACACTTTCCAATAGCCAAATTCAATCCAAACTAACCCAATTTCATCCCGAAACCATAATTCAATTACCACAATAGTTCTAACATCTTCCCAGCAGCAAAACCCCATAAAATTCTAGTCTTAAAACTCACCAAAGCACTAATTCCGATTCTTGAGCTAAAAGGTTCAAAACACTTTAAAACATCCAAACCAACTCAGAATTTTAATGGAAAACATGATCTACAGCTTACCTCAACTGGAAGTTAATCTCTCAAGTGGCAAAAAAACTAATCCCCCAAATTTAGACCTTCAATCGTCAAGCTTCCCCTAGAATTCTCCTTCAATTCACAAGGAATTCCCTAGGAAAGTTGAGAGAAAAAACAACAAGAGGGAAAGAGAAAGGAGAGAGTTGGTTTCTAAGAAGTGAGCTCCTTGAGGTGTTTACGTGTTCTGTTTTTGTTTCCTAAGGCTTAAGTGACTTATGCTAATCCCGAGGCTCGGGGTACCAAAAACGTCCCTGAGGGAAAATGGTCAAATTCCCCAGTATTTCCTCCTAAACTCCCTAACTCCAAATATATCTCCAATTATTTATTTCCATTACCCAATAACCCAATTAAATGCCTAATACCAAAAATACCCCTCGACTCATTGGGTCCCGTTGTGACTTTCCCTCTAACTTGCTCCCTAGGATTGTCTCATGTCGAGTAACTCAAATAAACCCACATAATAATGTGGTCTTGCACATATATCATATATATGCACATAAATATACAATTATGCCCACAATGAGCCAAATTATCATGATTTCCCTTCTAATAAGAAACGGGCCGACATGCATATTTAATACCCCTAAACATGCACATCTAGACATATTATCACATAATCCACATAATTACCACTAAATATAACAAATAAACATATAACTCCATATATTGCCATCCTGGCCCCATAATCAAGGCCCTAAGCCATATTAGGTAATTTTGGTACGTTACAACTATCCCCTCCTTACATAAATTTTGTCCTCAAAATTTTACCTGAACAGATCGGGATACTGAGTCTGCATATCTTTCTCCAGCTCCCAAGTTGCTTCCTCAACCTTGCTGTTCCTCCATAATACCTTAACTAAAGGTGTAGTCTTGTTCCTCGGGACCTTGTCCTTCATTTCTAAAATCTGAACTGGTTGTTCTTCATAGGACAAGTCAGCCTCCAGTTCCAAATCTCCATAACTCAGTACATGAGTTCCATCAGACACATACTTCCTCATCATGGAAATATGGAATACATTATGCACACTAGACAGTGCAGGGGGTAAGGCCAACCTATAGGCCACCTGCCCGATCTATTCCAGGATCTCAAATGGTCCCACAAACCTTGGGCTTAGCTTGCCCTTCTTTTGAAACCTCTTCACAACTCTCGGAGGTGAAACCCTAAGGAAGACATAGTCTCCAACTTGGAACTCTATGTTCCTTTGCCTCTAGTCTGAACAACTCTTCTGTCTACTATTAGATGCGAGCATTCAAGCTCTAATCTTCTCTGAACTATGTGAGGACCTAAATATTTCATCTCACCTATCTCATCCCAATGAATGCGCGATCTGCATTTTCTACCATAAATCATCTCATAAGGTGCCACCCCAATGGTAGACTGGTAGCTGTTGTTATAGGAAAATTCTATCAAAGGCAAATATGTATTCCAGGACCCTTCAAAATCCAATAAACATGCTCTTAGCATGTCCTTAAATATCTGGATAGTCCTCTTAGACGGACCACCGGTCTGAGGATGATAAGTTGTGCTGAACTTCAACTGTGTATCCATCGCCTTTCTAAAACTTCACCAAAACATGGAAGTAAAGATAGGGTCCCTATCGAAGTCCCACGAAGGTGAACTATCTCTCTCACATAGAGATTCGCATACTAGTCAACCATGTAATTCATCCTCACAGGTAGAAAATGAGCTGATTTCGTATATCGAACCATGATGACCCAAATGGAATCATGTTGTCCTACTATCCTAGGAAACCCTACCACGAAATCCATCGTGATGTCCTCCCACTTCCACTCTGGGATATCTAGAGGTTGTAACAGCCCTGCCGGCCTCTGATGCTTAGCCTTGAACCGCTCACAGGTCTGACACCTTGCCACATACTAAGTCACGTCCCTCTTCATCCCAGGCCATCAATATAAAGCTTTCAGATCCTGGTACATCTTTGTGGTGCCTAGATGTAGAGAATACGGGGTAGTATGAGATTCATCCAGAATCTCTCGTCTGATCCCGGTGTGCATCAGAATTCAAATCCGATCCTTGTACCTCCATTAGCCCATACTTGACATCGTATAGTCCCTAGCTATTCCAGCTATAACATCTCCTCTAATCCGCCCCATATGTGGGTAATCTAACTGCTTCTCCTTGATTCTCTCCAAAAGAGTAGACTGTAAAGTGATGTTGGTCAACTGGCCCACCACTAACTCAATTCCTGCCCTAGTCATGTCATCAGCCAATTTCCTCCATATCTGCCTGACATTATATAACTGTCCCGGACCCTTCCGACTTAACGCATCTACCACCACATTGGCCTTCAGCTTCTGGAAGTTCTCTTCACACTTGTCTGACCATACAATTTTTTTTATTCTTGCGTGTTAACTCTTTTAGTGATGACGCAATCTTGGAGAAGCCTTCCACAAAGCATCTGTAATACCCTGCCAATCCCAAGAAACTCTTGATCTCTGAAGCATTCTTCGGTCTTGGCAAATCTCTAATCGCCTCGATCTTTGCTGTATCCACTTTTATTCCATCCTTACTGACTATGTGACCTAAGAAAGTCACCTGTGATAGCCAAAACTCACATTTCTTGAACTTCCCATATAGCCTGTGTTCTCCCGACCTCTGTAGTACTAATTTGAGGTGTTTCCCATGTTCTATCTCTGTCTGAGAGTATATCAATATATCGTCAATAAAGACGATCACAAACTGGTCCAGGTAATCTTTCAACGCCCTGGTCATTAAATCCATAAATACTGCTAGGGCATTAGTCAATCCAAACGACATCACCAAAAAGTCATAATGCCCGTACCTGGTGAGAAAAGTTATCTTCGGTATATCCTCCTCCCTAATCCTCAGCTGGTGATAACCAGATTGAAGATCTATCTTAGAGAATACTGTTCTACCCTGCAACTGGTCAAACAATTTATCAATCCTCAGCAGTGGATATCTGTTCTTGATAGTCAACTTGTTCAGCTCTCTGTAGTCAATACACATCCTCAGAGAACCATCCTTCTTCTTCAAAAAGAGAACTGGCGCTCCCCATGGCGAGAAACTTGGCTTGATAAAGCCCAAGTCTAATAATTCCTATAGTTGAACCATTAGTTCCTTCAACTCAGCTGATTCCATCCTATATGGTGCCCTAGATACTGGATCTGTCCCAAGCACCAATTCAATCACAAACTCAATCTCCCTGTGTGAAGGTAACCCTGGCAGATCTTTAGAAATATGTCCAGAAACTCACAGGCTAATCGGGTCTATTCTAATCCCACTGGTACGACCTGAGTGGTATCCACCACGCTAGCTAAGAACCCAATGCATCCCCCCTGCAATCGGTCTCTAGCTCTAAGTACTGATATCACAGGTATACGCGGTCCATGCACAGTGCCCATGAATAAAAATTTGTCCTAACCCTCGAGCTCAAAGGTTACCATTTTCTTCTTGCAATTTATCATTGCCCCCATACTTCTCTAGCCAATCCATAGCCATAATTATGTAAAAATCGGTCATCTTCAGCTCTACCAAGTCAACTGATAACTCCCTGCCATCCACTGTAACTAGTAGTGATCCAACCCATCTCCTGGAAACCACTAACTCCCCTGTAGGCAACATCCTACCAAACCCCATAGGATAAAAGTTACATGGTCTACACAACCCATCTATAACCCTACTAGCAACAAAAGAGTGTGTAGCACCCGAATCAATCAAAACAATATAGAAGGTTCCAACACTAGAAAGCTAACCTATAACTACCAAGGGACTAGCCTCGGCCTCTGCTTGGGTCAAAGTGAAAACCCGAGCTGGCTTCAGGCTATCCACCTTCTTCGGCTCCTCCTTTCTGGCTCTCGAGTAGTCTTTCTTCAAATGCCTTACACTACCACAAAAAATGATGGCTTTTGCCTGACATTCTCTAATATGGTGCCTCCGGCACCTAGCACACTCTGACAATGCCCTCCAGGTCTCACTGCTACTCTGGTGGCCTGTCTGTATGCCCTAAGCCTCCTATCTGGCCCTGAAGCTGAAACTATATTTGGAGTCTTCCTTTTGGGTTCACTGGGGCCTCCACCACTACCAAACACATGGAAATTGAGGTCCCGGCCTCCTAGAATTCCTTCTAGCAGCATTGTCACGCCCAATCTTATTCTCTGCGCTCTAAGTTATCAGCACTTTCTCCACGGCCTATGCATAGGTAGTCAATCCTGACATAGTAGTAATACGAACATCCCGGGCTATCATAGGTTGTAGCCCCTAAAGAAACATCTCTCTTCTAGTCCCACCAATGGGCACCGGATCCCCAACAAACTTTGCCAATGTGTCAAACTTCAGGGCGTAGTCAGTCACTGTCATGTTACCCTAAAATAACTTGCTAAATTCCTTAGCCTTCACAACTTTAACTGTGTCGTTATAGTATTTCTCATTGAACAAGGTTCTAAACTCTTCCCATTCCATGGTGGTCACTGTTCTGGTCTAGGATACCACCTCCCACTCTCTCGTTACCACCTACCCTCATAAAATTCAGGATGGTGGTTATCATAGTCATCCACTACCCAGCCTTCAGTGGATCTGAGCTACCCTCAAAGAATGGAGGGTATTGCTTCCTGAACCTCTCATACAGGGGTTCCCACCTGTCTCCCCCTGCCTGGGGCTGCACTAAAACTGGTACCTCTGGATGTATCACTACCCGTACCGTGGAGTGTGGGTTCCTTGCTGTAACCTGTTGCTATCTGAAGAGGCATATCTCTTCTTCCTGCCTCCCTAACTTGGCTTGCATGTCAGCAAGCACTTGTTGCCAGTTTTTTGGAGCTAGCGGTCGGGCCTAGCCCTAGTCATTCCCTTCACTGGCCTATAACTCTTGGCCAGCCAACCTCTTTGACCTTCGAGGATTCATATTGCTACTCAATCCACCCTACAGTGATCAAATTGGCCTTTTGGTAAGTAATAACTATACGTCTTGCCGCTTGATGGTCCAAAATCAAATTGATAAATAACAAGTGCAATGCTATTAAGCATGCCATCACTCAACATATTCATTCATGTTGCTAATAAGCACTTCCTAATATTTATCAGCAATTAACAATGCACATATACATATCTAAGCATTTACGCAAGTATAACATAGCTACTAAGCATGTTTCTTAATCCCTACCAGTGTTAACAATGCTAATAAGCATTTCCTGGCCTATATACAAATAACAATGTGAATAAGTGGTTCCCTTGCATTCACAAGTAGTAACGATGCTAATAAGCACATTCTTTATCATTCATGCAACAGTCAAGGGCCAGGCCCAATCAGATTATCTCATGCTTCCTAAACAGGCACGTAGATAAGGAATTCATATCGTGTTTAAGCATTTAAACACATAACCACATAATAATTACCCAACCCTGAGTCGATCTTGTCTTTAGTGGCGAGTGTACATGCCCGGCCAGTCTTCAGGAACCCTTTAACCTTGGCAGCTCTGATACCAATTTGTAACATCCTTCTAATCCAGGACTGTTACACTGCATACTTTTAAATTATGTCAGACTTGCTAACCAAGTAATGTGGTTTAAAACATGTAACTACGGTTAATGTCAAGGGTTATGGTTAAAAATTTTGGTCAAAAGAACTGTTCACTTTTAGTTGAAAAGATTCATACAGTCATGGGTTCCCAAAATATTACAATTAAACTTTTAAAAAGGTGTATATACATCAAAAGTTACACTCAGCCGACCTAAGTGGAAAAAATAGGGCTACAACCCTAGCTCCTCTGAGATATCCCTAGCAATGGTGGTGGAGTAAATGTATATGTACACCGCCAACAAAGCTCTCCAACTCATGGCTGGTCAAGTTTTCCATTTCCCTTACCTGCACCACAAAGCACCTGTGGCCGAGGCTCAGCAAGAAAACTCAACATGTGCATAAATAAAACAATGCAGAATCCTAGATACTTATCTAGCATGTCTAACTATAATAACCTACAGATACAATTAATAAGTTACAAACAAATGGTCATTGGACCAATTTTGGGGCCACTTCCCTGAATAGTTGACCATAGAGCCAACGTCAAGGCCCTATGCCTTAGCTGTGTTACCATAGAGTAACATGGGGCCCTCGCCCTTAGCTATGAATAGCTAGCCATAGAGCTATCCCAACACCTTTGGATTTCCAGCGACCATAGAGTCGACCAACATAATAGTACGTTGCTGGTTTAGGCCAAGCATGCATGTATGTTAATGACATAGTACTAGTGAATAACCGTACTCACGATAGTAATCATATTTATTTAATAGGGCCTCACGCCCAAAACCACAAAATTCATACAACAAGCACGAAACACTTAAGTAGGTATAGAACATTCAAGTAGGATCACCCAGCATGTCAAACAATAGCTTAAACATACATGTTGTCGGGGATGCAAGCCCTAATCATGATAATTGATTATAGTCGGGCCAAGAACGAATCACATATAACACATATTTGGTGTAGTTTTCTTACCTCACGTCAGGGTATAACGTAAAATAAGAACGACCCTCGAACACGATCCTGGCTTCGAGCTGCTAGCGATAACCTAGTCACAACCATAATATAGGATTCCATAAAAAACGAGTGAATAAAGGCTTCCAGACTGAGTCCTAGCCTCAGGGGCCTCGAGTTCCACTAACCCAGGTAGTTGAATCGATCCTGATCCCTAAGGAAAAGGTTCCCAATTTTAAAAACTCCCCAAGGACAAAAATGCCTAGGTGGGCCGCGACTTGACCCTGAGGGTCGTGTTGCACCCCTCCTATCTGAGAGCCTCCCCCTCTATCAAAGGGACACGGGCTGTGTCTTGCCCCTGAGGGTCGCGGTGCGTCTCCCAGACCGAGACCTCCCGAGACCTATGTTCAAGTTAGGTCTCAGCCCCTCAAGAATAGAGCCGTGACTTGGCCCTGCGAACCCAGATTTGTCACACTAACCAATAGCAAAATTCAATCCAAACTAACACATTTTCATCCAAAAACCATAATTCAATTACAACAACAGTTCTAGCATCTTCCCAACAACAAAACCCCACAAAATTCTAGTCTTTAAACTCACCAAAGCACCAATTCCAATTCTTGAGATAATAGGTTCAAAACAATTTAAAACATCCAAACCAACATGAAATTTTAATGGAAAATATGATCTAGAGCTTACTTCAACTGGAAGTTAATCTCTGAAGTTGCAACAAAAATAATCCCCCTAGTTTTGACCTTCAATCTTCAATCTTCAACCTTCAGCTAGAATTCTCCTTTAATTTACAAGGAATTCCCTAGGAAAGTTGAGAGAAAAAACAGCAAAAGGGAAAGAGAAAGGAGAGAGTCGATTTCTAAGAAGTGAGCTCCTTGAGGTGTTTACATGTTCTGTTCACAAATAAACCCACATAATAATATGGTCTCACACATATATTCACATAAATATACATTTATGCTCGCAATGGGCCAAATTATCAAGATTTCCCTTCTAATAAGAAACAGACCCACATGCATATTTAATACCCCTAAACAAGCAGAACTAGTCATATTATCACATAATCCACATAATTACAACTACATATAACAAATAAACATATAACTCCATATATTGCCACCCTGGCCCCCTAATCAAGGCCCTAAGCCTTATTAGGTAATTTTGGGACGTTACACACGATCTTGTTCCTCAACACTTTTTCCTTCCGGTCTAGAATCATCATTGGCTTCTCCTCATAGATGAGTTGAGGTCAACCCTTAGCTGCTCATATCTGAGTACATACGAGGGATATTGCCTATATTTTCTCAACATGGATACATGAAACACATCATGCACCTTAGACAAGCCGGGCGGAAGAGCTAAATGATAAGCTACTTCCTTGGTCTTCTCTATGATTTTTAAAGGTCAAACGAACCTTGGGCTAATCTATCCTTTCTTCCCGAACCGCATAGCCCGTCGTAGCGAAGCTACCTTTAGCAACACATTATCACCAACCTCAAACGTCAGGGTCTCCTACGTTGGCTGACATATTTTCACTGTCGATCTATCAAAGTTTGCAAGTGTTTCCTTATTTGTCTAATGTCCTCGGTAACCTGATCAACCTCATCCGATCAATGAAAATTTCTTTCACTAGCCTCATGACAATGAATCGATGATTGACATTTCCTTCCGTACAAAGCCTCATACAAAGCCATCTTGATGAAATAATGATATTTTTTGTTGTAAGTGAACTCTATCGATGGAAGCTTCTTATTCCATGACCCTTGAAAGTCGAGAACGCAGGCTCTTAGCATATCTTCCAGGGTCTGAATTGTTCATTCGCTTTGACAGTCTATTTGTGGGTGGAAAAAGGTGTTGAACTTTAGTTTTGTACCCAACCTCGTTTGGATTCTTTCCCAGGATATCGATGTTAAACATCTGTCGTGATCAGATACGATGGAGTTGGGTACACCATGTAGTCTCGCTATTTTTGCAATGTAAATATCTGCCAACTTATGTGCCCTATAAGTTACCATGATCGACAAGAAATGGGTATACTTAGTCAGCCTATCTACGATAACTCAAATGGCATCATGCTCCTTTGGAGTGGTTGGTAGACCTATGAAAAAGTCCATAGTGACTTAGTCAGCCATTCTAGAATTTATAAGGGCTGCAACAATCTAGCTAGCTGTTAATGCTCAACCTTTGTCTGCTGACAAGTCAAGCAGTGTCTCGTATATTATGCTGCCTCCTTTTTCATCCCAGGCCAACAGAAGAACTTCTTCAAGCCTTGGTACATTTTCGTGGTGCCCGGATGCATGGCATAAGGAGCATTATGTCCCTAAAAAAAGATATTCTTCTTGATTTCTTAATCGTCTGGAATACATATGCTGTCCTTGAACCACAGTACTCCATCATCGTAGATATGGAATCCTGGTCGCACCTCCTTCCTCACTTTGTACACCAGTCTTTCTACCCAAGGATCGACTAACTGCCCCCCTTTTATAGCTTTCATAATGGTAGGCTCGATAAAGAGGTTATCGAATTGACCTACTACTATCTCAAAATCCATGGTAGCAAGGTAAACACATAACTGTTGTGAAATTTCTTTCACTATCATAATGTAAGCCCTTGGCTATCGACTCAATGCATCTGCTACCTTCTTTGCTTTTCTCGGGTGGTACAAAATGTCACAGTCGTAGTCGTTGAACAACATTAGCCATCGATGTTATCTCATATTCAATTCCTTCTTAGTGAATAAATACTTCCTGCTTTTGTGATAAATGTAGATGTTGCCGTGTATACCGTACAGGTAGTGCCTTTAGATTTTTAGTGCGAAAACTACCGCTACCAGCTCAAGGTCATGAGTGGGATAGTTCTTCTCATAATTCTTTAGCTGCCAAGAAGCATAAGTAATTACTTTTCCATGATGAATTAGCACTGTTCCTAACCCTTGGCTAGAGGCGTTGCTATAAATTGTATATCCCTCTGTGTCGTTACAGATTGTCAGCATTGGGGCAGTCATCAATCTCGTTTTCATCTCCTAAAAACTCTTCTCGCACTTGTCAGTCCATTCATACTTGATTTTTTCACAGGTGAGGGCGGTCATCATTGCGACTATTTTGGAAAATCCTTCCACAAATCACCGATAATATCCCACTAACCGAAGAAAACTTCTAACCTCATGAGCATTTTTTTGGAGGTTTCTATTGCTTAATAACTTCGATCTTAGTGAGATCTACTGAAATTCCATCCCCCGACACCATATGCCCGAGAAAACTAGCTTTCTCTTGCAAGAATTCGCACATCAAAAACTTTGCCTAAAGCTTTTCATATTGCAGACGCTGGAGGACCAGTTCCAGATGTGTTGCATGCTATTCTTGGCTTTTTGAGTATATTAAAATATCGAAAATGAACAAGTTGACAAACTTATCCAAATACTCACAATGTATGCGATTCATAAGATCCATGAATGCTGCAGGTGCATTGGTTAGTCCAAAGGATATAACTAAGAACTCATAGTGACCATAGCGCATTCTGAAGGTCGTCTTTGGTATATCCATCTCCTTAACCTTGAGTTGATGGTAGCCCGATCGCAAGTGTATTTCGGAGAATACTGACGCTCCTTACAGTTGATCGAAAAGATCATCGACCCTGGGCGATGGATACCAGGTTTTGATCATCACTTTGTTCAGCTCCCGATAGTCGATGCACATTCTCGTCGAGCCGTCTTTGGTCTTCACAAATAAGATAGGGGCTCCCCACGGAGAATGGCTTAGCCTTATGAACTTCTTGTCCAGTAACTCTTGCAGTTGCGATTGCAACTCCTTGAGTTCAGCTAGCGCATCTTGTAAGGAGTCTTTGAGATTGGCCCAGTTCCTAGAAATATCTATCCTAAACATAATTTCTCGGTCTGGTGGAATCCCTGGGAGATCTTCGGGAAAAATGTCGGGATACTTGCACACAACCGGTACATCAAAAGGTTGTTGGCTCGTCTCTTTATCCTTATTCATTATGCTTTATAGAAAACTGATGCATCTGTCATTCAACATTTTTCTTGCCTTCATCACAGAAATCACGGGCACTTCTTTTCGCTTAATGTGCCCTTAACTCGAATGGTTTTTCTCCTTTTGGGGTGAAGACCACTTTTCTGCACTTGCAATTGACAACAGCTCCATATTTTGTTAACCAATCCATCCCAAATTTGACATCGTATTCAAGTAGGTCGAAGATTAATAGATCCACCGTCAACTCACGACCTTCAACACAAATTGGTACGGCTCTAATCCATGTCTATACCAGCATATCCTCTCCCAACGGCAAGGATAACCCACAAATAACAAGCACAGGCTCAGACATTCTATTTAAATTTTCCACAAAGGATGTAGATACAAAAGAATGTGATGCACCAGTATCCATTAATGCATATGCCTAGGTGTAATGACCCACTACTCTAGACTATTTGGACCATTAATGAAACTATACATAAAACTTACATTTTTACGAAAATACCATAATTTCTTGAGTAACTTGCAAAATAAGAGTTATTTACAAATAAACAGAATACTAAGAAGGATTATGGGATCCCATTGTTTTTAAAAACAAAAGATGATTTAAAATAAAAGACATTACATAAATGGTGCGGAAAATACATGTAAAAAGACATAAAATAGAAACTACATCCTCGAATCAAATAACGCTCGGCCCCTTGACTCCATTCACCATCGATACACATCCTCTAAGCGTCACGAATCTTACCGCCTCTAAAGCTTATTTTCCCGCACATAAAACAGAAAGGAATGAGCCTAATGCCCAGCAAGGAAAATCTAACACATAGTCATACACATAATTTCATAAGAAACATAAAGACTTAACATAATACATATAACATACACTTATTATAATGGCCATTATTACTTGGGGTCCCATAGACTAAACAAGCATATGCCCATGGAATTAGTGGGGTCCTACTAGCTAAGTAGGTCATATGCCCATAACCCATTTGGGGTCTTGTTAGTCATATGGGTCATATGCCCAAGCCTACAAACATACATGCATACATATCATAACACATTTAATAACATAAAACATAAGATAACATAAGCATATAACATATTGATTCTAGCTTATTTTCCTTACCAAAGTTACCGGGATATGTGGACTGAGTTGGGACTTTTGGAACACTCCTAATAACCATAATGAACAAGAGTGAATTGAAAGAAGAAAAGAGATGAAAAGGAAAATGGGAAGACTAAACCATTTGAGAATCATGCTTACCGAAACTTATGTGCTCAAGAACTTAGATTCCCTAACCAAAATGAAGATTAAGGTTAGAGATTGAGTAGAAGACTATGAGAAAGAAAAGAACATAATACAGAAATGAACTAGAGTTTTGGTTACCTCAAAGACTTGAAAGACCAATCTACACCTCAACCGAAATACTATAGAACCTCACTTCCCAAAGTGTTTGATAAGCTTATGATGTTTAAGCTTATAGTTTTTCCCAAACCAGGTGTTTACACTCTCACACTCACTTAACACTAGCAGCTTCTGAACTTAGAGCAAATGGTGAATAATGGCTGGGTACTAGGTCCTATTTATAGAGTTTGGGAATGAAAATATCTTGATTTTACTTGAATAAAAATAATGGCTTTTTAGGTGAAAATCATTTGAATAATCGTTCAGCAGAGGTTGAAGACTCGTTCAAAAGATGCTGGACTGTTGAAGGACTTTGAATGGCTGAAAGGAAATGAATTCAAAAATGTTTGAAAACATACTGGAGGAGGCGATATATCGCCCCCTGTAGGCGATATATCGCCTGGGCCAGTATGCCCGAGGCGACCGTGCATCGATTCGTGTTTTCCGTATTTACGTGCTGCGATATATCGCCCCCTATAACTGCGATATATCGGCACAGGCTGAATAATTAAACACGAAATTACACATTTTTAGCTAAGTTTGAATGGAGTAAACAGCCTTGACTAAGCCCTCAACGTATTCAAAGCCGCTGACTGACCCTATAACATTCAAACTTTACTCCTTATTAAATTAAATCCTCAAAAATACTTAATCCTTAATCACCATTCATAACATGTGCTTAAAATCCTATTGGTTGATATCTAAACCTTATAGTATAATAAATATAATCCTTAATATCAGTCACATTAATCAAACCTTAGGTTATACTTAATATTCTTAAACTATAGATTAAACTTAGAAAATCTATAAGTACTACTATGAGTGTCCAAATAATTCCCGGTCTGAACCAAAAATCCACAGTAACAAAGATAATACTATACATACTATAATACTACTAAACAATTAGCTAAGTAAAGTTCTTGGACTCTACACTAGGTTTGGGCAATAGAAATCTGACCTAACACCATATCAGATGGTCCAACTCCTCTGACCTCGGGAAGCTCTTGGTGGTTCTATTGGTGGTACAGGTTGTTCAACAACAACATGCGGGCCAGGGTTTTGCTATTCATTTATTTCAGGTGGTATTTCGTTGTTTGTGTGTGGTACTTCATTGTTTTGAGCGTTATTGGATGGCATGGGGAGTCATCCCAAAAGAGTATTAAACTTTTTAGTTTGGAGGGCATCAGAGTCCTCCTGTCTCTTTTGACATCTTTTAATTTGGGTCCCTATGTCTCCACTAGCCTTTGCAGATTATTCATCAGCTCGGCTATCTCGCAAACTCTAGTAGCTTGGGTTGGAGCTCTATGGGAAGGCGCGTTCTGAGCTCTAGCAACAGGCGCAGCCTGGCCCTGGCAAGCAGCACCCCTTCCTCTCTGAGCTCTTGTCCTTTCCATTTGTTTGATTTCAAAATCAAAAAGCTCTTAAGTGCATAGAGGCAAGAATTTAATTCCACCAAAGATAGTTACTTAACATACATGGATATAACCTAGCAATACAAAATTATCATGATAGATCATGCCATACAAGTTTTGTTAGCAAAACAATAAATACACAAGAGAACCCTAGAGACACATCAGGTTTCTATGTCCGCCTGCTACAACTATACAAAAGTCCTACAACCTAGTAGGTTTGCGAAGACCTTACAAAAAGTATCAACAAGACCCTCACAGTATAACCTAATCTAGGCAATCCGTTAGGATATCCAGCTTTATATCGGTATCCTCGTCTGGCTTCTCAAGATCCTCCTTTGTCTCTACCATCCTACCTCGAGGTATGCTATCAACCACAAAGATAGGCCAATCCATGTCCCAAATGCTAGCTCGAGCTACATACAGAAGTCATCCCACGTGGCACAAACCAGCCACCAACGTCTGTGATGAAACCATATGTGTGTGGAGCCTTTCAAACAAGTGCTAGAATATCGCACTCTCCGTCGCTCAGATGTATTGGCCCTATCAAAGACTTCTGTCATGTAATGTGTCCATTTCCAAATGAAAAGTCGATATTGTTGATCATACTCGAAGCGTTGAGGATTCTCATCGTTAAAGAGTCTATAGTAATCGATCCTAGGCGAAGGGGTCATGGGCAGTTTCACTATCACAAAGTCAACTATCTCAGGTATATCAGCCATAACCTACAATTAATAGAATTGAGGTAAATAAAAGAAGGCAATGGAAACATATATGAAAAGACAGTATTTACAGTGAGTGTCGGTCTATCTTTTTGAATTGTACATGTGGGTTGTCTATAGAATCGACTCAACTCGAGCTCTGATAGCAAATGTAACATCCCAGATTTTTAAGACTCAATAATGCAAAAATATAACTGTTTTCATTTAACAAAATGTCTCAAAAACCCGTATAAAAAAACTTTTAAAGTCCTATGGCCATACTTAATATTTAATACAGACATGGTCTATGAAAAAATTAAACTTAGCCTATTATGAAAATAAAACAACATTTCCAAAAAAGGAAATAGCTTCCCAAAAGTTCGGTCCACATGTACATCAAAAAAGTAGACTCCAGCACTCACTCCTCCGCTTTGCCTTTGTTCTTACCTACAACAGGAAACAACTAGGTAAGCGAAAGCGCTTAGTAAGTTCAACTTTAAATCAAAATTATGTGAGAAGATAGGTGGTCATTGGCCAACCACTGATAACAATAGCTCAACAAAATTAGGGTTTTGGATCCATCCGGACCCTAAGCAATCAATTTCAAGAACGCAAAAGCGTCCTGACAAACTTACGGTTGTGCTTGGTAACCAATGGCAATTATTTCACATAAGCAGATAAATCCCTCCACTCAGAAAATCCCAGAGCAAACAAATATAATATATTCCAATATAATTCGATACCAACGCTAGATAATTTCTGATAATTCGAACATACCACTCCCTCAAACATATTTTCTAAATAGGGGAGAACCGAGTCTCAACACTAAGATCTAGCCAATAAATATCCCCATCCAAGGTAATTATCAAGTTACCTAGGGCATCACTACTTTTCCGAAAGTAAAATCCTCATGAGGGTAATCATATGGTTACATAGGGCATTGCTACTATTAAAGATTGTAATCGAAGATACATAGGCTTACAGTGACTACTATGTTAGTCAGTGGTGTTGGCGAGCAGCTGCCCCTAGGGTATTCAACCTCACTCAAACTTGGCAACCCCTAGTTTCTCTAGGCACTCGCAATGAATGTTCAGTATTCACGTTGCTATCCGGAAATAACTTATCATAGCACTTGCTCAGGTTCTAACCATCCAGTGATTAGGTAAGCTTGAGGGACCGTAAGTCCCATTCATTTTGGCGCCCCTAGTTTTAAACAAGCAATTCTCACCTCTTGGCCACTCGTCGTGGTATTGAATAGGACATAATAAAATCAAACAAGCAGTGTGATGGGGATAAGCGATCTAGAATATGACGAATATCTACCGTTCATATTTTCTGAATAAGCACCTACTAGACTAACGTCTCTATGTAAACTTTCTACGGCAGTATATAAATGTTGTTATCCAAAAAATATGACACGGTTGTGGGAACATGTCATCATATTATTGACACGTGGCATAGGCATCCAACAGTCAAACAAGTTGGAGATAGCACACTTGCCAAATGAATAACAATTACTGCGCGGTATTCTCACTCGGAAAGCAGCTGTGCAGTATGCTTACTAGAAAACAGACTGGCCGGTATGCTCTCCAGGAAACCCTGTATACTTGATCGGATGAAGTCAATTATATCCTCCTCGCGCCTAAGAGTTAATCTGAAAACTCGGTCACACTCCTGAAGAGTACGACTGCAACTACGCGCGAAAAGGAAGGGATATTTTGTAGCAGTTGTGGTGTAGGCGCAACTTCCTGGGTGTTGGGGACAGTATAAGTACAAGTCTTCCACCACTATGGAAGGGGGAGATTTTTAGCCTACCGACCAGCACCAGAAATATAACGACCAGCCTATTAGGAACACATAGTAGTGATTTATGCAATTCTGTATTGTTTTTACACTTAGAATCGTACTTGTTTTCATTGGTCATCTTTTCTAAACAATAAAGATCAATACAAATTAAAGAGGAAGTAGGTCATTTCCCTTTCTTGGGGCCGAACCTCTATAATTTCTGGTATCTTTTATCATTCACTACTTATAGATATTAGGTTCTTGCCTTATTTATGGTTCATTGATTGTCTGAATGAAAACTATCTTATTAATTATTTTAACTCCGCTTTAGTTGACCCAAAAACCAGTCAACATTTTGGTGCTTTTATTAAGAGCTGAACTGAAGACAATCACATTAGATTTTTGTTATCGCAAGAATGGTGGTCTAACCCCGAAGGTCAAGCCAAGAATCTCAAGAACCCAAGGTTGAAACCTCTCGACAAGTACCTTCAATGAGCAATTTGAATGGGAAACAAGGAAACTTACTGCCCAGGAATCCATCTGGTGTTGGGGCACAAACCACTGGGCCCGCTGCACCAGAGTGTAGAGCTGCCACTTCTACTGGAATCACCTATGCAAGAACTTCAGGTTGAGGTGCTGCAAGGGGTACCGACCAGCAAGGACCAAGGGCTGGGAGTCCCGGACGGCATGAGCCCCGTATAGATATTGAAGGGTTCGATCCCGAGACTGAACAAATGAGAGAGGCCATGGGACAAATGTAGGATCAACTTGCTACTATGAACCAGGGGCGAGCCACCGCCCAGCAGGTAATTAACGAGGCGTTCGAGAAGCAGCGCATGGATTTTCAAGAATGGATGGACCGACATGCACGGGAGATATAGGCCTGACAATAGGATATTGAACGCCGGATAAGGGAGGTTGCTGAATCTATTCCCAATTAAGTGCAACATCAGCAAACCCAAGGTGTGGGGATTGTAGCTGGAACTACTGTCCATAACCAGCAACATCCTCATGTATTTGGTTCAGGATGTGTCATGCACGGACCAGAAGTGGCCGAGAAAGAAATCCAGATGTTGATGAACAGGTCCTTCCTGGGAACTACATGGGGTAGGACCGAGCATGGAATTTTCAGCCAAGATCTTAAGGAAGTGGCCGAGAAAGAAATCCAGATATTGCAGGTTAGGATGGCAACCACCGAATGCCCGCATGGAATAGGAATGGTCAACCCCAAAACTACTAGCAACAACCTGGTCGGTACAGACAACAGCAAGAGTACCGAACAAGATCTAGAACTGAGGAGCCAGAAGTTAATAGTTCATTCAGACCCCATTATGTTGATGGCTATGATCAAGATGAGGCAGTCAGCCAAGTTTCCTAGCATAATAACCAAGGTCGGGGGGGTAACCAGACCAAAGGACCGTTTGTCCCACAAGGGCAAGAAATCCATAACAACCAACCACCCCAAGGTGGAGGGTTCCAGGGAGAACCTCCAGCACTTGGAAGAGCAGATAGTCAAAATGCTGGGGGCAAGCCTCGGCCAAACTCTGTTTTCAATCGAATGGATCCCATGGGAGGTGAAGACCTTCGAGATGCTCTTAATCATAGTAGGGAAAATCGGGACTGAAACAATGTAGCTATGCCTGAGCCTGTTCGGAACTTGAGAATGGATGAAGTCTGCAATGCAGCACAACCCCGGGTAGCTGCAAACCCTAACATCCAGACCCGATTGGACCTGTTGACCCAATTAGTGAGGAACTTCACAGCCCCAAATTAACACATATTGAAATAGAAAGGTAGAGAGGTTCCCCATTTTTTGAACGCATTAATCAGTTGCCCATGCCCGTTAGATTCAAGATGCCAACATGGAAATGTATACTGGGCGGGAAGACCTAGTATCCCACATACAAAATTTTGAATTGAAAGCCAACCTCCAGGGGGTTCAGGATGATGCTAGGTGCAGGATCTTCCCGGCCACCCTGTCAGAATATTCCCAGCAATGGTTTTTCAAGCTACAGCCAAGATCAATAACGTCATGGGACGATTTTGTATGCATATTCTATTCTCAGTTCTCCTCGGCAATGCCCCTTCAAGAATGACATAAAACAAATGGATAACGAGCCTTTAAAAGACTACATTCATTGCTTCATGCAAGAGGCCACCAGAGTGAAGTCCCTTAGTGGTGATGGTAAGATGATAGCCATCAATTTGGGAGTCAAGGTAAAAAGTCTATTCTGGAATAGCTTGAAGAGGAAGTCAGCACGCACCACTCAAGAATTCCTTGATAGGGCAGAAGAATTTATCAAGCTAGAGGAAGTTGAACAGAAGGTGGATAATCCTACCCAGGCAACTGTCGAGCAGGAGAAAACAAGTGCTGAGAATGCCACCAACCCTGGAGAAGGAAGTAAAAATGAGGGCAAGAACGACAAACGTGGTAACGGAACTGGGGGTAGCAGTATCCCGAATGATAATAAGAAGCCTAAGACCATCGCGTGCCAAAACCATGAGAATACGTGACCAAATTTACCACGTACACTATCCTAATGGAGTCCCGAGTAGATGTTTTCAATGCCACCCAGGTAGTAGTACCTTACAAGAGACCACCACCATTAAGGAAGGACGGCAGTAGACAGGATATGAATAAATTTTTTCGGTTTCACAATGACTACAGTCATGAAACCAATGAGTACAATCACCTAAACGAGGAAATAGAATTCCTCATTTGGCAGAATAATGCTCATCTAAAGAGGTATGTACGACTGACCATCGATCCACAGCTTCAACAACCTCCTCAATAGTATCAAATCAATCAACAACCTCCCCAATAGTATCAAATCAATCAACCACTCCTACCACCACCAGTTGCTGGCTAGCTAGATATGATATGTGGAGGACCACATTTGGCTGGTAACAGTGGCAAGGCCCGAAAATGATACGCCCATTCCCTTAGACACGAGTGAGAGGAAGATGTACTGGATGTCCAGGATCGTATTCCCAAACAACCTTGATATGAATGTGAACCCATCATATTCAGTGAGGAAGAGACAAGTCACGTCCATTATCCAGATGATGACCCTTTGGTGGTATAGGAGAAAATCGCCAACATGATCGTGGCTTAGACAATGATTGATCACAACTCATCTGCCAACACTCTATTCAAGAATACCCTAGAGAGGATGAATTTAAGCATTAGAGATTTTGCCCTTAACAGTAGGGAAGACACCTAAAAGCAACACGGTAATCGCTTTGTTCGTAGTAATTGGCATTCCTTCTCCGTACAACTCCATGATTGGCTGACTAACCCTGATGACCTCCAAGCAGTCATCTTGATTTTCCGCTTATTACTCAAATTCCCAACTCGAGCAGGTGTAGGATGTCTTAATGGGAACCAATTGGTGGCCAAAGTGTTATAATTCATCATTCAAGAAGGAAAGCAAGGCAGTTTCTACCGCCCAACCTGCAGGGCCCAGTCACCAGAAATAGGATACAGCCCAAAGCGGGGGAGATGATGTAGACCCTCATTTTGAGGATACTAATACACAGGTGGGTCCAGTCGAAGAATTAGAAGAGGTCCCACTTGACCCAAATTACCCGACCAGGGTTGCAAGGTAGGGAAAGGGCTGTTTAGGAACATAAGATCTTCTTTGATCCAGTTCCTGTGGGACAACTGGGATGTATTCACCTGGTCACATGATTACATGGTGGGGATCTGCCCAACCCTTATAAGCCATGCCCTCAACATTGACATAGAACACTTCAAGCCTGTACAAAAGAAAAGGACATTACTAGATCAGACGAGGGCAAAAGCATTAAAGGAGGAAGTGGAGAAGCGCCAAGATAACAACTTTATCAGGGAAGCCTTTTATCCTGTATGGGTTTCCAATCCTGTATTGGTACCGAAGCCTAAAAAAAAGTGGAGGGTATGCATAGATTTTACAAATTTGAATAAAGCATGTCCCAAGGAATGCCTCCCACTTCCAAGAATTGACCAACTGGTGGATGCTACAGCAGGCCAGAAAATTTTAACCTTCGTGGATGCCTACTCGGGGTACAACCAAATAAGCATGCATCAACTCGACCAAGAGCATACAAGTTTTTGCATGGATGTGGGGCTGTACAACTACAAAGTAATGTCGTTCGACTTGAAGAACGCTGGATCAACATATCAGCGGCTGGTAAACCGTATGTTCAAGGACCAAATAGGGAATAACATGGAAGTTTACGTGGACGAAATGTTGGTAAAATCTAAATAGGCTAAGGGGCACATTGAGGAGTGTTTCTATATCCTAAGGCAGTATAGAATGAAATTAAACCTCCTAAAATGCTCCTTTGGTGTGGGGTCAAGAAAATTTTTGGGCTCATGGTGAACTCCAGGGGAATAGACGCAAATCCCTAAAAGATAAAAGCACTGCTGGACATGCCCTCACCAACCAGGATCAAAGATGTGCAGAGCCTAACAGGACGCATAGCAGACTCAACAGATTTGTGTTTAAATCTACTGATAGGTGTATTCTGTTTTTTAATATCCTCAGAGGCACAAAGAAAGTTGAATGAACATGAGTGCGAACAAGCCTTGCAAGCTCTAAAGCAGCAACTAGCACAACCCTCGATCCTTTCAAAACCTTTGGAGGGTGAAGAACTATGCATATACCTGGCAGCAACTCAACAGGCTGTCAGTGTTGTCCTTGTCAGAGAAGAAAAAAGATCCAGCATCCAGTCTACTATGTCAGTAAGAGGCTGGTGGAAGCCGAGAGCAGGTATCCTCTAATTGAAAATTTAACTTACTACCTGCTCTTGTCGTCTAGAAAAATTTTCCCGTACTTCCAAGGGCATCCCATCAAGGTTCTTACCGACCAACCACTGCGCCAATTCTTTCAAAAGCTGGACACCTCTGGTCGGTTGCTCGAATGGTCTATAGAGCTCGAGCAGTATGAGATTACCTACCAGCCCCAAACAACAATTAAAGGCCAGGCTCATGCAGATTTTGTAGCTGAGTGTATCAGAGTACCAGAGCCAGAAAAAATCATAGCCGACCAGTCATCCGAGTTTGAGGGACACCCAGAATCCAGCACTATTGATTCCGAAAAAAAACAACAAGCCTAGAAACTACACGTAGGTGGCTCGTCCACGGACCAGTTGTTTGGAGCTAGTTTCACTCTAATCAACCCCGAAGGGCAACACATCCATTATGCACTTCGTTTTGGATTTAAGGCATCTAATAAAGAATCAGAGTACGAAGCACTAATTGGGGGCCTAATATTAGCTAAACAAGTGAAAGCTGAATCCTTGGAGATATATAGTGACTTGCAGCTAGTTGTCAACCACGTCCTCGGAGAATACATTGCTCGGGGAGAGAAAATTATGGCCTATCTCCATAAAATCAAAGATTTTCTTGCTTAGATTAAGAGATACACCATTGAACAGTGCACTGGCTAGGCTAGCCAGCAGTATCGTGGTGGACAAAGCCAATTTGGTCCCCATTGAGTATCTGTACCGACCCAGTATCGACCTGCTAGAACCAATCCTTCTAATAGATGACACTCCATCCTGGATGACCCCAATTGCAGCTTATCTAGAGCATGGAATCCTACCCAATAGTCGTAATGAGTCTAGAAAATTGATAAGGAAAGCTGCTTGGTACCTCATCCTAGACGGGGTCATGTATAGAAGAGGATTTTCCATGCCATTGCTCAGGTGCGTCAACCAAACAGAATCAGGACAGCTTCTTCAAGAGGTACATGAGAGTTTCTGTGGAAATCATGCTAGGGGCAAAGTCTATCTAAGAAAATTCTAAGGCAATGCTACTTCTGGCCAACTTTGATTGAGGACTCCATATCGCATGTTAAAAAATGTGACAAGTGTCAGAGATATGCAAAAATCCCCCGTGTAGCCCCAAATGAACTAACATAAATGCAAAGTCAATGGCCCTTTGCCATTTGGGCAATTTACCTTATTGGTCGGTTGCCAAAAGGAATGGGGGGAGTACAGTATGCGGTTGTACCAGTGGATTACTTTACCAAATGGACGGAGGTCGAGCCGTTGGTAATAATCACTTCCAAGAAAATATTGGACATTGTGGTAAAGAATATAATTTGTAGGTTTGGTTTACCCCACAAAATAGTGTCTGACAATGGCATGCAATTTGATAGCCAGTTATTTACATATTTCTGCACTAGACATGACATCACAAAAAGCTTCTCAGCAGTCTTCCACCCACAAGTAAATGGATAGGTAAAAGCAGTTAACAAGACTCTCAAAGACACTTTGAAGAAGCGTCTAGAAGAGGCTAAGGGAAACTGGCCTGAGAAACTACGTGAAGTACTATGGTCCTATAGGAGTACCGACCAAACAGCTACTGGAGATACCCCCTTTGCAGTTACATACGGGTATGAAGCAATGTTGCCCATAGAGGTGACTCCACCATCTCACAGGTGCCCAGCATATGACCAGGATGGTAATCACTAGCTATTAGCTGAATCCTTGGACCTAATTGAAGAAAGAATTGAAAAAGTCCAACATATGTCTAGCCGCCCATTAGCAAAAATTTGCCCGATACTTCAATTCTAGAGTTAAGGAACGAAAATTTGACGTAGGAGACCTAGTAATACAAAGAATATTCCCAGAAACTCGAGATGCTTCAGCAAGAGTACTAGGCCCCAGCTAGAAAGGCCCTTACTTGGTTGCGGAGATAGTATCACCCGGCACATACAAGCTAGCACGGTATAACCAAGATCCCCAACTAGTACCTGTCCCCCGTTATTGGAATGGGGAACACCTAAGGAAGTACTACCAATAAGATTGCTTTTAAGTGATCGTTGACTGGCTGGTATAGGCATGATTGCCCTTACCACTGACCAGCCAAAGTTAGTTTTATTAATTATGCAAAGGCACGATTTTTAATAATTAATATTTATGAATGTAAGCTACTTTGTAGCGACACAACTTGTATGATTAATATTTAGTCAATAAGTCATGTTTTGTCCATTTTTACAATGATTATCTTGCTAACTAATGAATTACATCACGGATTGTCGCCAGCGTATGAAACCTTTGCTGGTTATGGCAAACCCAAGTGGGCCCAAACAGGTTATTACAAACAGCTCTGGTCAATTAGCAAGTGACAAAGAGGATAACCCAAGATTTATGAACCCCGCTCGGTCACTTGGGGGGCACCATAGTCATACATGGACAACAAGAGAAAAAAAAAAGTGCGTAATTAAAAGGACTTAGAAACGTTAATTTTTATTAATGTTAAAGTGCTTTCACGTTGCTCGGTATACCAGGCAACAAAAAGAGCCATAAAATAATTTCTGTAGATAGGGTTGAACAATATTGTTTACAACTCGTTCGAAAAAATTGATTGGCTTTGATTAACAGACAGAGCCGCATAGCTCCAAAAAAACAATATACACCGAGCAGTAACGAAAAATAAAGTACGAGTAGATACATCCCCAAATAAAAATATCATATAGTCATGTGTCGAAAGGCACTTGAGATTAAAAGCTGCTCGGCTCAACTGATGTTTCAACAAAATCAAAATAAGTGCGCGAGGAAAAAAACTGCTCGACTCAGGCACTTTTGTTCAAACATAGACTATATAAAAAAAAAAAAGATAAATAGAGTTTTCAAGAGTCGGGGATGTATTGCTCGGGCTCAACAACAGGAGTTTTAGGTGGGAGATTGTTGGACTGGTCCCCAGGAGTTGGAGCCTCAATTGAAGAAATTGGGTCGGATGGCAAGACACCCTCTTCAGGAGCTATGACGACAGTCTTTGGATCGGAGACTAGCAGCTGCTCAGTAGGTATGGCCAGAGCCTCGTTCTTATCCCTCTCAGTGCAGTATTGCATGATCTCATCGTAAGCCTCTCCCAAATAACTAAAGTCCACTCTTTTGTTATGAACCAAAAAATCAAAAAAATTTCTTAGGCCAACATTGTAATGACCCAAAATTCGCTAATGAGGCTTAAGGGCCTTGATTAGTGTGCCAGGAGTGCATTACTGGATTGAATATGATTTAAATGTGTAATTATATGATTAATAATGTTTGCATGATAATTGATGATAACATGATATACATTTGTGATAAATGTGAGAACCACATTATTATGTGGGTAGGTTTGCAGAGCACGACTCGAGGCGGTCCTAGGGCTAGTTAGCAGGGAAAAGTCACAACAAGGCTTAATAACTGACTTTGGATAAGTCAGGGGTATCTTAAGTATCGGGTAGTTATTTAGAATATCGGGTTATGAAAATAAATATATGGAGATATATTTAAGGTTAAGAAGTCTAGGTGGGAGTATTAGGGGATTTTACCATTTTGCCTTCGGGGACGGTTCCGGCACCCCGAGCCTTGGAATTAACTATACAAATAAGACAAACTTAAGGAAACCCTTAGAAGAAAAATAAACCAACTCTTTACAATCTTTACTCTCTATTCCCTCTCAAGGAAAACATAAGCGAAAGGAACACTGAAATATAAAGGGGAACAAGCTGGGAATCTCTAAGAATTGAAGCTGGGTTTTGAGGCTTAGTTCAAGATTTACTCAGGGGAATCAAATCAAGGTTAAGGTAAGGATTCAAACCATGTGTTTTCTGAGGTTTAACCTTGAGTTTCAGCTGGTTACTGAGGATATTGTCCCATTGATGTTTAGGATGGAGATTGAGCTGGAAAACATTGGGAATCAGCAGGGTTTTTGGTTAGAGGAAGGACTTCATTAACAAGGTAAGCTTAAATTTATGAATTAGTGGTTTGAGTTTGGGTTTTTGACTGGTTAGATTTAGTGGTTATGTTCTTAAAGTTTCAGTGATTAAGAGTGGGATTTCTATGAGTTTTGAGTTGAATTTTCTGTTGAATTGTGTGGCTTACATTGGTCTATAAGCTTTTGTAATGTTGGGTGTTGAAGTAGGGAGTTTAGGGATGGTTTTGGTTGAGGTTTTGAGCTTTGAAATGGTGGGTTTTCTTACCACGAAGGGAAGGGCCGCGGCTCTGTTCTAGAGCGTTGCGGCCCTAGGATGAAGAAAAGAGAAGGAGGCTCGGCCAAGAGTGACCGCCGCGGTGCGTGTCTCTGCCCAGGGTGGTCTTTGGTTCTGTTTTGAGGCCAGGGCCACGGCTAAGTTTCAAGGGCTGCAACCCTTAGTTGTGTACTAGAACTTTTGGGGATTTTAGGCATGGGAATGTGGTCTAGTATGCTTGGGATTGGTTTCACCACCGTGCTTGGTGGAATTTGGATTCCCGGGAGTTTGTTTTGTAACCGGAAACCTATATTTGAATATTAATGGAAGCTTATACCTTGGTTGTGACTAGGTGATAAATGCTTAGGCTCAGGAACGGATCATGCTTGAGGAGTGTTGCTCTTAATCAATAATCGTAAAGACTAAAGGTAAGAAAACTGCACCTGGTTGAATATATGTGACGGGACTAAGGGTTCCTTATTGTAAATGCTTGAAATGATTGTATTATGCCATGCAAGCTATTTAGTGAACCAACGGCCTAAGGGTGCCAAGGGTTACACTAGCACACAGGGCGAGGCTCGCCACTGGTAGTCGAGGACAGCTTATTATGCCCTGAGCTCAGTTTAAGCGGGCCGAAGTCACTGGGATAAACAAAGGTTGCGGCCTAAGTCGTCGACCCTAAGTATTATGTGAGATGAGTGATATAAGTGATGGATTGCATCTCAAATCTGAATATATGTGTTGAATGTCTATTCTGGATTGTTTTATGAGAGTTCATGCTTAATGAATTAACTGTCTGATATCATTGATTGTATTTAATATGATGTTTTCTTGCTGGGCCTTGGCTCATGGGTGCTACGTGGTACAGGTAAAGGAAAGGGTAAGCTTGATCAGCCCTGATTGGAGAGCTCTGCGAGCGAAATGTACATAGCCAGCTGCTCAACCGCCACGGTTGAGGTGTAGACAGGGACGCGAGACCCAGAAATTGTCTATTTTGCCTTAGTATGGCCAACCTTGGTTTTTGTGTGTTTTTGGGAGTCTGTAAATTAAATTTTAACTCTATTTCTTTTGGGATCCCGTGTATGTAACAGTTTAATTATATAAAATGAGTCTTTTGAGACCAAAACCTTTTTAACCCTAGCTTTTACATGTTTAACTAAGATCTATGACCATATTATGTTAACTATTCGTATTTTGTTCATTCCATCGGTATGCTCCCAGGTACCTGTAATTGTGATCTGTTTGCCTGAAGTAAGGGGTCTTTGACACGTTTTTAAAACAATGACTTGATTAGCAAGTCTTGTACCTTTATAAGTAAACGGTGTAGCGGTCTTGGCTATCCAGGGCCTTACAACTTGATATCAGAGCGTCCTAGGTGTAAGGGTTCCAGAAGACAGGCTGGACATGTACATTCGTTGCTTGAGACATGCTCAAATCAGGATTTTGTAATGTGTATATGTGTTTATCTACTTATGTTCCCGAAATGAGCTATGAATGCTGTCGTGTATTGGATTATTAGGAAGCATGAGATACTGATAGGGCCTGGCCCTTGACTGTTGTGTGAGAATATTGAGGCATGTTTATTAGCATCGTCGTGCATGTAAATGAATATTTGGATGATTAATTGTATATTGTGCATGGATTAATGCCTGTTTTATAGCTATTGTGTAGTGAGATTGGAGGCGTGCTTTTTAGCAGCCAGTGCATGTGGATGGATGCTTATATGTTGAATGTTTGTGATTGGTTATGTTCCACTGGTGGATCTTGGAGAAGTTTTACCCTGTCATCATGGTCTGACTGCCGAGTCGTTATTTGCAGATTGACTTGGATAGCTATGCATCCAAGAAAATCTACACGACTAGCTGGCACTAGGTCCGGGACTGGTAGTGATGATCAGGGCCAGAATCCTCCACCAGTCCCCAAGAACTGGCAGTAGTTAATGGCAGATATGCAGGCTCGATTACAGAGTCAGGATGAGCAGATTCGTATCCTACGACAGCAGGCTCCATCAGGGAGTGCTGCCCCTATTGTACCACTTGCAGTGGTACCGGTTGTGCAGTCTGGGGAGGTTGGTAACAGATGGGAGCCGTTATGTGAGCGGTTCAGGAAACAGCAACCCCCAATCTTTGAGGGTGGACCGGATCCGTTAAAAGCCGAGCAATGGCTAACTATGATCACTACAATTTTGGATTTCATGAGGATTGAGGGGTATGATAGAGTGGCCTATGCCAATTATATGTTGAGAGAGGATGTCCGCATCTGGTGGGAAGTGGCATCGCAGACCAGGGATATTACCACTTTGAGTTGGGAAGGTTTCAGAGACTTTTTTAGTCAGAAGTACTATAATGTTGCGGTCAGAGCAGCAAAGGTTAATGAGTTCGTGAGTCTTGTGCAGGGCAATATGTCTATTACTGAATATGCTCTAAAGTTTGATAGGCTTGCGAATTTTGCAACAGATCTTGTGCCTAATGATGCTGCTAGGCAAGATCGATTTATCAGGGGGCTTAATGCTATGATAGCCCGGGATGTCAGGATTACAACGGTACCTGGAGGAACAACCTATGCCTAGGCCATTGAGAAGGCCCTTACCGCTGAGGAAGCGGAGAACAAGATTTGGAGGGAGAATGCAGTGAGGCATGAGGGCCATAGAGTGGTGCCTCCTTATTCAGGGATAGGTAGGGGCGGAGGCCCCAGTGACTTCAAGAGAAAGGCTCCTGACACTTTGACTGCTGTTGGACCTGATAGGAGGGGTCAGGGTTGTTAGGGTGGCCATCAGGGTGGTGGCGAGGTGTGGCGGACCTATCCAGAGTGCCCGAGGTGTTGAAGATGTCATCTGGGCGAGTGTCGGGCCAAGGCATGTTTCGTGTGTGGAGCAGTAGGGCATCTCAGGAAAGACTGCCCAACGGGGAAGAAGGGGGAAGCAGGAAAAGTGGATAGCTTGACTCCAGCTCGAGTATTCACCTTGACCAAGGCAAAGGCTGAGGCTAGTCCCTCGGTAGTGACAGGTCAGCTTTCTAGCACTGGCTTTCCTTTTTCAGTATTGATTGATTCTAGTGCTACACATTCTTTTGTTTCTAGTAGGGAGATTGATAGACTGTGTACACCTAGTGAGTATCGGACTGCAGGGTTTGAGACTTTATTGCCTACAGGGGAACTGGTAGTTTCTAGGAGATGGATTAGGGCACTGCCCGTGATGGTTGATAATAAGGAACTCTCGGTGGATCTGATTGAGTTTGGTATGGAGGATTTTGACATGATTTTGGGGATGGACTGGTTAGCTAGATATGGGGATACGATTGATTGTAGGAAGAAGATGGTTACTTTTGAGCCTGAGGGCGAGGACCCTTTTGTCTTTGTGGGTGCGGTATCTGGACCCTGCATTCCTATGATTTCAGCATTGAGAGCCAGGGACTTGTTCCAGGGGGATGCATAGGTTTTTTGGCCAGCGTAGTGGATATTGCTAGAGTTATGCCTGTCGGGTTGGGAGCGACCAGATTGGTGTGTGGTTTTTTAGATGTATTCCCTGAGTATCTTCCTGGATTGCCGCTGCGCAGGGAGATTCAGTTTGAGATCGAGTTGGCACCGGGGACAGAACCAGTGTCAAGGACACCGTACAGAATGGCACCAGCAGAACTGAAAGAGTTGAAGATACAGTTGCAAGAACTTCTAGATTTGGGTTTCATCAGGCCTAGTTATTCTCCATGGGGCGCTCAAGTGTTATTTGTTAAGAAGAAGGATGGGACTTTGAGGATGTGCATAAATTATAGAGAATTGAATAAGGTGACTATTAAGAATAAGTACCCTCTACCAAGGATTGATGACTTGTTTGATCAGCTACAGGGTAAAACAGTGTTCTCAAAGATTGATCTTCGATCTGGTTATCATCAGCTGAGGATCAAGGATGAGGATATCTTGAAGACAGCCTTCCAGACACGATATGGGTATTATGAATTCTTGGTCATGTCTTTTGGTCTGACCAATGCCCCAGCAGCTTTTATGGATCTGATGTACAGGATGTTCAAGGACTTCTTGGATTAGTTCGTCATTGTCTTCATCGATGACATTTTGATATACTCCAGTTCAGAGGCAGGGCATGAGCAGCATCTCCGACAGGTTTTGCAGAGGTTGAGGGAGCATCAGTTGTATGCTAAGTTTAAGAAGTGTGAATTTTGGTTGCCAGAGGTGACTTTCCTAGGATACATAGTTGGGGCGGAAGGGATTAAGGTGGATCCATCCAAGGTTGAAGCAGTAAGGGATTGGCCGAGGCCAAGGAACGCCTCGAAGGTGCGGAGTTTCCTTGGGTTGGCAGGTTATTACAAACGATTCGTTGAAGTTTTCTCAAAGATTTCTTCACCAATGATAGAGTTAACAAGAAAGAATCAAAAGTTTGTTTGGACAGAGAAGTTTGAGAACATCTTTCAAGAATTGAAGCGATGGCTTATTTCTGCACCTGTGTTGAGTCTTCCTTCGGAGGAAGGAAAGTTTGTGGTCTATTATGATGCGTCGAGGATGGGTTTAGGCTGCGTGCTGATGCAGAATGAGAAAGTTATAGCCTATGCATCTCAGCAGCTAAAGGAGTATGAATAGCGGTATCCGACTCATGACTTGGAGTTAGCAGCAGTGGTATTCGCACTGAAGGTGTGGCGTCATTATCTGTATGGAGAGAAGTTTGAGATATACACTGATCATAAGAGTTTGAAGTATTTCTTTACCTAGAAGGATCTGAATATGAGGCAGAGACGTTGGTTAGAGTTGGTTAAGGATTACGACTGTGACATCCTTTACCATCCTGGAAAAGCCAACGTGGTGGCAGATGCGTTGAGCCGGAGGGGCCCAGGACAGTTGTATAGTTCCACCCAAATTTTGAGGGAATTAGCTGGTGAGATGGTCAGGGCAAGGATAGAACTGGTGGTAGGCCAGTTAGCCAATATTACATTGCAATCGACCCTGCTAGAGTGGGTCAAGGAGGGTCAGTTGGTAGATGTGCAGTTGCAAGAAGTTAGGCAGCATGTCTTAGCGGGGACAGCTAAGGATTATTCAGTTTCTGAGACAGGTTTACTTTGGTATCGGGGATGGATTTTTGTCCCGGCAGATGAGGGGATCAAACGAGAGATACTGGATGAGCCACACACTACGCCATACTCACTTCATCCGGGTACCGCAAAGATGTATCAGGATCTGCGGTCATTGTATTGGTGGCCCGGGATGAAGAAGGATGTGATAGAGTATGTGTCTAGATGTTTGACATGTCATCAGGTTAAGGCTGAGCATCAGTGACCAGTGGGATTGCTTCAGCCTTTGGGTATCCCAGAGTGGAAATGGGAGGATATTACGATGAATTTCGTGGGAGGACTACCCAGGACAGTTGGACTTCATGACTCGGTGTGGGTGATAGTGGACAGATACACCAAGTCAGCTCATTTTCTACCAGTGAGGTCGACTTATACAGTGGAACAATATGCAGAGCTATATGTGAGAGAGATAGTTTGTCTCCATGGGGTTCCAAAGTCTATTGTATCTCATCGAGACCCTATCTTTACCTCCAAGTTCTGGGGAGCTCTGCAGAGAGCTATGGGGACTCAGCTGAAGTTTAGCATAGCTTTTCATCCTAAGACGGATGGACAGTCTGAGAGGAAAATTCAGGTATTGGAGGACATGCTTAGGGCATGTGTAATTGACTTCGAGGGATCTTGGAGTAAGTATCTCCCGTTGATCGAATTTTCATATAACAATAGTTATCAGTCCACGATTGGAGTGGCTCCTTATGAGATGTTGTATGGGAGAAAGTGCAGATCGCCCAGACATGGTAGACATGGTATAGAGGACCAATGAGGTTATTGAGAAGATTCGAGCAAAAATGCTTGCCTCGTAGAGTAGGTAGAAAAGCTACGCTGATCCTAAGCGTAGGAACATGGAGTTCCAGGTTGGGGACCACGTGTTTCTGCGAGTTTCACCACTGAGAGGTGTGAGGAGGTTTGGAGTAAAGGGCAAGTTGAGCCCTCAGTTTGTTGGACCTTTTGAGATCCTAAAGAGGATTGGACAGGTGGCTTATAGACTGGCCTTGCCACCGTCACTATCAGGAGTTCATAATGTGTTCCATGTCTCCATGTTGCGGAAATATGTTTATGATATTACACATGTGTTGAAGTATGAGAATTTAGAGTTGCAGACAGACTTTTCCTATGAGGAACGACCATTTCAGATTTTGGATCGGAAGGACAAAGTCTTACGGAACAAGACTATACCATTAGTGAAAGTTTTATGGAGGAATAGCAAGATCGAGGAAGCGACCTGGGAGTTAGAGACAGCGATGTGGGATCAGTATCCCGAACTATTCAGGTAAATTTTGAGGACAAAATTCTCATTAGGAGGGGATAATTGTAATGACCCCAAATTTGCTAATGAGGCTTAAGGGCCTAGATTAGTGTCCCAGGAGCGCATTACTGGATTAAATGTGATTTAAATGTGTTATTATATGATTGATAATGTTTGCATGACAATATATGATAACATGATATACATTTGTCATAAATGTGAGAACCACATTATTATGTGGGTAGGTTTGCAGAGCACGACTCGAGTCGGTCCTAGGGCTAGTTAGCAAGGAATAGTCACAACAGGGCTTAACAGCTGACATTGGATAAGTCAGGGGTATCTTAAGTATCGGGTAGTTATTTAGACTATCGGGTTATGAAAATAAATATATGGATATATATTGGAGGTTAGGAAGTTTAGGCGGGAATATTGGGGGATTTTACCATTTTGCCCTCGGAGATGATTCCGGCACCCCGAGCCTTGGAATTAACTTAACAAATAAGACTGTTATCCAGATTTCCGGATGGCGTTTAGATTGATGTCCTCGGGGAAGCAGAATTATCGATGTCTTTCACGGTAGGTGACCAGAGCTCGCGGATGGACAGAAAGGCTTCGCCTCTCCCGTTTAGTGTCCAGATTACTCTTCCAGGCAAACACGACACGGAAAACTCGTCAACTCTCCCGGACTCCCGAGGGGGTATCCTTCGGGGAAGCCCCTTCCAGGAGAAGCTCTTCGAGTGGTCTCCGCGGAAACAGTTCCGTGCCTCGCACGGAACAAAACCAAGCGGTCGAGTCATGGAGGAGGCGTATTTGGAATGATATCCACCTGACACAGGATCCCGCCTGACACACCCGTCAGGTCAAAGCCGCACACATCCCAGCACGCTTAAGGGTACCTTTTCGCCTACTGTTCCGCTGACAACTTGGAAAGGACGGCTGACTTTGTGTGTTCCCCATACTTTCACGTAAATATACCCATATAGAGTCTTGTAGCCATGCTACTACAGTAATTGTATCCCCTATTTATGGCTGGTGTAATTAAGACTCATGTACGTAGAGAAAAACCCTAATCCGAAACCCTAGCTATAAAGACCCCTTCATTTTACAAGAAGAGGGACGGCCAACAGATCACATAGAAAAAACTCTACAAAAATCTCTCTAGCTTCATCTTCTTCAAGAGAACCCGAGAGAAACACTGTGAGTGTGTGAAGTTCTTGTACACCAGCCATCTTACTGTAATCCTTTCCAAGTATAATAACATCGACTCGTGGACTAGGGCTCGTTAACGCCTGAACCACGTAAAAACACTGTTTGTTTAGTTACATTTCAGCACTTTTACAGTTCTTATCTTTTTATTATTCTGTTTGTATTCGTTTCCGAAAAACTCGGTAAACATTTTGGTGCTTTCATTGAGAGCTGTAGGAAGTTGTTAGTCAGCTCTTTTTCTGTGTACGTTTTTTGTATTCACTTCGTGCTAAAGAGATGGTGACTACGAGAAAATCCTCTGTTGACAAAAATGCTACGGTCAACCCCGATACCGTGATGGAAGATGCAGTACAAAACGAACCCTTGGACTACCAAGGTGAAGAACCGACATCCCGCCAGGATCGGGTCAGTACCAAAGATACGACATACTTAGAAGACGAAGAAGAGTATGTCCAAGACGGTTATTACAAGGATGGCTGCTACTATGAGAAGGACCCAGAACTGGTCCAAGTAGCCGAAGAACTGGAGGTCACCAAAGCCA
The DNA here is from genome assembly GCF_963169125.1 of Humulus lupulus. Taxonomy (NCBI): domain Eukaryota; kingdom Viridiplantae; phylum Streptophyta; class Magnoliopsida; order Rosales; family Cannabaceae; genus Humulus; species Humulus lupulus. The sequence continues at coordinate 167,797,506 of NC_084795.1, forward strand.
AGCTTGCTGAGCAGGAGCGCCTCTCCGAAAAAATGCAGCGCATGATGGAGCGCCTCCAAAGCAAGTTCGGAGACCTAGGCGACTCGGACGAGGACGCCTCTGTTTTAGGTGGTGCTGATGCCGCTATGCCGGATCCAGCCGCTGCTGGACCATCCAAAGCCGCCCCTAACAAGGGCAAAGAAAAAGTTGGAGAGCCTGTACGCGCTGACGCCCCTGCACCTCCTAAAGGCGTGAATCACCAGGCCGACTGCCCCCCCCGCGCGCAGAAGGTCTCTGGCGCTCCTAAGCCCAGACGTCCTTCAGCCCCAAGGGGGCACTCCGTGCCTAAAGGGCCTGGTGCTACGGCACCCAGGCCTAGGGGAAGGAACAACCGCCCCAGTGATTCCGTCAACCAGGACGGTCGGGCTGCGAACTCGCACTCCGAAGATAGCTGGTCCACGGTGGACCTAAGAAGAAGGTTGGAGGCCAAGTATGAAAAGGCCAAAGGAGAAAAGGCCCGGCCTCACGGAGATGACCTCCGAAATCATATTAATGACAAGCTCCGGGGACGTGACCTCCCGGAGAGTGATACGAAGAGGCTCGAGGAACAGATTGCTGCCTTGACCAAGCTGGTCCGGAAGCAAAGTGGGGCCTTGTCAGACTCTGAGGAGGAAGACCCGGAACCATGTATTCGGAGGATCGCGGAAACGTCCCTCCCAGATAACTTCAAAATGCCTCACATAGAATTATATGATGGGAGGACAGACCCGCGTACCCACCTAGCTAAATACAACAAAATGATGCAAGTGGCGCGTGTCAGTGAGGACGCCAAATGCATGTGCTTCTCACTCACCCTTACCAAGTCCGCGGAGGACTGGTGGAAAAGATTAGCTCCCGGATCAATCCACAGTTGGAAGGAGCTACAGTCCGCGTTTAGGAGGCAGTTCATTGCTGCCCGCGACCACGACATGGAGGTTGGTTCCTTAACCAACATCAAGCAGCAACCCAATGAGAACCTCAAAGCTTTCATTCAGAGAATGATGGAAGCTGCTGCAAAGACCAAGGTCAGCGATGACATGAAGCTGATCGCCCTTCAATCGGGCCTTACTGTCGGCTCCCTGCTATGGGGGGAAATGCAAAGGAGACGGGCAGAAACGCTGTCCGAATTCATGTCAAAAGCTCAGGGAATCATCAACCTTGAGGATGCCTACCAGCAGGCCTTTGGAGTTCCCCCAGCTCCAACGCCTTCCGTGACTGCGCCGAGCTTTGCTTCGCAAGCTCCCGCACCAGCCCTCACGCTTCCAGGAGCCCAATTCACTCCAAGTGTGTATGGGCCTTCCGCGTCTGCTCAGACGCCGAGTCAAACCCATTTCTCTGGGTACGGAGCTGTACAAACCGGATGTAGTATCGCTCCTGGCATGCCGCAGCCGCAAGCGGAAGCCCCAGAACGAAATTTGAGCCAATCACGGAGCAAACGAAGCGGAAGATACTCCAACCGGGGAGACAATTCAAAGAAACCCCGGAAGGACTATGAGCCCAAGTTCACGGAGTATACCAGTTTGATAGACTCGCGAGAGAATGTCTATCGGGCGACCTGTAATATGGTCAACTATAGGAAGCCCCCGAAAGAGTCTCACGGAGGAAGGCGTCCGCGAGACTCCAATAAGAGGTGTGAGTTCCACGGAGACGTGGGGCACACCACGAATGAGTGCCTTTAGCTGAAGGATGAGATCGAGTCCCTGGCAAGAGCGGGACACCTCGGTCAGTGGGTGAGGATACCCATTATCTATCCCGGACAGGGGGTAGTTCACGGAGCTGCATATTCCCCGGGACAGAGGGGGACCGCTAGCGCTCCTGGAGCCGGTCACCCCCAAGCTCCCGGGTCTCAGTTTCCAGCGCTTCCTGCTCCACCCGCTCCGGCGCCCATTGCCTTGTTGGCTCCAGGAATGGGCAACCCATATTCGCCCGGCCTTGCTCCGCCACCCGTTGACGGACACGTAGCCACCATCTCCGGAGGACCGCACCTTGCCGGAAGCACCCGCAACTCCCAGAAGAGGTACTTGAGGGAGTTAGAACACACCGGGGAGATGTGCGCCTTGGTTCAAACACCTGCTCAACGTCCCTGAATGATGGACCTTCCCATCACCTTCACGGAGGACGACGCTCGGCATGTGCACTTCCCCCACAACGATCCCCTCGTGGTGGAAGCCCAGATTGCCAATAAGAAGGTCTCACGGATCTTGGTCGATAACGGAAGCTTCGTAAACATCCTCTTCAAAGCGGCCTTCCATGCGATCGGATTAACCGAGACAGACCTGGCCCCATGCCCCATCCAGCTTCAAGGGTTCAATGGGGACGCACTCATGCCATTGGGAAAAATTCAACTTCCAGTCACCCTCAGAGGAGAAAGCGACGCTTGTGCCTTCAAGCACAGCACATTCGTGGTGGTCGATTGCCCCACGGCGTATAATGCCATCTTAGGCCGACCGGTCCTAATCGATTGTGGGGCCATAACCTCGATACGCCACTTATGCTTGAAGTTTCCATGCGACGATGGGCGTATTGGCACCCTCCGAGGAGACCAACGAAGTGCACGGAGCTGTTATAACGTCTCCGTCCGATCCGTCTACACGGTCCAGGAGACGTTTGCTGCCGTTCCTTCGGCGGAAGAATTACCAGAAACTGGGGGTGCTCAGGAGGCATACTTTGACGAACTCGACCCAAGAGTGGGAATCGAGAAAGCAATAGAGCCGATGGAGGAAGTCGAAGAGGTGATCCTCAACCCGGGAGAACCCACCAAAGTCATTCAGGTGGGGAAAAACCTGCCGTCGGCCATTCGAGATAAGATCGTGGCCACTGTGAAGGATAATCAGGATATCTTGGCATGGTGCCACGCTGATATGACGGGGATTAATCCTAATGTTGCGTGCCACGCACTCAACATAGACCCATCTGCAACTCCAATTCGCCAAAAGAGGAGGCCGTTAGACCCAGTGAGGGCCGAAGCCGTCAAAGCTGAAGTGGACAAGCTGATGTCCATAGGCTTTCTCCAGGAGTCACACTATCCCGTGTGGTTGGCCAACCCAGTTCTGGTCCCGAAACCCGATGGGTCCTGGAGAATGCGCATTGACTTCACGGACCTAAACAAGGCCTGCCCGAAAGATTGTTTCCCTCTCCCGCGAATCGATCAGATGGTAGACGCTACTTCCGGGTACGAACTCTTATCCTTCATGGATGCGTACTCCGGATACAACTAGATCAAGATGCATGTCGCGGACCAGGAACACACCAGCTTCCTCACGGACAAAGGTGTCTACTGTTACGTGGTCATGCCTTTCGGTTTGAAGAATGCTGGGGCGACGTACCAGCGTCTAGTAAACAGAATGTTCAAGGACCAACTGGGGAGGAACATGGAGGTGTACGTGGACGACATGTTGGTAAAGTCCAAGACCTCCGGGGACCACAGTGACGACCTTGAGGAAGCTTTCGCCGTGATCCGAAAGTACGGGATGAAACTGAATCCAAAGAAATGTACTTTCGGGGTCTCTTCTGGGAAGTTCCTCGGTTTCATTGTCAGCTCCCGCGGAGTGGAAGCCAACCCTGAGAAAATAAAGGCGTTCATAGATATACCTTCCCCCCGGAAACATAAGGATGTCCAGAGCGTTACCGGAAGGATAGCTGCTCTCAGCCGCTTCGTATCCAAGGCCACTGACAAGTGTATCCCCTTCTTCAATGTGTTGCGAGGAAACAAGAAGTTCGAGTGGACCCCCGAATGCGAAGCAGCCTTCCAACACCTCAAAGAACATTTAACCCGGGCTCCCATTCTGTCCAAACCTGTCGAAGGAGAGGCGTTGTTCTTATACTTAGCTGTGACTGAGCACGCAGTGAGTGCTGCTCTCGTCCGGGAAGATGGCCGTCTCCAGCTCCCTGTGTATTACGTAAGCAAGAGGTTATTGGACGCCGAGTCCAGATATTCAATGATCGAGAAACTCTCCCTCTGCTTGCTAATTGCTTCACGGAAGCTGAGGCCATATTTCCAGGCGCACACCATCAAAGTACTCACCAACCACCCTCTCCGACAAGTCTTGTAGAAGCCCGAGTCTTCTGGCAGATTGCTTAAGTGGGCCATGGAACTGAGCCAGTTCGACATCCACTACCAACCACGTGTTTCCATAAAAGGTCAAGCTCTCGCAGACTTTATTGTGGAATGCTCGGGAATGAATGACCTCCCGGAAGATCCTGTCCCGGAACTTCCCACGTGGAAGGTCTATGTAGACGGAGCCTCAAATGAAAAAGGAGCTGGAGCAGGGGTCATCTTAATATCTCCCCAAGGGCATCAGCTCCAGAGCGCCATCCGTTTCGCGTTCCCAGCATCCAACAACGAGGCAGAACACGAAGCCATGTTAGCTGGATTACGACTGGCCAGAGAAGTCGGAGCCCAAAAAATCGAAGTATACAACGACTCCCTACTTGTGGTAAACCAAATATCCGGGGAATACCAGACGAAAGGCGAAAGAATGGCTGCCTACGTGTCTCTCTCCCGCGACCTACTGCAGCATTTCAAAGGCTACCAAAACCGCCAGGTCCCCCGGGACCAGAACTCACTCGCGGACACGCTGGCCAAGCTTGCAACGGACCCGGAGATTGAACAGTATGGCTTAGTCCCCATCGGGCACTTAGAAGCCCCTAGTACTGAGACACGAAGGATAAACGCCATCATCGACCATTCCCCCTCCTGGATAGGACCCATCCTCAGATTTCTCACCACCGGAGAGCTCCCCACTGATAAAGCTGACGCAAGGAAGCTCCAATATCAAGCTCCCCGATACGTGGTTATGGATGGAAAGCTTTACCGCAGGAGGTTGTCCATACCCTTCCTTAGGTGTGTTGCCGGAACCGAAGTCAGCACCATCATCCATGAGGTTCACGGAGGCTTTTGTGGCGATCATACCTCCGGGCTGAGCCTCTCCAAAAAGATCCTTCGACAAGGATACTTCTGGCCCACCATGAAGAAGGATTGTGTGGATTATGTCAGGAAATGTGAGCAGTGCCAGAGGTACGCCAAGGTTCCGCGAGCGCCGCCTACAAAAATTACCCTAATGACCAGCCCCTGGCCGTTCGCCGTTTGGGGCATTGACCTAGTAGGTTCCCTCCCAACTGGAAAGGGTGGAGTGAAGTATGCCATAGTCGCGGTAGACTACTTCACCAAATGGGCTGAAGCTGAACCTATGAACACGGTCACATCTAAAAAAGCACTGGACTTTGTCATCAGGAATATAGTGTGTCGTTTTGGGCTTCCACGAAAATTTGTGTCCGACAACGGAAAGCAATTTGACAGTGAACACTTCACGAACTTCTGTGCTTCGCATGGAATTATCAAAAGCTTTTCCGCAGTCGCCAGACCCCAGGCTAATGAGCAAGTGGAGGCTGTAAACAAAATATTAAAGACCACGTTGAAGAAAAAACTCCAAGCCTGCAAGGCTCACTGGCCGGAAGAACTTCCGCGAGTACTTTGGGCCTATCGCACAACAGAGAGAACTTCGACGGGGCACACGCCTTATTCCATGACCTTCGGTTGCGAGGCCGTCATCCCAGTAGAAACTATGATCCCCTCTCACAGGCAAGATACCTACGACCCTACCCGGAACGATGCCCTTCTCCAGGAGTCCTTGGACATGATCGAAGAGCTCCGGGAGCAGTCGCAGGTCCAACTAAAAATGTACCAAGGCAAGATAGCCCGACACTTTAACACGAGAGTCAAGAGCCGTACATTCGAAGTTGGGGATCTTGTCCTGCGAAGAGTATTTCCTGCTACGCAGGATCCGGGAGTGGGAGTCCTCGGACCCAACTGGGAAGGCCCCTACGAAGTCCAAGAAAAAGTGGGCCATGGGACGTATCACTTAAAGAGACTCGACGGATCTAAAGTCCCGCGTGCCTGGAAAGCGGAGCACCTCCGCTGTTACTACCAGTAGGCCCCGGACCATCTAGTCGGAAGTCCTTGGTGAAATTGGCAAAAGTGAAAAATGTGGAAATAATCCTCCCTGTTGTAAAACTCGCGCCTAGCAGGCTAATTTAATGAAACACGGAGAGATTCACTCCGCTTTTACTGCACTTTTCATCCCTATGTTCAAAGCTGTGTTTTAACAAGTGACCACGCGGTCCGGAGACGTACGGACCCCACGCTCACTTGGGGGGGTATACATGGCTAAGGCATAGCCATACGCCCCTTGAACAAAACGTACACAGAACACCACTTAGGTGCTAGCATTATGTTTGAAATTTTTTAAATTGTTTGAAATGTTTAAATTGTTAAGCTTAGGTTTATTTGTTGCCATGAACATGCTTGCATTACGTGTCATATGTGCATTGTGTGCTTATGTGAAAATTTCCTTGGAAATGCCTGCCATTATGTATCATGAAAATTATCTCCTGTGTAGCCCAGCGATGGATAGGACTGGGGGTTGAGGCACGTTCATAGAGCTACGCCGAAACACCCCCAACTCCCTAACAAGACCTTTGCAGAATACTCCGCGATCGCTGTAGAGCTTTGCTTCGCAAGCTCCAGCTCCGGGTCCCGGAAGGCGAAAGATGGCAAGATCCGCGATCGCTGTAGAGCTTTGCTTCGCAAGCTCCAGCTCCGGGTCCCGCAAGGCGAAAAATGGCAAGATCCGTGATCGCTGTAGGGCTTTGCTTCGCAAGCCCCAGCTCCGGGTCCCGCAAGGCAAAAAATGGCAAGATCCGTGATCACTGTAGAGCTCTGCTTCGCAAGCTCCAGCTCCGGGTCCCGCAAGGCGAAAGATGGCAAGATCCGCAACCGTTGTAAGCCTTGCTTCGCAGGCTCCAGCTCCGGATCTCACAAAATAATGCATGGCGAGTTCCTCGACCATTGCAAGTTTCAGCTCCAGGAGCAGACATGGTCGATCCCCCACTCACAGCAGGCCTTGCTTCGCAAAGCCCCTGCTCCGGGATCACACCTGGTGGGCGTGGCTATTTCCCCGACAGCAACGAGCCTTGCCTCGCAGGGCTCCATGCCAGGTCCCTGAAGTCAGCCACCATGAGGTGCACAACAACATTTAGTTTTGCTTCGCAAAGATCTAACCTTAAGTCTAGCGATGCTCACCAAAAGAACTCCCGTTCCAAACCATGGAACGGTTCACCTTAGCAATCCCAGCGAACAGTATAACTACAGGTCCCGGGATTGGCTATTTGCCTTAGGAAAGCTAAAATACGGTGAAAGGAGCCTCGCCGTTGGAACCAGGAAACCTTCGTAACCTAGAAACTACGTGGGAAAAGACATCGTCCGTTAGAGCTTCAAGTGGGAAGTGCATAGGTTTTGGCCGTTGGAACCAAAACCTCATACGCCCCTACAACAGTTTCTACCGTATAAAAGTCTACCCTAAGCGCAAAGATAAATAAAGAACTCGGCAGAAAAGAAAGGAGAATGCTATAATTATGGCAAATATGTCCCCAATGAAAAACTCAAAATGAAAAATAATTAAAGATAAAACCCCTTCAAGCATTGGGGGTAACTGCAGCTTCCACGACCGCGGCTTCGGGGGCATCGGCTTCAACTGAGGCTGGCGGAGTCGGCTCATTGGAAGGCGGAACTTTGTCATGAGAAGGTTCAGAGGTCCCCGCCTCTCTGGGATCTCCCACCTCAGGGGCTCCAGCACGTTCGTCAATGTTGTAAGTTTGGACGTACGCCTCTGGGCCTTGATCCCACATGAGTAGCTTCTCCCTCATGGCTTCGGCATCATCTCCCAGATAGCGTAATACCTCCGGGTTCACTTTCCAGAGTTGATGCATGAGGACCACATGCGATATATTAATCGTCCTGTTCAGTATCACCTCAGCATCCTTCTTCTCCTTCAAGCGCTCCGCCTCGGAGGTTGCCAGCTGTGCCTCCGCGACAGTTAGTTGAGCCCTCAATTTTTCCATTTCGGCCTGGGAGGCATCCCGCTCCCCCTTAAGAGAATCAATCTCCTTGCGCTGCTCCCTATTTTGGTTCAGCACGGATTGCTTCTCGGTCACATGCCCCCTGGCAGCGAATTGCAAGGCCCCGATCTCTTTATCCTACTCGGCGAGCCCCAACTGCAGCATAGACACGAGATCCCTGCTCCTCTTATGGAGTTGCTCCTCCTCGTGCAGCTTACTCTGAAGAGTGGAATATTCCTCTTGCTGCTTAAGGAGGAGATCATTTTTTGATTGCAAGCGGGCTTCCAAGGTATCCTTCTCCACCTTGGCTTGGGACAGCTCTTCCCGGAGCTTGGAGTTCTCGGCCTTCATCCCATCTGACCGCTGTCCAAACTCATGCTCTGCCTTGGCCCGGTACTCTTGATATTTGGCGAGATATTTCTTGTCCGCCTCTTCCTCAGCCGTGCGCCGGGCCTGATCAATCTTCTCCGAAGCCAACAAGGCCTGTTGGGTCAGTTTCTGCTTCTCCGCCTCCAAGGCCTGGCGAGCCAGCTGGCTCTCCTCCAACTGCACCAGAACTGCACCAACTTCCCGGAACGAGCGTTCCGCGATCATAGAGGCCTGCAAGGAAAGACAACAGAATGAGTTAAGCCGGACCAAAAGACAGATGATCCCAAAACACAACAACTGACGGCTTACCCCGGACAATTGCTGCTTCACGGCGTGTGTCAGCAACAGCGAATCCTTACTGCTACTGATGGCCCATTTCTCAGAATTGAGCTCGCACAAGCTCAGGGCCATGTCCTCCATCATCTCCGCTCCGAACGGCGCCAATGCACGTCCGAGCCTAGGCACCAGCCTCTTCTCCAAAGCTGGGCCATCCAAAACCGCTCCGGGCGGGTGAAGGGATCTCACCCCCTCGGCCAGCTCAGCTCTCTTCACGGCAGACAAGTTATCTGCCCTTCCCTGAGTAACAGCCTTCTCCGCCTCTAACCGCCTCTTCAAAAAACTATCGGCCCGTCTTACACCCTCCAGGAGGGCAGCGGGGAAACTGGTTGGCTTCCGAGGGAAGTGGAACTTCAGGCCAGGCAGGGGAAGGTTTGTTAGCTTAGAAGAAGGAGACCCCGAAAGGGTGGACCCCTTTTGGGCCGGAGGAGGAGGCAGCCGGGGTATTAAGGCCCCGGTCTGTTGCTTTTGCTGCTGCGGCAGCGGAAGTAATTGCCCTTGTTGCTGCTGCTGGTTTGGATGTTGTTGTTGCTACCGCTGTGGCGTTGGTGATCGTCTCTGTTGTTCTTGTTGCTGCTGTTGTTGTAGTTGTGGTTGCTGTCGTTGCTGTTGTTGTTGCCTTCGACCAGGAAAAGAGTGTCTAAGGCGTTTCTTGTTAGCACCCTCAGCATCTTCTCCGGGACGCTTGCTCACCCCAGTTGTCTTCACAGGAAACATAAGCCCTTCCCCGTCGCTGCTGCTACTCGAGACCATCATAGTCTCGGAAGGCCCGTCAGCAGGAGATTTCTCTACCTCCGGAGACGCTTGCGCCTCGCCACTTGTCTTCTTGGGGGAGGCAGCTTTACCTCCCCTACCAGCCTTGGTCTTCCGTCCTTTCCCCGTGGATGGGTCTTGGCTGGTGGCAGCCTTCTTAATGAGCAAAGTAACCCTCCCCAACATCTTGGCTTCTGGATACTCTGCAAGAAACGTACAAAGCAAGGTTAACGAACCGACAAGCAATGAGAAAGAAGATAAGCGGAAGACAAGACAATCAACAACATAAAAGCACAAGCAAGCCCGCCAGTAGGGAACAAGAAACAAGAAAAAGAAAAGTTTGAAAGGGACGACCATGCACGAGAAACGTGGATGGCCTTCCCCGAGAAAAACAAAACACCGCTTCCTGCTCCAGGAAGCTCCCGTACTCCTTGAAGTCCGGGAATGACATGCTGAGGGAAGAAGGGTCAACCATGATGACACCTACTGGCAGACTACCGTCACTCAGACACCCGAGGAGCTCATCTACCCTATCGCAATATCTGTCGAAGGGTACCCTACGCGGATCTAGCCTAAGGAAACGGGGATCAAACCCCATCTGAGAGGTCCGGGAAACCTCAGACAGGCTGGGGGTGTGGATCAATCGAAAACTAGTCTTACCTCTCCCGGAGGTACTAGCCCCCGGAGCCCCTTCGTTAGGGTAAGCCACGGCGTGGCGAGCCTCGATCTCCTCTTCCTCCGGCTGGGGGTCGGGGAACCTCTTCGCCCAACTAGGAGATAAAGTATTTTCGTCCCGGGCTGCTTGGGTGATCACCTTGGACAGCTCCAGGGCAATCTGCTCCCGGATGTCAGCTGACACCTGACTTTGCCCCCTGCCACTCCCTGGCTCGATGTTTTGGAAAGAGGCGAGTAGCCCATACTCCCGCAACGATTCGGAGGTCACAAGTCCCTCCACTTTCAACTCTTCCTCAGAAAGCCCTTCGTAGAACTTGGACCTCCTTATCAGCTCTGCGCAGCGAGGTGTCCGCGGAACGACTTCTGCAAAATTCAAATACGAGCGTTAGAGATCCTACCAAAAGGCAAATCAAACGCAAAGAAACAAAGTTGAAAAGGAGAGGAAGGAGCACTTACCAGGGATTTTGAAGTCCAAAGATAGGGCTGGCACCCTCTTCAGCGGAAAGCCAGTCGTCAGGAACCAGTACTCCCGGAGGTCTGGAACCCTCGCGGTATGACAGGTGGGGCACATCTCGTCCGGGTGCCTTTCCAGCCTGTAAAACCCCACCTTGTCTGAATGACCCCTCATAGGCTGAGACTTCAACCCGTAGAAGTACAGCACCTCCTCCGGGGTAGGAGCTTCCAGTTTCCGGGACTTGCAAAAGATGAACCACCCCGCTAGGAGCTTGTAGCTGGGAGGAATCAACTGGAAGGGGGCAATCCCCGCCTTCACACAGAAATTGGCAAAATAACTCCTTAGGGGCAAGTGCGCCCCACACACTATGTGTGCCCAGCTCCAGGCACCAAAGCCCTCGTGACTCTGGCTAGCCGACTCGCCCAGCACCGACAGACGGTGCCACATCAGACCTGGGATGTTCTTCAGGCCTGCCTCGGAGGAATACAGCTCCAGCATGCCATAATTCCTGAAAAGGTTCGGCTTTTGGTCCATCTCCCAGATTGAACTATTGGAAGTCGGTGGGCTAGCCGCGACCACTTTCGCCTTTCCTTTCCCCTTTGCACCAGCGACAGGAGAACCCTTCTCCTGGGCAGAATCAGCCTCCCCCACAGCAAGGAGTTGTTCCTTTGAGATGTTCATCACTGGACAAAAGAAAGAAAGAAGAAAACACTCTAAGCAGTCAGCACCCTTGTCATACCCTAGTGGTATCAAAGGCGTCGGGGAGACCCTCCCCGAAAACTGCTTGGAGAGGCTCCCACTGAGCTTACCGAGGGATTGGCACCATGCCACCCGAAAGGCAGCAAGGAACCAGACTCAGACTCCGAGCCTAAGCCCACCAAAAGAAGTGTTTTCCCAGAGAAAGACACCCTAAAGGCGTTCATGCTTATGCCCTAAAACAGCAAAACAAAGAACGACTTTCCAAACGCAAATCGTCAAAGCATGCAAAAAAAAAAGGTTACTTATCGACTCACACCAATCACATGCCTACCAGAGCCCTATTCACGCATGCACATAGGCGATAATGGCAGAAACCTCAACTCTAACAACTACCAACAACCTAAGGTTTGGGAGGAAAGAGCAAAGTAGAAATACTTACTGGTATTCGGGTAGTCGGAGGTTGAAGGAGTAACCGGATCACTGCACAGCATGATCGCGAGAAGTAAAAGCTGCAAAGACGAACGGCGATTCAAACCATGAACTTCGGCGAATAAACCCACTACCAAATCAAAAGAAAAGTTTCTAGATCTCTTACCAAGAGAAGTGGCAAGTTCGAAGGAACGGAAGCTTGGAAGCCTGAGAGTTTGAAGGTTTGGAAATCTGAAAATCCGAAAGGTAGAGAATTTGAAAGCGTAAAAAGGAAGAAAGGTCCGTTCCCTCGTTTTTATAGCAGGAAAGAAGTCGTTTCGAATTCCTCAAATGGACGGTCCCGATCTTCCCATTCCTTGTGCATCAGATCCAACGGCTGGAGATGAAGCGACGATCCTATTTATGACTCCTCGGATGGGAATAAAGTATTTATTTCCCATCATTACACCGCCTCGGGCCCGGAGTACCATTAAAAACCGTCAAATCATTACTCAGATGACTGACGCACGCATACTCAACCAGTCGCCTCACGCACACGTCTTGGTCGCAGAACCATTCCCAGCATGACATGTGGTCCTTGCCGCACTTGAGTACTTGAGTTCAACCAGAAGAAATTCCCTTTCTTTTTCATACTAACACTCAGGCGGGAAAAAGGAACCCTTCCGGGAACACAGAAGGTGGCCCCTCGCCTAATCTAAGAGACCGAAATACCCGGAGGACTGTACAAGCTCCCGGATCTCTCAAAGCTCCGTGACCTTGGGGGGTAAATGTTATCCAGATTTCCGGATGGCGTTTAGATTGATGTCCTCGGGGAAGCAGAATTATCGATGTCTTTCACGGTAGGTGACCAGAGCTCGCGGATGGACAGAAAGGCTTCGCCTCTCCCGTTTAGTGTCCGGATTACTCTTCCAGGCAAACACGACACGGAAAACTCGTCAACTCTCCCGGACTCCCGAGGGGATATCCTTCGGGGAAGCCCCTTCCAGGAGAAGCTCTTCGAGTGGTCTCCGCGGAAACAGTTCCGTGCCTCGCACGGAACAAAACCAAGCGGTCGAGTCATGGAGGAGGCGTATTTGGAATGATATCCACCTGACACAGGATCCCGCCTGACACGCCCGTCAGGTCAAAGCCGCACACATCCCAGCACGCTTAAGGGTACCTTTTTGCCAACTGTTCCGCTGACAACTTGGAAAGGACGGCTGACTTTGTGTGTTCCCCATACTTTCACGTAAATATACCCATATAGAGTCTTGTAGCCATGCTACTATAGTAATTGTATCCCCTATTTATGGCTGGTGTAATTAAGACTCATGTACGTAGAGAAAAACCCTAATCCGAAACCCTAGCTACAAAGACCCCTTCATTTTACAAGAAGAGGGACGGCCAACAGATCACATAGCAAAAACTCTACAAAAATCTCTCTAGCTTCATCTTCTTCAAGAGAACCCGAGAGAAACACTGTGAGTGTGTGAAGTTCTTGTACACCAGCCATCTTACTGTAATCCTTTCCAAGTATAATAACATCGACTCGTGGACTAGGGCTCGTTAACGCCTGAACCACGTAAAAACACTGTTTGTTTAGTTACATTTCAGCACTTTTACAGTTCTTATCTTTTTATTATTATGTTTGTATTCGTTTCCGAAAAACTCGGTAAACAAAGACAAACTTAAGGAAACCCTTAGAAGAAAAATAAACCGACTCTTTACGGCCTTTACTCTCTATTCCCTCTCAAGGAAAACATAAGCGAAAGGAACACTGAAATCTAAAGGGGAACAAGCTGGGCATCTCTTAGAATTGAAGCTGGGTTTTGAGGCTTAGTTCAAGATTTACTCAGAGGAATCAAATCAAGGTTAAGGTAAGGATTCAAACCATGTGTTTTATGAGGTTTAACCTTGAGTTTCACCTGGTTACTGAGGATATTGTCCCATTGATGTTTAGGATTGAACTTGAGCTGGAAAACATTGGGAATCAGCTGGGTTTTTGGTTAGAGGAAGGACTTCATTAACAAGGCAAGCTTAAATTTATGAATTAGTGGTTTGAGTTTGGATTTTTGACTGGTTAGATTGAGTGGTTATGTTCTTAAAGTTTCAGTGATTAAGAGTGGGATTTCTATGAGTTTTGAGTTGAATTTTCTGTTGAATTGTGTGGCTTACGCTGGTCCATAAGCTTTTGTAATGTTGGGTGTTGAAGTACGGAGTTTAGGGATGGTTTTGGTTGAGGTTTTGAGCTTTGAAATAGTGGGTTTTCTTGGCACGAAGGGAAGGGTCGCGGCTCTGTTCTAGAGCGCAGCGGCCCTAGGATGAAGAAAAGAGAAGGAGGCTCGGCCAAGAGTGGCCGCCGTGGCGCCCAAAGCAAGGGCCGCAGTGCGTGTCTCTACCCAGGGTGGTCCTTGGTTCTGTTTTGAGGCCAGGGCCGCGGCTAAGCTTCAAGGGCTGCAGCCCTTAGTTGTGTACATGAACTTTTGAGGATTTTAGGCAAGGGAATGTGGTCTAGTATGCTCGGGATTGGTTTCACCACCGTGCTTGAGGGAATTCGGATTCCCGGGAGTTAGTTTTGTAACCGAAAACCTATATTTGAATATTTATGGAAGCCTATACCTTGGTTGTGACTAGGTGATAAAAGCTTAGGCTCGGGAACGGATCGTGCTTGAGGAGTGTTGCTCTTAATCATTAACCGTGAAGACTAAAGGTAAGAAAAACTGCACCTGGTTGAATATATGTGACGGGACTAAGGGTTCCCTATTGTAAATGCTTGAAATGATGGTATTATGCCATGCAAGCTATTAGTGAACCAACGGTCTAAGGGTGCCAAGGGTTACACTAGTGCACAGGGCGCGGCTCGGCCATTGGTAGTCGAGGACAGCTTATCATGCACTGAGCTCGGTTTAAGCGGGCCGGAGTCAGTGGGATAAACAGAGGGTGCGGCCTAAGTTGTCGGCCCTAATTATTATGTGATATGACTGATATAAGTGATGGATTGCATCTCTATTCTGAATATATGTGGTGAATGTCTATTGTGGATTGTTTGATGAGAGTTCATGCTTAATGAATTAACTGTCTGATATCATTGATTGTATTTTATATGATGTTTTCTTGCTGGGCCTTGGCTCACAGGTGCTACGTGGTGCAGGTAAAGGCAAGGGTAAGCTTGATCTGCCCTGATTGGAGAGCTCTGTGAGCGAAATGTACATAGCCAGCTGCTCAGCTGCCATGGTGGAGGTGTAAACAGGGACGCAAGACCCAGAAATTGTCTATTTTTCCTTAGTATGGCCAACCTTTGTTTTTTTCGTGTTTTTGGGAGTCTGTAAATTAACTTTTAACTCTGTTTGTTTTGGGATCCCGTGTATGTAACAGTTTAATTATATAAAATGAGTCTTTTGAGACCTAAACCTTTTTAACCCTAGCTCTTACATGTTTAATGAATGACACGTTTTTAAAACAATGACTTGATTAGCAAGTCTTACACCCTTATAAGTACACCGTGTAGCGGTCTTTGCTATCCAAGGCGTTACAAACATCCTCCAAAGACTTAGCATTGGTAGGCCGATCAGATTTTTCTTGCTCAAGAGCCGTTGATAATTTTTCCTCCTTTTCTCGGGCGGCCTTCTCAACAGCAACAATCTTTTCCTTCAGCTGTTCATCCTCATCTCCAACTGGTTAACATCAAGGTTCCTCTACTCGACAACATTTTCCTTAGTAACCTACTTCGGAGGTCCGTTGAAGATTCTGAACTTGTTTGGACAACTCATTGACTTGGGAGCTTTTGTCTTCAAACTCCTTCACCAAGCCAATCACCTGCTTGCTCACCCTTTTGGCACGATAATGAGCATAGCTAAGGACCAACATACCCTGCAGCATGAAATAAGGAAACTAAGAACAAGTGACAGACAAGGAAAATCAATTAGCTCCAAGAATGCCAAATACTTACCCTAACAACATCCTGGAGGCCAGTACTGGTAATTTACTCCAAGGATTTGGTACATAGATTAGTTATGAAGTTAGACTGGGTAGAGGATACCCTTTTTTCATGGCCTTGATTTATTGCTAAGGCCTTCTTTAAAGGTCCATGAAACTCCTCGGCAGGGTCCTCAGCATCACCCTCTGGGACTCCGCTCGGGGGGCCAGAGCTTTACACATGGGACGAGTGAATAACCTCCTCAGTCTGAGGTCCCTTTCCTATGTCAGATGAATAAAAGTTTGCGATTGTGACCTTTTCTAAGAAGGAGTCTGTTTGGGGGTCCTAACAACCTGCTCGACAAGTTCAGCAGGAGAGCCTGTCTTCTGGTGTTTGGCTGGAGGAGCCTCACTGCTCGGACCAGTGACATGGTTCCAAGAAAATTTCTTAAAAAGCATAGGCGAGATATCTACAAATCAAAGTAAAATGTTAGTAAGGCGTCGAGCAGCATTGGAACAAGTAGAAAATAATAATTACGAAATAATGCAAAGAAAGTTATATAAAAAGAGTGAAATCACCCTCTTTGTTAACCCCCCGAGCAGCTGGCTTGTCCGGGAAGTACATCCTCATCACTGTTTGAGGAGATTGAGTTTAAATTATGCACTTCAATCTGCTTCCCCTTTCCATACTGGGGGGGCAGTGGTTGCGTTTGGAACACTATGGTCAATAGGCTCTCGGATGACGACCCCTGTCGAACTTCTTGTTCGGTGGGCCACGCAAGGTCTGACGGAGGTACAAATAGCCTGGTTTTTTTTTTAGATGGCGGAGAACTGGGTGACTTAGTACTGGGCGAGTGCTTCCTAGGTGACTATCTAGTAGGGGTAGCACCCTTGGCTTGTGCCTTTGGATTGGGGTAAAGCACAACATTGGTTAATTTGTCTATGGTGGTGAGAGTCGCCACATCTTTAAGGTCGGGGTTCGTGGCAGCCAACCTACGAGCTCGTTTTGCCATCTCTCGAGTATGGGCTGGACAGTTAAAGGGACCATTGCATTGAAAAGAAAGGTGGGTGGCATCAATGTTTTCAGTGAGAAAGTACTGGTTGGCATACTCTTCAACTTTGGAGAGGTTGTCCGTATTGGCCAGGTAAATATTGGAATCTGTATGGTTGAAATAGAAATATCTCGAGCGACCTTGCCGGTACAAGATTTGACGTCGAAGAGGAAATTAATTTCGTGGGCAGAAGGTATTGGCCAATTTAAGGATATGTATAATACATAAAGGGTGGAAAGAAACCTAATGCCCTTGGGACTGATTTGGTTGGGCCAATATCAAAATAATCAGCCACACTCTGAAAGTATGGCTGAAGAGGGAGAGTGGCTCCAGCAGTCATGTGGAATCGGCTCCAGGCCCAAAATTGGGCCCCAGGGTTATTGGCAGTCTAACAGTCAGGAGGCTTGATGACGAATACACCCTTCAGCTTAAAATGCTCCTTCACGCTCTGTATTTTTTTAATGGAAATAGTACTAGCAGGAGCCACAAAGAGAGGACCCTCTTCCTTCTCAACCAACGGGTTTAGGGATGCCTCGGTATAAATATCCGTAGCAAACTCGGTTTCAGAATCCTCTTCCTGTCTCGAGTCACTGGGCTACTCTTCGGGGGGTGATGCCTCCCTGGGATCCCCTCCAGTAGTGCATCGTGCCACACGAGGATCTTCTTCTTTTGAGCCTCGAGTTGTCTTTTTGGTACGAGCCATTGTAATGGAAGACACAGTGATGGAATTTGGTGATGACCTCCCCCGAGTAGTCTGCGCACACAAGAAAAAGGGGAAAATGAGTTGAGAACACTGAACAGCACCGGTCGGTATAATTGTCGTAGAGTATACCAACCAACTCAAGAGTAAACGTGGCACAATATACTACGCAACAGGAGGACAAGATCAAAATTAAAGGAAACCGAGAAAATGAAGGGTTTTTCTGAAAAATTTATCGGAGAGCTTTTCTTGGCGTTTTTCAAGAACACCGAACATAAATCTACCAAAATGGGCCATAAAAATGTGGTTATTTGTAAAATCAGAAAAATAGATTACCCGTAATAAGAGCTACTCAAAGCAGTTTTTTATTTACTAATTCAAACAACATTCATGCAAGAAATCCAAGGTTTTGGCAAAAACAAAACCCACGGCCACAAAGAAAAACATAAGTATTTTCGCATAAATCATAGATATACCAAGGAGGAAAAAGAAGAACTTACTGGTAGTAGGTCTGCGAGGGTAACACGAGCCGAAAAGCTTCGGTGATCATGGACTGGGCAATGGTCAGTGTAAAAACTTGAAGTTCTGAGCGTTTGGGAAAATTGAAAGGAGAAGAGACTGTAAAAAATGAAGTCAGAAGATAAGGAAGCTATTTATAGTCCAGGTACAATTCTCTACCTCCACCTGTGAGCATTGATGAGACATCCCTTCAATTGCTGCAACCACATCTCCCAAGACACGTCAGCACACCACCCAACATGTCCTTCTAGTCACTTCACCACAACCGCTGAATACGTTAGCCACTCTTCGGTAACTACACAAACCAGCAGTACAATTATTAAGAAAAACCATTATGACACACTATGGTGTCGAAAGGAGGCGGGAAAGAGCAAAAAGTCATTTCTTGGAAACTTGAAGAAGTGAAAGGTCTTCAACTTTACTAAATGGAGATGTCATGTAGCAAACAAAACATACCCTCGACCAGGCTGGACAGGGTGGTATCCAGAAGGAAAGTTTACATACTGCTCAGCACCATTGCAAACTTGGGGGCAAATGTTATCTCGAAAATATACACAGCTGACATGGCATGAAGGTTGGACACATGGTATCATATTGTGGGCATGTACGATCATATTCTTGACATGTGGCATAGGAATCCAACAGTCAAACAAGCTGAAGAGAGCACACTTGCCAAATGAATAACAATTACTGCTCGGTATGCTCACCAGGAAAGCAGTTGCGCGGTACGCTTACCAAAAAAGAGGCTTCTTGGTATGCTCTCGAGGAAACCCGATATACCTGGTTGGATGAAATCAGTTACATCCTCCTCACGCCTAACAGTTCACCTGAAAACCCAGCCAAACTCATGAAGAATAGGACTTCAGCTACCCGTTAAAAGGAAGGGATATTTTGCAGTAGTTCTAGCTAAGGCGCAACTTCCTGGGCTTTGGGGACAGTATAAATACAAGTCTTCCACCACAGTGGAAGGGGGAGATTTTTAGCCTACCGAGCAGCACCAGAAATATACTGACCAGCCTATTAGGAGCACTTAGAAGTGATTTCTTTCACTCTGTATTGTTTTTACACTTAGAATCGAACCTGTTTTCACTGGTCTTCTTGTGTAAACCTTAAAAATCAAAACAAGTTAAAGAGGAAGTAGGTCATTGCCATTTCTTGGGGCCGAACCTCTAAAAATTTTAGTGTCTTTTATCATTCATTGCCTATAGTTATTAGGTTCTTTACTTATTTATAGTTCATTGATTTTCATAATGAAAGTTCTCTAATTAATTATTTTAACTTCTTCCACAAAATTTAAGAAAAGCCTGAGTTCATTTGCCCTAAATAGTGGCTGTCCAAACTTCTTCCAAAATTAAGAATACGAAAAAAAAATAGCTTTTTACCTAAACATTGAAATAGCATAACTCACTCATTTCTAAATGTTTTTGAGTGTTTCAAAAGCTCAAATTCATGTACTCTATCTAAATAACATCACAGTTCAATTTATTTTAACAAAATTTGTTTATAGTGGATGCTTGACCTCTTGGAAATCATGGCTCAAAACTTGTATTTTGGTTTTAGGGTTTTCAACAAAACCCTTAGGGATTTTGAGGCCCTATTTTCAAAAATCAACATACAAGCATCATAAATATTATCAATAAAAAAAAATAGCCTTATTACTTCACCAATAAGAAACTTTAAGCATTAAATACACAAAATAATGCTTAAAAATAAAACTATACAAAAACAACCACAAAAAGTGAACATTTTACCTCTTGTTGTTCTTGCTTGGGTTTAGATAATTCAAAACCTTAAAACAACTCCCCCAACTGTTAGGAGTGTGTCCTAAAAGCATGTAAAGACATTTGTTTTTTCTATGAATAAATAAATATGATGGTTTATTATTATTGTCATATTTAGATTGTTAAATTATTGTTTGAATAATTTTGTAAATATCAGAAAAATTCCATATTCATTATTGAGGATGTGATCTTGTATTAGTACGAGAGAATGAAGATCACATGAATGAATTAAAATAGTCAACAACAACAAAATAAAGTTATGGAATTCTTTAATTGGAGTTGTAAGTACGGTTTACTGAGTATCATAATGATACAAATAATCTAGATTCGGATTATTGATGTGGAAAGACATCTCGGTAAAGGTGCTTTATATAATATGATTATATATGACATGGACCGATGTGAATTAAAGTCTTTATCCAAAAACCATTTAACAATAAAGACTTATAATTCATATCATAACTGATGATCATTTATAGATCAACCTAAATCCTGACTGTTCATGAACTCCTGTCATCTTTATTAAATCTCTTGATTCATTCGTTAAGGTCTCTTCAAAGAATGAGGCTAATGACTTTTGTTTTGGAGATTTAATATCATGGATGGCTGGGAACATGTATCAACAATACGGAATCTAATCTTTCCTAACGGATCGTATATTAGTTCCCTTAAGGGTTAATTCTAGAACTGAATGATTTTGAGCTCAAATCTATAATTAGATTATAGATTAATTATTCACTAGTGAATTAATGGTACTTAAGGAATAAGAAGTAAATTAGAAAGGTTAAATGGTAATTCTCCCATTCTAATTCATGAACTAATTAATTAGAGGGTTGAACTATTGTAAGATGGTTATATCAATGGATGACTTAAGAAAAAGATTTATGTAAAAGTATATCTATAACATAAAGAGTGAAATTCTGAATTTATAGTGGAGTAATATCAGAATTAATAGATTAACTATTACAATTAAAGAGTTTAATTATTTAGTTTCAATTTATTGGAGCTTAATGTTATAGGTCCATGGTCCCTGAAAATGCTCAAACAAACACTGACAAAGGTAAATACAAAAATGGGCAAAAAGGACTTATGTGATAAGTAAAATATTTTTCTATGTATCAAACATAATTATTGCTTAATTATGTGTAATTAAATAATTAAGAATTAATTAATTATTTGATTTAAAAAAAATATAATTAATTTTGAATTAATTTATTTTTGGGATTTTTGGTATTTAAATAATAATAAAAATTGGGAAAAATCACATGCCATCACAAGCATGTGGTACACGTGTGGCACAGTGCACAGGCACTGTGCTACACACATAAGAGAGTTTACTCAGTCTCTTGATTCCACAATTTTAGTTATTTAAATGTTAAATAAATAATGAGATATTTTAATATGATTAAAATATTATTATTTAAACAAAAATCTGATAACTGATCAGTTATTTTGAATTTGTTTAAAATAACAAATATTTTAATATATTGGATATTATTAAATATTGGATATCAGTTTTTTCACAGATCGAAACTTTTCAAGGATAGAAAAATATCTAGGAATGTCTCTCAGAGAAAGAGAACAGTGACAAAAACTAAAGTCATTGTTCTTCACAAAACCTAGGTCCAAACTTGATCAGATCTCATGTGTTGAGAACATCTGATAAATAGTTATTGCCTATTATTTGTATAGCGAGCCCACACTCGTTCTTTGTGTGCCTGAGAACATTTTGGAAGATCTTGGTGTGAGATCTCGAGGATTTAGCCATACGAAAAGATAGCAGCAAGGAAGGACCTGAGGTAATTTTTCTATTCATGTCCTTGATTCAATATATATATGCATGTAAAGAAGTAGATCTTGAAATCTTATAGGATCAATCTAACAATTTGATTGTTGTTCCGCTGCGCATAATCTCTGATTTGACCAATAAAAACCAACACCAACAACATATATAGTTAGTTATTGAAAGTTCTATGGTTAAAAAATTTACACAGGTCATGTTTTTGAAACTTTTACGTTAGGGAAACTCTTCCATGACCAAGGCTTAAGCATCCAAGGCTTCTTAGGGTTTTTGGTAGTTGAAAATGATGAGAAAACTTGAGAGAAATTTTTTGAACAAGATGAGAGTGAGAGGAGAGAAGGGAGGTCGATTTTTTCGATGTTGGAGGAGCTTAGACAACTCAAAAAATATCTAAAACACTTGAGTGTTTTTACTTTATGTCACTTTGTGTCATTAACATTACTTTGATGTGATTAAAGCTTCATTCATTTTTCTATAACCTTTTTCACCCTTATGAAGTTTTAAAAAAAAAAATTTAACACATATTAATTAAATTAAATGTCTCACATTTAATTTAATTAATCACACAATGATATTTAACCTAAGCTCCATTTATGGAATACAATTTCACAATTCGGCAAAAATGAAGCATTTAATACAAAATGCCTTAAAATTTCCGTTTCCTCTTAGGTTTATTCTTTTTTACCAAACTTTGATATTTATGAATGTATTTTATGCCCAAAATATAGTTGCCATAATTTATCATTTTATTTTCTGCGATTTTCACCCGATTAGGGTTTATGTGTCGGTCCAAGACCGATAGCCTTATCTTTACTTTTAGTCACATAATTCATAATTTAGCTACCAATTACTCATGAAAATAAATTCCAAAAAAAAATAATATTACTTAAAATAATAATCTTAACTCGGGAAATTCAATCCCAACCTGAGTCGTTTAAAGGAACCTGAAATGCTGGGTGTTACATTAAAAGTGTAGATGAGTTCTTAGCCAGAGCTCATGAGTGGATAAACTTGGAAGAGGAATTTTCTGCTATCGCACGAACCAGGAAGGCCCTTATCCAACCCTGTAACGCCCTACTTCCTTAGAGCCGTTACTTAGTGAGTTTTAAGACAAAACAGTGTGCAAAGATCTCGCTAACCGAGGTTTTGAAACGAAAGTGTGACTAATTAAAAGTTAAGGCTGTAATCTTAGAAAAATGCGTTGTTTCAATAAAACTCCTAATATTAAACATTGGGATCCCAAAATAAGGTTTGAAAACTATTTACATCTTAAAAATGAGTTCACAGTTGATAAATCATAAAAATCATAGATTATTACAGCCATTTTCAAATAAACCCCCAACCAAAGCAGTCGGGCAGGCCAAACATGTACGCGTCGCTTCACGCTCTCCGTACTCATGGTTGGTTAACTCAGTCTTTGCCCTACCTGCAACACGGAGCACCCGTGAGCCGAAGCCCAGCAAGAAAACTCATGCAGAACATAACATATGCAAATATATATGGTTAATCATATCAGATAATCCACAAATAAACAAGTCAACCATTAGACTAAGCAAACACGGCCATGCCGCCCCAGAGCCTTACCGAAGCCTGGGGTATCGGTTCTCACCGCGAGGATAAGTCATGTATCCCTTGGGTCCCACCCTGAATATAGCATCCCATGTGCTAGGTGTTACTTTCGGCCCACGGCCGCCCCAGCCTACGCCGTACTCGGCCCTTGCCGTTCATTTCATCATAATCACACATATAGTACATTCAAAATAATCATTCACACACATCATGATTCATTTAAGGTTAAACATTTGCACACAACACAATCTGGGGCCATGCCCTGCAATCATCTCATCATGCAACATGCAATATAGGGCCAAGCCCGGCAATCACACTATGGGCCCACGCCCTATCCTACGGGTGTTATAGTTTTCTTACCCCTATCCCTTGCTTTCCGAAGCACTACAGTCACGAGCACGGTCCACAAGCACGAGCCTCCCCGAAATCCTAGTCACAACACACAAAAGACACTTTTAACAACCTTAAATGAGCTTCCAGGACAAGTTCTAGTACTCGGAACATTGAAATTCACCAAACATGGTAAAAGACTCAACCCCGAGCACCCTAGGTTAAATTCCCAAGCCTAAATTCTCAAAATCCCAAAATTCCTTAAGCGCCGCGGCATGGCCCAACCATGCCGCGGCATGGCCCCCAAACAGAGCCACAAAATGCCCAGAAACAGGTAAGGGCCGCGGCCCTACAAGGACCATGCCGCGGCCCGCCCTCCATCCTCAGCACAACTTAGCCTTCAAGGGCCGCGGCCCTCCAAGAACCATGCCGCGGCCCGACCCTTCGAACCCAGAAAAACCCACCATTTTAATCTCTAAACCTCACCTTAAACCATCCCAAACACATATCTCAATCTCAAAACTCAACTCCAAACCTCATATGAACAACTTAACAACTTATAGGCGCTATATACAAGATCAAAACATCAACACACCCAAGAATCCACCCCTTGATTCCTATTTTCAGCCACCCAAACCAAAACTCAAACAACTAACTCAAAACTTCAACAAAAACAACTCAAGCTCTAGATTTTACCAATCAGAACAGAAATCAAAACTTAGATGTGTCTAAAAACCTTACCTCAAATGGAGAACCCACACAAAGTCCTTGATCTCCTCCTAGACTCCCACTTCTCCTTCTCTTCTTCTTCTTGCCCTAACCTTCTTTCTCCTTCTCTTTCTTCTCTTCAATTTCTATCAAGCCTCAAGTGGCATAAATGCCCCAAACCGTATACCCCCAAATCCCAGCTGTCATTTATCTATTTCCCAACCAAATGACCATTTTGCCCCTCCTTGCCTATCCTTCCCTACTTAAACCTCAAGGGCACTTAAGTCCTTTCATTTCTATTTCATTTCTACCATTTTCTTTCTAAAACTTGTTACTCTCAGCAGTAACTAATGGTTACCCAGGTTACTAAATCTCCAATAACCATTACCCGCTAAACCTCAACATAACTATAAAATCCTGAGGTACCCCTAGGCTCCTCCCGAGCCGG
The DNA here is from genome assembly GCF_963169125.1 of Humulus lupulus. Classification (NCBI taxonomy): domain Eukaryota; kingdom Viridiplantae; phylum Streptophyta; class Magnoliopsida; order Rosales; family Cannabaceae; genus Humulus; species Humulus lupulus. The sequence goes on from NC_084795.1 coordinate 167,821,937, forward strand.
GTATAGAAATCCCGTTGTGACTCTTGAGTTAATTTGCTCTCTAGGACCGTCTCGGCACATGCATCACAACAATAACACCACACTCACGTGGTACAAATCACAGAATACAATTATCACATATATGCCCTCAGCGGGCTAAAATTACCAATTTACCCCTATCATGCAAACGGGGTCCACATGCATAATTATTTCACCTAACATGCATACTAACCACGTAGTCATGCACCTCAACGTTCAATTAGTCATATAACATGCTTTAAATCATAACCATGCATTAAACTCATAAAATCACACATAATTTCCATTATGCCCTCCTGGCACGCTAATCAAGGCCCTTAAGCCTTATTAGAGAAATTGGGTCGTTACAAACCCGCTGGAGCGGTGATAGATTTTTTAGCTACGGCTCAACCTATTACCCAAAATAACCAAGCAGGAAACAATAAGAGGAAAAGGAATGGTGAGGGCGACCAGAACGAAACTGAGAAGAACAAGTTTGGGAAAAGTTCAAACCTGTTTATGCCACCTACACTGACTTACTTGATACATAGGAACATATCTTCCTCACAAACGCAAATTACCTTTCGTGGAAGAAACCAGAGCCATTAAGGAATCAGAGGGCAAAGAGAAATCCCTCAAAGTTTTGTCGATATCACAATGACATCAGCCATAACATCGATGATTGACGACAACTGAAGGATGAGATTGAGACTCTCATTCAAGCTAGATCGTTAGCCCATTATGCCCAAAATTGAGTTGCTCCCAATCATTTTGCCAGGCAGAATTCTCGTCTAGCTCCAGAAGCTCTGACAGGTCAGCTAAGGACTCAGGTTGACCCGATGATTCAGAATCAATTCGACCCTCTCCCAATAGTAGGAGGAGATATAACTACTATTACCGGAGAACCTAATTTTGCGGGCATGAGCAACAGGGCCCAAAAGAGGTATATAAATGAGCTAAAAACTCATAGTGGTGTGGAATATATTCCAGAGCAGCGGTTATTAAAACAACAACAGTTGAAAAAAAAACCAATCATTTTCAAGGAGGAGGACGCTAGCCACATTCAATTCCCACATAGGACTTCCTGGTGGTAACCATGTATCTCGCTAATCGAAGGGCATGAAGGATAATTGTAGATAATGGAAGCTCAGTAAATGTGATTTTCAGGTCCACCCTAGAAAAGATGGGATTATCTGTGACTGATCTCAAGGTGACCTCAATGACATTGTATGGATTTTCAAGTGAGGGGACGGAGGTCATAAGAATAATCAGACTGGTGGGTATGCTAGGAGATGATGGACGAACTTTTATTACAATACTTGAGTTCATAGTAATCGATTGTTCGACTGCGTATAACATGATTTTGGGATGACCCGTGTTGATGGTTTATGAAGCCATCACCTCGATCCGACACCTGGCAATGAAGTTCCCCTCAGTCTCGTGGATATGCACAGTATGTGGGAACTAGCTCACCACCAGAGAATGCTACAACATAGCCATGAAGGGAAAGTCAAAACCCGGGCAGCAGACAATGGTCATAAAGGAAGGAGGAGAAGAGTCTTAGGTAATGGAAGTTACCCATGGGATGGAAGAACCTCGAGAAAAGGATAACAAGGTCACCCAACAGGATGACATTGATCTATGAGTAGGAAAAGATAAGTCTGAGCTCAAAGAAGTAGAAGAACTCGAGGAAATAAATATCAACCTAGAAACACCTTCTAGGGTGGTAAAAGTTTGGAAAAATATTGGAACTGAAAAGAAGAAGGAGTTAGTCGAATTCTTGAGGAAGAACCTGGATGTCTTCTGTAACGACCCAAATTCGCTAATAAGGCTTAAGGGCCTTGATTAGCGTGCCAGGAGGGCACGATGGGAATTATGTGTGATTTTATGAGTTAAATGCATGGTTATGATTTAAATCATGTTATTTGACTATTTATTTATCTGAGACGCATGTGTATGTGTATTAGTATGCATGTAGGCCCTGATTGTGTTTGAAGGGCATAATTGTAATTTTAGCCCGCCGAGGGCATATTTGTGATAATTGTATTCCGTGATTTGTACCACGTTAGTGTGGTGTTATTTTGTGATGCACGTGCCGAGACGGTCCTAGAGAGCAATTTAACTTAAAAGTCACAACGGGATTACTATACCCGGCTCGGGAGGAGCCTAGGGGTGCCTCGGGAATTTTATGGTTAAGTTGAGATTTAGCGGGTAATGGTTATTGGAGATTTAGTAACCTGGGTAACCATTAGTTACTGCTGAGAGTAACAAGTTCTAGGTAGAAAATGGTAGAAATGAAATAGAAGTAAAAGGACTTAAGTGCCCTTGAGGTTTAGTTGGGAAAGGATAGGCAAGGAGGGGTAAAATGGTCATTTGGTTGGGAATTAGATAAATGGAAGCTGGTTTTATGGGGTACACAGTTTGGGGCTTAACCATTTTGGTCTTGATAGAGTTTGAAGAGAAGAGAAAAGAGAGGGAAAAGCTAGGGCATGAGGAAGAAGAAGAAGAAGAAGAGAAGGAGAAGTTGGAGACCTAGGAGATGAAGGAAGCTTAGGGATGGATTCTCCATATGAGGTAAGGAATTTTATACACATTTAAGGCTTGATTATGTTATGGGTTAAGAATTTGAGTATGGGTTAAGTTTGATGTTTGAGTTTTTATTTTTTTCTGAAATTGAAATCAAGGATGTGGATTTTGGGGATTTTATTGGGTGTTTAGACGTCTTTGGTGATGTTTATGGGTTGTTGGATGGTTTATTTGGAGTCTTGAGTTGGTTTTGGGGCTTGGGTGTGAGTTTGGGTTGATTTGGGAAGGTTTTAGCTCGGAGAAAACGCAGGAGAAAACCCAGAATTCTGGGTCTGCGAAGGCGTGCCGCGACACAGGTTTTTCGTGCCGCGGCAGGGAGCCTCTGACTGTTTGGTGCCGCGGCACAAGGATGTGGTGCCGCGGCACAAGGCTAATTTCAGGGCATCATTTTTAGGCAATTTTAGGGCTTTGCTCCGGGGGTTCGGGGGATGTCTCCGGGGTGTTGTTTTAAGGTTTTAGAGGTCCCGAGAGTGCGGGATTGGTCTCGAGAAGTGGTTTTGGGTTGATTAGTAATGAGGGATGTTTCTTGTGTGTTGTGACTAGGTTGTTGGTGAGGCTCATGCTAGAGGACCGTGCTCGCGGCTTTAGTGCATCAGGAGGCTCGGAATGCAGGTAAGAAAACTATAACACCCGTAGGATAGGGCGTGGCCCATAGTGTGATTGCGGGGCACGGCCCTATATTGCATTACATGTTAGGGTGTAGACTTACATGTATTGATAATTGTATGAATGTTGTTTGATTTATGCTATGTATGATTATAATGAAATGAACGGCAAGGGCCGAGTGCGGCGTAGGCCGGGTACGGCAGCGCAGCCGGAAGTAACACTAAGCACATGGGATGCTTATGGTCAGGGCGGGGCCCGGGACCCAGAGGATATGTGTGAGATCCTTGCGGTGAGGACCGAGACCCCAGGCTTCGGTAAGGCTTCGGGGGCGGCATGGCCGTGTTTGCTTAGTCTAATGGTTGACTTGTTTGTATGTGGATTATCTGTTATGATAAACTGTATGAATTGCATATGTTATGTTATGCATGAGTTTTCTTGCTGGGCTTCGGCTCACGGGTGCTCCGTGTTGCAGGTAGGGCAATGACTGAATCAACCAGCCATGAGTACGGAGAGCGTGAAGCGACGCGTACATGTTCGGCCTGCCCGACTGCTTTGGTTGGGGGTTTATTCGAAAATGGCTGTAATAATCTATGATTTTGTAACTGATCAACTGTAAACTTATTTCAAGATGTAAATAGTTTTCAAACCTTATTTTTGGGATCCCAATTGTTTAATACTAGAAGTTTTTATTGAGTCAACGCATTTTCAAAGATTACAGCCTTAACTTTTATTAGTCACACTTTTGCTTCAAAACCTCGGGTAGCGAGTCTATTGCACTGTTTCGTCTTAAAACTCACTTAGTAACGGCTCTAAGGAAGTAGGGCGTTACAACTTGGTATCAGAGCGAGCCAAGGTTTATTGGTTCTGGAGATCGACCGAACATGTACGCTCGCTGTCAGTGACAAGCTCAACTCAGGGTTGGTTGGTATGAATGATTAATATGCTTGAATATATGTTTGATTGCTCTGTTTGCCTGCTTATCTATATGGAGCATGAGAAATGAGTTGACATGTGCAGGAGATATCGTTGGGCTGGGCCCTTGACTATTTCATGTTGAGATTAATGCATGCTGAATGACTTTATTATGCATATGGGTGAATATTGGCATAATGGTTAGCATGTTGAGTGTATGTGGTTAATTTTCTGGATTAATTCATTAGTTATATATCTGTTTATTGGCTTGTGTGAAGCGTGGTAAGTATGGATGTACTTAGTGGTGATTAAATTTGGTGGCTAAATGTATGACATTGTGGATTTGACCTATTATATGCTTGTGTGTGCATGATAACTGTGATAAGTTGGATCTAGACGTGGTTTGGTTCAGGGTATGAACCACAGAGTTCAGGAGTTTGGTTAGGTTCGGCAGATGAACTCGTGTTGGTTGTGGGTTCCTAGGAGAGTTTGGGGACCTGATATTGTGTCGGAAGGGGGATTCTAGATATAAGTTGGAGTTGAGATCTCTAGTTATCCCTGAGAGCAGCAGCAAAAGGTCACTAGGGTGTGAGTAAGCTGTGGAGTTTGTTAGTTGAGATGGGATAGAAGCACAGCGGATTCTCTGGGGAGATGGCTGATTTAGAGGTTTTAACAGTAAGGTTACCGGTGATGGTTTACTGTAAGGGATGGACAGTTAAGGGTACTATTTGAAAGGCTTAAGGGGTGTTATCCTCTAGTGTTGAGGAAGGTACGAGTTGGCGAGGAATTTACCAATAGACGAGCGGAGTTAACTTCACCCTTGGTTAAGGGGATGTGATATCCTGATTAGAGGGTTGTGTTAAATGTTGAGGCAGGGAGATGCCTGGAACTGGTACTCGGGCTGAAGTATGGGCTTAATGGGTTGGGAAGAACCTAGATGATGAATGGTTAGAAGAGGTTTTAAAGACATGATTAGAACCGTGGAGACGGGCGGACTTATAAGTCTGGTTTGGACTGTTAGGGGTAACAACAGTGTGGATCAATGGGTTTGGTGAATTAGATAATTCATTCAGGAAGTTATACTGACGGATGTATCCGGAATTGGATGGAGACCCATTTAAGGATATGAGATCTGGAATAGTCTAGGGGATTTGGGCCGCCCTGATATAAGGAATTATCGTATGTATGTGGATGGCGGAGAGGGCCATGATGTCGAGGAACTGATGGTTGATGATTAGGGCATGAGTGCTAGAGCCGCAAGGGCAGTGCTTCCTTTGATGGAATTGGTAAAGATAGACTCGTGATATTCAAGTTAAAAGAACCCCGGGTAGGATTGTGGCTTCTAGTTTGCCAGAAAGAGGGAAAAGTCTGATTGATAAGATGGTACTTGTGTTGATAGGACGCAGCGAGGTCAGATTTTCAATTTTGAGGTAGAAGGACCCCAGTCAGTGCTTGGGCACCTGATTTGAGATTGGAAAGAAGCCTGATGGAAGAGGTAGTTATCAAGTTGGTGATAGGAACTAGGGAGGTTATTTTGTATGCATAAGGGAAAGGATGCCACCTGAGAGGAGGTCAGGTGAGGGCGTGACTTCTGCGTAGAATGACTCAGGATGTTAGGATGGATTTCCCATGGTGAAGGAAACGGAGAACTGGAATGCGTCGATACATTACAAGTTCGAGGCTGAGTCCTTAAGGAGGAGTATTTGACTGACGAGCTTATGCTTTGGGCAAGTAGCGAACTGGAACGACTCGGTGTTGTGAATGCTCTGAGAGGGTGATGGACATAGAGAAGTTGCCTCGATGGTGCCATCTGAGAGGCTGAGGACAGTAATACTTATTGAGAAGGAATTAGAAACCTTGGCAGATGGATTGTTGAGGGTATCATCTGGAGTAGGTAAAGGAGACTGAATGGAAACTGAGCAGACCAGTGGGAAAGTTATGTGGTTATGCACAGAAAGATTTAGGTAATACTTCAAGGTCAGACTACAGGTAGGGTTGGTATAAGGAATGTGGTAAAAGACGGTTTTGGCCGACAGAATAGTCTATTGAAGCAATCGAGGGAATTTGGCCCTGGAGTAACCAGAGTGTTGTACCGCGGGGACTGTTAGCATCGCAGGGTTAGGACGAAAAGTACAAAGGTTGGGAACCAAGGAAAGAGATATTTCAGGAATTTTGTTTTGAACTGAGTAAAGTGTGAGGAGTTGGTAACGAAGATTCTAGATTTGGTTCAAGCTACGGCATCACAGGTAAGTTCTTTAAGTAGAGAATACAAGAATGGTTCAGGCAAGTTCCCTTCAAGTTCACGAGCAGTACATGTGGATTACTCCCAGACGGAAATGGTGAGCAAGTGACTACGCAAAAGACGTTTACACCCAGGAGGCGGAGTCTCAGGTAAGGTCCTGCGGAGTGTTAGTTTGAGTGTCGTCAGGAGTACTCAGATTAGAACTACAAGAAGAAAGGACAGGTATGAGAAGATTTCATCTGAAGTAACAAAGAAGCTAATGAAGAACGTCCGGAAAATTGAAGGCATAACAAGACTGGTAAGCGCGTCACCTATTGCACGAGCATCTCCGGGAGGCAACTACATCAGAGATGAGGAGATCAGTAAAACTCGAGGTTAGACGGACTGAGTGGTGTCAAATCAGAAAGAAATTTAGAAGGCAAGGTATGATTGTTAGTATCTGATAATGCGGGAATATGCGTGTGCTTTGGTTAAGTAAAGAGTGATTTCATAAAGGACCTGATTTATGGTAGGGTTATGGAAATGTGGGAGTGCATCACGAGTTGGGCACGCCCAGGAATAAATTGACGCGAGGATGGATTGAACCTTGCGGGAGACGACAGAATGGATCATGGTGGATACACTTGGAACATTAAGTCGACTGTTGTGTATGGCATAAGGTACTTGAGTGTTGGGTATTAGTAAGAAGGTTAGCGCTGAGACCCAAGTGTGGTGAAAAGTAGCAGACGGATGATCAGTGTTTGAAATCCTCGATTGAGTGTGGGGAGATATAATTGGAGGCGGAACTCCTAGCTGTGAGGCGTGTGTCAGTCGGGGATAGCGCCGTAGATTGTATTGGGGTGGACCAAGCAACGACTGAATTCGGCATAAAGTTAATAGGTAAGGGTTAGCTGGTGAGTGTCACTGAGCTATGGAATCCGAAGTGTTGACTTGAGTTGAAACAGGGAAGGACCCTGTCATGGTGGTACAGTAGGATACCAGGATCGAGTGAAGGATCCAGATAGGATATGGTTTCGAATGAGGATTCCGAATGGACATCATTCCACCTCCTAGGGTACGTTGTACCGGGAGGGTTGAGCGGGTGACAGAGTTTAAGTGATGTGGTAGTGTATCATGGGAATAGACCACATTAGACCTTAAGTAAGGTATTTGAACATGAAAAGTTTAACTCGGTTGTGTGAGTTAATGTTGATTGGGTCGAGTGAACTGGTTTCAGGACGGAGTGTCGATGATATCGAATTGAGATCCTTTAGTAGTTTAAATTTTGGAATGGACTTAGAGAACGAAAAGAACAGAGTGGGATTCGGGGATTATCAGTTAATTGCAAGTGGAATAGCAGTCTGAAAGTTCATCAGACATCTTAAAGAATTGAGCACTGAGTAGGCAAATACTTGAGGTATTAAGGGAAGCGTAATCCCTGATGAGTTAGTCATGGTGGCAGTTGCTGGTGTCTGGTTACTGCAACACGACATAGGACATGTTAAGAGGTGAAGGTTAGTGAATACTACGTTTTGGCATTGGTTCAGAGTGAAAGCCAGACAAGTGGTTGGAATTCTTAAGGCAAGGGTGTCTGCCTATTTGAAAGGGTAAAGAACTTGTGAATGGTTAAATTATGAGGAAATAAAGTTCTGGAAGGAAAGAGTTGCATCTCTGCGTAATAACAGACGAGGATCTGTGAGGTGTTCAGAGAAAGAAGGGAGAGTTCTGACTCTCGATTCAACATAAAATTTCGAAGTTGTACTAAGGGTTAGGCTAGTGGGGCCTACGAGTTGATCCCACCTGGTAGCGGTGATGACTTTTGAGTATCTCTAATAAGGCTTAAGGGCCTTGATTAGCGTGCCAGGACGGCACGATGGGAATTATGTGTGATTTTATGAGTTAAATGCATGGTTATGATTTAAAGCATGTTATTTGACTATTTATTTATCTGAGACGCATGTGTATGTGTATTAGTATGCATGTAGGCCCTGATTGTGTTTGAAGGGCATAATTGTAATTTTAGCCCGCCGAGGGCATATTTGTGATAATTGTATTCCGTGATTTGTACCACGTGAGTGTGGTGTTATTTTGTGATGCACGTGCCGAGACGGTCCTAGAGAGCAATTTAACTTAAGAGTCACAACGGGATTACTATACCCGGCTCGGGAGGAGCCTAGGGGTACCTCGGGAATTTTATGGTTAAGTTGAGATTTAGCGGGTAATGGTTATTGGAGATTTAGTAACCTGGGTAACCATTAGTTACTGCTGAGAGTAACAAGTTCTAGGTAGAAAATGGTAGAAATGAAATAGAAGTAAAAGGACTTAAGTGCCCTTGAGGTTTAGTTGGGAAAGGATAGGCAAGGAGGGGTAAAATGGTCATTTGGTTGGGAATTAGATAAATGGAAGCTGGTTTTATGGGGTACACGGTTTGGGGCTTAACCATTTTGGTCTTGATAGAGTTTGAAGAGAAGAGAAAAGAGAGGGAAAAGCTAGGGCATGAGGAAGAAGAAGAAGAAGAAGAGAAGGAGAAGTTGGAGACCTAGGAGATGAAGGAAGCTTAGGGATGGATTCTCCATATGAGGTAAGGAATTTTATACACATTTAAGGCTTGATTATGTTATGGGTTAAGAATTTGAGTATGGGTTAAGTTTGATGTTTGAGTTTTTATTTTTTTCTGAAATTGAAATCAAGGATGTGGATTTTGGGGATTTGATTGGGTGTTTAGACGTCTTTGGTGATGTTTATGGGTTTTTGGATGGTTTATTTGGAGTCCTGAGTTGGTTTTGGGGCTTGGGTGTGAGTTTGGGTTGATTTGGGTAGGTTTTAGCTCGGAGAAAACCCAGAATTCTGGGTCTGCGAAGGCGTGCCGCGACACAGGTTTTTCGTGCCGCGGCAGGGAGCCTCTGACTGTTGGGTGCCGCGGCACCAGGCTAATTTCAGGGCATCATTTTTAGGCAATTTTAGGCCTTTGCTCCAGTTGTTCGGGGAATGTCTCCGGGGTGTTGTTTTAAGGTTTTAGAGGTCCCGAGAGTGCGGGATTGGTCTCGAGAAGTGGTTTTGGGTTGATTAGTAATGAGGGATATTTCTTGTGTGTTGTGACTAGGTTGTTGGTGAGGCTCGTGCTAGAGGACCGTGCTCGCTGCTTTAGTGCATCAGGAGGCTCGGAATGCAGGTAAGAAAACTATAACACCCGTAGGATAGGGCGTGGCCCATAGTGTGATTGCGGGGCACGGCCCTATATTGCATTACATGTTAGGGTGTAGACTTACATGTATTGATAATTGTATGAATGTTGTTTGATTTATGCTATGTATGATTATAATGAAATGAACGGCAAGGGCCGAGTGCGGCGTAGGCCGGGTACGGCAGCGGAGCCGGAAGTAACACTAAGCACATGGGATGCTTATGGTCAGGGCGGGGCCCGGGACCCAGAGGATATGTGTGAGATCCTTGCGGTGAGGACCGAGACCCTAGGCTTCGGTAAGGCTTCGGGGGCGGCATGGCCGTGTTTGCTTAGTCTAATGGTTGACTTGTTTGTATGTGGATTATCTGTTATGATAAACTGTATGAATTGCATATGTTATGTTATGCATGAGTTTTCTTGCTGGGCTTCGGCTCACGGGTGCTCCGTGTTGCAGGTAGGGCAATGACTGAATCAACCAACCATGAGTACGGAGAGCGTGAAGCGACGCGTACATGTTCGGCCTGCCCGACTGCTTTGGTTGGGGGTTTATTCGAAAATGGCTGTAATAATCTATGATTTTGTAACTGATCAACTGTAAACTTATTTCAAGATGTAAATAGTTTTCAAACCTTATTTTTGGGATCCCAATTGTTTAATACTAGAAGTTTTTATTGAGTCAACGCATTTTCAAAGATTACAGCCTTAACTTTTATTAGTCACACTTTTGCTTCAAAACCTCAGGTAGCGAGTCTATTGCACTGTTTCGTCTTAAAACTCACTTAGTAACGGCTCTAAGGAAGTAGGGCGTTACATCTTCCCCTGGTCGCAAGAAGATATGGTGGGAATTAGTCCGAGTATAATGATTCATAATTTGGACTTGGACAAGAACGGCATACAAAGTCGCAAAAACGTAGGCTTTTGGGGACAGTGCGGTCGGAAGCATTGGAAGAAGAAGTAGCTCGCCTACTTAAATGTAGTTTTATCAGATAAGAAAAGTACCCGATCTAGGCTACTAATCCCGTTTTGGTCCCAAAGCCAAACAAGAAGTGGAAAACTTGCTTTGATTTTTTCGATCTCAACAAAGCTTCTCCCAAGGACTATTTCCAATTACCAGAATTGATCAGTTGGTAGATGCCACAACCGGACATGAGCTCATGTCTTTCATGGATGTGTATTCTGGATAGAACTAGATCGCGATGAACCTTGCAGACCAAGAGCATACCACCTTCATGACTGAGCATAATGTATGCTGCTTCAAAGTTATGCCATTAGGCTTGAAGAACAATGGTGCTACATACCAATGACTTCTCAAAAAAATGTTCTTTAACTAGATCTAGATAAACATGGAGGTGTATGTCGACGATATGGTCGTTAAATAAAAGACTTTCAGTAACCATGTATCCGACTTGGAAGAATGTGTTGGCATAATAAGGAAATATGAGATGAAGTTGAATCCCCAGAAATGCACTTTTGGAGTTTCGTCGAGAAAGTTTCTAGGGTTTATATCACAAGGGGGAAAGAGGCAAATCCAGAGAAAATTAGGTCATTGTTGGAAATGCCTTTTCCTAGGTCGCCTAAGGATGTACAAAGTTTAACTGGAACGGTAGCGGCCTTAAACCGCCTCGTTTCAAAATCCACTGACAAGTGTCTCCCATTCTACAACTTGCTCAGAGGAAACAAGAAGTTCGAATGGACCGAAGAATGCGAACAGGCATTTCATGACCTGAAAGCACATCTAGCTAAACCCCCTGTACCATCAAAATCAACATCCGAGGAATGTCTGTTTCTGTTTCTGGCCATGACGGAAAATGCAGTCAGGGCTGTGTTAGTTCGAGAAGAAAATCAGGCAAAAAAACCCATGTATTATGTGAGTAAAAGACTTCTCGGAGCTGAATCCTAGTATCCATTGATAGAAAGGCTTGCCGGTTGTTCAATCATTTGATAACTAGAGTCATTCTTTGATAAATGATCACTATGGTTCAGACTCAATATAATTTGATTGTTCTGTCTTATTTTTGCTTCAAGGAATCTCATACCATATTTTTAGTCCCATTCTATCCACGTCTTAACCAAGGAACCTTTAAGGTAGGTTTTACAAAAACCTGAAATGTCGAGACGTCTACTAAAATAGGCCATCAAACTCAGCTAGCTCAAACTCAGGCAGCAATAAAGAGTCAAGCCCTTGCGGATTTTGTGGCCAAGTGCACAGTTTTCAAGATGAGCCGATAAGGTAACCAACGCAGGAATTGTGGATAATCTTCATTTATGGATCCTCTAATGAAAACGGATCAGGAACTGAGATAATTTTAATCGCACTTAAGGAGCATCGATTACATATGTCTCTCAGGTTTGGATTCGAAGCATCCAAAAATGAATCTAAATATGAGGCCTTATTCGCTGGGGTAAGAGTGGTGAAGGAGCTCAAAGCAAAGGTAATCCAATGTTCTAGTGATTCTTAGCTCATAGTCAATAAGATATTGGGAGTATACTAAGGTCGCGGTAAGATGGCGGCCAACTTAGTCAATGTTAAGTGCGAGTTATCTGAGTTTGAGTTTAGCTCCGTTAAACAAGTACCCTGAGAGCAGAATTCCAATGCTGATACTCTGGCTCGACTTGCTACAACCAAAGAGGCAGATACACTGAATGAAGGTCCAGTGGAATTGTTTGAAAGCCCGAGTATAACAACAGAAATGGTTGAGGTCGGAATGATTGACATAAAACCGACCTGGACGACCCCCATAGTGGAGTATCTAACAACTAGACAGTTGCCTGACGATTGAAAAGGCACAAGACACTTGTTGTATCAAGCTCTGTGGTATGTTATGGTTGAGGGGGTTCTATATCGACAAGGGCATTCACTACCCCTCCTACGATGTGTTCTGCCCGAGGAAGCACAAATTATTTTGCAAGAAATACACGAAGGCTTCTGCGGAGACCATGCTGGGGGGAAAAACCTGGCTCTAAAGGTACTGAGACAGGGCTATTTTTGACCCACACTGACAAAGGATTCAATCTTGTATGTGCAGAAATGTGACAAATGTGATGCTTCACCATAGTTGCCCAAGCTGCTCCTGTCGAGCTAACCATGATCTCATCCCCTTGACTATTTGCAGTATGGGTAACTGATTTGTTTGGTTCTTTACCAACAGGAAAAGGAGGAGTTCATTATGTTGTTGTCACCATTGATTACTTCACGAAGTGGGTAGAGGCCGAACCTTTGGCAACCATCACCTCAAAGAAAGTCCCGAATTTTGTTGTAAAATATATCATATGTCGACTTGGGCTCCCGAAGAAGATTGTGTTTGACCACGGAACTCAGTTCGATAGCAATCTCTTCACAAACTTTTGTGAAAAATATGGCATAACCAATAGTTTCTCATCGGTAGTATACCCACAAGCCAATTGGTACATCTAGGCCATAAACAAGACCCTGAAGGCAAGCTTGAAGAAACTATTAGATGAAGCCAAGGGACTATGGCCTGAGTAGCTCCTGCAGGTACTCTGGGCCTATCGAACTTCAAATCAAACCTCAATGGGACATACACCATATTCTCTTAACTCTAGGAGTGACCTATGCTCGTGATTGCAGTGCTGGTGACGACCCATAGATAGAAGACCTTTGGTCAAGATCAGAACCATGAGCTGCTTAGTGCATCTCTTGATCTAATCGAGGAAAACAAGAGGCATCACAATTACAGCTCGCCCATTATCAGTAGAAAATCACTCGTTATTTCAATTCGAAGGTAAAAGGATGCAGACTTGGGTTAGGTGATTTGGTTCTCCGAAGGGTGTTTTTGGCATGTAAAGATCCCAAGGATGTTGTCTTAGGACCGAACTAGGAACAACCATAACAGACAGCGGAGAAGACCATAACACACCGTGGAGAACCACAGACCTGGAATGCCCTACACCTCAAGAAATATTATCAGTAATTTTGTTGTCTTTAAAGTTCTTAGAGTTGTTGTTTATGTAAGGATTATCTATAAAAGCTATTTCATTTTAATAAAAATTGCATTATTACGTAATCAATTTTACCATTTTAATTATCGTGGGCTCACTTTGTAAAAGAAACCTAGAACATCTATAAGTTCTGGTTGCTTCGGGGGGCACATAACCAAAGAGAGCTTTTAAAAGAGTTCAGCCTATTCAGATGAAATCTGAAACTTAGAGTTTGGCAAATTTGATTATTCAACGACTTTTTAAAGCTCGGATATTCAAAATTCCGAACACGAACTAAGTTTGAGAAATTTCATAAAATAAAACCCTGGATATAACCAAGTTCGAGGTCTGATTCCTAACAGGTACAAAGCTATTTACTCTATTAAAACACCTAGATACGACCAGCTCTGAGGCCTGATTCCTAACACATAGAATGCTATTAAGCCTACTAAAACTCCTGGATATGACCAGGTTCGAGACCTGACTCCTAATATAACGACTAAAATTCCGTTAGTCGAGCCATCAAAAATCTCGATCTAAAGATAACCCCTAGGAGAACTCGAATAGATCACAGATTAAATATGTATCAAGAAATATATAGTTATCACGAGGAGAAAAAAAAACGTGACCTGAGCCCGAAGGTTATTTTCTTGGTCCCTAGGGAATTAGTTACAAAAGTGTTAAGTAAAAGAAAAAAAAAATATATCACTTAGGTCAATCGACTCGCTCGGTGTAGGTCACTTCCTCCCCATCCGCTTTGGCAATGCAAGAAGCATCGATGGTCTCCGAGGGTTCTTCTGAGAACCGAATCTTGAACTTGGCAAGATAAGGTTCCCAAAACTCGGGCTGCATGAAAGAGAACTTCTAATCCTGGTTGAAAGCCCGGCAATGGTATAGCATCTCCTTCATTCGTTTCGATGACTCTACAATCTCTGACCTCGCCCTCTCAGCCACCTCCTTGGCTTTGGAATCGACCTCATCAAGATTCTTTTTGAGTTCCTCATTCTTGACCAGCAGTTGGTCTAGGCGACGACTCGCTTCAACGACCTGGTTCTTAGCCATCCTTTCGCCTTCCTTTGCAGCTCGCTCGCTCTCTTGGGTGGAAACCAGGGTGGATTTTTCGGAGCTCCTCATCCCTAGCGTTAGTGAAAAAAAACTAATGAGAAAAGAAAAAGAAAAGTTAGAATAATGAGATGGGCTCACAGTGAGATTCATCCCCATGGCAGACTCGAGGACGTCTTCAGGAGTACGGTCCTCCACGGCTCTCAGAACTTTGGCATTGCCTCTATACGCATTGCCAACCATATGGATTTCCATCTCGTATACAGTTCCCCAAATTTCCTCAGGGATCCTTGCCAGGTCTAGTGGCTCAACGGCGATATGAACGATGGGAGCCTTGCCTTGGATCACTTGAGGAACTAAGGGAGGTACATGCCATGGAAGTGGAGGAAGAGCTTGGAGAACAATGACTGTTGTCACTGGAGCTGGGGCTTGAGTCTTTTGTGGCTGCTCTCGAGTGGAGTTGGTACCTTTTCTTTGACTGGAGACTCAATGGATGTCCCAGTCTTGGGAGCATGTTTCTTTGTCAGTCCGGACCTCTTCACCATAGGACCAGCTCCGACGTCGCCAGTCTTAAAGGCACCCCTTATGCCTGAGGCCTCTGGCAAGTCCATCTCTTCGCCTAAAAAAGAACGAGCAGAAGATTCACTTATAAGAGAGAATTAGTAAAAGTAATAAAAGACAAGAACAAGAGTAAGAACCCTACCCTCTGAGCTAGGGGACGAATCTACTACGATCAGCTCGGGGTTATGAGCTGGGCTAGGCATAGCCTCTAAGTCCTGGATTATTGAAGGTGGGGGTGAGTCTAGAATTACTACTTCTTGTGTCCTAAGGGGTTCAAGTCCTTCTTCGGAGTTGGACTCATCTACATACTGCCTAAGACCAAGAGAGAATACACCCTGACGCAAGGAAGACCAGGTTCTACGATTTGTCCCACACTCCTAAAAAATGGAGGACCTAAAAGTGAAAGTGTTATCAACAACAATGGTACATTTGGGATAGCTATGAGCATAGCGTACCACCAAATGATCCACACATGGAAGGAGTGTTGTGTTTAGGTCTGGATCAATAGGATGGCGACTAACGAGCTAGTAGGAGTTGAAGCGAACTAGCCTAAAATTGGCACTAGCCCAATCTAATTCTCTATAGGGATTACCTTGGCCGGAGGGGTCGACTGCTAGCCCAGACGTAGGTCGCTTTGGATCAAGACCATGATCATCTTCAGGAGTTAATCTCTTGCGCACCAGCAATATCATGTCTTCTTCCTCCTCAGTGTCTTCAATGGCTGGCAAGATGCCTTAAGGAAGGAGCTCGAGACTAACTGGAAGTGGACCTCGGGTCCTGAGAGCCAGCGTCTGGCCCTTGCTGATCAAGTTGCAAGCCATAATGTTAGCATCATTGACAATCTGACGGAAGTCCTTCTCCTTTGTATGAAGATGAGACAGTATCTTGTATGGACCCTAATGGTCCCAAATCGCTCTGTCCTCGTGAATATAGCTGCATGAGAAATGAACTCAGTTAGAATAATTAAACAAAAAAAAAGTGAAAGCAATAATAAAGTTCACATACTGAAATCATAAAGTTAGAGGACTAATGAGTTCTTGAACCCATTTGATATAAATTAATAGTCTTTATAAACATTTGGGTGGTTAGGGAGGTCGATGACGGATGATGAGTTGGGGAAGTGAGTGAGGTAATAGAAGTTATCACCTCGCCCATTTTGGTCAGGACTAGCCTTGAGGCAAAAGAAGTACATAATATCTGCCGGGGTGGGGACCTCCTATTCGTGCCTTAGAAATAGATATTTTAACCTCGAGAAAGGTTGATACGCAGTTGGGGGGAGCTGGAATGGAGCCAGTTCGACGTAGTTTAGGAAATCTATGAAGTACTAGACCAATAGGAGGAATGCACCTACCTTTAGGTGCTTATCACTCCAAGCCCCATGGTCATCTTGGAGATGGGTGCAGCTCCGCTCTCCTACCAATGGAGATCGGGCAAGATGGCCATCGACTCCCATCTCAATCCCGTGGCTCAGCTAGACTTTATTAACTTTCCCCTATGTCATTGTCCAAGACACAATGTGCTCAGCCTAGAAGAAAGCGTTGTGGTGAACAACAAGTTCCCTCTCCACCACATGGCCAAAACGAGGAATTGGAGAGTAAGACGCAACCTGCTTGTTTTTTTTCTTGCTCTGAGACGAGGAGCTCACAACATTTTTCTTTGGTAGGGCCATGATTTAGCTCACTTGATGACAAAGCGGACTATTAGTGGTAACCTAAGACAATTACTAGTTATGGCAATAAAGATGTTGAGATCCGTGGGTTTAAGTGGTTTACTTTTGAGATTTTAAATTTTCACGAGGTAAAGATGTCCTAGCATCAACGCGTGGTTCCGCGCGTGGTCCTAGGCCACGTGATTTGAATTCGTGAAACTCCCTGATACTTTGGGATTCGTGTGTCAGACTCGTCACACCCACTACTTTTCTTTTGAAAGTTGTTTAATGCAAAATCGCTTAAGGAACTGTAACCCTTAAGCTACCCGGAACCAAACCTTAAACCGCCTCGGCTTGTACATCCAAACAAGTATTCTAATCGATTTACCAGTGACATTTTCTATATATAACCCAAAAAATTTGCCCAGTTCTATGAATACCTTATTTCTAAACAAGCCTAGTCTTGTTCATTTAGCCTAAATCAAACCCTATTTAAACTCGTACATGACCAGAACATGAAACGATATTGAACAAAGAACATTTTTCGAAGTAAAAAACTCGCTATATAATAAATAAATGAAAAATTCAAGCCAGATGAGGAAATACGTACAATTTATACGTTCGTTCAAAGAGAATGTTGATACGTCTACAAGAAGCTCCTTGAAAGCTTCTGAAAGTCTAAAGGGCGATGAAGGTTTTTGTGAAAAGTTTGAGAGAAAAAAGGGAATTTTTGTTTAAGAATTTTTTTAATGTAAATGTGGTATGGTTCAGGTCTTATCTCCCTATTTATACGTAAACATTGAGATTCAATTCAGGTCATCTGATTGGGATAGCTCGAGATTCAAAGGGTAAGATTATATGAGCCATACTACGACAAAACTTGACCGGACAATTGTCACAGTCCTTCAAACCCGAACGGATGGCAATTACATACAATCATGTGTCCAACACTCGAGTAGTAGGCAGGCACAATTTCACATGGCAGAAGCCTAAAAGCCCCTACTGTGCATGTCAGGAAGTGATAACATCAAGCATGAGCAGGAGCTTGGGGGCAAATGTTGTACCCTAAAAATTATCACGAGTTTAGTTACTCAGCTAGAGGTACAGTTGGCAGATAAATATATGAAAAAAGAAACCAAGTAGAACCTCTGTTTAATAATCATGTGAGCAACTTGAGTTGGGATTTGGCAATACGACATACCGGTTATTAACAAGTCGCCTCTTAGGATAACAATCCAGATAAAGGCATAAAGTGGCCAGATCCCCCTTTGGGCACTCTGAAGTTAATATGAGCGATGGTTTAAATAATCTTTGATCACCAGCTCGATGAAGATAGTTAGCTCATGGAAACCTGGTCAGAACGCATACTAAAGGATCCCGAGAGACTTGGAGGCTTTTTATACTGTCATTAATGCCCAAGCTGTATTGCGCATTTATCATTTATTATCCGAGATAGAAGGATGACATTTTCTTATGCAATAGTATCCCAATTTAATTTTGAATAATCTGTATTAAATATATACCATACTTATGCACATGGCTACCCAAACGTGTCTAGGAAATTCCATTATAAATATCATGGATAATGGACAGAGAAGGGGACGACCTTTCTGTATTACTAAAACTATGCAGAAATTGTGAGAGAAAAGCAATAATATTTTCTCATGGACTAGCTGGATTTTAACAACTAAACCACGTAAAATTGTGTGTGTACAAAAGGGTACTTATAATTTCATTACGGTTTACAAATAAGCGCTAATATCCTTATTAGATTTCTAAATCTATTGTTGGCAGAAAACCGCATCAACACTTATCTATAGAAGTAGCTTGAGACAGAGCCAAAACTTTGTTTTGACGATCCCAAAGGATCTTTTTGACTATATCATAGTTTGAATCTCCCATATCTTTCATTCAGAATTGCTCGGCTAGACATTTCTTTACTTTTGTTATAATCCATGCAAGTAGCTATGGAGAAGAGTATGCAGATGGATTCAAGCATGGTTACAGGAGAAAAACTTTCTTCATAATCTACCCCATCTCTCTGAATGTAACGCTTTGCTAAAAGCCTAGATTTGAAAGTTTCCACTTTCCCATCTGCTCCTATTTTTCTCTTGAATATCCATTTGCAACAAATAGGTTTAACAGTTTTAGGAAGATCTTCAAGAGTCCAGACAGAATTGGAATACATCGATTCCATTTCCAAGTTCATGGCATCTTGCCATTTTTCTTTGTCAGAATCTTCCATTACATATCTGTATGTCAATGGATCATTATTGTTTGTGTCATACACAAGCATCTGAACTTCATGTCCATAGCGAGTTGACTACCTAACAACCCTCCACTACGACGAAGCTCTCTATTGCTCTGACTAGAACTTGTGGTTTCCTTTTGTCGTTGTTCATTGGAAACATGTGGTGATCTTGTTACTTGACCTGAGACTATCTCGTCTAGTTCAAGCTTACTGCGAGGTTTGTGGTTGTTAATATATTCATGTTCAAGAAAAGTAGCATTTGTCGATACAAATATTTTTTTTTTCTTTAGGACTATAAAATATACCACCTCTAGTCTCTTTGGAATACCCACAAGCATCACAGTTCAGTGTGAGGTTCCAGTTTTCCAGCCTTCCTTTCAGCACATGTGTTGGACACCCCCATATACGAAAATTGTGTAAATTAGGCTTAGTACCATTCCATAATTCCAATGTTGTAATTTTGATAGACTTGGAAAGAACGACATTGAATATGTACATTGCACAATGATTGGCATTGCCCCAGAATGACAGCGGCAATGATGAGTAACTCATCATTGATTTAACAATTTCTAATATCTTCTTATTCCCTCTTTCAAAAACACCATTCTGCTGTGGCATTCCTGGTGTAGTGAGTTGAGATTGAATTCCATTCTCACAAAGGTGGTCCTCGAATTCATAATCCAGGTACTCTTCTCCTAGATCAGATCGAAGTACTTTCAGTGATTTACCTAATTGCTTTTAAGCTTCAGCTTAGAATTCTTTAAAATTTCTAAAAGTTTCAGATTTCTTTGACATCAAATATAGTAACCATATCTAGAATATGTAGAACACCAAAAAAATTTTATTTAATTTCATGTTGTATTTTATTATTAATTGTTAAGTGTTAGGAATTTTTTTTAATGTTTCAATTGTTTCATAGAAATTACGTGAATTTAATTTTGCTAATTTTTTTATTTAATTATTCTATTTTAAGAACTTTCTTGAGTTTTTGTTGGGTGCACTAAGGTACATGGGTTGTAAAGATGTACTTGAGCACTTGGGTGTGTGCATGTGCATGGTGAGCATGCATTAGTTTCTGTGCTTAATGTGATTTTTATTCATTTATTATTAGTATAAAAAGAGAAAATAAGAATATAAAGAGGTAAGTAAGAATGTAAACTTGTACCCATTTTTGAAAGTTGGAAATTGGTGAATAAGTGTGAAAGGCCTCACTTGGTCAAGTAGAGAGAGAGAGAGAGAGGGTAGGGAGGTTGACACCTTCCCCTTAATGACTACCATTATCCTAATAGATTTCCATTAAAAAAATGAAGGAAATTCGAATTTGGGACTTACCCTTTTCCCATTGGCTTAGTAGTTAACCCCTTAGAGTTAGGCTTTTGGCGATAAAATGAAAGAGGAGCTCTTACCTTGCCCATTTGATATGATGATTGCTCCATAGAGAGAGAGAGAGAGACAAGAAGAGAGAGCTCGGGAGCTAGAGAGAGAAATAAAGAAAGAAAGAAAGAAAGAGAGGAGGAGAGGGAGAGAAGTCATGGAGGAGAAGGAGAATGCAAGAGGAGCTGTCTCGAAAATCTTTATAGGTGCAAAAACAATTGATTAACTTCGAGGGTTATTTTTTATTTCAATCAAAGGAGGTAGCGGATCCCTAGCATTGTTGTCGTTTGTTGTTATTTTGATTCTTGTTTATGCTATTGATTTAATGATAGTTGTTGTCTTGATTATTTTCTTCGTACATGTGTTGATAATTGTTCTCCATGCCTTTGTTTTTTTGTTAAATCCATAGAAACATGAAAAAAAGTTATGCATGTGGGTTTTGTTTGAGCAGATCCTATAAATTAATTGCTATAGAGATGGGTATTCATGTAAGTACATCATGAATGAGTTTAATGAGATCTTATGTTTATGTTTCCATGATCAATTTGAATCTAATGATTTGTGTAAAAGTATGCAAGGATGTTAATAGATAGATGCTAGGGCTTAAGTTTTAGTTTGGCCTATTTTATGTTAATGTTGTCTCTTAAATAATAATGTAAAAATGCAAAAGATATTTGAGATGTTTGATCATGTGGGTTTCGACATAAGGTCACAATTGGTGTTTGATTATTGATGTTTATTTTAAATTATTTGTTCTACCAATTGTTTGTGCTTTGCAATAGAAACATGGGTTTAGGGTTTCGACCTAGGTGTTCTTAAAATGAATAGAGGGAACTTTTTTTTCTCCTTGATGTTATTTTAAATCCATTTACTATTATATGTCTATTTGTAATTGTAACGCCCTGGATAGCCAAGACCGCTACACTGTGTACTTATAAAGGTGCAAGACTTGCTAATCAAGTCATTATTTTAAAAACGTGTCACTAAACATGTATGAGCTAGGGTTAAAAAGGTTTTAGTCTCAAAAGTTTCATTATATATAATTAAGCAGTTATATACACAGGATCCCAAAAGAAACAGAGTTTAAAAGTTGGATTACAGACTTACAAAATAATACAAACAACTGTTAGCCATACTAAGGCAAAATGAACAATTTCTGGGTCTCGTGTCCCTGTCTAAACCTCAACCGTGGCGGCTGAGCAGCTGGCCATGTACATTTCGCTTGTAAAGCTCTCCTAATCAAGGTTGATCAAGTTTTCCCTTGCCTTTACCTGCACCACGTAGCACCCGTGAGCCAAGGCCGAGCAAGAAAACATGTGCAACACAAATAGTAATAACAGATAGTAAATTCACTAAGCATGAACTCTCATCAAATAATCCACACTAATCATTAAGCATATATTCAGAATCAAGGATGCAATCAATCACTTATAACATTCATATCACATAATAATCAGGGCCGACAACTTAGGTCGCACCCTTTGTTTATCCCACTGACTCCGACCCGCTTAAACCGAGCTCAGTGCATATTAAGCTGTCCTCGGCTAGCAGTGCCCAAGCCGCGCCCTGTATGCTAGTGTAACCCTTGGCTCCCTGAGGTTGTTGGTTCACTAAATAGCTTGCATAGCATAATACCATATTTTCAAGCATACACAATAGGGAACCCTTAGTCCCATTACATGTATTCAACCAGGTGCAGTTTTCTTACCTTTGATCTTTGCGGTTACTGATTACGAGCAATGCTTCTCAAGCACGTTCCGTTCCCGAGCCCTAGCTTTTATCACCTAGTCACAACCAAGATGTAGGGTTCCATTAATATTCAAATAATGGTTTCCGGACGCAATACTAACTTTCGGGAATTCGAATTCCACCAAGCACGGTGATGAAATCGATCCCGAGCACTCTAAGCTAGATTCACGTGCTTTAAAACCCTAAATGTTCAAGTGTGCACCTAAGGTCTGCGGCCCTGCCCTCAAAATAGAACCAAGGGCATGCCTGAAAGAAACATGTGCCGCGGCCCTTGCCTTGGGCGCCGTGGCGCTCACCCTTGGTCGAGCCCTCCTGGCTCATCTTCATCCTAGGGCTGCAGCGCTCTAGAACAGAGTCGCGGCCCTTCCCTTTGAACTCAAAAATCCCTCCATTTCCAAGCTTAAAACCTTACCAAAAATCATGCCAAAGTTCTTTGTTTCAACAACAATTAATCCCAACATTTTTACAACAACTCTAACAGCACAATTCAACAGAAAAACCCAGCCTAAACTCATAGAAATCTCATCTTAAATTTCTGAAACTCAAGAACTTCAAACACTAAAACCAGCCATGCAAAACTCGAATTTAAGCCTCTAAATCATGAATTATAACTTACCTCTTCAGCTGAGCTCCTTCCCTAAGCAGAATCCCTGTTAATTCCCAAGTTTTCCAGCTCCAATTCAACCTTAAACATTAATATCACAATCACCTCATTACTCAGCCAAAAGCTCAAAGTTTCTAACTTCAAAACACAGTTTAATTCTTACCTTAGCCTTGAATCAATGTTCCCTGGATAATCATTGAGCTAGCCTCTAATCCCCCTCTGAATTCTTCTAAAATCCCAGCTCAAATTCCAGCTATTTCTCCAAAATTCCCAGTGTTCCTTGTGTTTCCTTCTTAGTTTCCTTGAGAGAGAGAGAAAAGAGCTGAGAATAAAGGGTCGGTCTAATTTTCTGTCTACTGTTTTCCTTAAGCTTTAGCCTAATCTTATTCTGTTAAGTCAATCCCGAGGCTCGGGGTGCCGGAAACGTCCCCGAGGGCAAAACGGTAAAATTCCCCAATATTCCCGCCTAAACTTCCTAACCTCAAATATATCTCCATATATTTATTTTCACAACCCGATAGTCTAAATAACTACCTGATACGTAAAATACCCCTGACTTATCAAAAGTCAATTGTTAAGCCCTGTTGTGACTTTTCCCCGCTATCTAGCCCTAGGATCGCCTCGATTCGTGCTCTGCAGACCTACCCACATAATAATGTGGTTCTCACAATACCATATATATCACATTAACACCAATATAATCATACAAGAATTTTAATCATACAATTATGCATTTAAATCAGTAAAGTCATTCAAATCACATTTAACCCAATAATGCCCTACCGGCACACTAATCAAGGCCCTCAAGCCTCATTAGCGAATTTGGGGTGGTTACAGTAATATTTTTGAAGATAGGGCTAGGTGGATTTTGGCTTTATGAGTATGGTACGATATAGAGTGGTTTGATTTTGTGTTGAATAATTTGCATGCTAAATTTTCATATCAAACTGCTTAAAATGTAAAACCATGATAAGTTAATTTGTTAAATTGTTGTAAAAGATTTTAAATATTTGTTAGTATTCTAGGTGGATTTATGCTTGCTGAATTTTGTTGACTCTAAATTGGTAATTTGTGAATTAGTTGGTGAAAAAGCAAACTATGACAGAAAATGCATATTTAAAAAACCAAGACAACAAAAAGAGTAGTTTTTTCATATGTTAATGGGGTTTTTATCTAATTAAACACATGCAGTTTTTTTTATATATTTTGTGAAAGAAATATGGTTTTAATTCAATTATGTGGGTTTAAATAAATAAAATACTTGCTGGAATTTTTGGTTTAATTGGGAGAAAATGTCTTTTAAATAAAATAACTAAAGCATGTGTTCGAATAAATTAAATCTTAGACTATGTATATGGTAAATGTAATTTTTCCACACTTTACATATGCATTTTTCTCATTTATATTTATGCAGATTTTTTTTAAATAATTAAGTTAAAATTATTTTCTAAAGATGATCTAGTAATTTATTTCATAATTATAAGTAATTACAAAATTTTGTAACATTCTCTTAAATTTTATTAAGTAATAAATGGGATTATTATTTTATGCACACTAAAACTAAGAAAATTATTTTAATTAGTTAAAATTTTATAATAAAATTTATTAATTACCAATATGTGATTTAAAGGAATAATGTAGTAGTAATTAAGTCGCAAATTATTTTATACTTGCTGAATTTTTTTGAAATTGACAAAAAAATAAATGAGCAAATAATTCCAACTTCACTGCTAGTTTTATGAACCGTCCCACATATTCATGTTACATGCAAGTTCTCTTTTACACTCAAATATATGTTATTTAATGAAATTCATGGTTCCTGACTTGAAATCATTGAGAATTCCTTAGTAGAATTGACATTATTCTTTTATGAATTTATGTGACGTTGTTGTATGAATAGAGTTGTGGTGCAACTTGTGCCATGTGTGCATGACCCATGCACACGTTGTTGGGTGTGTGTAATCTTACTTGATATTAAAAACGAACGTTTAATTGTGATTCTAGGCTTGTTGTGAAGTAACCCGCACTTTACTTTTGGGTGGACTTGAGGTAAGGAAGTTAGCTAGAATTTATATGAATTATGTTATGAAAAGTATACAGTGATATGATTGGAAGAATTATGGTGTTATGGAAAGTATGAGCTAGGGTAACCTAAAGTGTTATGAAAAGTACAAATTATTATGTTATGATATGAGTTGTGAATGTTTTCTTGTATGTTGTATGAAAGGTAGTAGGTTGTTAGCGTACTGAACGCGACACAATAAAGAAGTTACTAAGGATATGACTTAACTCATAGGGCGGACACGCCGAGGTTTTTCGAGGACCTAGGATCATGTTTACCTTATAGAGGAGGTCTTACCCGTTTATGTTTTTGCTAGTTACTTAATGATGTGACATGGAAAATAGGGGTGGCCTGATCACATGGTGTATGAATATGTTATAATTACAATATGTATTTCCATGAGTTTACGATACAAATTTACTTTTCTTGAAAATTCTTGCATTTGTTTGTACTTCCAGACTGGGCTTTTAGCTCACTCCTAACTTTACCCTTTTCATGTAGGCAATAGGGTTTCTCCTCGGCACACACAGTTATCTGGGAGGTTCTGATGTCTAGGCATGTGTGACGCGAGGTGTCCTATGAATGAATAATAATCAAGATGAGCGCCAAGAATAATTGAGAACTTATGTTATGGTTTATGTTTCAAACTACCTTGTTCATGCAACGTAAAGACTGAAATGAAGTTCCTAGTAAATCCAATAATAAAATAAACATTGTCTAAAATAAGAAATTTATTTTTATCAAATTCCAGACGAACTGTTACAACTGCTTTGGTAGAGACAACCTAATCACTGCCAACTCTCATAGTTACCTCCTCATTAGCAAGTTCCCTCGAAGAACTAAGAGTCTGTAAAGAACAACAAACATTGTTAGTGGCACCAGAATCAACAATTCAGGATGATGTATCATCTTCTACTAAACAGGCTTATAAAAAGAGTAAATCATATTTACCTTCATTTCTTTTAGGTCTAAGAGATAATTAGGATTGTTTCTCTTCCAATGATCCTCAACTCGACAATGAAAGCATGTCGCTTTTGGGTTACTTTTTCTTGGAAGTTTTGTTATCTTTGTTCTCCTTGCCTTTGGATGAATTTTTAGGCTTCCTTTCCTCTTTGTCATTGTCCTGTCATGGGATTTCATTCTCTTCTTATTTTTCCCTTTTGAAGAGGAAAGTTTAGAATAAACAACATCTACTTCTTCTACTTTTGAATTACTCTTATTCAGTGATTCAAAAGTCTAAAACCCATTTAACAGCTGGGTCATATTGTACTCCAACTTGTTCATAACATAGTTGGTATTAAACGTGGAAAAAGATGGAATGAGTGATTCAAGTACCAGACTAACTTGAGTTCTCTCATCAATGGTTGCTCCATGGACTTCCGCATCATTCATTGTATTGATCATATTTAGAACATGTTCTCTGACAGTAACTCCTTTCTTCATTTTCATGTTCATGTATGTTCTAGTAGCATCATGTATGCGTTAATCAAACTGTTGTCGAAACAAAGCTTTAAGAGACTCCCATATCTCATATGCAGTCTTCATGTCTTCACGCTTTTTTTCTGAGTACATCACTCATACTAGCAAGCATGTAACACTTAACCTTGTTGATGGATAAAATCCAGACATCATTCTTCTCCCTAGCAGTTTTAGGAGCAGTGGCCGCAGGGACCTCAGGATATTCCTTAGTAAAGACAAACTTGTGGTTCTCATAGATCAAAACAATGTTCATATTTGATTTCCATTTCATAAAATTATCACCAGTATCTTTCTCGTTTGCAGCTAAAACAATAATAGGGTTTGAATTTATCATTGCTGAAATAAATAAATAAAACAAAAATAAATTTAGCATATATTATGAATATCAACAAATTTTGGAATCATAAATATGATGCATGAATGCAACAAATTTAAATAGCACATAAAAACAATTATTACTAATTTAACGATAAATTAATTTAAAAATTAATGAACCAGCCTTAGGGTGGGGCAAACTAATCTTAAATTAATTTTGAGACATTTCTCAAATTCATAAGGGAAAACTTAAAATCCACTGTTTTCCCTTTTGACTTACAAACAACCGCTAGTTTGGTCAAGATTAATTAGTTTGCTTGAAAGCATATTTAAGTTTTGTGAGTGTAACCCATTATTTTAGATTGATCACTTAACTCAAGTGTGTGCCTTAGGGTCAGACAAATTTGAAATACATCATCAATGCTATTCTATAGAGAAGTTAACCGTGAATAATAACACAGTCAGAAACCTTCCTTATGAGAATGCAAACAAAGGCGCCTCGAGGCCCATTCCATGAAACATCTGTGTTAACTAATAATGGAGACCATAGGAGTTTTTGTTATTACCCCTTCTCGCACTCAATATTTTAGAATATGAGTTGTCTCAAAACATCTTTTTAATTAGTTAAATTAATCAAACTAATTTACCAAATGATATTCTAATAATTACTAATCTCATCAAGCATTTAAATCATTAAACAAGATTTAATCATCTTACTAAATAGGCCATTAAACTATCTAGTCAATAAATGATCTTATTATTAAGAATATTATTTGCATATCTAATAAAATTAATTATCAAATAGGTCTTCAAATTAACACTTGAAATTAATTTACCGCTTTGTTTTAGATTAATCTAGATTAATTACATGATTCATTTAATGCACATAATCGATGAGGACATTCCTAATTCAAACATTTTTCTACTCGATATGAGATGTATGCTAGAATTAGATGTATTGTGTGTGGTAATATGAATGGCATGTTATAATGCATGACAATGTTATTAAACCCTTTTATTACATTCAAACATTTCAATAAATAAATAAATAAAATAATTAATAAGTAAATAAATGTGATTCGGGTGTTTTGGTTAATTCTAGAAAAATTACAACACTTACAATAATTTACAAAATATATAAAAATAAAACCAACGCATCATGTAGAATCTCCATCTCCATCTTTTAGTCCTTCTATTATTTTTATGCCATCTAGCTCATTTTGAATTATAAATGACTTCAATAATTTTAAACAAGCTTTTAAAATATTGACCTTGGCTAATAAAAGCCCAATAGGTCATTTAGCTCCAATTTGAACATGGGCCACATAATTCACACTTTAATTAGTATTTTAAAACTCCAATTAACAATTTAGGACAAGAACACAAATTCAAGGAAACCAAAAATCAATCTAGGGCTCTAGTAAGGAGCAAAATGAGTTAGGGTTGGCAATTTTGGGCTTGGGTTGGCGGGGTGGCTCAAGAGCCACCGATGCACCAAGTTTCCAAGGCAGGTGCACTGCAGAGGTGAGGGGAACCTAGAGCACAAAGGCACGATGGCCCAGGCACACAATGGCGCAGGGAGACAGGTCTGTAGGTGCGTGGGGTGTAGGGAGCTGGGCAAGCAAGGGATCGATTAGAGGCTCGGGCGTAGGTGCGCCTGGTGCGCACATTGCAGAGGCACCTGGGTGCTGGGCAGTAGGTGCCTAGAGGGTCTCGCTAGTCTTGGGGCTTGGGGGTTGGGATTACATCTTTTTGCAAATGATTTTAAATGCAGAAAATAAAATTACAGAAAAATAAAATTACATAAAATTACAATTTTGTAGATCTAGAAAAATAATAACAATTCATAAACTCAAAACACCATATAATTAATGACTCTTAAGAACAGACATTCAACAAAATAAACATCCATCCATTCATTACATATTACAATAATATGAGAATGCATATTATACCCACATAGTATCTAATTCATGTAAATATTAATGATTGTTCTTGTACAAATTGTTGGTAATTGGTTTACCATGTGCGCAGTGATAAGCACGAGGTGTTGGGCCCATAGATTTTAAAAAAAATTATTTAAACAAACTTTAAATAATCAGATCCATTAACATGAAAAACATTAATCATAGAGAAATAACAGACTAGGATTTACCAGGTGAAGAACTATCAAGAATCCTCGCTATCTTTTTGTATCCCCAACAAAGATCCAATCTAAAGAACTTCTTGAAAATACTTAGACCAAGATCTTCCAAGATGTATCTCTACACCTCAAGACGTGTGTGGGCAGGCAGAGTAGTTGTAATGCCCTACTTCCTTAGAGCAATTTCTATGTGAGTTAAAAAAGGTGCCATTAGATCGCTAATCGAAGTTTTAGGTTAAAAGTGTGACTAAACTAAAGTTAAACTTGTTTAAAGATATTAAGTATAAAACATTTGGTTAATCATTGAAATCTTGGAAAGTTTTATAGTTGGGATCCCAAAATACATTAGAGATCAAAATATACACATGGTCGACTTAGGCGACAAAACAACTATTACAGTACATTTTCTCAAAAATAACCCTGGTCGTGGAACCAGGCAGACCGAACATGTACTCGTCGCTCCACTCTATCTATACTCATGGTTGCTCGACCTTTCCCTTGCCCTTACCTACACCATAGAGCACCCGTGAGTCAAAGCCCAGCAATAAAGCTTAACATGAAACATAAAACATATGCATAACTATTCACATCATACAACAAAACAACCAACAGGCTAAAAACATAGCGGCCAACGACGTCCCAGCCACTTTACAAGGCCCTGGGTTCGCAATCTTAACCGAGAGGGTGGCTCCAGCACCCTAGGAGGGTCTCGCCCTATGGTCTATACTCAGCGTGCTCAATGCCCACCACTACAAAAAAGGTTTTTCCCTGCGGTTTTTTTACTTGATACACTACGATTTTCGAGAGTAATGAAAAGCGGAGTGTATTCGACCGCAGAGAAAAGTGGTACATGAACCACGGAGAAAAGCCACACTTTTCTCTGTGGTTGTGATAAGCCAATCGCGGAGAAAAGCGACTTTTCTCTGCGGTTGGGTTATCACAACCGCAGAGAAAAGTGATTTTTCTCTGCGGTTGCCTTATCAAAACCGCAGAGAAAAGTGGGTTTTCATAAAACAAAAATTTCAATTTCGATTTTATATAATTATTTTGAATACTAATTAAATACATTTTTATAATTACAACCTAGCCTTTTAAATAAAAAAAAATTAATTTTCAATTTTAATTATATATAATTATTTTCAATAGTATAACGTAATTTGTTAAATTGTTATATATACATTTCATAACTAATACAAAATAACTGGCTAGTAATGAATCAATGACTTTAATCTTTCTAACCAATATAAGTTACCACTTTGATCTTACATACATATGAAAACTTAGATTTCATAAATAAATGCCATTAATCTTGCTAACCAATCACTTTGTAGTAGTAGTAGATCCTCTTTGACATTGTATTCCTTTTTGTCAAACCACTGCGAAATTGAAAAGTTAATATAGATTAGATAATTAAATACTATATCTTGTTTTTCTTAAGCAAAAAAGAGTTTAAAATATAACATACTTTTTTCATGATAACTTTTGTCGGATTCGGTGCATTTACAAGATCATAAATGTATCTTAGTACATAATAACCACATTCATGACTTTTAGGTTGTTTTGGACAAGAACCTCTCAGCAATTTTGTAAATGTGCCGATGTATTCATTTTCCAAACATTGTGCATATGCTCTACAAAATTTTAAATTAATTAAAAACATATTATACTCTCAACTTTTAAAAATTAACTTACATTAAAATTGAAGAAGTTACTTTTCCATAACCTCAGATTTATGAATTTTTAAAGGGTCAAAAATTATGGTCATCCCCCGCATCATGACGAGCACCAACATCCAATGTCGACTAAAACAATAATAAATTCTGATTATTATAAAATTAAAATTCAACCATAGTAGTGATAATATTTAAGTAGTTCGTTCTTACTCAACAATCCAAGGAATGAAATATATTTGGCCTCGTCTATCCATAGTCATCATCCATTTGCCTATAAGATCCATCGCATAATTTTTACTTTCATCATTGCCAATAGAAAGATGTTCGGTGTCAAAAAATTTGTATAATTGTTGTGAATTTGGGTGCATGCTTTCCCAAATGCATCTGGAGAAGCAATCATTCATATTACATTTTCAATTAATAAATTAATATCGTAAAAAAAAATTGGGCAGAGTTTCCTCTGTTTCTATAGCATATCCAAAATTATTAGTACTTATAAATTCAATTCAAACAAAACATACAACAAACAACATGCATGTTCTCAACCATAAGCCACCGCAGCACACAAAATTCGTAGAACCTACTTGACTAAGACACACATGTTCTTAACCTTCTGTTATCTCCGCAGCACACAATTTCATCTCAGAACTTACTTCACTATGGATGAATATCTAATATATTAAAACTCCTCTAATAGTTTGTAAAGACATAATGGATTGAGTTCAATTTGAATTGATACATACCTCATACCAAACAACATAGCTGAGGATCCATATTATCCACGGAGGTTGCTTGATAAACGTCTTCCGAAGTGATGAAGACAGCCTCGCGTTCTCCTATAAACTCCAGGTCAACGGGAACTTGTACAACCCCATCTATTCCTTTAATGGAATAATACTCCTTCACTATAAATTTTAGACTCGGATCAATTTTGTCCCATTGGTTATCTGTTACCCAATTTGAAGGTTCTAGTTGAGTTATTTCAGCGGGGATGACTACGTGAGATCAAACTAATGATAAATGGGGGCATGGTGATAGGGATTTGTGTTTAGATGAAGATGGACCCTACATAATAGCATTTAACATATCAATATACTGTACCCATTTAAAAATAAAATTTAAATATCTAAGCGAATAATTTTATACCTTACAAGTCACAATTAAATTTTTTGGCCAAGGCAGGATTGTGTCTCGTGCGTCCCCAACATATCGTATGTTACCAAAAGGGAATAGGGATCTCAACTTCTTCTTGTAAGACATCTATAAGCCAAACCCTCGCAACTGAATCATCAAGTACATTTCCATGGATGGTAATTTGGCTACCCATGTTGGGTACAATGATTACACCCTTAGCCACTACATTGTCAATATTATTAGAACACAAATGAACTTCATATCTCGACGGTGGCGGAGACTCATATATTGATGATCCATCATCTTCATCAAAAGGATAGTCTTCAGTTTGATGAAAATGATCATCTGCGTTGGGGGCAGGTTGATAGACTTCATCACTTGTATTCTCATAATATTGTCCCTCATCATTTGTATTCTCATAATATTGTCCCTCATCATTTTTATTCTCATAATATTGTCCCTCATCAAATTGTCCTTCATCATAGTATCCACACTCATCATTTTCCTCATTATATTCTTCATTTTGAGCTAATTCCTCTTCTGTCCTAAACTTATGTCTTTTTAGCTCTTCAATCTTAGCTTTTAGTCGAGCAATCTCCTCTTTTGCAGTCATTGTTTTATGTTTTTTTCCAAACATTTTGGAAACGGTCGCAGTGAACCTACAAAATAATCAATAAAGTCCATCAATAAACCAATCTAAATAATTCTTAAAAGAAAACAACTATTATAAAGTATCATACCCGCCAGCTCGAACACGACCTGGGTGTTCTGGTGTCCCTAATGCTTGAGTCAATATGTCATCTCGACCCTGAGCTGTAATTTCGCGACGACTCAATTTTTCTTTGACGTCCTCCTAGTCAAGATATTGTTTGGTTAAATTAGTTTATATAAATAAAAACAATATATTGACTATAAGACCTTAGAAAACTTATTATCTTTTCGGCAATCTATCAGTCCAGCTCTGTCACGAGAACTTTATTTTTTTCACGCGATCTAAGCCAAACTTGATACCTCTCTGGATTTTGAATATTTCGTTCTTTTTTCTGCAATGTACAAGATAATTATAATTATATGTTGCGATAATATCAACCATTATTTAAACTTTAATATCAATTATACTAACCAAATATTCTCTTATATTATCTATTCCTCTACGAGAGGTTCGATGCATTGACTTCATTAGTAATGCACGTGCAATTTGTTCTTGATGCAATTTTGGAAACTCTGGACTTAGATGACTAGATACAAATTTTAACCATTCTCTCTCCTCAATTATATCACTATACTTCTTCGGGGAAATTTGAGTTCTTCCATCATACCCATTTCAACCAAAGGGTTGATGTGCTCGGTAGTGAGCTCACTTTTAAAATCTCTCATTATTTGACCAGCTTTTTTCAAAATCTCACATTTGAAGGTTTGAGGATTGTTGTGACCACCCTGAGAATATAATTAAGAAAAGTAATTATTAAATTTGGATATCACACTGAAATGAATAAATATCATAATGATAATTTCTTACAATGATATCCTCCCATAGACCGTCTTTCAAATCTTGTGGGACCTTCCTCCAATCCCCTGAGTTGATAGAAATCATGGCTTGTACTCTAGATCCAAGATATGATATCATGTTTGTATACACATCACCTATTGGTTGTCCCAAATCGTTCCATTCAAGATTTTTCTTGATTCCTTTGGCTTTTTGTTGGGTCATGTAATTCGTTCTTGTTTTACCACGACCCTGATGTTTCTCTTTGTCATCCCTTTTATCTGCCATCTACAACACACAAATTAATAATCACAACTGTTAATGCATTATACAAATAAATAATCACAAGTATTAATGAATTATATAACTTACTAAACATGTTTTCCTCTTTTTCTTATTTTATTTTTGGTCGATTCACAATCGACCATATTCTTTGTTCGATGTCGTTTCTAAGATAATCATGATCATCGGTATCGCTATCATTATCATTATCCTGAATATTCTCAACTTGTTCATGTATTGGTTGTCCAACAATGAAACAGTCATGATATAAATCATAATTTTTCATCATAATCTTCTTTTTCTGAGAACTTCTGCTCGGGAACTGATAAAATGATGGACCATTTATCATTGACTAGATCAAGTATATAAAACACTTGTTTTGCTTGGGCAGCCATGATAAAAGGATCGTTCTTGTTTCCCTTCTTGCTTAAATCAACCAGAGTGAATCCAAGTTCTTCAGTTTTAACGCTAGTATTGTTGTCTACCTAAGAACATTTAAGAAGAGGAATACGAAATAATGAATAATATAGCTCCCATATTTCTGCAACAATCACATAGTATGTCATTGTGCCTGAAATTGGGTTATTATCTTTTGCATTGGAAAAATGTATAGCTTCTGCAACTACACTTACTCCACTATTTTGAACTAGCCGAGCATCATCTCTTGACTTAGTATGAAATTGTTTTCCTTCGACAATGTAAGCTTGATGCTTTATTACATCAATACTTGCTCCAAGAGATATGCGCTTCAACTCAGTCGACAGTCCATGATTTTTTTCTCCCAACTTCGCCAAAATTGTATTCTTCAGCCACTCGCAAATTTTTTTATTATGCTCATCTATAACCCATTTTTGTTTATTGTTAAGCGTGTTTGGAATCATCGACTGTAATAATTCTATGTGATCACTGAAACAAAAAAGAAATAACAAAAAGAAAATGACTACTCTAATATATATGATTGAAATATATTATCTACTTACATTATATATGATTGAATCTCAGGGTTATTTTGCAACACAACTAATTGAGCTTGATCTAATTCTGATTGCCTCAACCCTACTCATGTATTCTGAGCAAAATTCTACTGCCTCTTTCAATATATAACATTCAACCATACTAGCTTCAGGATGATAATGATTACGCACATAACTTTTTAACAACTTCATACTTCTTTCAAATGGATACATCCATCTCGCCAAAACTAGTCCACACAACTTGGCCTCCCTTACTAGATGAACCATTAAATGTATCATAATGTCAAAGAAGGATGGCGGAAAAAACATTTCAAGGTTGCATAGAGTTTCCACTATCTTACCATGCAATGCATCCAATTTTTTCATTTCTAATTCTTTTCCGCATAAATGATTGAAGAATATGCAAACATTCGTCAAACAATCTCGAACTTTTTTCGGTAATACTGACCGAATAGCAATCGGAAGTAATTGTTGCATCAACATATGACAGTCATGTGATTTCATACCCATCAGCTTCAAATCTCCCATGGATACCAAGTTTCGAATGTTGGATGAATAGCCATCAAGCACTTTCATCTCTGCAAATGATTTACATACAACTTTTTTCTCTTCTCTGGACAACGTGAAACAAGCAGGAGGTAAATATGTGCGTTTACCTTTCTGTTCAGGAGCTAAATCAGTTCGTATACCCATTTCAACAAGATCTAAACAACTAGTTAAACCATCCTTAGTTTTACCGGGAATATCAGGTAATACCTATAATACTTTCGCACACATTTTTTTCTATATGCATGACATCCAAACAATGTCGAACAAGTAAATCTTTCCAGTAAGGGAGACGAAAAAAAATTGTTTTCCTTTGGAAACATCAATTTACTTTCTTATTTTTCTGCATTTTTCCATACTTGAAATAAATTTTCTCTACTTCTTTAAGAATTTTTTTCCCCGAAAGTGGCAAAGGAGCAACACCTTGTTCTTTATCACCATCAAATGCTTTTTTTTTTTCCCTATAATGATGATTTAGGGGCAAATATCGACTATGACCCATATAACAAATTTTGTGCCCATTCGACAGAAGAATAGCCCTTTTGTTAGTGCAACATATTGGACATCCCTGGTAACCTTTTGTGCTTAACCTTGATAAATTACCATAAGCTGGGAAATCATTAACAGTCCACAACAAAATAACTTTAAAGTTAAAGACTTCTTTCTTAAAATCGTCATATGCCTCAACACCATTTTTCATACAAATCATCAATTAATGGTGCCAAATAAACATATATAACGTGTCCTGGTCGTTTTGGGCCTGAAATCATTAACGTGAGCATCAAAAACTTTCTTCTCATCACAAACGACGGAGGAAGATTGTACATAACAAGGAAGACAGGTCACGAACTATGCCTACTACTTAGAGATTTATGTGGATGTACACCATCGGCAGCTAGACCTAGACGAAGATGTCTTGCTTCAGTTTTAAATACAAGATTTAAGTTATTAACTTTTTTCCAAGCCTGCGAATCTGCAGGATGTCGAAGTTTACCATCTTTCACTCGACTAGTCTCATGCCATATTAAGTTTTCAGAGTGTTCTGCACTCCGATATAATCGCTTAAGTCGTGGAATCAAAGGCAAGTACCACATCACTTTTTGAGGAATAATTTTCCTAATCTCTTTACTCTTGTTAGGTTTGTAGCAGGGTGAATCACATTCTGGGCAAGTGTCCATGTCTGCATACTCTTTACGATATAACACACAATTGTTCGGACATGCATGGATCTTCTCATACTTCAAGCCTATGCAATTTAAAGTTTTCTTCACTTCATAAGTAGACTCAGGGAAGCAATTATCTGACGACAAAATCTCTTTAAAAGCAGCTAAAAATTGACTAAAACATTTATCGCTAACTCCATTTTCTGCTTTTATGTTGTAAAATTTTACCATCGTTGGTAATCTTTGTTTCGGACAACCATTGAATAATGGTTTATCTGTATCTCTAACCAATTTAGCAAATTTTGAAGGATCGTCAACAAACTGTTCTTGTGCTTCATCGAGCAATTCCATAGGATGATCGTCAAAATCACTATAACCCAAATCATCAATCCCTCACCTCCCGAATGGATATGGATTATTATTTTTCAATGATTTATCATGCCAATACCATGTAGGATAACTTGTATCAAATCCCCAAAAAAATACATGATTTTTTATCATGGTAATATTTCCTTTTGATCCATTACCAGAATCTATACATAGACATTGAATTCTTTCCGGATCACTACAATTTGTTTGGAAAAATTCTAAAAATCGGTTGAATCCGTCTTGAAATTGTTGTGTTTCTCTATTCTCAAGAATCCATGACATATCCATAATGATAATATCTACCTAATTCCTAAGTCGATAATGAAAAGAAAATTAATATTGTAATTGAAAAAATTATGTTCAATTAATAAATTATAAAATGAAATGGGCAGAGTTTCATTTATTTCTATAACATATCCAAAATTCATATGTATTTACTATTTCAACATAAACAAAAACATAATTATTACATATATTAACTTATAAAACATGTTCAATTAATATCATAAAAAAAAAATTGGGCAAAGTTTCCTCTGTATTTATAACATATCCCAAGTTATCTACCTATAAATTCACATCAAACAAAACATATAACAAACAACATGCATGTTC
This sequence comes from Humulus lupulus, assembly GCF_963169125.1. Classification (NCBI taxonomy): domain Eukaryota; kingdom Viridiplantae; phylum Streptophyta; class Magnoliopsida; order Rosales; family Cannabaceae; genus Humulus; species Humulus lupulus. Next base: position 167,858,869 of record NC_084795.1, read on the forward strand.
TCAACCATAAGTCACTGCAACACACACATAATTTGCAGAATCTACTTCACTAAGACACACATGTTATCAATCATCTGTTATCTCCACAACACCCAATTTTATCCTAGAACCTACTTCACTACAGATGAATATCTAATATATTCAAACTACTCTAACAATAGTTTCTAAATATAAAAAATAAAAATAAAAAAATTAAGTAGTAATTATTACTCACCTTCAAAATTAATCTTCAACAATTTCAACACACCTCACACTCAAACAAATATTTCCTACAATAAAAATTTAAACATTAGTAAATATATGGTAATTGAATTGATCCTAAAATAATATAATTAACAAAAATATACTTTAAAAAAACCATTACCTAAATAATATACAAAATTATGTAAGCAATAATATTTTAATATAAAAAATTATGTAAACAACATTATTATAAATAAAATAATACAAAAAATACCCTAAAACTGAAATATACATTAAAAAAATCAAGTTTTAGTGATCAATACATGTTTTAAACAATGAAAATGTCTTCTAATCCTATATAAACTTTCAAAAATGTTATAAAAACATTAAAAATAACCATATAAACATACATTGCAACCCCCATTAAACCCACTCAATATTTCTTCATTTCTACACTAAAACTTCAAAATAAATCAAGATTAAGTATATTAACATGATTTCAAGCTTTAATATGCAAGAAAATGAAAAAAAAAAAAAAAAAAGAACAAAATGAGGCTTACCCGTGGCTGGGGACAGTGGTGGAGCGTCGTGTGCCTCTCTGTGAAAATGAAAAATGCAATATGAGAGGGAAGAGTTGGGTCTCGGGTTGATGTAGGAGGTGGGAAGCCTTTTCTCCGCAGTTCTATACTCAAAACTGCAAAGAAAAGTGCACTTTACTCTGCAGTTTTGGGTATAGAACCGTGGAGAAAAGATTTACACTTTTCTCTGCGGTTCTATACCCAAAACCACAGAGAAAAGTGTCCCACTTCAAACTTTTCACTACGTTTTTTTTAAACCGCAATAAAATAGGGCGCGGACATTAAATATAATTTTTTTGACTCTTTCAAACCTTTTCTCTGCGCTTTTTGTTTATTGTTGAAAAAAAACCGCAGAGAAAGCCTATATTAGTAGTAGTGCCCCTTGCCGTACTCGGCTTCTTGTCGTTCTCGGCCTTTGCCGTTCTCTCACAACATGAAGCGCATAGCATAATTTACACAGATATTTAAACACATATTAAATTTAAGCATTAGGATCATTTTCTCCAATACATGCAATAAGTCTACGCCCTACAATACTAACAATAAGGCTATGCCCTGCAATACAATTAGTTGGGCCATGCCCAGCTCTACGGATACAACAAATTTCTTACCTATGTCCCGAGCTATCTGAGCATCGCTATCACGAGCACAATCCTCTAACCCGAGCCTCATTGAAAACCTAGTCACAACGCATTAATAATAACCATTCATCAAGTTCTAAACCAATAAATAACTTCAAAATATTAATCTAGCCTCTGGGACCTTGGATTCTACTAATGTGGGTAGTAGGATCCTTCCCGAGCCTTAACATTCAAGTTCACGAGCTAAAAACCTTAACCTACCTTATTTTCTAATTAGGGTCGCGACATGCCCTTTTGGGGCGCGGCCCGCTACTTGGTCAGAGGGTCAGGCCCTCCCTGCTGAAGGACATGGGCCGCGGTACGATCCCCCATGCCGCGATGCTTGGGGAACCAGAGGCTTCTCCAGCCTCTTCAAACAGGCAGACCGCGACACCTGAAGAACAGAGCCGCGTCTCGGACCCCCTAATCCTAGAAATCCATCACAAATTTACGAGCTAATCTCTCTAAAACTCGCCAACTTTGAGCCTTTATCCCAGAATTAGGCATAGGATTTGTTTCTAAACAGCAAAACTGATTTAACATCATATGAACCCAACAAAACCCCCTTCACAACCTAACTTAACCCTTGAATTCAATCACCCCATTAACCTAGGCCACCATACTCAAAAGTTACCACAAATTTCTTAGAGAATTCATTATGAAATCATTACCTCTGTTACAGATTCGGCCTGAGCTAATTCCCCAAGTCTTCAAGCTTATATCCTCACAAATTCCAACCTAGAATCCTCAATCTCTGGACAACTATCTTCCTTTGGTTAGACCTTTGGCTGGATTGAATCCTAACCAAGAGAGAGACAGGGAAATGTTGGGGAGAGAGAGAGAGAGAGAGCTGAGTGATAAAGTTTTTTCCTTTTCATTATGCTGTCTTCAAAAGTTTAGCACCCAAAACCTTGTATATCCCTTAGAAAAATGTCCAAATTACCCATCAAGCTTATCTAAATCCTTTAATGCTCCAAAGGGTAATTCATTCATTTGCCATGTCCTGCTAATTCCTCGATTGTTCCTATTAATCGTCACTTAATCCCGACATGTCCAAATAATTGCTAAATTACTACCCATTACCCAATAAATCCCGAACACCAACTGTGTTCTCAAAATACCCCTAGGCTCCTCCCGAGCTGGGTATTCAACATCGTTGTGACTATTTAGCTAAACTGCTCCCTAGGATCATCTCGGATCGAACATCCCAAATATATCACCACTCACTCGTGGTATCAATCACAATATACACAAATATTACATTTATGCCCTCAACGGGCTAAAATTACAAATACTCCCCTAATAGCCAAATGGGGTCCACATGCATATTCAATTCACCGAAACATGCATTTCTAATCACATAATCATTAAATTCAGATATTAACGTAATTAAATCAATTACTACCCTCCCGGCACGCTAATCAAGGCCCCAAGCCTTATTAGCAAATTTGGGATGCTACAACTATCCCCTCCTTACAGAAATTCCATCCTAGAAATTACCTGAACAACTCGAGATACCGATCCCGCATATCTGTCTCAAGATCCCAAGTCACCTCCTCCACTTTTCTTTTCCTCCACATCACTTTCACTAAGGCGATGGTCTTGCTCTGCAAGACTTCATCTTTTCGGTCAAGAATCTAAAGTGGCTTTTCTTCATACAATAAATCCTGATCCAGCTCCATGTTCTCATAACTCAGCATGTTCATAGAATCTGATACATACTTTCGGAGCATGGATACATGAAACACATTGTGTACCCCTGACAGAGCTGGAGGCATCGCCAACCTGTAAGCTACCCCTCCAACTCGTTCTAGAATCTCAAAGGGCCCGACCAATCTAGGGCTCAACTTGCCCCGTACTCCGAACTGTTTCACCCCTCTCAAGGGAGAAACTCTCAGAAACACATGGTCACCGACTTGAAACTCTATGCTCATACGTCGCAAGTCAGAGTAACTTTTCTGCCGACTCTGGGAGGTGAGCATTCGAGCTCTAATATTCTCAATCGCATCATTGGTCCTCTAAACAACCTCAGGACCTGGATACCTCCTCTCACCCATCTCATCCCAATGGATGGGTGATTTTCACTTCCTCCCATATAACATCTCATACGGAGTCACTCCGGTAGTCCTCTAATATCTGTTATTGTATGAAAACCCAATCAAAGGGAGATACTTACTCAAAGATCCCCGAAAATCTAGCACGCGGGCTCGTAGCATATCCTCCAATATCTAAATCGTCCTCTCTGGCTATCCATCTGTAACGACCCCAAATTCGCTAATGAGGCTTAAGGGCCTTGATTAGTGTGTCGGGAGGGCATTACTGGGTTAAATGTGGTTTGCATGACTTTATTGATTTAAATGCATAATTATATGGTTAATAATGCTTGTGTGATTATATTGGCTTTAATGTGATATGTGTATATGGTAATTGTGAGAACCACATTATTATGTGGGTAGGACTGCGGAGCACGACTCGAGGCGATCCTAGGGCTGGTTAGCGGGGAAAAGTCACAACAGGGCTTAACAGCTGACTTTGGATAAGTCAGGGGTATTTTAGGTATCGGGTAGCTATTTAGACTACCGGGTAATGAAAATAAATATATAGAGATTTATTCGAGGTTAGGAAGTCTAGGCAGGAATGTTGGGGGATTTTACCATTTTTCCCTCGGGGACGTTTCTGGCACCCCGAGTCTCGGGATTGATTTAATGAGATAAGACTATACTGAGGCTTTAGAAAATAGTGGATAGAAAATTAAACTGATATCTATTGTCAGCCCTTTCTCTCTATTCTCTCCCAAGGACCACAAAGGAAAAGAAACTCTGAAATCCTAAGGGAATTACTAGAATTTAGTTGAAGCTTGGTGGAATGATTAGGAGGCTTAACTCAGGAACCAACCAGGAACCTAATCAGGACTAAGGTAAGCATTGAATTTCCTTTTCTGTGGTTAGAAATTCTGGGTTTTGAGGTAAATATGGTTTTGATGTTTAAGGGCAGAATCAAGGAGGAAAGCTTGGGAATTACCTTGGAGTTGGCTTGGTGAAGTGGTTCAGCAGAGGAGGTAAGTCTCAATTCGTGATTTAGAAGTAATAATTCGAGTTTGAATGGCTGGTTTGAGTGTTTATAGCTCTTCAGTTTTAGGAATTGAAAAGAGAATTTTAATGTGTGTTAGGCTGGGTTTTCTGTGGAATTATGTTGTTTAAGTCATGCTAAAAGTGTTGGGATTGTTAGGTGTTGAAGTAGGGAGCTTAAGGGTGGTTTTGGCTAAGGTTTCAAGCCTAGAAATGGTGGGAATTCTGAGTTCGAAGGGAAGGGCTGTGGCTCTGTTCTAGAGCGCTGCGGCCCTAGGATGAAGAAGAGCCAAGAGGGCTCGGCCAAAGGTGAGCGCCGCGGTGCCCAAGGCAAGGGCCACGATGCGTGTCCTCTTTCAGGGGTGGCTTTGGTTCTGTTTTTAGGGCAGGGCCACGGCTAAGCTTCAAGGGCCACACCCCTTGCGTGCACACTTGAACTTTTGGGGATTTTAGGCATGGGAATGTGGTCTAGAATGCTCGGGATCGATTTTGCCACCGTGGTTGGTGGAATTCGGATTCCCGGAAGTTAGTTTTGTAACCGGAAACCTATATTTGGATATTAATGAAACCTAATACTTTGGATGTGACTTGGTGATAAAAGCTTAGGCTTGAGAATGGATCGTGCTTGAGAAGCGTTGCTCGTAATCTAAAACTGCAAAGATTAAAGGTAAGAAAACTACACCTGGTTGAATATATGTGACGGTACTAAGAGTTCCCTATTGTGAATGCTTGAAAAGATGGTATTATGCCATGCAAGCTATTTAGTGAACCAATGGCCTAAGGGTGCCAAGGGTTACACTAGCGCACAGGGCGCGGCTCGGCCACTGGTAGCCAAGGACAGCTTAATATGCGCTGAGCTCGGTTTAAGCGGGTCGGAGTCAGTGGGATAAATAGAGGGTGCGGCCTAAGTTGTCGGCCCTGATTATTATGTGATATGAATGTTATAAGTGTTTGATTGCATCCATGGTTCTAAATATATGCTGAGTGGTATTAATGTGGATTATTTGATGAGAGTTCATGCTTGGTGAATTTTACTGTCTGATATCATTGATTGTGTTGCATTCCATGTTTTCTTGCTGGGCCTTTGCTCACGGGTGTTACGTGGTGCAGGTAAAGGCAAGGGCAAGCTTGATCAGCCTTGATTGGAGAGCTCTACGAGCGAAATGTACATGGCCAGCTGCTCAGCCGCTACGGTTGAGGTTTAGGCAGGGACGCGAGACGCAAAGACTGTCTATTTTGCCTTAGTATGGCTAATGATTTTTTATGTATTCTTGAAAGTCTATAAACCTACTTCTAACTCAGTTTCTTTTGGGATCCCATGTATATAGCAATTTAATTATATAAAATGAGTCTTTTGAGACCAAAACCTTTTTAACCCTAGCTTTTACATGTTTAGTGACACGTTTTTAAACTAAAGACTTGATTAGCAAGTCTTGCACATTTATAAGCACACAGTGTAGCGGTCTTGGCTATCCAGGTCGTTACACCATCCTTCTGAGGTTGATATGCTATACTAAACTGCAACTGTGTGCCCATAGACTTCTTTAGGCTCTCCCAAAACTTGGAGGTGAAAGTGGGATCCCTGTCAGATACTATCGACCTCGAAGCCCTATTGTAGTGCACCAAAAAAAAAAAATTTAGTTATTAAATTTCGTGCTTTAATTTTTTTAATTGTTCTGTGTTGTGAATTATTTTATTTATTTTTTGTTTGTTTTAAATTAATTGTTAGAATAGTTTGGTAGAATTTTGTGAATTTAATTGTTAATTGTCATTTATTTATTTATTTTAAAAATGTGAATATTTAAGTTTTGGTTGAATGCACTAAGATGCATGATAGGTAGTGATGCACCCTAGTTATTGAGTGTGTGCATGTGCAAGGTTGCATGGTGCACATGTGTTGAATTTTCTACACACTTGTAGTTTCCTTTTTATTAGATTTAATTATTTATTTGAAAAATAAATAAATAAATAAAAAGGGAAACAAGGGAGTGGATGTGTAAGCATAAGTGGGAAAGGAGGATTTCAATTCCTATTTTAGTCGGGTCAATTCTAGTTAAAAATGGAAGAGATGTTGTCATCTTTATTCCATATCAATTAAAATAAAATCAATTAGATAAGAATCAAGAGAAAATAATTAGGAATAGGAAACTTACCCATTTATTTTTATTATGCAATTATGAGTAGTTTAGAATAGAAAGGGAAGGAAAAAGGTAAGAGAGCCATTGTGCTTGGTGGCTGCCGAAACTAGAGAGAATAAGAGCGAGAGAGAGAGGCGTGTTCTAGAGAGAGAAGGAGAAAAAGGAAGTAAAGAATGGAGGAAGAAGAAGAAGGTCTTGGGAGGTTTTAGGTATGGTTTTTATATTGATGATTCTTTTATTAATTTTAAGTCTAAGGTTTCTCTTCCACACTCTCCTGAGTTTTTCTTTTTTTTTGTGTTCTTCTTCTTCATGGGTTTCAAAAACCCTAGGCTATTCAAGAGTGATTGCCATTTGGGTGTTGATCAATTTGTGTTCTTGATTTTACAATAAAGAAAGGTAATGGATCATTAACCCTAATGTTTTTATGTTTTTTTGGGTTCATGGATTGATGGATATTTTTTTAATGTTGATGCATGAGAAAATTGACCTAGGCGTGGGCATGGGTATTCATGTTGTTTTGGTTTGGTTCTTATGGTTGTAAAACTTATATGTATATTCATAGTATGTGTCTTGAGTTGATTATTGATATGTGGTGTTGATGATATGTTGTTTAAGTTTTTCTAAGATTTTATGATAGTTATGTTTTGGCTTAAAGATTGTATGTGAATGCATGCAATGGTTTTAAATTGTGATCTATAAGAAAATGATTATCTATATTTTTAAAATTAACATGAAAAGATTTGATTATCTTGGGCTATGGGGATTTTGGCCTAAGGTTGATGTTCAAAGCATGATTGTTATTTTATTATGTATTTATGTCAATTAAAAATCTTAGAAACATGATAGGTTGTTGTAGATTTAAATGGATATATGTTAGTTTTGTTTCTCTTGGAATACTTGCATGATAGTAATATGTCAAGAGTATATTCAAGACAAGGTTAAAGATTATTATTTGTTTATGATTTGTGAGTGTGTTTTAAGGTGGTTTGATGAATTATTGTATGCTAATGGTAACATTAAAAACATTTAAAAAAAAGGTGCAGAAACATGTTATGGTTTGTGTTGGCACATTGTTATTAAATATGATGAAAACAATGTATTTCATGATTTATTGTACTTGCTGATTTTGTGTAAAAAAATGATGTTGTATATGGTGGGAATAATGTTTTGGGTGATTAATTAAATCTTGCAAGTGCTATGATGTTTTTAGACATTAAATGGAAAATTTCAAGATGCCTAGAAATGATATTTTTGCACAAATAATTACCTACATATATTTTTTTTATATTTTTGAGAAAATATGAGTTTTTAAAAATAAAAATGGTGATTTTAAGGATATATTTTGTTGTTGGAATTTTAGTAAAAATGTGAAGTTGTATTTTTAAATATAATAAATTTGACGTGTATGTTGAAATAAATTCATACCCTAAACAATTAGAATATTAAAAGTGGTCTTTTATTATAACATGTTCATTTTAATAGTTGTGATTTTTCTTTATTTTAATTAAGAAAAATATTGAATTTAATTTAATTGTGCTTTTTAAAGTAAATCAAATAGTGGCTGATTGTTTATTAAAATATTTAAAAATAATTATTGGATTATCACTTATGAATTTATTCTATTTAAAAATTTAGTCTTAAAAAAAATAGAAGTAAAAATGTATTTTTCCACACCTAAAAATTGTAATTTTTCTCACATTAAGTTTGTAAAATTTGTTAATTGGATTATAATATTATTTTCTAAGGAAACATGTTAAATTATAAGTATTTTACATAATTTTTAGACATTATTTTATGGAATTTAAAAGTAAATAATGGGATTATTATATTTTAAAATGGTTAAATAAATTATTTTATAAAACAAAAATAATGTTTTAAGAGGTTTAATGAACTTAGTGATTTTAAGGAAATAAATAATTGTAATCAAAGCATGTTACTAATTCATTATTTTTTTTAAAACGGTAGAAATAAGCGCGTATGAATTATTGTTTTTAACAATGTTCTCACGTATGCATATCGCATGCAATTTCACTTTTACGTTAAAAAATATGTTTATTCTGCAACCATATGATTCTTACATAAAGACCATGCATGTAACGTAGGTATAAGTTGCATTATTCTTTTGGTGATTTTATGTGTAATTGCCTATTTTGAGAATGATGAGTAGTTTTCACCATGTGTGCATGGCCCATGCACACATGAGATATATGAGTGGGCACAATAGAGTTTCATGTGATGCTAAAGGATGTTATTTGGTTATGGTATAGGCTCGTTGTGAGGTTGTCATTTTTGCTTTGCTTGGACATGAGGTAAGGAAGTCAGATAGAAGTTTTTGTTGTTTATTCTATGAATGGTAAGATTGCATTGTATGAATAAGAATGTTATGCATGATGATATTTTGCGACATGAATTGTAAATTTCTAATGTGTGTTGATATGACTCGATTTATGTCATTGAATGATGTATGATATAAAATGGTTGTTAGTGTGATGAACGTGACACAACAATAAGGGGTTGCTAAGGATGTGAAGACGTTACCCGAGTTACTAAGGATATGATGACGTAACTCATAGGACGGACGCGCCGAGGTTATTCAAGGACCAGAGATCCTTTTTACCTCAAGAGGTGACAAGGACAAGTTAGCGGACCATGTTCACAAAGACATGATGTTATGTTTATGATGATTATGCTATGGTGTAATAATGATGATGACCATGTATATGATGCCTATGTTATGATGATTATGTTTATGTTTATGATGATGATATTTACGATGATGATGCTATGATGTATGAACATGAATATGTTTGGTCGTGTTTTACTTATGTGTTATTTGTACTTCCTTACTGGGGTTTTAGCTCACCCCCTTACTTTCCCTTCCAGGTAGTAAATAGGTTTCTCTTTGGCACACATGGTGATGTGGGAGTTTGATCGACAGGGTGTGTATGGCGTGGGGGCATCCTATGGACGGGAAACGATCAATTTAAACGCTATTTTTCTAAAAATAATGTTATGTTTATTTTGACATTCAGAACTTATCAGTGAGGCTTGAACTTTGGTTATTTTTTAAGAACGTTACATGAAAACTATTGTTTTTCTTTTTAAACTATTGGGCCCAACTTGCATGTTTTAGCAAGGCCCCACTGGGATTTTATAATAAGTGGCTTCTTCTCCTATAAATTCATGAGTATGCAAAGGCTTTACAAAGTATTAGAATATGGCGTATTTACGAATGGTATCAGAGACGGTCGTCCATGTTTCCAAGGACCCTCCCCATACACGCTAAAGACGATAAAATCTCACCTCATCGCGTCATAAGTATTTATTTTATGTGTTATTACTTGTTTATGTTTTATTTTAATTTATAGTTTTGTAACTAATGTATAGTAAGATGCCTCCTGTTTTAAAAACTACTAAGAAAAAACTACTCAAGGAGATCCACGCAATACCTAAGGTCCAGCTTGAGGAGGATCCCTACGATTGGCAGGTAGTGGTTTTGAAAACAACAAAGGTGGTTTGTGATCGCATTCAAGGGATCATGAACAAAAGAGGAGCCTTGCTATGGCCCATAGAACAATATTGGGTGTTGAAGGAAGCACTGTCAATGTACTCTGAGGCTCTTCTCCAGTTGGACCGAGCATGGCATGACATCATTCAAGATGACCCAGAGTTTAGTACCATGGAATATGTAATTCACGATCTTATGGATAACTACAACTTTAGTCATCTAGAGCTGGTATTAGTAAAGATTGACGACGGAGAGATAGAGGAGCGTTTGGAGACGGTGCACGATGTAGAAAGAACCTTGGCAGTTAAGGGAGTAACTCGAGCAATACCACGTGTGACCGCTAGGATGGAGATAATGGCGAGCTCTCCCGGTTACTTTCACATCCCAGGAGACATCTTTGATTATAGCTCAGGGAACAATTCCACGGTTGAGGACTAGAGTCTGTCACGTAAATCGTTCCATGAAATGGTAATAAATAAAATGGGATATTTTTAAGACCTTAAAGGATTTATGTTTTGGTCATTAAAGGATTTATGTATGATTTTGCAAATATCTATCAAACCATTATGCGATGTTCCTTCCTTATGAAACCACGACAAGGTATGATACCATTGCCTTAGAATCTCATAATGTCGACTAAAGGAAGAGGAGGCAAGGGAAGAGGAGGAGGTCGAGGAAAGGGTGTCTCCACAATGTTTGAAACCACGACAACCCCTGACATAGAAATGCCATCAGTTCAACCTACAGCTCTAGCAGCACCATTTATGGACCTGGCCGTAGAGGTGGCAAGGTTGAGAGAACAATTGAGGCTGAGAGATGAGGAATTGGCACATGCTAGGCAAGCAGCGCAAATGCCCCGAGTGCCTCAAGTGCCAGTGGCGCAGCCTTAGCTGCCGACACCACCACCTGCACCACTGCCTGTAACTTATGGGTTTGAGTCAGTGTATGAACGTTTCAGAAAACAAGCCCCATGAACCTTTGAAGGGAAAGCTGATCCCATAGTGGCAGAGGATTGGTTAAGATCGGTCGAGGACATCTTCGATCATATGGAGTTGAATGATCGCAGAGAGTCTCATGTGCAGTTTATTTACTCAAGATGGATGCATGAATTTGGTGAGATGTAATTAAACAGACCCGTGACTTGAATACCATGACTTGGGTAGAATTCATCCAGACTTTTAGCAAGAAGTATTACAGTGCGGCCGTGCTAGCCACCAAGGTTGATGAGTTTGTAACTCTGGTACATGGAAACCTATATGTCAGTGATTATGCACAAAAGTTCAATAGGTTGGCAAAATTTTCTCCTGAAGTTGTGCCAACTGAAACTCTGCGAGTCCAAAGGTTCAAAAGGGGACTCAAACCGATGATCACTAGGGATGTTATGATGACTAGTGCTGAAGTGGTCAGTTATGCAGAAGTACTTGATAGAGCATTTGAAGCTGAATATTTGGAAGAATGGATATGGAAGGATAATGCTGCCAGAAGAGAGAACTACTGAAACAAGGGTTTCAACGAGGGTAACAAAAGGAAAGCTAATGAAGGAAAGAACAGTGGCACTAACAAGAGACCCAGACCTCCGGCCACGAATAAAAACAATCACAACACTCAGAACCCCAACACTCACAACAATCGCTTTAATGACTGGAACTGTGGGAATCATCAAGGCAACCGAGTAGAGCACCCCATCTGTCCTAAATGCTCGAAAAGACACCCGAGAGAATGCCAGGCCGGCACCAATAAATGTTTTAAGTGTGGTCAGGTGGGACATCTGAGGAAGAATTGCCCACAATGGAAGGTGGGAAAGAATAATAACAACAATCTAGTGCCAGCAAGGGTTTTTGCCTTAACTCAGGATGAAGCAGCCAACAGCAACACCGTTGTCACAGGTCAGATCCCTATATCTGGTATGATGTGTAGAGTCCTCATTGATTCTGAAGTGACTCACTCTTATGTTTCCATGAATGTGATTGATAAGCTTAGTATGCCTTATACATTGTTTGAGCATAACTTTAGTACAATGTTTCCATCGGGAGACATGATTTTTTCAACTAGGTGGTTACCGTCAACGCCTATAACTATACAGGGCAGGGAGTGCCCAGCAGACCTTATAGAACTGAGTATACCAGATTATGATGTCATTCTTGGCATGGATTGGTTATCCAAACATGGGGCGACAATAGACTTTCGGAAGAAGACTGTGGAGTTTAGGCCAAAAAAAGGAGAGGTCTTTTCCTTTAGAGGAGAAGTAGCGGGTTTTCGAACACCCGTAATTGTAATGACCCAACTATTTCTAAGACCTTGGACCATTAAAAACTACTAGACTTAGCTATTACTTTTGGAGAAAACATAAGAAATAATCACAACTTTATTAAAAATCTAAAATAATTATTGTATCAATAACATAAAATTATATATTAAAATGTAATATGGCATGGGTACCCATTTTTTGTAAAACATAAAACATAACTTTAAATCAATTGTTCAAAACTAAATGCGGAATTACAAAAGAAACATAATTCAAAAGATTAAATAAACGTCATCCTCGATCGACACACTGTCCACTCAGTCCATTCATCCTTAAGATACAACCCAAGCTACCAAGAATCCTTCCGCCTCCATAATCACTTTCCTCCATCACGCTAAAAATAACGGAGTAAGCCTAATGCCCAGCAAGGAAAATCTACTAACAACATATATCATAAATCAAAAGCATAAGACTATATCATAACCACATACTATAAAACATATATCACAACGCTAACCCATGATCATGGTAATCTTGAGGTTTGCTATCTAAGCAACCACATGCCCCAAGCAACATAAAAACATTGGGGTTTGCTAGCTAAGCAACTATAAGCCTCAAGCGACAAAAGAGCATTGAGGTTTGCTAGCTAAGAAACTATAAGCCCCAAGGACTACAAGACATATTCATATATTTCATAACCTATCATAACATAAACATATTATAACATAACATATCATAACATATAAGCATATAAAATCTATCCTATTTTCCTTACAAGAAGCTGGGATATTCGAAAACAAGAATGAGATTTAGAAACTCCTATAAACCAACAGTAGAAAAGGGTGAGAATCATTAATAATAAAGATGAATATGGGAACTAAACCATCAAGAAGAAACATACCAAGAAAGGCCTTAAGTTTCAAGAAGTTAAATACCTAATCAAGAATCAATAACAAGAGTTAGGGTTTGAATAAAAGAAACTAAAGAAAACTAAAGAATTATATAGAATTGAACTTAAGGAATATGAATACCTTGAATGATCTTATGGATTGGTCTAAACCTCAATACCGAAATCACACTATTTCTCACTTTCCAAGTGTTTATAAAAGCTTATAATAATAAAGATTTAACCCAAAACCCAAATGTATCTCTCTATAGTAACACTAGCACCTTGGAGGCTCTGATAAAATGCATGAAGAATGATAAAAATGGCTAAGAACTAGGTCCTATTTATAGATTTCAAGGAGTGAAACTAACCACTTTTAATTTGAATAAATAAATGATTATAAAATGAAAAACATTTGAACTTTCGTTCAACTGACGCCCAGAACTCGGTCAAAATCGTTCAAAGGTAGGTCTAAGTGGTTAAGGGTATTTTTCAAATTTAAAAAGTAAAACTTCAAAAACTATACCCATGGAGCTGATATATCGCCTCCCCCAGTATTCTCGAGGCTTGTTCAATCGTTCATGCAATGTCGACGTGTTTTTAGTATCTTTCGTTAGGCGATATATCGGCCCTTATGCTGTGATATATCGGCATATGTAGATATACTAAGCACGTATTTGCACTTTTTCAGCATAATTTGAATTGGATAAACAACTTTGACTGAGTCATAATACGATCCTAACAGTTGCTAGAAGGTTCTAGAGTTTCTAGATCTTTCTTTTATTAAAACAATTCATCAAAACCAAAACCTTAGGTTAATTCCTTAATAATCATGATTATGACAAGTGCCATGCTCTTATTGGATCTATCTAAACCTTAGGTTATAATAAATAATATATCTATGACTAGAAATATTAATCAAACCTTAGGTTATAATTAATATTCTTAAACTATAGGTTAAACTTATAAAATCAATAACTGTTGCAACGAGTTTCCAACTAAGTCCTGACTTGAACCAAAATCTACGATAACTAACATACTACTAACTACTACTACTACTACTACTACTGTCTAACTAGGCTAAGTAAACATTCTGGGACTCTACAATAATATCTACACTGGAAGAACGGAATATAATGCAACATGGTTGTTTGGTGTTTTTGGCTAGTGTGGTGGACAAATCGAAGGAGTCAGAGTTAAAACTGAAAAGTGTGCATATTGTTTGTGGGTTCCCGGAGGTGTTTCCCGAAGAATTACCAGGGTTACCCCCGGAAAGATAAATCAAATTTGTGATCGAGCTTGCACCAAAAACAACACCGATCTCTAAAGCACTCTATCGAATGGCACTTGCGGAATTGAAGGATTTTTAGAACCAGCTAGAAGAGTTGTTGGACAAGGTGTTCATAAGACCTAGCAATATGCCATGGGGAGCACCAGTCCTATTTTTGAAAAAGAAGGACGGGAGCATGAGGATGTGCATTGATTACCGAGAACTCAACAAGGTCACCATAAAGAATAAATATCGTTTTCCTAGGATAGTTGACCTTTTTGATCAATTGCACAGGGCAGCAGTATTCTCGAAGATTGATCTGTGATCCAGGTACCATTTGTTGAAAGTGAAAGGGGGAGACATTCTGAAAATGACTTTCAGAACTCGTTAAGGGCACTATGAGTTCCTAGTGATGTCTATTGGACTCACTAATGCCCCAGAAGCATTTATTGATATGATGAACAGGGTATTTAAGGATTATTTGTACAAGTTTATGGTAGTGTTCATAGACGGTATCCTTATTTACCCAAAGACCAAGGAGGAGCACGAGGAGCATTTGAGGTTGACTCTAAAAAGATTGCAAGAACATCAACTATACACTAGGTTCTCTAAGTGTGAGTTTTGGCAGGAACAGGTAACATTCCTAGGGCATATAGTGTCCAATAATGGAATAGCAGTAGACCCATCAAAGATCGAGGCCATTGGAGACTGGCCCCAGCCAAAGAATGCCTTAGAAGTTCGAAGCTTCTTAGGATTGGTGGGTTACTATATAGGAAGTTATCGAGGGTTTCTCGGAGATCGCCACACCATTAACCAACTTAACCCGTAAGCATCAGAAATTTTCATGGCCAGAGAAATGTGAAGAAATCTTCTACACCATGAAGGATAAGTTGATTTCTACGCCTATTCTTTGTGTTCCCACTGAGGGCGAGAAATTTGTGGTGTATTGTGATGCATCAAAGAACGGTTTGGGATGTGTGTTGATGCAAGATGGGAAGGTGGTAGCTTATGCTTCCAGACAACTTAAGGATTATGAGCAACGATATCCCACTCAGGACCTTGAGTTGGCAGCAGTGGTGTTCGCACTGAAGATATGGAGACATCACTTATATGGGGACAAGTACGAGATATACACTGACCACAAAAGCCTGAAGTACTTCTTCACGCAAAAGGAAATGCATATGAGGCTGCGAAGGTGGTTGGAATTCGTGAAAGACTACGATTGTGAAATTCTATACGAACCAGGCAAGGCCAATGTGGTTTGCAGATGCATTGAGTAGGTGACGACATGGGAATGTCTCAGCACTACATACGATAGAGATGCCTCTTCAAAATGAGATCATAAATGCCGGCATCGAACTTGTGACAGGTCTAGCGAACCTCACGTTACAATCCTCCCTACTAGAACAAATTAGTGAAGGACAGAAAGTGGATGAAGCCTTAATGAAGCAAGAGAGTTTCGTACAAGAAGGTGGTAGCAGTGATTTCACAATATCTAATGGTGGATTGCTGTGATATAAGGACATGATTTGTGTGCCTGGCAATGTTGACATTAAGGAAAGTATTATGAAAGAAGCGTATACAACACCCTATTCCTTACCCCCAGAGTCCACGAAGATGTACCAAGACCTTAAGGCGTTATATTGGTGGCATGGAATGAAGAGGGATATTCCTAAGTTTGTTGCTAGATGTTTGACACGTCAGCAAGCCAAAGCAGAACACCAAAGGCTAGCAGGGTTACTTCAACCGCTCTACAATCCTGAATGGAAATGGGAGGATATAGCAATGGATTTTGTGGTAGGGTTACCCAGAACCACCAAGAAGCACGACTCTGTGTGGGTAATAGTAGATAGACTCACTAAGTCCGCCCATTTCCTGCCAGTATAGATCACATACTCAGCGGGCCAATATGCAGAATTGTATGTAAGTGAGATAGTGAGACTTCATGGGGTGCCAAAGTCGATAATTTTTGATCGAGGGTCAGTTTTCACATCGAACTTTTGGAAGGGGCTACAGAGAGATATGGAATCAAAACTAAAGTTTAGCACCGCGTTTCATCCTCAGACGGATGGGCAGTCTTAGAGGACTATACAGATTCTAGAGGACATATTGAGGTGTTGTGTTTTGGACATTTTAGAGTCTTGGAACCGATACTTACCCCTAATGGAGTTCTCTTATAATAACAATTACCAATCTAATTTTAGGATGGCTCCCTATGAGAAGCTTTATGGGCGCAAGTGTAGATCTCCTTTACACTGGGATGAAGTTGGGGAAAAACAGATTTGAGGCCCCTATGCAGTTAGGGAAGCCAGTGAGGCGATCGAGAAAATTTGCCAAAGGATGCTTACTATGCAAAGTAGGCCAAAGAGCTATGTTAACCTTAAGAGAAGGGACATCAAATTTTTAGTAGGCGAGTTTGTTTTCTTGAATGTCTCACCGATGAAAGGTGTTATGCATTTTGGAAAGAAAGGGGAGTTAAGCCCCATATATATAGGTCAATTTGAGATTTTGGACAGAGTAGGGCAAGTTGCTTACCGTTTAGCACTGACCCTAGCATTAGCCAAAATGCATAACGTCTTTCACATCTCGATCTTGCGTAAGTATGTGTCAGATCCCTCTCATTTTTTGAGTTACGAGCCATTACAGTTGAAGCAGGACCTGAGATATGATGAACAGCCTGAGACTGTTATTGAAAAGGGAATCAAGGAACTGAGATCCAAAAGGATTCCACTATTTAAGTTCGTGTCGAAGAATTGTACGGAAAGAGAAGCAACATGGGAGTTGGAGGAAGACATGAAAGAAAGATACCCTGAATTATTTGGTAAGAAATTTTTTTTGGACGAAATTCCTTTTAAGGAGGAGGGTATATTGTAATGCACCAAATTATTTTTTAGTTATTCAATTTTGTGCTTTATTTTATTTAATTGTTAAGTGTTGTGAATTATTTTATTTAATTGTTTGTTTGTTTTAAATTAATTGTTAGAATTGTTTGGTAGAATTTTGTGAATTTAATTGTTAATTGTCATTTATTTGTTTATTTTAAAAAGTGAATATTTGGGTTTTGGTTGAATGCACTAAGGTTCATGGTAGGTAGTGATGCACCCTAGTTATTGAGTGTGTACATGTGCATGGTTGCTTGGTGCACATGTGTAGAATTTTCTACACACTAGTAGTTTCCTTTTTATTAAATTTAATTATTTATTTGAAAAAAAATAAATAAATAAAAGAAAAGGGAAACAAGGGAGTGGATGTGTAAGCATAAGTGGGAAAGGAGGATTTCAATTCCTATTTTAGTTGGGTCAATTCTAGTTAAAAATGGAAGAGATGTTATCTTTATTCCATACCAATTAAACTAAAATCAATTAAATAAGAATTAAGAGAAAATAATTAGGAATAGGAAACTTACCCATTTATTTTTATTAGGCTATTATGAGTAAATTAGAATAAAGAGGGAAGGAAAAAGGGAAGAGAGCCATTATGCTTGGTGGCTGCCGAAACTAGAGAAAAGAAGACAGAGAGAGAGAGGTGTGTTCTAGAGAGAGAAGGACAGAAAGGAAGAAAAGAAAGGAGGAAGAAGAAGAAGGTCTTGGGAGGTCTTAGGTATGGTTTTTATATTGATGATTCTTTTATTAATTTTAAGTCTAAGGTTTCTCTTCCCCACCCTCCTAAGTTTTTTTTTTTTTTTTTTTGTGTTCTTCTTCTTCATTGGTTTCAAAAGCCCTAGGCTATTCAAGAGTGATTGCCATTTGGGTGTTGATCAATTTGTGTTCTTAATTTTACCCTAATGTTACCTTAATTTTACCATTACAATCAACAGAGGTAATGGATCTTTAACCCTAATGTTTTTATGTTTTCTTAGGTTCATGGATTGATGGATATTTTTTTTTTTTATGTTGAAGCGTGAGAAAATTGACCTAGGCATGAGCATGAGTATTCATGTTGTTTTGGTTTGGTTCTTATGGTTGTAATATTTATATTTATATTCATAGTATGTGTATTGAGTTGATTATTGATATGTGGTGTTGATGATATGTTGTTTATGTTTTTCTATGATTTGATGAGAGGTATGTTTTGGCTTAAAGATTTTATGTGAAAGCATGCAAGGGTTTTAAATTGTGATCTATAAGAAAATGATGATGTATATTTTCAAAAGTAGCATGAAAGGATTTGATTATTTTGGGCTATGGGGATTTCGGCCTAAGGGTAATGTTCAAAGCATGACTGTTATGTTTTTATGTTTTTATGTCAATTAAAAATCTTAGAAACATGATCGGTTGTTGTAAGATTTTAAATGGATATATGTTAGTTTTGTTTCTCTTGGAATACTTGCATGATAGTAATATGTCAAGAGTATATTCAAGGCAAGGTTAAAGATGATTATTTGTTTATGATTTGTGAGTATGTTTTAAGGTGGTTTGATGAATTATTGTATGCTAATGGTAACATTAAAATCATTAAAAACAAAGGTGTAGAAACATGCTAGGGTTTGTGTTGGAACATTGTTATTAAATATGTATGAATTTTGTGAAGTATGATCAAAATAATGAATTTCATGATTTATTGTACTTGCTGATTTTGTGTAAAAATATTATGTTGTATATGGTGGGAATAATGTTTTGAGAGCTTAATTAAATGTTGCAAGTGTTTTGATGTTTTACGAAATTAAATGGAAAATTTTAAGATGCCTTCAAATAATATTTTGGCACAAATAATTACGTACATTTTTTTTTTATATTTTTGAGAAAATATGAGTTTTTAAAATTAAAAATGGTGATTTTGAGGATATATTTTGTTGCTGCAATTTTAGTAAAAATGTGAAGATATATTTTTAAATAAAAGGAATTTGATGTGTATGTTGAAATAAATTCATACCCTAAACAATTAGAATATTAAAAGTGGTATTTTATTATAACTATGAGTGTTCATTTTAATAGTTATGATTTTTTTTATTTTAATTAAGAAAAATATTGAATTTAATTTACTTGTGATTTTTAAAGTAAATCAAATAGTGGCTGAATGTTTATTAGAATATTTTAAATTAATTATTGGATTGTCACTTATGAATGTATTCTATTTAAAAATTTAACTTAAAAGTAAAACAAGTAAAAATGTATTTTTCCACACCTAAAATTTGTAATTTTTACCACATTATGTTTGTAAAATTTGTTAATTAGATTATAATGTTATTTTCTAGGGAAACATGTTAAATTATAAGTATTTTACATTACTTTTAGTCCTTGTTATTTTATGGAATTTAAGTTTAAATAATGGGATTATTATATTTTAAAATGGTTAAATAAATTATTTTATAAAACAAAAATAATGTTGTAAGAGGTTTAATGAACTTAGTGATTTTAAGGAAATAAATAATTGTAATCAAAGCATGTTTGTTTTTTTAAAACGATAGAAATAAGCGCGTATGAATTATTCTTTTTAACAACACTTTTTAACAACGTTCTCACGTATGCATGTCGCATGCAATTTCACTTTTACGTTAAAAAATATGTTTAATATGCAACCATATGATTCTTACATAAAGACCATGCATGTAACGTAGGTATAAGCTGCATTATTCTTTTGGTGATTTTATTTGTAATTGCCTATTTTGAGAATGATGAGTAGTTTTCACCATGTGTGTATGGCCCATGCACACATGGGATATATGAGCGGGCACAATAGAGTTTTATGTGATGCTAAAGGATGTTATTTGGTTATGGAATAGGCTCATTGTGAATGTGTCATTTTTGCTTTGCTTGGACCTGAGGTAAGGAAGTTAGATAAAAATTGTGGTTGTTTATGCTATGAATGGCAATCTTGCGTTGTATGAATAAGAATGTTATGTATGTTGGTATTTTGCGATATGAATTGTAAATTTCTAATGTATGTTGATATGACTTGATTGTATGTCATTGAATGTTATATGATATGAAATGGTTGTTAGCGTGATGAACGCGACACAACAATAAGGGGTTGCTAAGGATGTGAAGACGTAGCCCGAGTTACTAAGGATATGAAGACGTAACTCATAGGGCGGACGCTCCGAGGTTATTCAAGGACCAGAGATTCTGTTTACAGCAAGAGGTTACATGGACAAGTTAGCGGGCCATGTTCACAAAGACATGATGTTATGTTTATGATGTTTATGCTACAATGTTATAATGATGAGTACCATGTATATGATGCCTATGTTATGATGAGTATGCTTATTTTTATGATGATGATAGTTGCGATGATGATGCTATGATGTATGACGATGTATGAACATGAATAAGTTTTGTCGTGTTTTAGTTATGTGTTATTTGTACTTCCTTACTGGACTTTTAGCTCACCCCCCTTACTTTCCCTTCCAGGTAGTAAATAGGTTACTCTTTGGCACGCGTGGTGATGTGAGGATTTCTATCGTTAGGGTGTATATGGCATGTGGCATACTATGGACGAGAAACGATCAGTTTAAACGCTATTTTTCTAAAGATAATGTTATGTTTATTTTGACATTCAGAACTTATCAGTGGGACTTGAATTTTGGTTATTTTTAAGAACGTTGCATGAAAACTATTATTTTTCTTTTTAAACTATTGGGCCCAACTTGCATGTTTTAGAAAGGCTCCACTGGGATTTTATAATAAGTGGTTTTTTCTCCTATAAATTCATGAGTATGCAAAGGTTTTACCAAGTATTAGATTAGGGCATTTTACACCCATGTAGTCATACGATTTCCTTCACATACAGTTTAGCATGCTGCTCCATAGTATAAGTTGCCCTAATAGGCAAAAAGTGGGCAGACTTTGTAACGCCCTACTTCCTTAGAGCCGTTACTAAGTGAGTTTTTAAGACAAAACAGTGTGCAATGAACTCGCTAACCGAGGTTTTGAAACAAAAGTGTGACTAATTAAAAGTTAAGGCTGTAATCTTAGAAAAATGCGTTGTTTCAATAAAACTTCTAGTATTAAACATTAGGGATCCCAAAATGAGGTTTGAAAACTATTTACATCTTAAAATAAGTTTACAATTGATCAGTTATAAAAATCATAGATTATTACAGCCATTTTCAAATAAACCCCCAACCAAAGCAGTCAGGCAGGCCAAACATGTACGCGTCGCTTCACGCTCTCCGTACTCATGGTTGGTTGACTCAGTCTTTGCCCTTACCTGCAACACGGAGCATCCGTGAGCCAAAGCCCAGCAAGAAAACTCATGCAGAACATAACCTATGCAAATATACAGTTAATCATATCAGATAGTCCACAGATAAACAAGTCAACCATTAGACTAAGCAAACACGGCCATGCCGCCCCAAAAGCCTTACCGAAGCCTGGGGTATCGGTTCACACCGTAAGGATAACACATGTATCCACCGGGCCCTACCCTGACTATAGCATCCCATGTGCTAAGTGCTACTTCCGGCCCCGCTGCCGCACCCGGCCTACGCAGCTCTCGGCCCTTGCCGTACATTTTATTATAATCACACATATAGTATAACACAACAACATTCGAACGAATAATAATTCATTTAAGTCTGCATCCTAACATGTCATGCAATATAGGGCCATGCCCAGAAATCATCTCATCATGCAACACGCAATATAGGGCCGTGCCCCGCAATCACACTATGGGCCCATGCCCTATCCTACGGGTGTTATAGTTTTCTTACCTTTCCAATCAATAGCTTAGATCACCTGACTCCTTGAGCACGATCCCACTCGAGCCTCAGCGCACACCTAGGCACAAACATAGGTCAAAATCAACACCGAACCCCAAGTCCGAATACCTAGCCTCGGGACCAATCCCGAGCCCCCGGGAAGTCCTAAATCCCCAAAACAAAGTGGCGGAATCGAGCCCCGAACCCTAGGTCAAAATCCCTCATCAAAAACCCAAAAATTCACCTCTGTGAACAGTGCAGCGCTACAGCAGTCTAAAGAGGGCGCTGTAGTGCTACAAGCAGAACACTCCCCCCAGAACAGGGGCTAGCACTACAGCGCCCACTGACTAGCACTGTAGCGCTAGTTGCAGCCCAGCAGAACCCGAAAATCGCATCTTGCGATTTCCTTCAACCAATTCAACCCCAAACTTGTCCAAACCTATTCCAAACCCAAAATCAAGCTTATAAACACCTCTCACTCATCCCAAGCTTCCCAAGAACTCAAAACCCAAGCACATTCAACCCAAATCTCAAAATTCACCATGAACAACCCTAAACCCAGAAATCCAATCAACAACAAAGTTAAAAGGCTTAGAATTCTTACCATTGATGCAAATTTCGACCTTGATTCAACCCTAGACCTCCTTAGCTTGTTCATCATCAAAGCTTGCCCAGAAATTCCCTAAAATTCCCATCAACTCAGCTCAAAGCACAGCTCAAACCGTCAAAACCCTTAAAACAGAAATCTCTAAAACTTACCTCAAAAGTTGATGTGTTCTTGCCAAATCTTCAAGTCTAACCCAAGATCCTTGATGCTCAGCCTACCATTGCTCTCCACTAAGCTTTGCCCCAAGAAAAATGGAGAGGAATGGTGCAAGAATGCACAAACCGTTCCTTGAGAAAACCCCCCCCCTGTTTTCTCTCTTTTCTTTCTTTCCTTTTTCTTTCTTTTCTTTTCTTTCTTTCCTTCAGCATTCTCACTCTCTAACAATCCCACTCACTATATAAAGCCTTATAAAATCTATCTTTAATAGTCAAATGACCAAAAGGCCCTCCCTATTAACTCTAAGCCCTTCTGTCCAAATAGGGCCATTTTAGTCATTTTACCCAATTCCCGCTAATCCTCAAGTGTCTCTAATATTTCCCGTTGCTTTCCAACACCTGATAAACCACCGAATAATTATCCCCCATCATCAAAATAAATCTCAATCTATTCTCTGAATTCCTGCTTATACCCCCAGGCTTGCCCCGAGCCGGGTATAAATTCCCGCCATGACTTACCGCTAGCCTGCTCACTGGGATCGCCTCGAGTCACAAATCACAGATACACCCACATACCACTGTGGTCTCAACAATCATCACATAACAATGCAGTATGCCCAACATGGCCAAAATTACAATTATGCCCTTCTAACACGATCCGGGCCTACATGCATATACATACACACAGTCATGCATCTCAGATAAACAGATAGTCATATAACATGCTTTAAATCATAACCATGCGTTTAATTCATAAAAATCACACATAAATCCCATCATGCCCCCCCTGGCACGCTAATCAAGGCCCTTAACCCTTATTAGCTAATTTGGGTCGTTACAGACTTGGTATACCTATCCACAATTACCCACATTGAATCACGCTGTCTCACAATCTTCGGTAATCCAACCACGATGTCCATGGTGATATCTACCCATTTCTACTTCCGAATCACTAGAGGCTACAATAACTCTACTGGCCTCTAATCCTCAGCCTTTACTTGCTAACAAGTCAAACACTTAGCCAGATAATCCACCACTTCCCTCTTCATTCCCAGCAACCAATACAAAGTTCTCAAATCTTGGTACATCTTCATTGTACCCGGGTGTAAAGAATAGGGAATGCTATGAGACTCATCTAAAATCTCGCGCCGGATACCAGATTGCATCAGAACTCAAATCTAGCCTTTATACTTCAATAATCCCATCTCCAAAATGGAAAAGTCTTTAGCCCCTCTGGCTAAGATGCCCTCTTTGTGCTCTCTTAACTGGGGATCCTCCCCCTGTGCCTCCTTGATCCTTTCAAGGAGAGTAGACTGAAGAGTGATGTTGGCTAATTGACCAACCACCAACTCTATAAATGCTCTAGTCATCTCCTTAATGGACTTATTTGATACCTACCTCGAACTGAGCAACTGTCCAGGGCCCTGTTGACTCAGCGCGTCGGCCACCACATTGGCCTTCCCAGGATGGTATAGAATATCACAATCATAATCCTTTACAAATTCCAGCCAATGCCTATGCTGCATATTCAGATCCTTCTGAGTAAAGAAGTACTTCAATCTCTTATGGTCGATGTATATTTCACACTTCTCGCCATATAAATAGTGTCTCCAAACCTTTTGTGCAAATACGACCGCCACCAATTCAAGATCATCTGTGGGATACCTTTTGTAACGACCCAAAATCACTAATAGGGCTTAAGGGCCTTGATTAGTGTGCTAAGAGGGCATAGCTGGATTATGTGTGATTTAAATCATTAAATGCATGATTATGTGATAAGCATGCTTATATGATTATTTGGATATATGAGTTGCATGATTATGTGTATTAGTATGCATGTAGGCCCTTATTAGATTATAAGGGAAAATTCATAATTTTTTCCCGTTGAAGGCATAAATGTATTATTTGTGATAAATTGTTGAGACCACATTATTATGTGGATATATTTGCAGCTTGTGACTCGAAGCGATCCTAGTGAGCGGTTTAGCGGAAAAGTCACGGTGGGGATTTATACCCAGCTCGGGGGAGCCTGGGGGTATTTATGGGAATTTGGGAAATATATTGGAGGCTTATTTGATATTGAGGAAAATAATTGGTGATTAGTTAGGTGTCAGGATACAAGCGGTAATTATTAGGGACACTCGAGGAGTTAGCAGGAATTGGGAACAAATGACCAAAATGCCTTTAGAATGACTTAAAGGCTTGGTTATGTTTGGGAGGGCAATATGGTCTTTTGGTGTTTAAAAAGGGATAAGTATTAATCTGCCTTTTTAGACTTAGTGGGATTTGTAGACTATAGTGGAAACTGAAGGAAAAAGGAAGAAAGGAGGAAAAACAGAATACATAAGCTAACCCCCTTTCTCTCTCACTCGGTTTCTTCTCCCTACACCATTTCTTGAGGATTTTTGGAGCTGTAATTCAGAGGAGGCTTAGGCTAAGTCTTGGAACTTGGGTCCTTGGTTAAGCTAGGAAGTTCTGCTGGAATGAAGTTTAATTAAGGTAATGTTTCTATTTTATTTTATGGGATTGCTGAACTCTGTTGTGTTAGGCCCTGAATTTGATCTTTGGATGGGAATTCAAGGTACTGAGCTTTTGGGAACTGAGGAGCTAAGGACTGGAAGGATACTAAGGGAAACTTAGGTTTGGACTCTCCATTAAAGGTGAGGATTTCTAGGCCATTTTGAATTGCTAGGAAGTTTCTGGTTTTCTAATGAGTTCTTGAGTTCAATTCTTGATTTCTTTGTTTGATGGTGCATATGTCTATGTTTTATATTGTTGGGGTTTGTGGGATGAGATGTAGGGCATGGTAGGCTTAATTTGGTGTGTGGTTGAGGTTTGGAGAGGTTTTAGAGAGTTTTTGCTCAGGGAAATTTGAAGAAGAAAACATAGAGTGTTGAAGGTGCTGTAAGTAGCGCGGTAGCGCTAGCCTTAGGGTGTTATAGCGCTATGCCGACCTTCTGGGGGGCTTTTGGCTCTACTTGTAGCGTTGTAGCGCTACCCTACCTTCAGAAGTGGATTTTTGGGTATTTATTAGGGTTTTTGGCCGAGGGCTCGGGGTTTGATTCCACCACCTCGTTTGGTGGAGTTAGGGCTTCGCGAGGGCTCGGGATTGGTCCCAAGGTTAGGTTACAGAATTGAAGTTTAGTGATGGTTCTAATTTGTTGCTGTGACTAGGTGTACACTAGGGCTCAGATGGGATCGTGCTTGAAGGTCGATTTCACTAGTCAAAGCTATCGGAATCGAAGGTAAGAAACTGCACCTGGTTATGTGAATATTTTGGGGACTAAGAGCTCCCTATATTTGTATGCAATGTCATTTGATGGTATTATTCCATGGGGACATGTGATAAATGGCCCAAGAGTGCCGAAATCAATATTTGCGCATAGGGCGCGGCTCGGCCACTGGTAGCTGAGGTTAAACACATAATCATTGAGCTCGGCCTAAGCAAGCTGGAATCAGTGGGATAATCAGAGGGTGTGGCCTAAGGGCATCGACCCTGGACTTTGGTGTGATATGTATATTGTTTTCTAAACTGTTGACTGTGACGAGTTTGTTATCTGAATAATTGATTGTTGGCTTGCAGATTGATATCACTATTTATGTGAGTTGTATGACCTGTGTATATCTGATTGATGATTCATAAATTGGACCAATCTTGTGTTGGAGAGCTTTGAGGCTGAATGTACATAGTCAGCTGATCGGGCGCCACGGTCGAGGAATGGTACAAGACAGGAGAAGCCTAAATGTCTGTTTTTCCCTTAGAGTGGCCAGTACTTGTTTACAACCTAGAATTTTTTGTAAACTATCTTTTAAACTCTATTTCTTTTGGGATCCCATTTACGAAATGTTTATCTAAATGAAATGTATCTTTTATGACCAAAATATTTTAACCCTAGTTCAATTATGGTTTCAGTAACATGTTCTAACTAAATGACTTGATTAGGAAGTCTTGCACCTTAATAAACACACAGTGTAACGGTCTTGGCTACCCAGGGCTTTACAACTTGGTATCAGAGTGTCCTAGGTTTAAGGATTCATGAAGACTGGCTGGACATGTACATTCGCCGATAAAGACAAGCTCGACTCAGGGTTTGTAATTGTGTATGCATGTTTATATGCTTAAATGATTAGAAAGGAATATGAATACTGATATGTGTGTGATTAATAGGAAGCATGAGATACTGATATGGCTTGGCCCTTGACTGTTGTGTGATGATATCGAAGCATGCTATTATTGTTTATGTGAATGAATATTTGAATAAACTTTTATATCTTGATTGCTTGTGAAGGATTATTACCCTGTCATCATAGTCTAATCGTCGAGTCGTTGATTGCAGATTAACTTGGATAGCTATGCATCTAAGACGATCTGTACGACTTACCAGTAGTAGGTCTGAGGCAAGGGATGATGATCAGGGCCAGATCCCTCTGCCAGTCCCTGAGAACTGGTAGCAAAGGATGAGCATATCCGACTTCTTCGAGAGCAGGCTCCGTAAGGGAGTGCTGCCCCTATTGTTCCACCTGTAGTGGTACCAGTTGTACAGCCAGTAGAGGTTGGAAATAAATGGGAGAGGTTGTATGATCAGTTCAAGAAATAGCATCCTCGAACTTTTGAGGGAGGATAAGATCCACTAAAGGCTGAACAGTAGATGAGTATGGTCACTGCTATTCTGGATTTTATGAGGGTAGAGGGTCATGACAGAGTTGCTTGTGCAGCATATATGTTGAGAGAAGATGCCCGCAACTGGTGGGAAGTGGCATCGCAGACTAGGGATGTTACTACATTGAGTTGGAAAAGATTTAAGGATTTATTCAACCAGAAGTATTACAATGTTGCTATCAGGGCGAAAAAGGTTAATGAATTTGTGGGGTTGGTTCAGGGCAGCATGACAGTTATAGAATATGCCCTGAAGTTTGACATACTTGCGAAGTTCGCACCAGATCTTGTGCCTAGTTCAGCTAGGCAACACAGATTTATCAGAGGTCTTAATGCTATGATAGCCTGAGATGTGAGGAGTACAACAGTTCCTGGGGGGACTACTTATGCCCACGTTGTGGAGAAGGCTCAAACTGCTGTGAAAGCGAAGAATAATATCTGGAGGGAGAGTGTAGTAAGGCGGGAGGGCCACAAGGCAGTGCCTCCCTACTCTGGGTCTGGTAGGGGCAGAGGCCCCAGTGATCTGAAGGGGAAGACCCTTGATGCTTCGACTGCTCCTGGTCTTGATAGGAGAGGTCGGGGTACTCAGGGTGGCCGTCAGGGAGGCGGAGATTCATGGAGGAGCTATCCTGAGTGCACGAGGTGCAGAAGACGCCATCCGAGCCAATGTCAGGCTAAGGCCTGTTATGTGTGCGGGGTGGTAGGACACCTCAGAAAGGACAGGCCAACAATGAAGAAATGGGAGGTAGGGAAGGTGGACAGCTTGACTCCATCTCGAGTGTTCACCCTGACGCAGGCAGAGGCCAAGGCTAGTCCCTCGGTAGTGACAGGTCAGCTTTCTAGCGCTGGCTCTCCTTTTACTGTATTTATTGACTCTGGTGCTATGCATTCATTTGTTTCTAGTGAGGTGATTGATAGACCTAGTGAGTATTATATTGCGGGGTTTGGGACTATATTGCCTATAGGAGAACTGGTAGTTTCTAGGAAGCTGATTAGAGCACTGGAAGTGATGGTTGATGGTAGGGAATTGTCAGTAGACTTGATTGAGTTGGGTATGGAGGACTTTGACATGATTTTGGGGATGGATTGGTTGGTTAGATACGTAGCCAATATTGATTGCAGAAAGAAGATGGTGACCTTTGAGCCGGAGGGCGAGGATCCATTTGTCTTTGTGGGAGCGGTATATGGACCCCGCATTCCCACGATATCAGCACTGAGAGCCAGAGATTTATTATAAGGAGAATGTTTATTCTTTCTTGCTAGTGTGGTGGATACCACTAGGGTTTTGCCAACAGGGTCGGGGGAGACTAGGTTGTTTTGTGAGTTCTTGGATGTATTCCTTGAGGACTTACCAAGGCTGCAGTCGCGTAGGGAGATTCAGTTTGTTATCGAGTTGGCGCTAGGGACAGAGCCAGTGTCGAGGGCACCATATAGAATGGCACCGTCAGAACTGAAGGAATTTAAGATACAGTTACAAGAGCTTCTGGATTTGGGGTTCATCAGACTGAGTTACTGGTCATGGGGTGCGCAACTTTTCTTTGTGAAGAATAAGTACAGTACTTTGAGGATGTGCATAGACTACAGGGAATTGAACAAGTTGACTATCAAGAATAAGTATCCTCTACCAAGAATTGACGACTTGTTCGATCAGCTGTAGGGTAAGACGGTGTTCTTGAAGATTGATCTTCGATCTGGTTATCACCAGCTGAGGATCAAGGATGAGGACATACCGAAGACTGCCTTCCGAACGAGGTATGGGCACTTTGAGTATCTAGTCATGTCGTATGGTTTGACCAATGCCCCAGCAGCTTTTATGGACCTAATGAACAGGGTGTTCAAGGACTTCTTGGATCAGTTCATCATCGTCTTCATCGACAACATTTTAGTCTACTCTAGTTTAGAAGCCGAGCACGAGTTTCATCTTTGACAGGTTCTGCAGAGGTTGAGAGAGC
This sequence comes from Humulus lupulus, assembly GCF_963169125.1. NCBI lineage: Eukaryota > Viridiplantae > Streptophyta > Magnoliopsida > Rosales > Cannabaceae > Humulus > Humulus lupulus. Next base: position 167,888,375 of record NC_084795.1, read on the forward strand.
ATCAGTTGTACGCCAAGTTTAAGAAATGTGAGTTTTAGCTACCAGAAGTGACATTCCATGGGCATATTGTTGGTGTAGATGGGATTATGGTGGATCCATCTAAGGTGGAGGCAGTGAGAGATTGGCCGAGGCCGAGGAATGCCTCGGAGGTTTGGAATTTTCTCAATTTAGTGGGTTACTAAAGACGGTTTGTGGAAGGGTTCTTGAAGGTAGCAGCGCCGATGACAGAATTGACACGGAAGAATTTGAAGTTCGTCTGGTCAGACAAGTGTGAGAACAGTTTACAAGAATTGAAGCGGTGACTTATTACTGCACCTATGTTGAGTTTTCCTTCGGAGGGAGGAAAGTTTCTAGTCTATTGCGATCCATCAAGGTTGGGTTTGGGTTGTGTGTTGATGCAGAATGAGAAGGTTATAGCTTATGCGTTATGACAGCTGAAGAAGTATAAGCAGCGGTATCCTACCCATGATTTGGAGTTGGAAGCGGTGGTATTCGCACTGAAGGTTTGGCAGCATTATCTGTATGGGGAGAAGTGCGAGATATACACCGATCACAAGAGTTTGAAGTACTTCTTCACACAGAAGGACCTGAACATGAGGCAGAGATGTTGGCTAGGGTTGGTAAAAGACTATGACTATGATATTCTTTACCATCCAGGGAAAGCTAATGTAGTGGTGAATGCATTGAGCCTGATGGTCCTGGGTCAGGTATATAGTTCCACCCAGATTTCGAGAGAGTTAGCAGATGAGATGGCCAGAGCAAGGACAGAATTGGTGGTGGGTCGATTGGCCAATATTACTCTGCAGTTGACCTTGATTAAGGAAGCTTAGTTAGTAGACACTCAGCTACAGGAGGTTAAAGAGAATGTCTTAGCGGCAGTAGCTAAGGACTATTCTATTTTTGAGGTTGGTTTGTTATGGTATCAGGGGCGGATTTGTGTCCTAGCTGATGTGGGGATTAGACGAGAGATATTGAATGAGTCGCATACTATGCCGTACTCACTTCAACCGGGTACCACAAAGATGTATCAGGATCTACGGACGTTGTATTGCTGGCCCAGGATGAAGAAGGATGTGGTGGAGTACGTGGCCAGATGTTTAACCTGTCAGCAGGTTCAAAGCTGAGCATCAGCGACCAACAGGGTTGCTTCAGCCTTTGGGTATTCCCGAGTGGAAATGGGAGGATATTACAATGGACTTTGTGGGAGGTTTACCAAGGACTGTAGGGCTTGATGACTCGGTGTGGGTGATAGTGGACAGAGACACCAAGTCAACTCATTTTCTTCTAGTGAAGACGACATACACAGTGGATCATTATGCAGAGTTATATGTGAGGGAGATCGTACATCTCCATAGGGTTCCTAAGTCTATAGTGTCAGACTAGGATCCTATCTTTACCTCCAAGTTTTGGGGTAGTTTGCAGAAGACTATGGGGAAGTAGTTAAATTTCAGCACGGCCTTTCATCCTCAGACTGATGGACAGTCTGAGAGGACGATCTAGGTGTTTGACGTATCTTCATTTTAACTTTAGCCAGCCATTTTTTTTTGTATCCCTCCATTTTAACTTTACCACTTTCTAATTTTTAGGTGACCTATTGTTGACGCGGTTCTTCTCCAACAGGTAATTAAGAGAATGAGAGAAAAGGATTAGTGCTAAATGTGAACCGAAATAGATATATGATCTTAGAGGACGAAAGGGGTGACTCAAGACACGGTTTTTAAGTGGTTCGAAGGTTAAAATCCTTCTACTCCACTAGTCAATATTATTGATATGTACTAAGTATTTGGTTACAAAGTATTTCTTACAAGAGATTATTTTTCCAACCCCTATCAACTCCCAGGGTCTCCATATTTATAGGAGAAGGCACCTGGAAGTTGGTAGGGAGGTCATCCCGTGACCTTCTTACTTGTCGTATCAATTCTGTGACATTCATGATTAATTCCTAAACCTGACACATAAGTGTGGTCAAATCAATAGATAAGGAAGTAATGGGCCGCACGGTCCAACCCCACCGTGGGTGTCTGAACACGCACGTTCCTGCTGCGTGTCCGAGAAGTCAGGGGGATATCAGACACGTGATGCCTGATATATGCACGTTTACCTTGCGTGTGTTTACTTCTCAAGGGGTCACACCCCCATATCCAGCTCGTACCGCGAGCTGCATGCTGGACTCGACCTTCGGCCTTCAGGGGACCTGCTCCAGTCTTGGACAATGGAGGGGAGCCCTTTGGGCTTCCTCGAGCTAACGACAGAAGCTCCGATCTTAGGGGAGTTCATGAGATAACTACGATTAGTCAGCAGCTCGGCTTGCTAACCAGCCCGTGGGAAAACCAAGGCGTACATCTGCCCCCCAAGCTCCTGCTCGTGGTATACCACGTCATATATAAGACCACAGTAGGGGCTTTTGGACTTCCCCATGAACTCTTCGCATTCCACCTTTTATGCAGGCGTCTGATACGTAGAACATCGTGGGTGGTGACGGTACATCTTACGCATCGAGTGGAGGGCCTCGGATCCCCCATCAGGGCCATCCAACGGCCCTCTATATGTTATCCTTTACGCATATAAAAAGGGGTGGCCACCGTACGCATGGGCCACCCTTTCATTCGAAAATTTTCAAGCTTCAAGCTCCTCTTCTTCTTCTCTCTATATCTCCAGAAGAACAAAACCCTCGATCCCGCCACTGCTACTTTCAGCGTTCAAGAAGCTTAGGCGCACGGACTTGTCCGAAGCTTTGGAAGCCATTACACCGACGAAGCTCTTACCAACGCAACACCTTCGTCTACCTCCCAGCCACACACTGTAAGTTTCCTGACCCTGTGTGTTTTGAAAATATGCTACTGTAGCTTAGGTAAAAAAAAATTACTGTAGCCGCATGCAAGGGTTTGCTGGGTTTTGTGGATATGGAGGGTGACAGCCCTTTTAGGTTTAGGGCACATTTGTTGTAGGAAATTGCTTTAGAGTATGGGTTTCAGGATGCTTTTTCTAGGGAAAATTTATGGGTAGGAGTTTTGGGAATTTTGGGTGCAAAACTGGGTAGCTTAGGGAACACGCCTCACAAGAGGTTTTGCAATTTCCTGCCTACTGAACCTTTCCCCCCAAGGAAAATTCTATCCTGACCCTCCTGACACACGTATCCCGAGTAATCGGGGATCGGTTGGGAGCACAGGCGCGTGTTCATCGAACCGCGTGGTCCCACTCTCCACGGGCTGGGCTTACCTCAGCTCGTGTAAATAATAATTTCTTTTTCCTCATGCTTGGGTCGCCTTTTCTGAAATGTTTTCTTTTGTTCATTAGGCGACCAGATGGCTCCAAAGAGAAATCTCCCACAGAAGAACGTCAGCAGCTCGGCCTCCCAGCAGGAGAAAGGGAAGGCGGCGATGCCTAGCTCCCCGATCCTCCGCTTCGGGCCGACAGTGGAGAAGGAGGTCGAGGTGGCCCCTGATGCCTTCTTTGAGGCGGAAAGGATCGTCTCGAAGATAACCGACCAGGCGAAGATTAACAAAATCTTCCTTTCCCACAACATCACCTTGGGGAAAGCGTCCGTAGTGGCTCGACCTGCTTCAGAAGGCGAGCGGAGCTGTGCGCCGCTCGACGAGTCGTTCGCGGCCTGGAGTGGTGAACATTTTAAGGCAGGGGCCTTCCTTCCACTGGATCAGTACTTTGCTGATTTCCTCAACTATGTGGGGTTGGCCCCATTTCAGCTCCCCCCCAATTCCTACCATCTGCTGGTAGGGTTGAGGTATTTGTTCCAGAAGCAGGAGTGGGAGGTCCCCACTCCTGCAGACATTTTATATTTCTTCTGCCTCAAAGCTAGCCCAGACCAGCGGGGGTGAGGTGACGGGTTTTACTATTTAACCCGGTTTCCCAATACGGCGGCGGTCATCGAGCTGCCCAGCCACCCCAATGACTTTAAGGACCAGTTCTTCATGTCAACTGGTTTCCGGAACTGCGAGCATCGCTATTTCAATCATCGTCGTAAGTTTCTCCCGTCCTTAGCTCGCCTTTTAAGTGTTATTTTAGCTCCTCCCATACCCCATTCTGACTCAAACTAACCTTGCAGCCATCTTCGCGAGGACAGAGAAGTCTGTGACCCTCGGGGGCCAATATGAAACGTTGGCGGGCTTGCCCCCCAGTGAGAAGGATTATCGCGTGCTCGTGACGGATGAGACAATGGTGTTCTGCAAGCTGATTTTTCCAAATCAGACCCTGAACCTAAAGAGGCCTCGGGGGCCGCCCCTAGCTCGGGACACCAGACCCATCATCGTGGAGGAGGTCGCGGGAGATGAAGACAAGGAGGACGAGGGCGACGAAGTTCCGCTCGTGAGGAGCAGGAAGAGGACCTTGGAGGTCGTCTAGAGGATGGGCGAGGAGAGGATCCAATCTGGAGCAGCCGCGGGTCCTTCTGGCCAAGGTAACCCTTACTTGCTTAGGAGTCTAGATAGGGCCACCGCAGACCCGCGGTTGGCTAGGTTCAATCCTAGGCAGCTCGTCCATCGTCACCGAAGCGATCCAGACCTGAACACACTCCTGCTCCATTGTGTCGACTGGCTCGTGCTGGATCACCAAGAGAGCCGGCCTAGGGGTACCGTAGTAGTAGATAACACCATAGCCTTTAGGTCGATCCTATTCGAGGAGTATGGGACCAACTTACGCACATGGACATCACTCCAGAGGGGTATCTATGCTCCGGGGCTTAGGCAGTATGTAGAAGAATTTAGCCCTGAGTTAGAATCGGACCCAGGACTTGCGCCAGTTCGGGAAATAATCGTCTTAGGTTCTTCCAGCTCGGGGGGTAGGGCTCCCTTAGTATTCACACACTTTTTATATTTAACCCTTTGTCCTTGTCTGTATGGTTGCTAACTTGTACTAACAATGTTTTTGTTTCGACAGAAGAGATGTCTCAGCCCGAGGATAGCTTGCGAGGGGCAGTCTTCGGGGGAAACCCCTTAGCCGGACCAAGACTAAAAAGGCTCCGGGGGTCCAGGAGCGCCGCTGGGACCTCCACCAAGTCTCCGGTAAAGGAGAAGGAGAAAACCCCGGCTGCCCAGGACACGGGAGCAATTCTTCTTGCCGCAGGAGCAGGCCAAATCCCTCCGCCGCCCTCGCGAGCTCCAGCCGCCACTCAGGACGGAGGAACGGAGCTCGGGACTCCGGCCGTGGCGGTCTCCGATTCGCGCATCCCAGTCAACCCTCAGGACCTGGAGAAGATCCCAGAGGCCTTCTGGGGGATAGTGTACGAGTCGGCGAACTACGCCGTCAACCATATCTATAAGTTCACCGAGAAGGAACTTCGGGCCATTGAGACACTGAGCCCGGTTGGGGTGATGGATTCTTCAATGAGCATGACCCTAACGGTAAGCTGCCCTGTTTTCTCTGTAAAACTCTTACCCTTACACTTTGCCCTATTTTTCCTCTAAGGCAATTTTATCTTTCATTTCTCCCAGGGCGTCGTCGCTCTCCACCAGAGCATCATCAGGGCCAAGACTCAGCTCGAGGATATGAGAGCCGAGCATCAGGCTTCCCTTCAGGAGGCTAAGGCGACTGAAGATGCCTTGGCGACCGGGAAGGCCAAGCTGGAGAAAGCCCTCTCGAAGGTCCAGGAGCTCGAAGCCTCCCTTGCCACCTCGCAGACGGACCTCGAGGCTGCGAAGACTGAGATCTAAGCCGCCTAGGTCGCCCTAGAGGCCGAACGGGCCACTTCGGAGTAGTCCATGCAGGATTTGTTCTATCACTGTTGGGCTTACAATGCGGAGGCTGACTTCTCCTTCATGTCACCGAGCCTTTGGGCGCGCTTGCTGGTGAAGTTCCAAGCTCGCCTTGAGAACGAGGCTCTGCCTTCGGAGACTGGAGAAGCCTCGAGCGCGGCGGAGCAGGGTGAGACAGCGACCTCCAAGGGGCCATCTGACGGAGCTTAGGGCGTTCTTTCCCTGTTGCCTTTGAACATTTTTAAGTATATATTTTTTTTGTAACCTTTGCATGAGGTGTTTTCACCTCGAGACAATTTTCTTTAACATTTTTAATTTACGCTCTTTCATGCTTTTAAGCATTTCGGCTATAATTTATTGAAAAACCTAGTTCGCGTTAACTTTAACCCATATTTCGAGCACTTGAAGTAGAACAAAGATCAATAGATTTAAATCAACTTCTAAGTTTTATGACCTGGTTAAAACCAGGAACTTAATTTGAAAACTTAGTTCGTGTTAACTCTTATCCATATCTCGAGCTCTTTAAGAAGAACAACGATCAATAGATTTAAATTAACTTCTAAGTTTTATGACCTGGTTAAAACCAGGAACTTAATTTGAAAACTTAGTTCGTGTTAACTTTTATCCATATCTCGAGCTCTTTAAGAAGAACAACGATCAACAGATTTAAATTAACTTCTAAGTTTTATGACCTGGTTAAAACCAGGAACTTAATTTGAAAACTTAGTTCGTGTTAACTTTTATCCATTTCTCGGGCTCTTTAAGAAGAACAACGATCAACCGATTTAAATTAACTTCTAAGTTTTATGACCTGGTTAAAACCAAGAACTTAATTTGAAAACTTAGTTCGTGTTAACTTTTATCCATATCTCGAGCTCTTTAAGAAGAACAACGATCAACAGATTTAAATCAACTTCTATGTTTTACGACCCGGTTAAAACCAGGATAGGACTTAGTTAGTGTTAACCCTTACCAATATCTCGCGTTTTTAAGAAAACAACGGTCAATCGATAAGAATCAACATCTAAGTCGTTAACGAGACCTGGTTATATCCAGGTACCATATGCCCCCCAAGTAACTGGGAATGGGTCTTTCGTGGTTACTTTAAGATTACACTTGCAAATATGCATAAAAAGTTGATTTTCATTAATACATAAGAAGTGGCCCTCCAGGCCTTACAAGTAAATCATTGGTAATATCTATTTAAGTGGACGGCGTTCCAAGTTCGCGGGACCGCCCCTCCATCAAGTCGAGCTAGCTTATAAGTTCCCTCCTTGATGACTTCGATGACCTGGTATGGTCCTTCCCAGTTCGGTCCCAAAACTCCGTCTTTGGGATCTTTTTCGGCGAGGAAAACTCTTCTCAGAACCAAGTCGCCTACGCTAAAGGTGCGTTTTTTAACCTTGGTGTTGAAGTAGCGGGTGATTCTCTGCTGATAATGGGCGAGCTGGAGTTGCGATTCCTCCCGCCTTTCCCCAACCAGAACAAGGGAATGGCACAGGAGCTCGTGGTTTCGATCTTGGTCGTAAAATTGGACTCTATGCGAAAGAACCTTTATCTCCATGGGGAGGACTGCCTCACTCCCAAAAGTTAAAGAAAAGGGAGTATGACCCGTAGGTGTCCGATGCAAGGTCCGGTATTGCCATAGGACCTGGGGGAGCTGTTCTGGCCAGACCCCCTTTGCTTCATCTAATCTTTTCTTGAGGCTCGCCTTTAAGGTCTTGTTGACAGCTTCGACCTGGCCATTAGCCTGAGGATAGGCCATAGAGGAGAAACTTTTCACAATCCCATGTCTGTCACAGAACTCGGTGAACAGGTCGCTGTCGAACTGAGTGCCGTTATTAGAGACAATCTCCTTGGGCAGGCCGAAGCGACAGATGATGCTTTTAACCACAAAGTCAAGCACCTTTTTAGACGTGATTGTTTCCAACGGCTTTGCCTCAACCCACTTGGTAAAGTAGTCGATGGCTACCACGGCGTAACGGACCCCGCCCTTTCCAGTGGGCAGGGCGCCTACTAAGTCTATTCCCCAAACGGCAAACGGCCAAGGGGCCGAGATCATTTTCAGCTCGAATGGAGGAGCTCGGGCAATTGCAGCGAATCGCTGGCACTTGTCACACTTCTTCACGTATGATATCGAGTCTTTGGACAGAGTCGGCGAGTAATATCCTTGCCTGAGAACCATTAAGGCCAGGCTCTGCCCTCCAGTGTGGTCTCCGCAGAATCCTTCGTGAACTTCCTGTAGGATGGCCTTTGCCTTACTTGGATGAACGCACCAGAGGAGAGGTAGGGAATGCCCACGTCAGTACAACACCCCATCGACCAGCGTATATCTCGGAGCTTGATACAAGATTCGTCGCGCGTCGTTACGTCCTTCAGGCAGCTTGCCCTAGACGAGTTACTCAAGAATGGGGGTCATCCAGGTCGGGCTAGCGTCAATCATTTCGACCTCGGCTCGTCCTTCTTTTATACTTGGTTGTTCCAAGAATTCTATCGGCACCAACCCCAAGGTCTCCGTCTCTCCCGAGGTGGCGAGCTTGGCAAGAGCATCTGCATTAGTGTTCTGCTCCTGAGGTATCTGTTCGATCGATCCTCGCTCAAATGCGGACAACTCAACTTTTACCTTCGCCAGATAGGCGGCCATCTTGGGTCCCCGCGCCTGATATTCGCCTAGGACTTGGTTTACCACGAGCTGGGAGTCACTGAAGCACTGGACGGAGCTCGCCTTTAACTCCCTAGCTATCCTCAGGCCAGCCAGCAAAGCTTCGTACTCTGCCTCGTTGTTGGAGGCCTTGAACCCGAACCTTAGCGCCGAGTGGAATATATGTCCCTCGGGGGAAATCAGAATGATTCCGGCCCCGGAGCCGTTTTCGTTGGATGAACCGTCTACAAAGATCTTCCACAATGATTGGGGCGAGGTGAGCTGAGATGAGCCCTCTGCTGGATTCTCTTGGAATCCCGTGCATTCTGCCACGAAATCGGCGAGGGCTTGACTTGTTATAGCAGTTCGAGGAGTGTAGAAAATCTCGAACTGGCTGAGTTCGACCGCCCATTTTAACAAACGTCCCGATGCTTCAGGTTTTTGCAAAACCTGCCTTAGAGGCTGATCGGTCATGATGTGTACTAAGTGGGATTGGAAGTACGGCCTGAGCTTTCGCGAGGCCGTGATTAGGCAGAACGCCAATTTTTCCATCAGTGGGTATCGGGACTCTGCCCCGAGAAGTCTCTTGCTGATGTAATAGACTGGCTTCTGAACTTGGTCCTCTTCTCAAACCAGTACGGCACTAGTCGCATCCTCAGTGACAGCTAGGTAGAGAAAAAGAGGCTCGCCTGCCTTGGGCTTGGATAATACGGGTGGTTCAGTCAGATGCGCCTTCAGGTCGAGGAATGCGCTTTCGCACTCTACTGTCCATTCAAACTTCTTGTTTCCTCGGAGCTGGTTGTAGAAGGGCAAACACTTATCGGTTTACTTGGAAATAAACCGGTTCAGTGCAGCCACCCTCCCTGTTAGGCCTTGGACATCTTTCCACGACCTGGGCGAAGGAAGCTCGAGCAGTGACCTAACCTTGTCGGGGTTTGCCTCGATTCCTCGGGTATTGACTATGAACCCCAGGAATTTTCCTAACACGACTCCAAAAGTGCATTTCTGGGGATTGAGCCTCATGCCGTATTCTCGTAATATTTTAAAACATTCTTCCAGGTCGGAAACATGGTTGTCGCCAGTCTTTGAATTGACTAGCATGTCATCAACGTACACTTCCATGTTTCTTCCGATCTGGTCCGCGAACATTTTGTTTACCAATCTTTGGTACGTAGCTCCGGTGTTCTTTAGACCGAAAGGCATGACCTTGTAGCAATAGACATTAGTCGGGGTCATGAAGCTGGTGTGTTCCTGGTTCGCCGGATTCATCGCGATCTGATTGTAGCCCGAGTACGCGTCCATAAAGGACATGAGCTCGTGCCCCACCGTGGCATCCACCAGCTGATCGATCCTTGGTAATGGAAAACAATCCTTAGGGCAGGCTTTATTCAGGTCGGAGAAGTCAAGGCAGGTTCGCCACTTTTCGTTGGGCTTTGGAACTAGCACGGGGTTGGCGACCCAAATTGGAAATTTGGCTGCACGGATAAAGCCACATTTTTTGAGCCGGGCTACTTCTTCTTCTAGGGCTTCAGCTCGGGTTGTTCCTAAACGTCTTTGCTTCTGAGACTTGGCGGGAACGCTTTTGTCCAGATGGAGCGTGTGCATGATGACACTCGGGCTAATTCCCACCATGTCCTCGTGGGACCAGGCAAATACATCTAAGTTAGTCCGCAGAAACGTAATCACCTCCGTCTTCCTCTTGCTACAAAGGTTTTGCCCGAGCTTGACCATCCGTGATGGATTTTGTGGATCAAGGTTCACCTCCTCGAGCTCCTCGATAGCCTGGAGATCGGATCTGTCTTCACCTACTAGGGGGTCAATGTCCTCACTCAAGGCGACATTTCCCCCTTTGGCGTTTTGAGGTTTTTCAATCTCAGGAGCCGCCAAGGGTTCCTGGGATTCCTCTTCACTCAGAATGGCCATGGCCAGCTGCCCGGGTTTATATTTTCCCTTCATGGAAATGCTGTAGCATTCCCTGGCAGTGAGCTGATCGCCCTGGATCGTGCAGATTCCCATCGAGGTGGGGAACTTCATGGCGAGGTGTCGGATGGAGGTGACAGCCTCGAAAGCTATGAGCGTAGGTCGGCCCAAAATGGCGTTGTAAGCAGCGGAGCAGTCTATGACCACGAACTCGAGTAGTTTGGATACTGTTCGAGATTCTTCTCCTAGGGTGATCACCAGCTCGATCGTCCCTATCGCTGCTGATCCTTCTCCCGAAAAACCATACAGCATCATGGAGGTTGCCTTTAGATCGGTGACAGTCAGACCCATCTTCTCTAAGGTGGATCGGAATAGAAGGTTTACCGAACTCCTGTTGTCTATTAGTACCCTTCTCACCCTCAGGTTGGCGAGCTGGACTGCTACAACCAGAGAATCGTTATGAGGGAACTGGACATGGCCTGCATCTTCCTCCGTAAAGGTGATTGGTTGCATCTCCAATCGCTGCTGTTTTGACTGACATTGCTCCGGGACGAACTCCACTCCGTTATGAGCCTTTAGTTCATTCACGTATCTCTTCTGGGCGCCTCTGCTTGTGCCAGCCATGTGTGGACCTCCCGAGATGGTGGATATCTCTCCTCCGACCACGGGAGGAGGGACGTCCTGATCTACCCGGGACCCGGGACCCGGGACCCGGGCTGACTGGCTGGGACCTCTGGAGTAGGTCGACTCGCTAGGACCCTGTTCTGCGAGTATTGAGCCAAGGGACCGGCTCGGATGAGAGTCTCGATCTCATCTTTTAGGTGCATGCAATCGTCGGTATTGTGGCCCACATTGTTATGAAAACGACAAAACTTGGAAGTGTCTCTCTTTCCTTTGTGGTGCTTCAATGGCTCCGGCCTCTTCCAGGGGACCCGAGTAGAGTTGGCCAAGAAGATACTCTCTATGGACTGGGTGAGCTCGGTATATGTCATGAAAACGGGCTTAAACTTATCTACGGACTTATTCTTCTTTTGGTCGTGCTGACTGTTTTCGCAATTGCCCTTTCTCTTGCCTCCACTGGGCTGGTTGCTCTGCGCGACGTTCGGGGTCGTCGCCACAACCTCCAACCCTATTCCTGCAGGTTGATCGGGAACCTGGTTGGTTTCCGCAGCTGAGGCCTCGGCTTCTTCCAAGTTTATCCATTCTTGGGCCCTGTTATGGAATTCGTTGACCGAGATGACTCCCTTCCTCTGTATATCCTTCCATAGGTCTCGTCCGCAAGGATTCCGGTTCTCATGGCCATGAGCTTAGAGCTATCATCGGCGTCTCTAGCTCGAGCAGCGACGTTTGCGAATCTGCTCAGGTAGGCCTTCAGAATCTCACCGGGCTGCTGTCTCACGTAGGCCAGGGAGTCGGCCTGAACACGGGCGGCCTGAAAGGCTCGGAATGCCCTTTTGAAGTCGGCTGAGAAGGCCTTCTAGGAGCTGATTGACTATCTTTTACTTTGCTTGAACCACTGTCTGGCGGGTCCAGTCAGCGTGGAGGGGAAGATCAAGCATCTCAGCTCCGAGCCAATGTTATGGGCCATAATTAGGGTGTTGAACATCCCTAAATGGTCCGAGGGGTCTCCGTCCCCGTTGAACTTTGACAGATGAGGCATACGGAAACCAGACGGGTATGCCGTCGCTGCTATGTTGGGGGGTGAAGAGTTCCATCTCGTCCCCTGAATCATATTCGTCTTTTTCTTTTTCTGATAGAAGTTTCCTCATCAGCTCCTCCATTTGGGTCAGGCGATCGAGGGTTTGGTCCTGATGTCCTTTGTTATTCCGGGGCTGTTCAACAGCTCCGGATCCATTATACACATTTTGTGGGTTATTGTCCCTCCTATCTTGAGATAGGTTATTTGGGTCATTCCCCCCGTTGCGTATTTCGGACAGGACCCCCCCTGAACGAGCCTGGCCACCACTTCCAGCTCGGTCTTCTCTGTGAGAGTTGAGGCGATCTCGCAGGTCACCTCCCTGGGTGCTCTGGTGACTTTGCGCCGAACTTAACCGCTGACGCAGGTCTCCCCCAGAGAGATCACTCCGGCGACTGCCGGTCCAGTGGCTCCTGCTGGATAGGCTTGGAGTCCGCCTTTGGTGGTGACGACCTGAGTTTTCCCCTAGCGCCCTGCTACGCCGGGAAGGTCCAGCAGACGGTGGGTTTCTCATACTACTCCCATAGGCTGGGACGTCCCAGACGGGCCGAGGAGGAGACGGATATCTGATCGGAGATGGAGGATGCCTGACTGGAGAGGCGATCCTAGTTCCATCTGGACGGATCAAGTTTGGTGGGGGCCTTTCGGCCCTGCCAACCTGCTGGTCCTGGGCCAGGCAATCTGGACGAGGCGCAAGATGGTCGTCGGGGACGGGCTGACGCTGCAAGCCCAGCCCCCCCGAATCTCCTTCGAGAACTTCCTCGAGTTCCCCTGGGCGTTCTCGAGGATGGCTGAGAGCTAGGAGTCGACGTCCTGACCGAACGGCTGTACTGCGGTCGTCCGGTCCTAGGCACTTCCTCGAAGTTTACCTCTCGATGGTGTGACGAAGGGGTGGAGTTGGCTACCGGAAACCTATCCGAACGGCTACGCCTGGACCGGTTATCCTGGCGAGACTTGGGAGCCTCGCCTTGCCTCTCTCCAACGTTAACGCCGGTTGTGAGAGGGGGTAATCGGGCCAGGATATCCTTGATTTGCTGGCTGACCGTTGCTAACTGGTTCCTCAGTTGAGCGTTCTCCATCTCCACCGCAGTATAATAACACGGGTTCGGATTAGACGGCCGAGGCGCCGAACTACCAGTATCGTCTTGGCCCGCCGGCTGTTTTCCTGGCCGCTGCTGGACTTCAGGAACTTGGTCATCAAGGATGGTGGTATGATGAGCCTCCTGCCCATCATGTTGTTCTGTCTCGTTACTATGCCTGGACTGAGTAGTCACCATAGTTGGATGTTTACAGCAGCACTAATCGAAAAAACTCTCAATGAAAGCACCAAACTGTTGGCGCGGTTCTTCGCCAACAGGTAATTAAGAGAATGAGAGAAAAGGATTAGTGCTAAATGTGAACCGAAATAGATATATGATCTTAGAGGACGAAAGGGGTGACTCAAGACACGGTTTTTAAGTGGTTCGAAGGTTAAAATCCTTCTACTCCACTAGTCAATATTATTGATCTGTACTAAGTATTTGGTTACAAAGTATTTCTTACAAGAGATTATTTTTCCAACCCCTATCAACTCCCAGGGTCTCCATATTTATAGGAGAAGGCACCTGGAAGTTGGTAGGGAGGTCATCCCGTGACCTTCTTACTTGTCGTATCAATTCTGTGACATTCATGATTAATTCCTAAACCTCACAGATAAGTGTGGTCAAATCAATAGATAAGGAAGTAATGGGCCGCACGGCCCAACCCCACCGTGGGTGTCTGAACACGCACGTTCCTGCTTCGTGTCCGAGAAGTCAGGGGGATATCAGACACATGATGCCTGATATATGCACGTTTACCTTGCGTGTGTTTACTTCTCAAGGGGTCACACCCCCATATCCAGCTCGTACCGCGAGATGCATGCTGGACTCGACCTTCGGCCTTCAGGGGACCTGCTCCACTCTTGGACAATGGAGGGGAGCCCTTTGGGCTTCCTCGAGCTAACGATAGAAGCTCCGATCTTAGGGGAGTTCATGAGATAACTACGATTAGTCAACAGCTCGGCTTGCTAGCCAGCCCGTGGGAAAACCAGGGCGTACACCTATTATCATACTTTTTCAATTAGCTTATATTTATGTAATATAGAAAGAGGTATTTGGTGTAGTGCAAGGACGGCCTTAGCACGCTGAGTGCTGGTCATAAAGCATTGACTTATTAGTCAAGGACAGCCTTAGAATGCTGAGTGTTGGTCATAAAGCATTGACTTATTAGTCAAGGACGGCTTTAGCACACTGACTGCTAGTCGTAAAGCATTGACTTATTAGTCAAGGATAGCCTTAGCACGCTGAGTTTTGGTCGTAAAGCATTGAATTATTAGTCAATGACGTCCTTAGCACGATGAGTGCTGGTTGAAAAACATTGACTTATTTGTCAATGATGGCCTTAGCACATTGAGTGTTGGTTGTAAAGCATTGAATTATTAGTCTAGGCAGACAATAACGCACTAAGTGCTGGTTGATATTGTTATGCCTAATGAGGCACGCATCATACGCTTGACCGACCTTAGGGTCGTGAGAAAACTAGAGCGCCAGGTACGTTTGGCCTGCTCCAAGGCTGGTTATACAAAAGATAGGATGTTGGGCCCCAAGGTGACTCATTAGTCCCATATCCTAAGATGTTGAACCCTAGTATGATTCCATAATCATGTAGTTTTTATAATTTGACCCAGTATGAATCATTGATCATTTATCTTGGGCTATTGGCCTATATGACGCTGTAGTTATTTATATGGATGGTATGCATGCATGAGTAGGGTTAATACTACTAGGCATGCTTATTATGATTTGGTAACATGTTATTAACTGCTTATGAGCATGTTCAAAATCTTATGATTTTCCATGTAGGTCGGCTGTTGTAACTTTTCAATTGTAGTTAACCTTTTTAAATGTGTTTTGGGATTCCATGTATGGAAGTAAACGTTTTAGTGAAATGGTGGTACCATTGACCAAAATTTTTAACCCTAACTCATTAATGACATTTAGTTACGCGGTTATGGCCAAATGACTCACTTAGCGAGTCTAGCACTATTTAAAATACATAGTGTAACGGTCCCTGAGTAATAGGGTGTTACAACTTGGTATTAGAGTGTGCAAAGGTTAAGGGTTCCTAAAGACAAGTTGTGCATGTACACTCATCACTAAAGACAAGCTCCACTAAGGGTACGGTGACTATTTATGTGGTTATGTGTTTAACTACTTAAATAGGATATAAATGTCTTACTTGCATTCCTTATTATGAAGCATGAGATATTCTGATAGGACTTGGTCCTTGACTGTTGATATGATTATGTGCTTGCCTACTCAGTTGATATATGAATGCTTTATCTACATGCTAGAGTAAAGAACATGATATTTTGTTGGCAAGAGTAGGAATTATTGATTGATGCATGAATGTTATGGGCATGTATTTTGGTACCACGTTGTTCTGTGAATGTGGTGCTATTTGATTTTCCAATGGGGAAGGCTTTTGGATGTGCTCATCATGTTGCATGGGTCAAGTTATTGACTACAGACTAATTCGAAGGTTATATACCCAAGGTAGTTAATGAGACCCGGTGGTGTTTATGTTAAAGGTTGGAACTACAGTCAGACCCTCAGAATTGGCAGCAGGTGTTTACAGATATGTAAGTAATATTGAAATGGAAAGAGGAAGAGATTCAGTGTTTAAAACAACAACTTCTGTCTGGGAACACCTCTTCCCATTTTATGCCAGGAGTGGCATCAGTTTTGACTCAATCGAGGGTTGAGAATAGATGGGAATTACTATATGAGAGATTTCAGGAATATTATCCTCCAGTTTTCGAGGGAGGCCTAGATCCATTCAGAGGTGAACAATGGATGGGCATGATCAGTGCCATCCTCAACAATATGGGGATGGTGGGTCACGATAAGGTGATCTGTGCTATATATGTGTTACGGGAAGATGCCCGGACTTAGTGGGAAGTGGTATCCCAGACACAAAATATAGTTGCAATGAATTGGGAGGAATTTAGGCAATTGTTTAATGAGAGATATTATTGTGACATAGTTAAGACTGCGAAGATGAATGAATTTCTAAACCTTGTTCAAGGAAACAAGATAGTAACAGAGTATGTTAAAAAATTTGATGGGTTGGCCAAGTTTGCTTTTGATATGGTGCCCACGGATGTGTCTCGGAAGGACTGATTTATCTAGGTATTGAATTCTGGGAAAGGTAAATGCATTATAATTGCCCCAGTCATGAGATCTCTACCTATGATTAGGTGGTAGGGAGAGATCTGGTTGTTGAGAGCACAGGAAATGAGATGTGGAGGGAGAGTGTCGGAGAGCGCGAACCGTTTATTGGATCAAGAAGGGGCAGAGGCGCTTGTGATCAGAAAGGAAAAGTTATCAACATATTTAGTACCTCTGGAATAGAAAAGGGGTTCCAAATTGCTCAGATAGGCCATCGAAGCAAGGATGAGGATTGGAAACTCTACCCAAAATGTGCTTAGTGCAAGAGGTGCCATTTGGGGGAATGCCGAGCAAAGGCATGTTTCTTATGTGGGATGGTTGGGCACCTGAAGAGGGATTGCCCAGGGCTAAGGAAGGATGAACCAAAGGCGGCAGACAGCTCGACTCTAACTCGAGTGTTTGCTCTAATGCAGTCAGAGACTGAAACTATGGTTGGTCCCTTAGTAGTGGTAGGTCAGTTCCCTGCTTCTAATTTTTATATTATGCTGATTGGTTTTGTTGCCATGTTGTTATTTGCTTTGTTGCATTTAGTAGAGGCATAGACCTGGTATGTTGATTACGTGGTTATGTTGTGATGAGGATTTGGAACCCTATAGGTAACTCCTATGAGATGGGTTAGGTTATGGTGGGGAAAGATTCATTAGTTGACTTGATAGAGTTGGTTATGACAGACTTTGATATGATCCTTGATATGTACTGGTTAGCCAGGTATGGGGCAATGATAGATTGCAAGAAAAAGATGGTATCCTTTGGGCTTGAGGGTGAGAAATCCTTTGTATTTGTTGGCATTGTGCGTGGACCCATATACTTATGATATCTATACTTAGAGCTAGAGACCTATTGCAAGAGGGATGCATATGATTCATAGCTAGTGTGGTGGAAATCACCAGGTCGTGCCAGTGAGACAAAGACAGACTAAATTAGCCTGTGAGTTTCTGGATGTGTTTCCAGAGGATCTGCCAGGGTTAACTCTACACAGGGAGATAGAGGTTGTTATTGAATTGGTGTCAGGTACAGAACCAGTGTCTAGAGCACAGTATTGAACGGCTCCAGTAGAGCTGTAGGAACTAAAGGTTCAATAACAAGGTAAGACTTTATTCTCAATGATGGAGAAGGATTATGTAAAAGACTACTTTTTGAATTAGATATAGGCATTATGAGTTCTTATTCATGTCTTTTTATTTAACTAATGCCCTAGCTGTTTTATGGATCAAATGGACAGGGTGTTCAAAGAGTATTTGGATTGGTTTGTGATCGTCTTTATTGACGATATTTTTATATACTCTCAATCAGAGAATGGCCAAGGCCAAGGAATGCCATAGAGGTCAAAAGTTTCCTTAGATTGGCAGACTGTTACATATGTTTTGTGGAAGTGTTCTCAAGTATTGTTACCTCATTAACAGAATTGACATGAAAAAATCAAAAGTTTGAATGGTCAGATGAATGTGAGAACAACTTCTAGGAACTGGGGCTGTGACTTATTATAGCTCCAGGTCTTAGTCATCCTACAGATCATAACAAGTTTATGGTTTAAGTTGTGTCCTTATATAGAAAGAAAAGGTGATTGTTTATGCATCATGTCAGTTGAAGGATATGACCAGAGCTAGAGTAGAGTTACTGGTGGACTAGTTGGCCAACATTATGCTTAAGTTTACTCTTTTAGAGATGATTAAAGGAAAACAGACAAGTGACCCATAATTGGGAAAAAATTAGAGGGGATGACTTAGCTAGAATAGCTAAGGACTATACAGTGTCAGGCATGAGTATGATGGACATTGGGATTAAACAGGAGATTCTGGATGAATCTCATACTACCCCTTATTCTCTACATCCAGGCACCATGAAGATGTACTAGGATTTGAAAACTTTATATTGGTGGCCTGGGAAGATGAGAGATGTAATTGAGTACGTGGCAACGTGCTTGACCTGTTAGCAGGTCAAGAGAAAGTATCAGAAACCACTAAGGAAATTATAGCCTTTGAGTATTCCATAGTGGAAGTAAGAAGACAACACGATGAATTTCGTGGTGGGATTGCCTAGGATAGTGGGCTAGTATGATTCAATCCGAGTTATTATGGATTGGTATAAGAAGTTAGCTCGCTTGTTATCAGTGAAATCAAATCACGATGGAAAAACTCGTATTGGTTTGCAGGGCCAGTCGTCATTCCAGGAAGCAGCCATAGTGACGTGGGGCGTTATAGGTTGGTTCTTTGAGTTTGTGATGATTTTTGTATATATGGTTGTATAGGATATTTCAATAGTTTTCGGAGCCTATTTTTTGCTTACGGTTGATATTGTGTGATATGATGAATATCATGCATGCATGTGGCCAAGGTTTATGCTAGAAATGCTTGTTGTGGTTAAGTGTGAGTAAAAATGCATGCTGCCAAAGTACGTGTCCAACATCCAATGGGTAAACCCTACTTCCTCTATTTTTTATAATAATTTATTTTTGTTGTGTAGTGCTTTAAGATTACTTGATGTTAAGCTTTGGAAAATCACAAAAATGTATTTTTAAGCCTAAGTTATGAACTTTTTGGCATTGTGATGCACATCTGGAAAATTTCTGGGCAGCATGCTTTGCCAAGAATTCTTTATATTTTGAACGGGTTTTACTAATTTAAAAGCTATTAACTTTGGTAGGATGTTAGTTGATACAGTGATAAGGGTCCCCGTAAGATTTTAGAGGAAAATATGTTATGGTGTAAGAGAAACAAATTTTCAAAGTTGCCCTAAAATCTGGAATAAACTTCTGGGCATCAAACCCTGTCCAGATTGCTTTAATTATTTGAATGGGTTCTAATATCCGAAAAATTATGAAATTATGAAAAAATATAGAAAAGATATGTATCAGGACCCCTGTAAAATTTAAGATAAAAATGTGTCATGGTTTAAGAGAAACAAATTTTCTATGTCTTCCCTTAAATCTGAAAATATGTAATTTCTGACCATATCAAAAAGTGATTTTTGGGAAGTTCTCCTAAACTAAAATGATTTTTGACTCGAGATTTTCACCTAGTTCTCGTCCTTATGACAAAGAATAGGTGGAATAAATTTTAAGGGCATTGTCCAAAAATCAACATATGGAAAAGCATTAAAAATGGACTTTAATCTCTTTAAATAAAGAAGTAAAAGTAAACTTGTGGAAATTGGAAAATGGTTCTTTTTATAAAACTAAGTAAGGATTTGAATGTTAAACTAATCTAAAATCATTTTGATATCAATTAAATAATTTTTACCATTTTCATAAATTAAGGGTCCAATTGTCATTCTTTTCAAAAATACCACAAAAGAGGTTTAGATTATCAGCAAACTTGGTAAAAATAGAAGTTTAGGTTAAAAATGATCTTTATAAACAAAGGGAGACTTTTCAAAAATAATAATAATGAAAGAGTATAAAAGAATTATTTTGGTATTATGAAAGGAAATGGCGAACTTCATAAAAGGAAGAAAATAATGGTATTTTTCTAAAGATGTGATTTTGTCAACTCCTTTTTCTAAAACCAGAGTACCAAATTATCAAAGTACTTAATGCCTTCTGGAAGAAACATAAAACACACGGTATGAAGAGCATGTTACTGTGAGATCGATTTTCCTACGATAACTTAAAGATTGAAAAGATAACCTAACATTATACAATATGAAGTGTATAAGAGGCTATAGTTTAGAGTCTCTTAGAGTTTATTGCATGCAATTATTGTAGAATATTAGCTATAAGTATATGCCATAGCGTAATCCGAGTACACTATACTAATTATAGTAATCGCAAAATGGAAAAATGAATAGTTGTATTATGGATCCAGCTGGGAACTAAGGACTCCAAGTAAGTTAGCCTTTCTTTTCTTGGCTATAACATGAATATACTAGTGTGTGCTTGTAGTAGTAGATTACACTAGTTTTGTTTGGGTCGTTAAGACTAGGGTATGGTTAATACCAACTATTGCAATGCTTTTGCATTCTGCTGCTAAATGGTAAGTAGGCTCGGGTTGGAGCTAGAACCATAGCGTAATATAGTCCGGGTTTGAGCCAAAACACGGTAAGCTAAAATTAGGGTCGGAGCTAGGACATGGTAAAATTATAATCTGGGTTGGAGCTAGGACATGGTAAAATTGTAGTTCGGGTTGGAACTAAGACGTTGTAAAATATAGTCTGCGTTTGATCCAGGACATGTTAAGATAAGGTCCGGGTTGGAGCTAGAACATGGTAAGATAGTCTGGGTTTGAGCCAGGACGTTAAGAATGATTTTTGGCTGAAGCCAGTATCCTTTGTGTTTGTTCGAAATGATTAAATTGTGTAATTATATATATCTCAAATGATCTGGGATTTTCTGAGTGCAGGTTGTTATGATATGTATGCAAATTGGTTGTTGGGTGCAACCAAAGTGCTTGATTTTCTGTTATGATTATTACTTGTTAAATGGTATGATAAGGTTGGAACTTATCCAATAACATAGTAACTGGTAGCTATATCTACCTTAGGTCGACCTGTTACTGGGTTTTAGAATACTTGTGTGTAAGGCTATTCTTACCAAGCGTTCTTGCTTACCTAGTTCTTCATTTTGTACGTAAGCGCAAAGGCAAAATGCATCAGTGACTGTTAGAGTCTGCTTGTTGATATGTACATATGGCCTCACCGGGGGAGGTTTTTGATGGATCACCATTTTGAAAAGAAAAAGCCGAAAGCTTGTTATTACTTTTGTGACAATTAATTTATTATAACTCTATGGACGAGTATTTTTATTTCTGTTTGCTAAACTAAAAGTTTGCACACACGACCTTTTTAATATTTTATATGGATTTTTTGTATGATGAGTTAAAGTGAAAGTTTTAAATTTGTGCATGATTTTTGGTCTTGTATGTTTTGGGTCATTACATATGGTATCAGAGCACCGGGCTAAACTGGTTATTTAGAAAAACACACATGTACATTCTGCAAGATAGACCGGCATTCACTGTAAGTACTGTCTTTTCATATTCTTTCATTAATATTATTTTATTTACCTTGATTCTATAAATTGTAGGTTATGGTTGATATACCTGAGATAAGTGACCTTGTGATAGAGAACCTACCCATGATCCTTATGTTGGGAATTTCGCCCTGAAAGCATATGTAGTAGACATTGTTTTAAGAAATAAATAAATAAATTGAATTTGTTATGCATATATTTTATGGACTATATTATTCTGTGATAATATTAAGTAAATATTAGAAAAATTCCTAAGTTCATATATGTAATATCAACCACGTATTTGTATCGGAGAATTGTGTTTGAGATAAATGAACTTGAATAGTTTGAAGTAAAATAAAGTTATGGAATCTTTAGATTAATTACTGCAAGTACGGTCAACTAGTATTATGAATACATGTGATCTAGATCCAGATTACTAGTGTAGTAGGACACTATAGTGGAGGTACTTTATATATTAGAGAATATATAGAACTGGACCATATATATTTATTAATACTTGTTAAATACCATTTCAAAGTATTAATGAAATATATCAACTGATGATCATATACAAATATATCTTAATCCTGAAGTTACTATGAACTCCTGTTTACGTTATATGAGTTCTTTGATTCACTTGTTAGGGTCTGTCAGAATGATCAGGCTAGAAACTTTTATTTTGGGAACTCATTAATGTAAATGGTTGGGGACATAGCATACATATATGGAATGTATACCTTTTCGTAAGAGATTGAATGAAGGTTCTCTTACGGGTTGACTTTCGGGACTGAAAGGTTATTGAGCTCAAATTCATAATTTAGTTATGAATTAACCTTCACTAGTAAAGTCAATGATAGTTAAGGAAACAAGATATAATAAAAAGGGTAAAACGATAATTTTATTCCTGATTATATATGAAGCATTATTAGAGGGTTAATATGTATGTAATGATTATATTATAATCAATGGAGGCTTTATCATTATAAAGTACTCAGTAAATGAAATGTCTACAATTAAAAGAGTGTAGTCTCATATTTATAGTGGAGTAATCATGAGATTAATAAATTAAGATTATTTAATTAAAGAGTTTAATTAAATATCACAAATTTATTGTAGCTTGGAATTATAGGTCTATAGGTCCCCACAGTGGCTCTATCAACACTATTCAAGGCAAGAGTTGATATATAGGGTAAAATGGTGAGAAGACATATTTAAGAAGAAATTTGTTCTTCAGGCCAAATATGCAATTATGTGATAATAGTGATTAATTAATTAATTAATTAAAAATTAGTTGTAATTAACAAAATTAATTAATATATAATTTTCAAAATTATATTAAATAATTAATTAATTATAATTTTCGAAATTATAATAAAATTAATATCTAATTTTTGAAATTAGTATTAATTAAAATTGGTTTTAATTAATTGGTAGAATTAATTAAATATCTTTATTTGAGCGGGAGATAATAATCTGATAAGTTCAAATTGGATTTGAATATAAAAGAATGATATTTATTCAAATAATTAATTATATTTGATAATTAGTTAAAAAGAGAATTAATTTAAATTTGAATTAATTTTCAAGTTGTTGGATTTTATCTAAAAATGTAGTTTGAATAAATAATTAAATAATTGTGGAAAGATTAAATAACCCGAAAATATTGCGTGCTACACAACAAACACAATCCCTGGACTTAGTGTGGCGTGAGCCATATATTTTTCACTTTTATTTATTTAATTAATTAATTAATGGAATATTCAAAAGTTAGTTTTTGATATTTTTATTAATAAGATAATTAATTAATTAAAAGATAAATTGTAAATTGGTTTCAATTTTTTTTTTTAAATTTGAATATTTTCTATTTAAGTTAGACTTATCAGAAAATAAAAATAATTGATTCTAAAGAAGACAGAATTTATTCGCTCTAAAGAAAATAACGATACTTTTTTTATCTCTCCTTGAAAAAGATACAGAACCAATCTTAGACCTATTCTCTTGATCTCATGTGTTGAGTACATAAAGTTGAATAAGAAATATTCCATCCTTTATTCTCTAAGTGCCCACACACTTCTTGAGGTGTAGAGAATGTTGTGGAAGATCTTGGTGTGAGTACCTAGCAGTTGCGAGGATAGGAAGATCATTTATATTAAGAAAAGATAGCAAGGAAACTTGATAGGCATCAAGAGGTATGTTTTCTACTCTTTTCTTTTTTATGATTAATGTATATAAAGTAATGGATCAACATGTTTAAAAGTAGTTTAAATATGTTACAAAATATTTGTTGTACATTGGGCCAACAAACCACCATTCTGCTGCGTATTAGGAAACTCGTTCCTAACAATTGGTACCAGAGCGGTCATTAATCTCTGCATACATTAATATTTGTGGGCATAATTTGAATTCTTATGTTATTGTAATATGTGTGAATGGATGGGTGTATGTATGATTAAAGTTTATTCTTAAGGGTCATTAATTATAAGGTATTTTGGGTTTAGGAATTGTTCTTAAATTTCTAGATGAAAAATGTAAGCCAATTTGGGGCATAGAAATTTTTTGTAATTTAATTTTCTGCATTAAATTAATTGAAAAAATTCTTTAAGGCTCGAGCCCTGGGTTCCGTGCCTCGAAGCCCGAGCCTAAGGCTATCGCACGTAGCATGCTGAGCCGCGCCCTTACGCCTGCTGCTGCTGCTCGCACCTGTGTCCCTGTGCTGCCAGCCTTGTGCCCCTGCGCTGCCAGCCCAACGCGCACCCGTACCCCTGCGCTACCAGCCCTGCGCACACTCGCGCCCCTACACCTGCTGCCCCGCGCCCCTACCACATGCCTCTAGCCTTGGCTCCTTCCCCGCTGAGCCACCTTATGCCGTCGCCCCTAGGGTTTCTAAACTCTAGGGCTTGCATCTAAGTTATCCATTTAAATTATAGGCCTAATCAATTTTAGCCTATAATTAAAAATTGTTTTATTTTGAATTAATTGTTTGAGCCCAAATTCAAAAATGGGTTGTACTGTCCCAAATTTACTAATAAGGCTCAGGGCCTTGATTAGCGTGCTTGGAGGGAAATAATTGATTTAATCATGTTAATAAATGAATTTGATGATTATGAGATTAGAATGCATGTTTAGGTGAATTAAATATGCATGTGGGCCCTATTTGGCTATTAGGGGCATATTTGTAATTTTAGCCCGTTGAGGGCATAAATGCATTATTTGTGTATATTTGTGATGCACGATCCGAGATAGTCCTAGGGAGTAGTTTAGCTAAATGTCACAACGGGGTCCAATACCCGCCTCGGCAAGAGCCTGAGGGTACTTTGGGTATGTTATATGTGTTCGGGAATTATTTAGTGACGGGTACTAGTTTGGTAATGATTTGGACATGTCTGGGTTAAATATGGATTTATGGGAATACCCGTGGAATTAGCGGGATAAGGCAAATGACGAAATTTCCCTTGGGTCACTTAAGGATTTAAGATAAGCTTAAGGGGTCGTTTGGTCTTTTAGCAGGAGTTATACATATTTCAGAGTAGGCTTAGTAGTCTTAAGAAGTCAGTGGAACTAAAGAGAAGGAAGGGAAACACAAATTCTCAGCTAGACTCATTCCTTTATCTCTCTCGGATCCCTCTATTTTCTTGGATGCTTAATGGCTTGAAGGGTCTATTGGAAATTCAGACTAAAGGACTGAGGGATTGAGGTCTAGAAGTGTATAGGAATTTCTCATGCCCAATCTGTAACAGAGGTAAGCTCTCAAACTTGGTTTTGCTACTGAATTCTCTTGGAAATATAGGCATGCATGGAAATGGGTTCTAAGTATGATCTTGGATGTTTGCTGAGTTTATGGGGTTGTTTATGGACTTCTTGTGTTAACTAGGATATGTAAATGAGGAATCCAGGTTCAATTATGAGTTTTATTGATGTTTGAATTATGAAAATTGGGGTTTAGGCTCGAGGAAAACGCAGGAAAAATGGTGATTTCTGGGTTGGGAGGTTTGAGTTGCGGCCCTTTTCTTCAAGCGTCGCGGCTCGTGTGTGTCGAAGAGGTTTGAACCCTCTGTCTACCCAAGCGCTCCACAGCCCAAGGTTTGGAGCGCCGTGGCCTGTGTCCCTCAATAGAGAGGCATTTTGCCTCTCACTTGGGCACGTCGCGGCCCTTAAGGGGCTGTGCTGCGGCTCAAATTCAAAATATTAGCAGTTTGAAGGTTTTTAGCTCGGGAACCCAAATATTATGGCTCGGGAAGGATTTTACCACTCAGTTTGGTAGAATCTAAGGTCCCAGAGGCTAGAATTATATTCTGAAGTTGTTTATTGGATTAGAGCTTGATGGATGGCTATTATGAATGTGTCGTCACTAGGTTTTCAGCGAGGCTCGGGTTAAAGGACTGTGCTCGGGATTGTGGTGGTCAGATAGCATGGGACACAGGTAAGAAAACTATTGTACCTGTAGCGCAGGGAGTGGCCCTATTGATTGAATTGCAGGGCATAGCCCTATTGTTTATGTTTAGTATATGTTTAAACATTTGTTGATATTATGCTATGTAGTGCATATTTATGAATGAACAGCGAAGGCCGGGAACGGTGAAGGAAGAAAATGGCGAAGGCCGAGAATGGCAGGAAGACGGTTATGGCAAGGGGCCGAGAAAGACATTGAGCACGCGGGGTGCAGAGCCAAATACAGCGAGGGGTCAGGAACGGCGTTGAGCACACGGAGTGCAAGCTGTTAGGGCGAGATCCTCTCGGTGAATACTGCGAACCTAGGGCCTAGTAAAGCTCTTGGGACAGAATGGCCGCTATGTGTTTAGCCTATTGGCTACTTTGTTATATGTTGTTGATAAATATGCATATGTTACTTGTTCCTTTGGTACCATTTTTAATTCACTAGTGAACAATTAATTTTTAATCATATTATAATTTTTAGCTCAATAGATATTCTGTTACAAAAATTAACCTTTAAGGGAACAAATATTCGATGTGCTAGAAAAGTTTGGATTATAATTGTTTACCCAAAAACGAACTACCTAATGACTTGGCAGGATTGGTCTACACGTGGGAGGCACGTGGTTGTTTTAAGTAAGTGTATCGTGCTCGGCCATCGACCAGCCTGGTTGCATATATTCATTTATTTCATTAAGATGTGCAATCTTGTAATTATGCATTAATTGTAATTTCTCTTATTATCAAGATACTCGAGTTGTAATTGTAATTAAGACCCATTGGTCCTTGTAACCCTCTTGAGGCTATAAATACAAATCAAAGGGCTCACGGGAGAAAACTTTTGGGACTGGGAGAATTCTGAGAGAAAATTATAGTGTTATTATTCACTGAAATTGTAATCATCCTGAAGCTTGTGAAACTCATGAACTCTAGTTCATTGATCACAGTGTTGGGATTCTACGTCAATAAGAACACTAAGTGGATGTAGGTCATTACCATCTGATTGGGTCGAACCACTATAAATTGTTTGTGTCATTTACTTTTTCTTCTTGATTTCTTCTTGTTTTCATCCCATTCTATATCGTTTATCTGACTCTATGTTGTTGACCAATTTGGGGGTGAACATTTTACTGCTTTCATTGAGAGCCGAACTCAAGACTTTCAGAAAAATCAAATGGGGAAAACATCGAGAAAGACGGGACAGACTTCTGGTGCTGCATCCACCCAGCCTCTTCCACCAAATGTGGCTGAAGATGAACCACAGTTGGATTTTGAAGAGGAAGGAATGGATTCTGAGACCCTGAGGACAACATTGATTGTGTTGCAGGAGGAGTTGGCCAATCTGAGGGCCAATAAGGAGAACGTGGCTGAGATGATGGTGTTGTAAGAAAGGGAGATTGACCATCAACGTCAAGAGTTAAATGAGCGGCAGGCTGACATCGACCACCGACAAAGAGATGCCACTGCCGCTCTGGAGGAAGCCATTCAGTTGGCACGGGGAAAACCTGTGCCAACTTCTCAACCAAATAGCCACCAAGTGCACCACAACAACAAGGTGTAGACCCAAGTCCTCCACCTCAATCGGCAAGCCCTCTAAGGCTGGAGCAACATCCTACTGCTTAACAGGTTATTCCTGTTTAAGATCCTGAGCAGCAACCACCTTCTCATGCTGGTCGAGATAATCCCCAGTGTGAAAGGCAGAATAGGATCGGGCAGCCTCCCCGAAGCCCTAGATGCCAAACTGTTGAGGAACCGAATCTACCGAGAAGGGGACAGCGTCCCTCTGCTAACAGAAGGCATGCCGAGTCAGGCTTTGCAGTCAGAGGCCCCTCATGACATAATAAAGCCTGGGGACCCACCGAATAATGCAGGCCTCCCCCTAACACTCGATAGTTACCAGCAAGAGATGAAAATAGTGCGATCAACAAGTCGCGCCATAGCCAATCACGTTTTCGAGACAATCATGATTACAACTAAGCTGATTCCGACCGAGGGAATGCTGGTCGAGGGTAAGGAGAGAGAGGTGAAGAAAGGAACCCCCCGCCAAGAGAAAATAAGGCTCCGAGCCAGAACGCTAGGGGGCAGCCTAGGCAACCTGACGTCTTTGACCGGTTGGGCGCTAGCGAGCAATGGTGTAGAGATGATGACTTGAGGGATGTACTTAACGATAGGTGTGAAAGGCACGATGAGTATGCTCCTCCAGCACCAGTCGCCCATGGTATACAAGACGTAGTGCAAGCTCAGATCGATGCGCTAAATCAGGTCGTCCAGCAGCTGGTGGGGAGCCGAACATCCCATATCGAGTATGATCGGAGAATAGGCACTCCATTCATACAAATAATAGAAATTGCGGAAACCCCTAGCAAATTTAAGATGCCAGTATTGCCCAACTTCGATGGATATGGGGACCCGGTATCTCATGTGAATAAATTTGAGATACAAATGGACATCAGAAGGTGTCGGATGATGCTCGATGCAGAATTTTTCTGGCCACCCTATCCGATAGTGCTCAGGAATGGTTTTTTAAATTCCCTTATACTAGCATAGTGTCATGGGAAATGTTTGTGAAGGAATTCTACGGGAAATTCTACGCTGGTCGAGTACATCCGACTGAAGTCAACCAACTGGATGAGATTCGCCAGAAGGAAGGAGAGTCTGTAAAGAAATATGTCCAGCATTTTATGCGAGCGGCAACTGGATCTAAAACGATTGGTGGAAAAGGGAGAACAACAAGCCGTCAACGTTTGAAAATAAGCGCCCTAAGGGCAATAGGTACGCGCCAAGATTCACCAACTACACGGCCCTTGTCGAAAGCAGAGCGGAGATGTACCAGGCGACCAGCACCAATGTCCCTTACAAGCGACCAGCGCCAATTAGGAAGGATATCTCCAAGAGAGATACAACGAAGTTTTGTCGTTTCCACAATGACTATGGTCATGACACCAATGAATGTAACCAACTGAAAGATGAAATTGAGTTCCTTATCAGACAATGACACATGGGGAGGTATGTACGAGCCACTGGAGGTTCTCAGCGAGAGGCTCAAGGAGGCAACGAGCAGGCGCCTGTACGCCAACGCTCGCCCTCTTTACAGCCAGCTCCTATGGAGGGTACATTACTAACCATCTCTGGAGGTCCACACCTTGCAGGAGATAGTGGGAAGGCAAGGGAGTGATACGCTCGAACCTTACGCCACAACCAGGACATCGAAATGATGAATGTGGAGGAGCGAACTCCTAGGAAAGCTCAAATAGAGAAGAGATAATAACTTTCTCTGAGCTTGATGCTCAGCATGTTCGGTTCCCTCATTCAGACCCTCTGGTCGTGGACGTCCAAATAGCCAATATGAATGTTAAGCGAGTGTTAGTGGACACAGGAAGCTCAGTGAACATTTTGTACAAGTCTTCACTGGAAAGAATGAAATGGTCAGTGAAAGACTTGGAGCCATGCAATGAAACCGTTTATGGTTTTTCTAGTGAAGGGCTCGCGCCAACAAGGTCGATTAGGCTTAAGGTTACAGTAGGAATTGCACCTGCGAACAGAACATTACTCACTACTTTTATAGTAGTTTATTGTCCTTCTGCATACAATGTTTCTATTGGAAGGCCTATTCTAGTTGACCTGCGAGCCGTAATCTCGGTCTGGCACCTCACCATGAAGTTCACAATTGACACGGGGATAGGATGCGTGTTGGGAAACCAGCGAGAAGCGAGGGAATGCTACAATTCCTTGAATACTAAGGTGAAAAGGGGTGGATCGAGGGAAAGTGCCGGAAAAGAGTTACAATTGGCCAATTAGGTGAGCACATCACCAAATAGGGTGTTGCCCAAAGTGAGGATAGTGATTTAGATCCTTGCTTTGGGGATTTTGATGAAGAAGTAGGACCAGTCGAGGACCTCGAGGAGGTCCAACTTGATGAAGCAAATCCGACCAGGGTTGTGAAAGTCAGTAAAAACTTAGAGAGAATAGCAAAACAAAGATTGGTGGAATTTTTGAAGAGGAACCAGGAAGTCTTTGCCTGGTCACATAAAGATATGGTTGGAATTGACCCAATAGTTATCAGCCATGTCATGAACATAGATAAAAGTTTTCCGCTAGTACAACAGAAAATGAGGCTGATCGACAAAGATAGATCGAAGGCTTTAAATGAAGAAGTCGAGAAGCTAAAGGAGAATTGATTCATCAAGGTAGTGTTTTATCAATTGTGGGTCTCTAATCCCGTACTGGTTCCCAAGCCAAATGGAAAATGGAGAACATGCGTGGATTTCACAGACCTTAATAAAGCCTGCCCTAAAGATTGTTTCCCACTCCCAAGGATCGACCAGCTGGTCGATGCCACTGCAGGGCAAGAGATCCTATCATTCATGGATGCATACTCTGGATACAATCAGATTAGTATGCACCCAAATGATGAGCATCACACTAGCTTTCGAACCGATACAGGACTATACTGTTACAAAGTAATGCCTTTCGGTTTGAAAAATGCTGGTGTGACTTACCAGTGATTGGTGAATCACATGTTTAAAGAGCTGATCAGTGTAAACACAGAGGTGTATGTTGATGATATGCTAGTTAAGTCAAAGAAGGCAGAAGAACACATTGGGGACCTGCAAGAGTGATTCAACATCTTAAATAAATATCAGATGAAGCTGAATCCCCTCAAGTGTTCCTTCGGAGTTGGATCAGGGAAATTTTTGGGATTTATAGTGAACTGACAAGGTATCAAAGCTAATCCCGAAAAGATGAAGGCCCTTGTCGATATGAAATCGCCAACAAAGATAAAAGATGTTCAAAGTTTAACAGATAAGTGCGTCCCATATTTTAAACTACTTAGGGGCAATAAAAAATCAAGTGGACAGAGGAGTATGAGTAGGCTTTCCAATCTCTGAAGTCTCATATGTTGCAACCACCGATTTTGTCTAAACCGGTTGAAAAAGAAACTTTGTTCATCTATTTGGCAGTCACAGAATTCGCTGCTAGTGCTGTCATGGAAAGAGAGGAGGAACATGTGCAAAAAGTTGTGTATTATATAAGCAAAAGGCTAATGGGAGCAGAACTACGGTATTCGTCCATTGAGAAATTAGCCTACTGCTTGATCTTAGCCTCTAGAAAGTTCCGACCATACTTCCAAGCTCACCCCATCACAGTATTAACCGACTAGCCCCTACGGCAAGTCCTACAGAAACAAGAAGCCGCTGGTCGATTATTGAAATGGGCAGTTGAACTTGGACAGTTTGATATTTCTTACTTGCCATGAGAAGCAATAAAGTGACAGGCTCTGGCAAACATTGTGGCAGAGTTCACTAGACTTCAGGACACTGAACCAATAGAAAAGCTTGAGCCTCAGAGCCAAACTCCCTCTTGGAAATTGTTCACAGATGGCTCTTCGAACGAGCATAAAGCTGGAGCAGGTGTGATTTTAATCACAGCTGATGGGCCTAGATTCCACTGCGCAATCAGATTCAACTTTACAACATCTAATAACGAAGCCGAATACGAAGCTTTGATCGCAGGATTACGATTAGCCAAGGATATGAATATAAAGTCGCTTGAAATATATAGTGACTCCCAGTTAGTGGTCAATCAAAATACTAGAGAATATCAAGCCCGAGGTCTGAAGATGGTGGCTTACTTGAACAAATCAAAGGATTTGTTGGCACAATTTGAAAAATATACTGTCCAACAAGTACCTCGCGACCATAATTAATTAAAAAAAAATACATTATACATATACCCAAACATTTTAAAGCTAGAATCATACTTTAATAGGTGAATAAAACTTGTAGACACACGTTATTATTGCACAGACCTAATAGCATTTACAGTGAAAGAGAATCAATATTAGGAGACTAGAAATTTTTATAATTAATTTTAATATTACATTAAAGAAGAAGAAGAAGAAGAAGATAAGAAGAAGAAGCTAAATTAGCAAACACACTTTGTCAATTTATTTTCAGAATTTTAATAAAGGAAATAGAAACTATGTAAAAAATGGTTGATGAACAAAGAAATATTATATATATACCTAATTTTATCGTATCATCATAAAAAGATAGAGAGAGCAAGGATACATAGAGATGGAGAAGGACGAGAGACTCAACAACTTCAACAATTATATAGATCAGGTTTGGGGACTGGTTCACATCAGGGAGAAGGCTCGCCCGAAGTTTTGGGGTCTGGTTTGTGTAGAGCTCCATCGTAGTCTCTGTTGACCCTCACCCGCCAGCCACCTACAAGAGAAAAGGGTGAGACGAAAAGAGAGAGAGCTGAGAGGTTAGACGTGAGGGAGATTGAGAGTTCAGAATGAGAAGGAGATATGTTAGATAGAGAGAGGCACTGTTAGAGTGTGAGAGGAAAAGAGATAATTTCGAGTTTTTAATTTAGGATAATATTTTTACATAGTAAATTAAAAGCCAGACCTTAATTTTTTTTTTTCAAAATTTTTAATTTTGATTTTTAAATAAAAATAATACTACAAAAGATATATATTATATTATTTTAAAAAATATTTATTGTATTATTTTAAAAAATATATACAATACACTAAACATATGTATTACATTATGATAAAAAAATATGTATTTAAAATAATAATATTAAAAAAATAAGACATCGTACAATAGTCTAAATAGAAATGTTCTCTCATGCTAAAAGAAAACATGTGACGACAGTCTCACTAGAACTATTGTATCATATAAGTTTTTAATTACATGACACAACAATTCGAGAGCTATTGTTGTGGCATGTCTATTTTTGACATGAAACGAAAATTCTATGAAAATTGTTGTCTCATGAGTGTTGTCTAAGTACAGTTTTGTAGTAGTGCATCTATTTATAGCCAAAAAACTAGGGCATCAATAAATTTAATTTTCAATTTATTAATTAAATATTAAATAAGTAAATTGAGAAATTATTGAGCCCAATAAATACTCACGGCTGCCCCTTATAGGAGTGAATGGACCAAGATGTTTGTTCTGAATTTTGTTTCCCAATTGATTCAAAATTTAAATGTCCAATTATTTATTTTAATGTTAATTTTATTAAGTCCTGTCAAATTAATTAATTATAATTTGAACATTGATTTAATATATTTTATTAATATTAATACTAATTTATCAATATTGATAAGATTATCCAAAGTGACTAAACAATATTCTCTTGAGAACTTCCAATTAAATTCACTATTTTTCTATTATTTATTTATGCATGAATATATGAATAAATAATATAATATTATTTATTTTTATTGACCTAGTCAACATGATATTTATAGTTGATAATTAAATAAATATTTTGAAACTATTAGATTTGATTTAATTAAAGACGATGCGGAGACCATGGATCCATGAATGCAAGCTACAATAAGTTCCTATGAGTACATTCAACAGATAAATGTCCTCACAACTTATAAATTTCAAATGACTCCAATATAAACTCGAATTTGAACTCTTGATTCATAGAACATGTTTACTCATAAAAAAATATGATCCAATGTTGCGCGCTTGTGTACTTGATTTCGGAGGATCATGGAATAAGTACTTACCGCTGATCTAATTCTCCTACAACAATAGCTACCAGTCAACGATCGGGATGGCGCCTTATGAGTTACTTTATGGAAGAAGGTGCCGATCACCGCTACATTAGGACGAGGTAGGAAAAAGGCAGCTACTTGGTCCCGAAGTTGTTAGAAAAGCTCAAGAAGAAGTAGCACTAATTAGAAAGTGTATGCTCGCTGCTCAAAGTCATCAGAAAAGCTATGCAGATGCCAAGCGGCATGATGTGCAATTCAAGGTTGGAGATCAAGTCTTCCTAAAGATATCTCCTATGAAGGGTGTGAAGCGGTTTGGGAAGAAAGGCAAGCTTAGTCCCCGATTTATAGGTCCTTTTGAAATATTGGACAAAGTGGGAGCAGTTGCATATAGATTAGCCCAACCGCCAGCTCTACCAGATAGCCACATTGTGTTCCACATCTCGATGCTGCATAGATATGTATCAGACCCATCTCACGTCCTCAAGTACAATATGATAGCACTCCAGAAAGACTTGAGTTATGAGGAACGACCGGTTAGCATCCTAGATAGAGGGATGAAGTAGTTACGGTCCAAAAGTATTCTGAATGAGAGGGGATGTGGGAGTTGGAGGAGGACATGCAAGCTCGGTATCCGAAATTGATTAGTAAGTAAATTTCGAGGACGAAATTCTTTTTAGAAGGGAAGAATTGTAGAGTCCCAGAACTTTACATAGCTAGTTAGATAGTAGTAGTAGTAGTAATAGCTGGTAGTAGTTATAGTATGTTTATTACTGTGGATTTTGGTTCAAGTCGGGACTTAGTTGAACACTCGTAGCAACACTAATAGATTTTATAAGTTTAACGTATAGTTTAAGAATATTAATTATAACATAAGGTTTGATTAATATAACTGATTATAAAGATGTTATTTATTATACTATAAGGTTTAGATATAACTAATAAGATCATGACACTTGTCGTGTGCATGTTTATTGAGAAATAAAGCAATTTTTGATGAATAGTTTTATAAACGAAATATTTGAAAACCCTAGAACCTGCCAGCATCTTTAAAAATGTTATATGACTCAGTCGAACCTATTTACCCAATTCAAATTTAAGCTGAAAAAGTGCAATTACGTGTATAATATTTCAGCGTATGCCGATATATCGCAGCTATAGGGGCGATATATTGCCGCACGGGGAATACGAAAACACGTGAACTTTGCACAAACGAGTCGACGATCACTCAGGGAATAAGCCCAGGTGATATATTGCCTACCATGGGCAATATATCGGCCCTAGGGAAAGTTTTTCAAACGTTTTTGAAACCGAGCTAATTTTATTCCTTAACCTGTTAGCAAGTCTCTAAATGTTTTGACCAAGTTTTAAGCCTTTGCTGAACGAATATTCAAATGCTTTTCAAGTAATATTCATTATTTTTATTCAAGCTAAAAGAAGATCTTTACACACCTTGAACTCTATAAATAGGACCTAGTACCCAACCATTTCTCTCATTCTTCAAGCTGTGTTCAGAGCCTTCAAGCTGCTAGGTTTACAATTGAGTGATAAACACTTGGGTTGGGTTATAAGCTTTATCAATTTAAGCTTTATAAACACTTGGAAATTAAGATAATAGTGTGTTTTTCTATATCGAGGTGTAGTTCAGTTCTAGTACATTCAAAGGTATTCCTAATCCTAAGTTCATTTCAGTTTAATTCTTTAGTTTTCATTCAGATCCTAACTCCCTGTTTTCCACTCTTGGTTAGGTATTTAAGTTCTTTGAACTTAAGGTTTCTTTTCTGTAAGTTTCATCTTGGTGGTTTAGTTCATTTCTTGATCATCTCTTTCATTAGAAATACTCACATAGGTTTAGGTAAGAAAAATAGGATAGAGTTTTATATGTTTATATGTTATCTTATGTTATGTTATGTAATGTTATATTATGTATGTTGATAGACCTTGGGCATATGACTTGTATAGCTAACAAGCCCAAATAATTTATGGGCATATGACTTGCTTAGCTAGCAAGCCCCACAAAATTATTGGGCATATGACTTGTTTAGTTAACAAGGCCCAAGACGTATAAAGGCCATTGTAGTAGTATATGACCTATGTTTGTAGTATATGTTCATGATATAGTTTATGTGTATGTTTTATGCTTTTAGTAGATTTTCCTTGCTGCACACTAGGCTCATTCCTTTATTTTTATGTATGCAAGAAAATAGTTAGGGCGGCGGAAGGATTCATGGTAGCTTGGGGTTGTGTATTGAGGAAGAATGGATTCGAAGGACTGCGTGAACGATTCGAGGACGATGTTATTTTCAGTCTTTTTAATGATGTTTCTATGTATTTTCCACACTTGGTTTTGTAAACAATTTTAATTAAAGTTAAAGTTATGTTTTATTTTTCAAACAATGGGATCCCATACACTGAGTTTATGTATATCAACATTTATCATAGAGTTTTTAATAAAGTTGTGAATGTTTTGTATGTATGTTTTCTTAAGAATAGTGTCTATGTATAGTAGTTTTAATGGTCACAGTTGGTATCAGAGAACCGGTTCATTCGCATGAAGTTCTCCTTGATACACACACTCAAGCTCCGAATCTAACCGCCAAGTAAGTGTTTATGTTATAGTTATTATGTTTATATGTATAGCTAATGATTTTACCCTTTATGTTTTTAGTTAAGAATGAATGGAGCATTAACTTATGAGGATATCTGCGCCATTAAGGCCTTTAAAATAATTAGAGCACAAAGAAACACCGTAGGAGTGCTAGAATGAATCACTCGAAGACTACTTTTATTCCACAGGGAGATAGGTCACCTCCAAGAAACTAAGCAGATCATGATGAGATCAACGGAGCAATATGATTTAGTCATTAGACTTTATAAAGATTATCCAATTGTGATTGCAGCTTTAGAAGATATATGGGAGATGAAGATGAATTACCGGTAGCTATGACATATTATTTTCTCATACTTAGGTTCACTTCTAAAATGGAATTACAATTTACAAATGAGCAAAAACATAGAATTTTTACGAATCTTCCTCGAGGGCATTTTGAGGCTCAAGATAATGATGACTATGAAGAAATAGACGATGATATGTTAGATGAAAGATCGAATGTTGAAGATCCCGATTTTTAGAATAGATTAGTTTCTTTATTTATTTTAATTTATTATTTGTTTTCTTTTATGATTGTACATAGTGAAAAAAAAAACTTTTTCCAAATAAATATCAATTATATTTTGATGACATGTATGAGTTTGATTTTCTTTTGCAATCATAATAAATAATAAATTTAATAAATAATGACTAAGTTCAATGAAGGTGGATACAAATCAATGGACCGGATTCCATATTGAGAGATAGGGGGCCATAGTAGTGGGAACGATTTTACTGATCCTAGCTCTCCCTCAATATGGTAAACTTTGGAACAACGATGAGTTTTGAACCTGAGAATTAAGTCATATAAGATGATTAGAAATAGACTTAGAAAATAATAAAGATGGCTCATTTAAGTATAGAAACCCACTCTAATAATAAAGAAGGCTTACATAACTTTCATAAGAAATCATAATTTATAGGTCCGAGTCATGTTTGTTTAGATTAAGTTTTTGCCTTAGAGCCTATTAGGGTAAAGTTCTAACATGTTTTTCTTAACTGTTAGAACTCTGCTGAAGATGTCGCTCTGAAGGTCCGCTCGCACCAATGCCAATGTCTCCAACGCTGCTTCCGAGAGCAAGAAGCCCCTCCGGTTCGCAGAAGGGGAGTGCATGCTACTGCCAACCGCAATG
Organism: Humulus lupulus; assembly: GCF_963169125.1. NCBI lineage: Eukaryota > Viridiplantae > Streptophyta > Magnoliopsida > Rosales > Cannabaceae > Humulus > Humulus lupulus. The sequence continues at coordinate 167,925,280 of NC_084795.1, forward strand.
CGCCGCCACCGCCAGTTGACAACACTGTGGAAATTGCCAGACTACGACAACAAGTTGAGGAGTTACTGCAGCAACAACGACAACAGGATCAGCCTCAGACACAGCCTCTGCCACAGCCTCAGCAAATGGCTCAAGCACCCCATCATGTTGGTCCATATGGGGGATGGCCAATGGCGAACTATGCGCCATACCCAGCTCAGCAGATGGAGCCAATTTATGAGCGGTTTTGAAAGCAACACTCTCCGAACTTTGAAGGGACAAAAGACCCCTTCCAGGAGGAAGAATGGCTTAGAAATGTGGACCCAATACTGGCGCACATGAACCTCAGCAACACGGACCGCATATCCTGTGTTTCGTCTCTGCTCAAGAAAGATGCTAGAATATGGTGGGACTTAGTTCAGCAGACTCACGATGTCGCCACCATGACTTGGACTAGATTTGTGGAGCTGTTCCACAAAAAGTACTACAATTTGGTTGTCATCGCTTCAAGAGTCGAAGAGTTCGCTGGTCTGAAACTAGGCAGTTTATCAGTGGCAGAATATGCTCGGTAGTTTGACCGATTAGTAAAGTATGCGTCGAAAATGATTCCAAATGACTTTCTAAGGGTGACCAAGTTCGTTAGACGACTTCCACCGAAGATTGAGCAAGGGGTTAAGCTCATTGACAACCGATGGTCAGAAAACCTGGGAAATACTACCTATGCCGATGTTCTAGCAATGACAATAGAAGTATAAAGGCTATAGGAGAATGTTAACAAATAGGAGACCAGTAAGGCTGAGCCTAAATAGCCAAGTCAAACTCAGAATGGTCGAAACAACCACAACAAAAATACCAATCAGTCCAATAACAATAATGGTCAGAAAAGAAGGCATCTTGACAATAAGCAATCCGACAGCGATAAAAGGGCACAGATGAATAATAGAAGTAATAGGACGGGTTATGTAGAATACCCGCAATGTGCTAAATGCCAAAATAAACACCAAGGGCTGCTACAACTGTGGTTAGGAAGGACATGGGAAGAGAGACTGTCCTCAGCTCAAGTCAGAAGGGAAAAAGGAAGACAAGATGGTTCCTGCCAGGGTATTTGCCTTAACCCAAGGAGAAGCTAATGCTAGCAATAAAGTGGTCACATGTCAGGTTTCTATCCTCAATAATATATGTTCTGTATTATTTGATTCGGGAGCCACTCATTAGTATGTCTCATTAGGAATGATAGAAAAACTATACAAACCTTGTGAAAGATTTAGAACTAGGTCTGTAACAGATTTTCCTTCGGGCAAAGTAGTTCTATCATCACGGATAGTATGAGGCATACCAATGAAGATTGAGGACGTACAAATAGAAGGAGACTTGATAGAACTAGAGATCAAATACTTCGACGTGATACTACGAATGGAGTGGTGAGCAAGGCATGGCGCAACCATCCATTGCAAATGCAAGAAGGTGACGTTCGAGACTCCTGACGGCCAGAGACTGTGCTTTAAGGGACAAGTTTCAGGACTACGCACACCGTTATTATCATCTCTCAAAGCTCAAAGAATGATAGAAAAAGGATGTCAAGCATTCTTAGCCAACATCACAGATGTGGTAAAGGAAACACCACTAAAGGTTGGAGACGTCCACATTGTAAAGGAATTTCCAGAAGTATTTCCTGCCGACTTACTAGGGTTGCCGCCGACTTGGGAAATTGACTTTACAATCGAATTAGTACTGGGCACGGAGCCTATCTCTAAGGAACCATACCGAATGGCACCTACCAAACTCAAGGAGTTAAAGACGCAGCTACAAGAACTCTTAGACTTAGGGTTCATTAGACCGAGCCATTCGCCATGGGGAGCACCAGTTCTATTTGTTAGGAAAAAGGACAGAGGCATGCGGATGTGCATAGATTACCGCGAGCTGAAAAAGGTGACGATTAAGAATAAGTACCCGCTACCCAGAATTGATGACTTGTTTGATAAACTCCGTGTTGCGACCATGTTTTCAAAGATTGATTTATGGTCCGGGTACCATCAGCTCAAGGTGCGGGGAGAGGATATTCCTAAGACAGCTTTTAGAACTTGTTATGGGCATTACGAGTTCTTAGTTATATCTTTTGGTCTTACCAATGCTCCAGCCGCGTTTATGGATTTAATGAATAGGGACTTTAAGAACTACTTTGATAAATTCATCGTAGTATTCATCGATGACATCTTAGTATACTCAAAGGATGAAGTCGAGCACGAGGAACATTTGAGGTTGATCTTGTTATGACTAAAGGAGCATCAACTTTATGCCAAGTTCAAGAAGTGCGAGTTTTGGCTTTCGCAAGTAGCATTCCGTAGGCACATTATATCCAAGGACGGAGTTGCAGTAGACCCATCTAAGGTAGAGGCTGTGAATGATTGTCCAAGACCAAAGAACGCATCAGAGGTAAGGAGCTTTCTGGGATTAGCAAAAGTGTAATTAAGCCTTAATTATATCCAAGGACGGAGTTGCAGTAGACTCGCTAATCGAGGTTTTTAAAGAAAAAGTGTAATTAAGCCTTAGTCAGAGTAAAAACTTTAGAAATAACTCTCTACCATTGAAAATCATAAAAGTTTAACACTTGGGATCCCAAAATACTGTTTAGAAATATTTACAACATATAAATAAAACCAAGTCAGCTAAACAATAAAATCTAGGTTTTATTACAATCATCTCCCAAAATCCACTGGCTGTGGCAGGCAGGCAGACACAACATGTACACACCGCTTCATGCCTGCTACACTCATGGTTGGTTGGCCCTCTCCTTGCCCTTACCTGCACCACAGAGCATCCGTGAGCCGAAGCCCAACAAGAAAACCCACAAACATATAACATATGCAAAACATACACCAGACATATAATCGGGCCATCAATAGGCTAAGCACATACGACCAAGCCGTCCTAGGAGCTTTACCAGGCTCTGGGTTCGCGGTCTACACCGTGAGGATATCCCAGGTATCCTTTAGGGTCTTGCCTTGGCAGCTCGCAGTCCACGTGCCCAACACTGCCCCCAGCCCCTTGCCATTCTCGGCCTTGCACTCAACATTCCCAACGCAGTTCCCGGCCCTTTGCCGTTCCTGGTCACTGCCGACCACGGCCTACACCTTTCCTGGCTCTTGCCGATCATTTACACAATAGCATTCATAGCATAATAAAAAAATACTCAACACTAACAAATTCAATCAAAGGGCTACGCCCTGCAATTCCAACATATTGGGGCTCAGCCCTGCATACAGGCTCTATGGGAACAAGGGTCCTCTTACCTGAGTCCCGAGCACCGCTATCCCAAGCACAGTCCCTTAACTTGAGCCTCGCTGGAACACTAGTCACAACACATTAACAATATCCATCCATCAAGTTCTAATCCATTAAATAACTTTGAGCCATAACTTTAACATCCAGGACCTTGAATTCTATCAATCCGGGTGATAATATCCATCCCGAGCCTTAACCACTGAGTTCCCAAGCCTAAACACTCTTAAAAACTCAAACTGGCACTAAGAGTCGCGACCCTAGCCACAAGCGCCGAAACTAGCTTTGAAACAGAGGCTAGCACATCCCTGCAACACACAAGGGTGGCGGCGCGCCTCAAGCTTCTCGGACTCCCATGGCCGCGCGCGCACACAGGCCGCGGCATGCCCCTCCTAGGGCTGCGACCCTCACCTCCAAACCCAAAATTCTTCATCTTTTCCTGCATTTTCTTCAGACCAATTCATCCTATAATCAAGCTAACAGTTCCAAATAATCAACACAAAGTTTCTAGCCCAGTTTCAACATCAATACCCACCAAAACCTGCTCTAAACCAAACTAAAACACAAAAAAGCAGATCAAATTCCACTCACATGCATATCCTAAGAACATAGCTGAAATTGAAGCATAATTCCCATAGTTAGAGCTTACCCTTACTGAGTTTTGATTCTGAGTTCATTCCCCCAGTTCCCAACCTCAATTCCTCAAGCTCCAAACCCTGATTTTTTGGTTAGAGTCTCCCCAAGCTCAGCTTCAATTCTTAGTTCTTGACTAATGGTCTCCCAAAGCTTATTTCCCTTGAGTCTTTCTTAGAGAGTAAAGAGAGAGTATGGTAGAGTCTATAGTCAGTTTCTCCAAGTTTCCCAACAGTTCCCTTACTTTGTTTTATTTAACTTAATCTATGTGGTTACCTCAAGGCTCGAGGTACCAAAACGTCCCCGAGGGCAAAATGGTAAGTTTCCCCAATATTCCCTCCTAGACTTTCTAACCTCAAATATATCTCCAAAAATTTATTTCCATAACCCGATACCCCACAATACATCTAATACCCAAAGTACCCCTCAACTCGCCCTCAGTCGAATTCTCAACCCCGTTGTGACTTTCTGGCTATCTGCTCCCCCGAACTATCTCGGATCGCGCTACGCAGAAATATATATCACATGCATATCATATTTATCACATTTACGCCCTCAACAGGCTAAAATCACAAACATATCCCTAACATCCAAACGGGGCCCACATGCATATTTAATTCAGATAAACATGCATCATTATCACATATTCACATAAATTCACATATTAAATCATTTATTGCCCTCCAGGCACGCTAATCAAGGCCCTAAGCCCTATTAGCAAATTCAGGTCGTTACAACTATCCCCTCCTTACAGAAATTTCATCCTCGAAATTACCTGAACAACTCGGGATACCGCTCCCTCATCTTTGACTCAAGTTCCCATGTCGCCTCCTCAACCTTGTTGTTCCTCCACAACACTTTCACCAAGGCGATGGTCTTGCTCCGCAACACTTTATCTTTTCAGTCAAGAACCTGAACCGGCTTCTCCTCATAAGACAAATCCTGATCAAGCTCCAGATTCTCATAACTTAGAATGTGCCTCGAATATGACACATACTTCCGGAGCATGGACACATGGAAAACATCATGAACCCCTGATAGAGCTGGAGGCATCGCTAGTCTATAAGCTACCTCTCCAACCCGTTCCAGAATCTCGAAGGGGCCAACAAACCTAGGGCTCAGCTTGCCCTGAACACCAAACCGTTTCACTCCCCTCAAGGGTGAAACCCTAAGGAACACATGATGACCAACCTGAAATTCCACGCCCCTGCATTTCAGGTGTGAATAACTCTTATGACGGCTCTCGGAGGCGAGCATTCACGCTCTAATCTTCTCAATCGCCTCATTGGTCCTCTGAACCATCTCTGGACCGAGATATCTCCTCTCACCTGTCTCATCCTAATGAACAGGTGATCTACAATTCCTTCCATAAAGCATCTCGTATGGAGCCACTCCAATGGTCGCCTGATAACTGTTGTTATACGAGAACTCAATCAAAGGGAGATACTTACTCCACTATCCCCCAAAATCTAGCACACAGGCTCGCAACATGTCATCCAGTATCTAAATCGTTCTCTCACATGACTGTCCATCTGTTTGAGGATGATAAGCGGTACTAAACCATAATTGAGTGCCCATGGCCTTCTGCAGACTCTCCCAAAACTTGGAAGTGAAGGTGGGGTCTCTGTCTGATACTATCAACCTTGGAGCCCCATGAAGTCGAATAATCTCCTTCACATATAGCTCAGCATACTGCGCCAGAATATAAGTTATCCTAACAGGCAAAAAGTGGGTGAAATACCTATCCACAATCACCCACACCGAGTCATGCTGTCCCACTGTCCTTGGCAAACTAACCACAAAGTCCGTGGTGATATCTTCCCACTTCCATTCTGGAATTCCCAGAGGCTGCAGCAATCCCGCTGGCCTCTGATGCTCATTCTTGACCTGTTGACAGGTTAAGCACTTGGCCACATAATCCACCATATCCCTCTTCATGCTCGACCACCAGTACAAAACTCTCAAATCCTGGTACATCTTCATTGTACCCGGGTGCAAAGAATAAGGAGTGGTATGCGATTCATCTAAGATCTCCCGCCGTATATCATAATCCATAGGAACGCAGATTCGACCCTTGTACTTCAGTACCCCCATCTCTGAAATAGAAAAGTCCTTAGTCGCTCCGACTAGGACATCCTCTCTGCGACTTCTCAACTGAGGATCTCCCTCCTGCGCCTCCTTGATCCTCTCAAGGAGTGTAGACTGAAGAGTGATGTTGGCCAACTGTCTAACCACCAACTCAATACCTACTCTAGTCATCTCCTCAGCTAGCTTATCAAATATCTGCCTCGAACTAAACAATTGCCCTGGGCCTTTCCGGCTCAATGCATTAGGATGGTATAGGATATCGTAGTCATAATCCTTAACCAACTCTAGCCACTGCCTCTGGCGCATATTCAGGTCCTTCTGAGTAAAGAAATACTTTAGGCTCTTATGGTCGGTGTATATCTCGCACTTCTCACCATAAAGATAATGCCTCCAAATCTTAAGTGTGAACAAACCGCAGATGCTGCTCATGTTCTGCCTCTGAGTGAGAGTACACCAGGATGTCGTCGATGAACACAATTACAAACTTATCTAGATAATCCTTGAAAAACCTATTCATCATGTCCATGAAGGCTACTGGGGCATTGGTTAATCCAAAGGACATAACCAAGAATTCATAGTGTCCATACCTCGTTCGAAAAGCGGTCTTTGGTATGTCCTCCTCCTGAATCCTCAACTAATGGTAACCTGAGCGGAGGTCTATCTTGGAAAACACCGTTCTTCCCTGTAACTGATCAAATAAATCATCGATCCAAGGCAATGGATACTTGTTCTTAATGGTTAACTTGTTTAGCTCCCTATAATCAATACACATCTTAAGGGATCCATCCTTCTTCTTAACGAACAATACTGGAGCACCCCATGGCGAGAAACTCGGTCTAATGAACCCCAAATCAAGTAACTCCTGCAACTGAATCTTCAACTCCTTCAGCTCTGCTGGAGCCATTCTGTAAGGTGTCCTAGATACTGGCTCCACTCCTGGTACCAACTCTATAACAAAGTCAATCTCCCATTGCTGGAAACAAATTCGAAAACTCACACACCAGTCTAGTTTCACCCGGTCCAACTGACGCCACCCTAGCGGTATCCACAACGCTTGCTAGAAATCCCATGCAACCTTCCTGCATCAGGTCCCTAGCCTTCAATGCTGAAATCATTGGTACCCATGGTCCACTAACTGTCCCCACAAACACAAAGGGTACCTCCCCTTCCGGTTCAAAAGTCACCATTCTGCGCTTGCAGTCAATCGTTGCCCCATACTTCGATAACCAATCCATCCCTAGAATCATATCAAAGTCATCCATCTCTAACTCAATCAAATCAACAGACAGTTCCCTACCATCTACCTCTACTGGCAATGTTCTAATCCATTTCCTAGAGACTACCAGTTCTCCTGTTGGAAACAATGTCTGGAATCCCCTAGCATACACACCACTAAGTCTACAAAGCTGATATATCACTCTAGCAGATACAAATGAATGGTTAGCCCCTGAATCAAACAATGCAGTATATAGAGAACCAGCACTAGAGACCTGACCTGTCACAACTGAGGGGCTAGCCTCTGCCTCGGTCTGAGTCAAAGTAAATACCCTGGCAGAAGCAAGACTGTCACTCTGCTTCTGCTCCTCTTTCTTGACTTGAGGGCAATCCCTCTTCAGATGACTGGCACTCCCACAAACAAAGCAGGCCCTGATCCTACACTCTCCCTATTGTCGTCGCCTGCATCGCGGACACACTGGAAAACTCCTCCAGTTGTCACTACCACCCTGACGCCCAGTAGAAGCACGTCGTGCCCTCCTATCTAAACTAGGAGGAACAAAGAAATCTGGGGCCTTCTGTAACACCCCAAGTTGCTAATAAGGTTTAGGACCTTGATTATCGTGCCTGGAGGGCAATAAGTGAATTAATATGATAATATATAAATTTTAATGAATATGTGATTAGAAAGCATGTTTAGGTGGTATAAATATGCATGTGGGCCCCGTTTGCATGTTAGGGGTAAATTGGTAATTTTAGCCTGCTGAGGGCATAAATGAGATAATTGTATTATGTGATTTGTACGACATGAGTGTGGTCATATTAATGTGATGCACGTACCGAGATGGTCCTAGAGAACTAGTTAACTTAAAAGTCACAATGGGATTTTAATACCCGGCTCGGGAGGAGCCTAGGGGTACTTTGGGAATTTCGTAAGTTGAGTTGAGAATTAGTGGTTAATGGTTATTGGTGATTGAGTAACCTGTGTAACCATTAGTAACTGCCGAGAGTAACAAGTTTAGATGGAAAAATTGTAGAATTGTAATATAGGTGAAAGGACAAGAGTGCCCTTGAGGTTTAGTTGGGAAGGAATTCTTATGGAAGGGTAAAATGGACATTAGGCAAGGGTTAGATAAGGTTCAACTGAGGGAAAAAGGATTCATGTTCTACACTTTATCAATTTGGTTTATGCTGAATTTGAGGAGAAGGCTAGAAAGAAAGGGAAACAAGAAGGAGGGCTGAAACTTGAGACCTAGGAGGAAAGTCAACGGGTTTGAGGCAACCAAAACCAGATTTAAGCTCGGATTGTACAATGGTAAGAATTTGTGCTCTGTTTTTGTTGAATTTAAGTCTGAATTTTCAGAGATTGAGTGTGGGAATTTAAAGGGGATATGGCTGGTTTTACTTGGAAATTCAGTTAGGGTAATCAAGAGGAAAGAGGTTGGAGGATGGAATTGAAAAGAGTTTAAGCCAGATTCTTGATTGAGGTAAGAGTTCTAACATGTTTAAGTTTTCGTATCTGATGTGGTTTAAGATTTTAGAGGCATGATTTATAGTTTTCAAGCTCTGTTTTAAGTCTTGGAAGCCATGGTTTAAGTCTCAGGAATTTGAAACTCAAGATTCGCTTTTGAGTGTGATTGTGTAATTGAGTTTTTTTTTGATGTTTATAGGTTGTTAAAGGGTTCAATTGGGGTTTTAAATTGAATTTGAGGTTTAGGTTCTTGCTTGGGATGATTTGGAGTTGTTTTGGCTCGGGAAAAATTCCAGAGAAAACCCAAAAATCTAGGTTCGCGTAGGAGTGCCACGGCCCTGTTCTTTGGTGCCGCGGCGCAAGCTTGCATCAGGATCAGGGAGAAGCCTCTGGGCACCGCCGCCCTTGATGAGAGTGTCGCGGCCCTAGGCTATTTTTGGCAGCCAAATATTATATTTTTAGGGCTTTTGCCCGGGGACTCGAGGGATGGTTCTAATACATTGTTTTATGGAATTAGAGGTCTCGAGAGTACGGGATTGGTCCTAGGAAGTGGTTTTGGGATTGGTTTGTATTAAAAGTGTTTTATATGTGTTGTGACTAGGATTTTGGAGAGGCTCGTGATAGAGGACCGTGCTTGTGATCTTGGTGCATCGGAATGCTCGGGATACAGGTAAGAAAACTGTAACACCCGTAGAGCAGGGCATGGGCCCATAGTGTTGTTGCAGGGCATGGCCCTAGATTGTATTATTGCTAGGATGTTGCTTTAAATGAATTATTATATGTTTGATTGTTGTTTGAGAATGCTATATGTGATTATAGCAGAATGAACGACAAAGGGCCGAGAACGGTAGTGTGGCCGGGAATATCACTTAGCACATGGAGTGCTTGTGGTTAGGGTGAGACCCCAATGGATACATGGGATATCCTTACGGTGTGGACTGAGAACCCAGGCTTTGGTAACGCTTCTGGGACGGCATGGCCGTATATGTGCTTAAATCTTATGGACTGTCTGACTAGATATGAGTCACCTGCTATAGTGATTGTATGATATGCATATGCTATGTGCTGTATGAGTTTTCTTGCTGGGCTTCGGCTCACGGGTGCTCTGTGTTGCAGGTAAGAGAAAAGAGAAAGTCAACCAGCCATGAGTACGGAGAGCGTGGGGGCGGCGCGTACATGTTTGGTCTGCCTGATTGCTTTGGTTGGGGGCATTTTGAGAAATGGCTGTATTAAACTATGTTTTATAGAACTAGTCATCTGTAAACCTATTTTGAATTGTAAATATTTTACAAACCTCACTTTGGGATCCCGAATGTTAAATTCTTAAACTTTTAATGAGATAGAGTACTTTTAAAGATTACAACCTAGATTCCTATTTAATCACACTTTTATTATTAAAACCTCGTCTAGCGAGCTAATTGCACATTTTAAACTCACTTAGTAACGACTCTAAGGTGGTAGGGCGTTACACCTTCCTTTTCTGCTCAATACAGCCACCACCACGATTGGACCCAACGAAAGGAGGTACTGTCCTCCTGGCATCGCGCCTAATAGCGCTCTCTCTCCATATTTGATCTTCGGTCCTCTCAGCCGTAAGGGCCTTGTCCACTACCTGGGCATAAGTAGTAGTCTATGGATCTAAAGTAATGTTCACATCGCAGGCGATCATAACGTTCAACCCCACACAAACCTGTCCCTTCTTGCCGCATCAGTCATCACTAAATCTGGTACAAACTTCACCAATCTGTCAAACTTCAAAGCATACTCTGTCACTGACAACCGGTTCTGAGTCAGGTTGATAAACTCATCAACCTTCACAGCTTGAATCGCCACACTGTAATACTTCTCATTAAATAAGTTTCTGAACTCTTCCCAGGTCATAACTGATACATTCCTTCTCTGAACCACCACGTCCCACCAGATGCGGGCATCCTCTCTAAAAATTTAGCTAGCACAAGCTACCCTCTCATTTCCCTGAACCCTCATAAAATCCTGAATCGAGGAGATCATATTCATCCACTGCTCTGCCCGCAGTGGGTCTGGTCCACCCTCGAAGGTGGGAGGATGCTGCTTCCTAAACCTATCATACAAAGGTTCCCACTTATTCTCCATAGCAGACTGCACTGGCACTGGCGCTGCAACCTGCTACACTGGCAGCCCAGTAACCTGAGGTGAGGCCTGCTGCCTCAACTATCGAAGCTCCTCTTCTATTCGCTGCAATCTTGCTTCCATCTCGGCAACACATCTCTTGCCAATTCTGTGGGGCAGGTGGAGGGTCCTGACCCTAGTTGTCATCCTTGGCCCTACTGCCGCGGAGTCTAGCTGATTGTCGAGGCATCTCAACAAATATGCCTGCAACCAACGACGCCGCTCATCAAGCATGATAACAACATCCAAAACCACCTCCCAAACACATTAGCCATCCATAAACAGTAACTCATATAGCATACAGATAACATACAACACACAACGGGCCATGCTCTGGCATTATGCATAAGTTAACTCATTCATCATGCTCTATATATGATAAGTAGGCAAATAGGACATTTAAGCACATATTCAAGCATATTAGTCAATCATACCAACCAACCCCGAGTCGAGCTTGTCACTAACAGCGAGCGTACATGTTCGGTCAATCTCCAAAACCATAAACCTTGGCTGGCTCTGATACCAAGTTGTAACGCCCTACTACCTTAGAGCCATTACTAAGTGAGTTTAAACCGTGCAATTACTCACCAATCGAGGTTTTTAAAGCAAAAGTGTAATTAAGCCTTAATCAGAGTAAAAACTTTAGAAATAACTCTCTACCATTGAAAATCATAAAAGTTTAACACTTGGGATCCCAAAATACTGTTTAGAAATATTTACAACATATAAATAAAACCAAGTCAGCTAAACAATAAAATCTAGGTTTTATTATAATCATCTCCCAAAATCCACTGGCTGTGGCAGGCAGGCAGACACAACATGTACACACCGCTTCATGCCTGCTACACTCATGGTTGGTTGGCCCTCTCATTGCCCTTACCTGCACCACAGAGCATCCGTGAGCCGAAGCCCAACAAGAAAACCCACAAACATATAACATATGCAAAACATACACCAGACATATAATCGGGCCATCAATAGGCTAAGCACATACGACCAAGCCGTCCTAGGAGCTTTACCAGGCTCTGGGTTCGCGGTCTACACCGTGAGGATATCCCAGGTATCCTTTAGGGTCTTGCCTTGGCAGCTCGCAGTCCACGTGCCCAACACTGCCCCCAGCCCCTTGCCGTTCTCGGCCTTGCACTCAACGTTCCCAACGCAGTTCCCGGTCCCTGCCGACCTCGGCCTACACTGTTCCCGGCTCTTTCCGATCATTTACACAATAGCATTCATAGCATAATAAACAAATACTGAACACTAAAAAATCCAATCAAAGGGCTACGCCTTGCAATTCAAACATATTGGGGCTTAGCCCTGCATACAAGCTCTATGGGAAAAAGGGTCCTCTTACCTATGTCCCGAGCTTCCCGAGCACCGCTATCCCGAGCACAGTCCCTTAACTTGAGCCTCGCTGAAACCCTAGTCACAACACATTAACAATATCCATCCTTCAAGTTCTAATCCATTAAATAACTTTGAGCCATAACTCTAACCTCCGGGACCTTGAATTCTATCAATCCGGGTGATAAAATCCATCCCTAGCCTTAACCAGTGAGTTCCCAAGCCTAAAACCTCTTAAAAACTCAAACTGGCACTAAGAGTCGCGACCCTACCCACAAGCGTCGCGGCTAGCCTCGAAACAGAGGCTAGCACTTCCCTGCAACACACACGGGCCGCGGCGCCGATCACCAAGCGCCGCGGCGCACCTCAAGCTTCTCAGACTCCCATGGCCGCGCGCGCACACGGGTCGCAGCATGCCCCTCCTAGGGCCGCGACCCTCACCTCTAAACCAAGAATTCTTCATCTTTTCCTGCGTTTTCTTCAAACCAAATCATCCTACAATCAAGCTAACAGTTCCAAATAATCTACACAAAGTTTCTAGCCCAGTTTCCACATCAAAACCCACCAAAACCTGCTCCAAACCCAACTAAAACACCTAAGAACAGATCAAATTCCACTCACATGCATATCCTAAGAACATAGCTGAAATTCAAGCATAATTCCCATAGTTAGAGCTTACCCTTGTTGAGTTTTGATTCTGAGTTGATTCCCCCAGTTCCCAACCTCAATTCCTCAGGCTCCAAACTGTAACGACCCAAATTCGCTATTAAGGCTTAAGGGCCTTGAGTAGCGTGCCTGGAGGGCATAATGGGATTTTGTGTGTGACTTTAATGAGTTTAATGCATGATTATGATTTAATGCACGATATATGACTATTTGATTATTTGAGATGCATGACTATGTGAATTAGTATGCATGTAGACCTGATTATCTTAGAAAGAGCATAATTGTAATTTGGCCATGTTGGGCATGACTGTGTTGATATCTGTGATCTATGACTCGAAACGATCCTAGAATGAGCGGGTTAGCGGAAAAGTCAAAGCGGGAATCTATACCCGGCTTGGGTTAAGCCTGGGGAGTTTAAATGAGAATTTGGAAAATATACTGAGGTTAATCTTGATAATGAGGAATGTATAATTGGTGATTAATCAGGTATTGGGTAGCGAGTGGGAATTATTAGGAACACTTGAGGAATTAGTGGGAATTTGGGGTAATATGACTAAAATGTCCCTTTATGAGCATAAAGGTTTAGAAGTATTAAGGGAGGGCATTTTGGTCTTTAGGCTTGTGAGAGATGAATTAAAGGGGGGCTTTATACTTAGTGGATTTTGTAGAAAAAAAGTTATAGGCTGAAAAGAAAGAAAGAAGGAAGAGAAAAGAAAAGAGGGAAAACAAAAGGGTTTGGCTTTAAAGAATCGGTTTGTGGCTCTCCCAACCATTTTCCTTCATTTTTTCTTGGAGTTAAGCTCAGTGGAGAGCTAGGGTAGGCTGGGCATCAAGGATCCTAAGCTAGACTTGAGGATTGGCAAGGGATTAGCAAGATCACATCAGAAATTTGAGGTAAGTTCTTGGGGATTTCAGTTTTAGGGCTTTACTGGTTTGAACTGTGTTTTCGAGCTAAATGGATTGGATTTTTGGGGAAATCAGGTCAAGGTTATGAAGGTGCAAGCTAAGGAGGTCTAGGGTTCAATTCAAGGTCGAAATTCCACCCACGGTATGATTTCTAAGACCCTATCTTTGTTGTTTGAATGATTTCTGGTTTTTGGGTACATTATGTTAGATTTTGAGTTTTGGATTGCTTGAGCTTGGGGTTGAGTTCTTGGGATGAGTGTGAGGTGTGTATAAGTTTGTTTTTGGGCTTGGGAAAGATTTGGACAAGTTTGGGGTTGAAATGGGAGAAGAAAATCGCAAGAAGCGATTTTTGGTTTTGGTCTGGCTGCAACTAGCGCTACAGCGCTAGTCAGGGGGCGTTGTAGCGCTAGCCCCTGTTTCTGATGGGGTGGTTCTGCTTGTAGTGCTACAGCGCCCTCTTTTGAGCGCTGTAGCGCTGAACTATTCACAGAGGGGATTTTTGGGCTTTTGTGAAGGGATTTTGACCTAGGGTTCGGGGCTCGATTCCACCACTTTGTTTTGGGAATCTAGGACTTCCCGGGGGCTCGGGATTGGTCCCGAGGCTAGGTTTTGGACTTGAGGTTTGGTAATGACTTTGAATTATGGATGTTGCTTAGGTAAGCGCTAGGGCTCGAGTAGGATCGTGCTCAAGGAGTTAGGTGATCAAGGCTATCAAATTTAAAGGTAAGAAAACCGTAACACCCGGGATCAGGGCATGGGCCCACAGTGTTATTGCAGGGCATGGCCCTAGATTGTTTTACTTGCAAATGTATGACCTTGGGTGAATTATTATATGTTTGAATGATTATTTCAAAATGTATTATGCGTGCGATTATAATGAAATGAACGCCTAAGGCCGAGAGTGGCAGGGGCCGGGTACGGCTTTGGGGCCGGAAGTAACACTCAGCACATGGGGTGCTTATAGCTAGGGTGGGACCCAAGGTATACATGAGTTATCCTGACGGTGAGGACCGAGACCCCAGGCTTTGGTAAGGCCTCTGGGGCGGCATGGCCGTGCTTGATCAGTCTGATGACTTTCTTATTTATCAATGGATTATATGTCAACTATATTCTGTGCATATGTTATATACTGTATGGGTTTTCTTGTTGGGCTTCGACTCACGGGTGCTCTGTGTGGCAGGTAAAAGCAAGGAGTCAGTCAACCGGCCATGAGTATGGAGAGCATGGGGGCGACGCGTACATGTTCGGCCTGCCCGACTGCTTTGGTTGGGGGCATTTTGTATATGGCTGTATTAACTCATTCTTTTGATAGTTAACCTGGTGTAAATCTATTTTTGAGTTGTAAATATTTTGTAAACCTTATTTTTGGGATCCCAGATGTTTGATACTTAATGTTTTCAATGAAACTAAACATTTTCAAAGAGTATAGCCTTAATTCTGGTTTATTCACACTTTTGGTTTTAGAAACCACGTAGAGTCAGTCCAAAAGCACGATTTCTATTTCAAATTCACTAAGTAACGGCTCTAAGGTAGTAGGGTATTACACAAACCCTGATTTTCTGGTTAGAGTCTCCCCAAGCACAACTTCAATTCTTAGTTCTTGACTAATGGCCTCCCAAAGCTTATTTCCCTTGAGTCTTTCTTAGAGAGTAAAGAGAGAGTATGGTAAAGTCTATAGACGGTTTCTCCAAGTTTTCCAACAGTTCCCTTACTTTACTTTATTTAACTTAATCTATGTGGTTACCTCAAGGCTCGGGGTACCAAAACGTCCCCGAGGGAAAAATGGTTACTTTCCCCAATATTCCCTCCTAGACTTTCTAACCTCAAATATATCTCCAAATATTTATTTCCACAACCCGATAACCCCACAATAAATCTAATACCCAAAGTACCCCTCGACTCGCCCTTTGTCGAATTCTTAACCCCGTTGTGACTTTCTGGCTATCCGCTCCCCAGGCCTGTCTCAGATCGCACTACGCAGAATTATATATCACATGCCTATCATATTTATCACATTTACGCCCTCAACGGGCTAAAATCATAAACATAACCCTAACATCCAAACGGGGCCCACATGCATATTTAATTGAGCTAAACATGCATCATTATCACATATTCACATAAATTCACATATTAACATATTAAATCATTTATTGCCCTCCAAGTACGCTAATCATGGCCCTAAGCCCTATTAGCAAATTCGAGTGGTTACAAGAATGGTAATGGGACAATATAGCCATGGATTTCATGAAGGGTTTGCCACGAACAAATGAGTAGTACGACTCAGCTTGGGTAGTTGTAGATAGACTAACCAAGTCAGCTCATTTCCTGCCTATTTAGACTTCATACACAGCAGATCAAAATGCAGATATTTACGTCGAAGAAATAGTACGGTTGCATGGAATCCCTAAGACAATAGTATCCGATAATGGATATGTGTTTACATCGAGATTTTGGGGAAGCTTGAAGTAAGCCATGGGTACTAAGTTGAGTCTTAGTACAACATTTCTTCCTCAGACAGACGGTCAGTCCGCGCATACCATACAGATTTTAGAAGATATGTTGCACACTTGTGTACTTGATTTTTAGAGGATCATGGAATAATTATTTATCGCTGATTGAATTCTCCTACAACAATAGCTACCAGTCAACGATCGGGATGGAACCTTATGAGTTACTTTATGGAAGAAGGTGCCAATCACCGTGTAATGCCCTGGTTACCCCAAAACAGTTACGGTGAATGGTGAACCAGAAATTTGACTCGCTACCCGAGTCCTTTGGTTAAAAACGTGCTCTAAGTGTTATTAATGGGATAAGGTGGAAAACCAATAAAAAGGAAAGGATATATTTTATTAAATGCATGAAACTGTTCATGGGCCCATAAAATCTTTTACAAGTTATTTATAACTCAAAATGGTCATTACTATCTCAAATTTACAAACCTGCCGACCTAAGTGGAAAAAATAGGGTAAACCCCCTAGTTCCTCTGAGAACTCCTTGGACGTGGTGGTCAAGCAGCCGCATATGAATACATCACCACCTAAACTCTCCACTCAAGGCTGGGTGAGATTTTCTTTCCCTTTACCTGCACCATATAGCACCCATGAGCCAAGGCCCAACAAGAAAAAACAATATAACATGTTATAATATCAACAATGATCATAATAATCATTCAGGACTATCAGTCCAAACAGTTAAGTGACAGTCGCAAAAGTCACCCGGATGGGGACAACTCCCTTTAGCCATGTGATGATAAGGACACAGGGGCATAACAAATAAGTGAACCTTTCACAAGCTTAAACAGGAAAGGTGCATGGTGGCTAGTCACCAACATAACCTTCCTCATGACCATAGAGTCATAACCCTGGAACATCGTTCCCTAGCCATGTGAGAAGCAGCCACCTAGGCCTTAGGCCCTGGCTCTGAGTCACTACTCTTAGACTAGTCAAGCGCTTATAAGATTCATCGAACTTAGGGTCGGTCCAGCGTTAATGCCTTAGAGTCATTCAACGCTGATATCGATTAGATATAATCTTCATTCGGCCCTGCGTTCAAGACACATATGCCGTTTTGACTTTTAGGTCAGTGTCCCTGACTAGTCAGTGCCATATACAAGTAAACAATATTCGCTAGCATTTAATATGCAATCCATGTCCACATTTATCAACCAACATGCCTCATTAACAATCATGCATGTCACATACACAGGGTGCAGTTTTCTTACCTCAGGTTCAAGCGAGAAATATAATAAGAACGACTCCTGAGAACGATCAACCTTTTGGTTCATTAGCGGTTACCTAATCATAACCAATTATAACCTACATTAATGAAAATCAACATTAAAAGGGTCTTAACCTAAACACCACTCTCGGGACCTCGAAACATGCCCACACAGTGAGTAGATTTGATCCCGGGCCTTAAGAATTAAAACCCCAAGCCAAAAACCCTTAAAAACACTCAAAACAGGACTTTGAAGGAATAGAGTAGCGCTACAGCGCTGCTCCCTAGCGCCCCAGCGCTATTCTTAGAACTCCCAAAACGCCCAAATGCACCCTGTGTAGCGCTGTAGCGCCCTAGAGTGGGTGCTGTAGCGCTACCTCCAGACCAGATGCCCCCTGAAACCTCCTCCTTCAACTCCTTCGGTTCTAACTTGATTCCAATGCTTCCAAAACCCATTTTTGGTGCCAAATGAACCCAAAATCCATCCTAACATACCCCAAACATCACAACCATAAGAACCCTAGCAAAAACTCCCAACAAAACCAAGTATTCAACCTAGAATTCACAACTGAAAACTAGAACCAAAACATGGCAAACCAGGGAATTCAATGGCTAGAAACTTACCCAAAGCTTAGCTTGTGATGCTCTTCAATGGAGGAACACTCTCCCAAACTCCCAAGGCTTACTTCCCAAGCTTGAATCCTCAAGAATAGCTCAAAAATCTCAAAGGAAATTGAAGGGAACAGAAGGTACGGGAGAAGCTTCAAGTATACTCTGTTTTTCCTCTTCTTTCACAGCCTAAAATGGCTTATATTTATCCTAGGGGTGAAAAGACCATTATACCCCTAGGTCAAATAAGGTTTTCTAAAGGCTCCCAAGGGAAAAATTGGTATTTCCCACCTATCTCGTTAATCATACTTAATACTCTCCAATTCTCGATATTCTCGATAGTCTGAAATACCAATAATTCATATCCTGTTACCCTTTAATTCCCGGCAACGTTCTAATCATTAAAATCACCCCGAGACTCACCTCGAGCCCTGAAATTAAAGTTGTCATGACTAGACCGCTAATCAATATTCCATGATCGTCTCATGCTGAATAGCTCGAACAAACCCACACTATAATGTGGTCTCAAGAATATATCATCGACATTCATACAAATATACAATTATACCCTCAACGGGCCAAAATTACGATCACACCCCTGTAATTAAAATATGGACCCACATGCATGCATATAACATCATATTATAATACAATTCACATAACACATGCATATTATCAATTAAAGGCATAATTAAATAAGTATGGCCCTCCCGGCCTACTAATCCCGCCATTAAACCGCATTAGGGATTCCTGGGCATTACAACTATCCCCTCCTTACATAAATTTTGTCCTCAAAATTTACCTGAACAGCTTGGGATACTAACTCTGCATATCTGACTCCAGCTCCCAGGTCATTTCCTCGACCTTGTTGTTCCTCCACAATACCTTAACCAAAGGTATCGTCTTATTCCTCAGGACCTTACCTTTTTTGTCAAGTATCTGAATTGTCTCCTCCTCAAAGGAAAGATCTGGCTCAAGCTCCAGATCTTTATAACTCAAAATATGACTCACATCAGATACATACCTCCGAAGAGCTAAAACATGAAATACATTATGCACAACTGATAACGCCGGAGGCAAAGCCAATCTGTAAGCCACTTGACCAACCCTCTCCAGGATCTCAAATGGACCTACAAACCTGGGACTCAGCTTGCCTTTCTTCCCAAACCTTCTCACCCATTTCCATGGTGAGACTCTAAGGAAGACATAGTCTCCCACTTGGAACTCCATGCTCCTGCGCTTGGCATCTGTATAGCTTTTCTGCCTACTCTAAGAAGCAAGCATCCGAGCCCTAATCTTCTCAATAGCCTCACTGGTCCTCTGAACTGTCTCAGGACCAAAGTATCTCCTTTCACCTGTCTCATCCCAATGAATGGGAGATCTGCACTTCCTACCATACAAAATCTCATAAGGTGCAACTCCAATGGTAGACTGATAACTGTTGTTGTAGGAAAACTCTATCAAAGGTAGATACTTACTCCAAGAACCACCAAAGTCCAGCACACATGCCCGCAGCATGTCTTCCAATATCCGGATCGTCCTCTTAGATTGCCCATCTATTTGAGGATGATAAGCAGTACTGAACTTCAGTTGTGTCCCCATGGCCTTGTGCAAACTCCCCCAGAACCTGGAAGTAAAAATATGGTTCCGATCTGACACAATCGACCTAGGCGCCCCATGGAGGTGCACGATCTCTCTCACATAGAGATCTGCAGACTGGTTAACTGTATAAGTAGTCCTCACTGGTAAGAAGTGTGATGACTTGGTGTAGTGATCCACTATCACCCAAATAGAATCATGCTGAACAACAGTCCTGGGTAAGCCCACCATGAAATCCATCGTGATGTCTTCCCACTTCCACTCTGGGATATCCAGAGGCTGCAATAACCCTGTTGGCCTCTGATGCTCAGCCTTGACCTGCTGACATGTCAAGCACTTAGCCACATACTCTACTACATCTCTCTTCATCCCCAGCCACCAATACAATGATCTTACATCCTGATACATCTCCGTGGTGCCCGGATGCAAAGAGTAAGGTGTAGTATGAGATGCATCCAGAATCTCTCGCCTCAAAGTAGTGTCTAATGGAACACATATCCGCCCCTTGTACCTCAACAAGCCTATCTCAGACACTGTATAAACTCTGGATGCTCCAGCCAGAATAGCCGCTCTGATCTTGATCAGCTGTGGATCACTAAGTTGACCCTCCTTAATTCTCTCCAACAGCGTAGACTGTAGCGTAATATTAACCAACTGTCCCACCAGCAACTCTATACCAGCTCTTGTCATATCATCAGCTAGCGCTCTGGCTATCAGCCTCATACCATGAATCTTTCCCGGACCTTTCCGGCTTAAAGCATCAGCTACCATGTTGGCCTTTACTGGATGATACAAAATCTCACAATCATAATCTTTTACTAACTCCAGCCAACGCCTTTGCCTCATATTCAGGTCCTTCTGGGTGAAGAGGTATTTCAGGCACTTGTGGTCTGTATAGATCTCACACTTCTCTCCATAAAGGTAATGCCTCCTTATCTTTAAAGCAAAAACCATAGCCACCAACTCCAAATCATGAGTGGGATATCTCTTTTCATACTCCTTTAACTGACAAGAAGCATAAGCCATTACCTTTTCTGACTGCATCAACACACAGCCCAAACCCTGATGAGAAGCATCATAGTTGTTGACGCGGTTCTTCGGCAACAGGTAATTAAGAGAAGAAGAGAAAGAGATTAGTACTTAAAAGTAGAACCGCCGCAGATATGAAATCTTTGTGAGAAGAACTAGGTGACCCTAAACACGTTTTTTAAGTGGTTCGAAGGTTAAAATCCTTCTACTCCACTAGTCAATATTATTGATCTTTTCTGGGTAATTGGTTTACAAAATATATAGTTCTTACAAGACTATTTTTTCCAACCCCTATCAATTCCCAGGGTCTCCATATTTATAGGAGAAGGCACCTGGAAATTGGTAGGGAGGTCATCCCGTGACCTTACCATTTGTCATATCAAGTCTGTGATATTCATGATTACTTCCTAAACCTGACACACAAGTGTGGTCTAATCAGTATGGAAGGAGATAATGGGCCGCACGGCCCAACCCATCCGTGGGTGTCTGAATACGCACGTTCCTGCGGCGTGTCCGAGAAGTCAGGGGGATATCGGACACGTGATGGCAGGATTATGCACGTTTATCTTGCGTGTTGACCTCCCATAGGGTCAGAGCTTCCTGAGAAGCTCGCTACCGGAGCAATCCATAACCCGAGCTGATCCTTCAGTGGTCGTCGGATGTTGTTCCCAGCTCCTGGAACAACAAGAAGGAGCAGGAAACTCCATCCCCTCGAGCTAGAAAGGGCCCGTCCTGAAGATAAAGCCTCTGGCCTGTGGGAGCCTCGGGCTAAATCATGTTTAGTCCGAGGATCGTCCTGCTAAACAGCCCGTGGGAAATCCAGGGCGTACATCTGCCCCCCAAGCTCCTGCTCGTGGTCCATGACGTCAGACATGGGAGACCACAGTTGGAGCTTTTAGACTTCTCCCACAACCCTTCGCATTCCATGCTTTTCGCATGCGTCTGATACGTGGAACGCCGCGGGTGGCGACGGTACATTCTACGAGAACCGCATTAAATGGCCTAGCCTACTGTCCAGCCGTCGTTTCACATTTCGAGTGGAGGGTCTCCCAGGAGCCTTTTACACGTGATCCCCCCTTGTATAAAAAGGGGGTGGTCATCCCACGCACGGACCACCTTACCATTCAGAACCTCTCAAATTTCCTTCTTTTCTCTCTCACCTTCCGAAGAGCAAAACCCTCATTTCCATTGCTCTCATCTTCTCCGTTCACGAAGCTTAAGCGTGCGAGTTCCTTCAAGGCCTTGGAGACTACTGTGCCAACGAAGCCCCTACCCGCGCAGCAACCTCGCTCACCATCCAACCCTATACTGTAAGTCTTCTGTCCCCATTTATTTTTGAAAGCATGCCACTGTAGCCTAGGTAAAAAATTTTACTGTAGCCACATGCAGAGGTTTTCTGGGTCGCGCGGATATGGAGGGTGATGGCCCTTCTTTGATTAGGGCACATTTTCCATGGGACATCGCCTTAGAACATGGGTTCCATGATTCTTTCTTAGGAACAATTTCTGGTAGGATCCGTAGGAACTTTGGGTGCAAAAACCGGGTAGCTTAGGGAATACGCCTTAAAAGCGGTTTTGCCACGCCTTGCCTGTTGAAACTTTCCCCCCAAGGCAAAATTTTTTTTTTCTTACTCTGAGCCATCTGACACACGAATTCCGAGTAATCTGGGATCTGTTGAGGGCATAGGCGCGTGTTCCTTGGAACGCGTGGCACCACTCTCCACGGGCTGGGCTTACCCCAGCTCGTGTACTTAATGCTTGCCTCACTCTCCTGCTTGGGTCGCCTTTTCTAAAGTGTTTTCTTTTGCTCGATAGGCGACCAGATGGCTCCAAAGAGAAATCTGCCACAGAAGAATGTGGGAAGTTTGGCCTCCCAGAAGGATAAAGGAAAGGCGGTGGTGACCAGCTCGCCAATTCCTCACTTTGGACCGGCGGTGGAGAAGCAGGCCGAGGTGGCTCCTGACGCGTTTTTCGAGGCGGAGAGAATCGTCTCGAAGATAACCAGCCAGGCAAAGATCACCAAAATCTTCCTTAACCACAACATTCCTCTGGGGAAGACCTCCGTGATCGCCCGACCTGCTGCGGATGGGGAGAGGAGCTGCACGCCGCTCGACGAGTCGTTCGCGGCCTGGAGCGGGGAACACTTCAAGGCAGGGGCCTTCCTCCCCCTGGATCAGTATTTTGCTGATTTTCTGAACTACGTGGGGTTGGCCCCATTTCAGCTCCCCCCCAATTCCTACCGTCTGCTGGCGGGACTGAGGTATTTGTTCCAAAAGCATGAGTGGGCGGTCCCCACTCCTGCTGATATCTTGTATTTCTTCTGCCTCAAAGCCAGCCCGGACCAGCGGGGGCGAGGCGACGGGTTCTATTACTTAACCCGCTTCCCTAACACAGCAGCAGTGATCGAGCTGCCGAGCCATCCAAACGACTTCAAAGACCAGTTTTTTATGTCTACTGGGTTCCGCAACTGCGATCATCATTATTTCAACCGCCCTCGTAAGTAATCCTCCATTTAGCTCGCCTTTTAACGGTTATCTTATTTTAGCCCGTCCCTTATTCCAATTCTGATTTCGACCAACCTTGCAGCCATCTACTCGAGGACCGAAAAGTCCGTGACCCTCGGGGGTCAATACGACACACTGGCGAACCTGCCTCCCAGTGAGAAAGACTACCGCGTGCTCGTGACGGACGAGACGATGGTATTCTGCAAGCTGATTTTCCCAAATCAGACTTTGAATTTGAAAAGGCCCCGGGGGCCTCCCCCAGCCTGCGACAACAGGCCGATCGTCGCGGAGGAGGTCGCAGATGACGAAGGCGAGGAAGAAGGTGAGGAAGTTCCTCTGGTGAGGAACAGGAAGCGGAGCTTGGAGGTCGCCCAGGGGATGATCGAGGAGAGGGCCCAATCCGGAGCAGCCGCGGGTCCTTCCGGTCAAGGTAACTTTTACTTATTTAAGAACGTAGATAGGGCCACTGCAGACCCCCGGCTGGTTAGGTTCAACCCTAGGCAGCTCGTCCATCGTCACCCAAGGAATCCGGACCTGGACACGCTTCTGCTCCACTGCGTTGACCAGCTCGTGCTGGACAACCAAGAGAGTCGGCCCAAGGGTACCGTAGTAGTAGATAATACCCTAGCCTTTAGGTCGGCCATTTTTGAGGAGTACGGGACTAATTTACGCACGTGGCCTGCGCTCCAGAGGGGCGTCTACGCTCCGGGGATTAGGCAGTACGCAGAAGAGTCCAGCCACGATTCAGAACCGGACCTAGAACCTTCGCCAGTTCGTGAGATAATCGTCCTAGGCTCTTCCAGCTCTGGGGGTAGGGCTCCCTTAGTATTTGCTTTCTTATTGCCTTTATTTCTGTATGATTGCTGATAACCGTGTTTTTTGCTCTTTGGCAGAAGAGATGTCTCAGCCCGGGAATAGTCTGCGGGGCGTTGTGTTTGGTGGGAATCCCCCAGCGGGGCCGAGGTTAAAGAGGCTTCGCGAGTCCAAGAGCTCGACCGGGGTCTCCACCAAATCCCCAGCTACGGAGAAGGGGAGAGACCCGTCATCCCAGGTCGCGGGGGCGAACCTCCCTGTCGCCAGGACAGGACTCATGCATCCGCCACCCCAACGATCTCCACTGGCCGCCCAGGACGGGGTAATAGAGGCCGGGAATCTGGCCGCGGTAGCCCCGGACGTGCGTATCCCGGTCGACCCCCGGGCTCTGGAGAAGATGCCCGAAGCATTCCGGGGTACGGTGTACGAGTCGGCCAGCTACGCCGTCAGCCACTATTACAATATCAGGGAGAAGGAGCTCCGGGCCATCGAAACAACGAGCCCGGTCCGAGTTATAGAGTCCGCTATGGACATGACTTTAACGGTAAAGTGCCCCCTTCTTTTAAGGCTTTGACACTCACACGCCGCCTTTCTCCTTCCAGTTTGCTAATTTATCACTCTTTTCTTGCAGGGCATGGCTGCCGCCTATAGAGGCATCGTTAGGACCAAGGCCCAGCTCGAGGGTTTGGAAGCAGATCGCCAGACTGCCCTCCAGGAGTCTCAGGAGGCGAGAGACGCCTTGGCGGCCTCAAAAGCCGAGCTAGAGAAGGTCCGCTCGGAGAACCAAGAGCTTAAACGCTCCCTGGCCGCATCCGAGCTAGAGAAGCTTCGCTCCGAGAACCTAGAGCTTAAAAACTCCCTGGCCGCATCGCGGGCAGACCTTGAGGTGGCGAAGGCCGAAGTCCAGACATCCCAGACCGCCCTGAAAGACGAACGGGTCGTGTCGGAGCAGTCCTTACAGGACCTATTCTATCACTGCTGGTCCCACAATCCGGACGCGGACTTCTCCTTCATGCCGCCGGACCTCTGGGCATTCCTGTTGCCGCGGCTTCAAGCCCGCCTGAATAAGGAGGCTCCTCCATCGGAGACTGGAGAGGCCTCTGCCGCGGCGGAGCAGGGTGAGACCGCGACCTCCAAAGGGCCAGCTGATGGGGCTTAGGATGCTTCTTGTTTTCGTATTTTGAACTCTTCTTTTTTTTTTTTATTGTAATTCTCTTTTTTATGTGAGGCGTTTCCGCCTCGAGACAATTTGCTCAACCAGTTTTACATATATATTTTCATGTATTTGGTCATAATTTATCTCTTTATTTTTATGAACGTAGTTCGAGTTAACTTTATCCGTATCCCGGGCTCTTTAAATAAGATCCGCGTTCAACAATTTTCTAGTTCACTCCTAAGCTTTCTGACCTGGTTAAGACCAGGAGCTTATTTTGAAAAAACTTAGTTCGTGTCAACTTTTATCCGTATCCCGGGCTCTTTAAAGAAGAACCTCGGTCAACAAATTTTAGCTAACTTCTAAGTTTTATGACCTGGTTAAGACCAGGAACTTATTTTGAAAAAACTTAGTTCGGGTCAACTTTTATCCGTATCCCGGGCTCTTTAAAGAAGAACCTCGGTCAACAAATTTTAGCTAACTTCTAAGTTTTATGACCTGGTTAAGACCAGGAACTTATTTTGAAAAAACTTAGTTCGTGTCAACTTTTATCCGTATCCCGGGCTCTTTAAAGAAGAACCTCGGTCAACAAATTTTAGCTAACTTCTAAGTTTTATGACCTGGTTAAGACCAGGAACTTATTTTGAAAAAACTTAGTTCGTGTCAACTTTTATCCGTATCCCGGGCTCTTTAAAGAAGAACCTCGGTCAACAAATTTTAGCTAACTTCTAAGTTTTATGACCTGGTTAAGACCAGGAACTTATTTTGAAAAAACTTAGTTCGGGTCAACTTTTATCCGTATCCCGGGCTCTTTAAAGAAGAACCTCGGTCAACAAATTTTAGCTGACTTCTAAGTTTTATGACCTGGTTAAGACCAGGAACTTATTTTGAAAAAACTTAGTTCGTGTCAACTTTTATCCGTATCCCGGGCTCTTTAAAGAAGAACCTCGGTCAACAAATTTTAGCTAACTTCTAAGTTTTATGACCTGGTTAAGACCAGGAACTTATTTTGAAAAAACTTAGTTCGTGTCAACTTTTATCCGTATCCCAGGCTCTTTAAAGAAGAACCTCGGTCAACAAATTTTAGCTAACTTCTAAGTTTTATGACCTGGTTAAGACCAGGAACTTATTTTGAAAAAACTTAGTTCGGGTCAACTTTTATCCGTATCCCGGGCTCTTTAAAGAAGAACCTCGGTCAACAAATTTTAGCTGACTTCTAAGTTTTATGACCTGGTTAAGACCAGGAACTTATTTTGAAAAAACTTAGTTCGTGTCAACTTTTATCCGTATCCCGGGCTCTTTAAAGAAGAACCTCGGTCAACAAATTTTAGCTAACTTCTAAGTTTTATGACCTGGTTAAGACCAGGATAGGACTTAGTTTGTGATAACTCTTATCCATAGATAAAAATTAACACCTAAGTCGTTAAGGAGACCTGGATATATCCGGGTACCATATGCCCCCCAAGTAACTGGGAAAGGGTCTTTCGTTGTTACTTTAAAATTACCCTTGCAAATAACGAGAAACATTTGATTTTTATTTATACATGGGAGGTGACCTTCTAGGTCTTACACATGTTTATTGATAATATTTCTTTAGGTGGATTGCATTCCAAGTCCGCGGGACCGCCCCTCCACCAAGTCGAGCTAATTTATACGTCCCTTCTTTGATGACTTCGATGACCTGGTATGGTCCTTCCCAGCTTGGTCCCAGAACCCCATCTTTGGGATCTTTCCCGGCCAGGAAAACTCTCCTCAAGACCAAATCGCCGAAGCTAAATGCACGTCTTTTGACCTTAGCGTTGAAGTAGCGAGTGATTTTCTGTTGATAATGGGCGAGCTGGAGTTGTGAATCCTCTCGCCTCTCATCCATCAAGTCTAAGGAGTGGCATAGGAGCTCGTGGTTCTTGTTCTGTTCGTAGGACCGGACCCTGTGCGATAGGACCTTTACCTCCACGGGGAGGACCGCTTCACTTCCAAAGGTTAGGGAGAAAGGAGTGTGACCCGTGGGAGTCCGATGTGAGGTCCTATAGGCCCACAGAACTTGGGGGAGCTGTTCTGGCCAGATCCCCTTTGCCTCATCTAGCCTCTTCTTGAGGCTTGCCTTCAGAGTTTTATTGACAGCTTCGACCTGGCCGTTCGCCTGGGGATAGGCCACGGATGAGAAACTTTTCAAAATTCCGTTCTTTTCGCAAAATTCGGTGAACAGGTCGCTGTCAAATTGAGTGCCATTGTCGGAAACGATCTTTTTGGGTAGGCCAAAGCGACAAACGATGCTTTTAACCACGAAGTCTAGCACCTTTTTCGATGTTATTGTCGCCAACGGCTCTGCTTCGGCCCACTTTGTGAAGTAGTCAATGGCTACCACGGCGTAACGGACCCCGCCCTTTCCGGTGGGCAGGGCGCCTATTAGATCTATGCCCCAAATGGCGAAGGGCCAGGGAGACGATATCATTTTTAGCTCGGTCGGGGGTGCTCGTGCAACCGCGGCGAACCGCTGACATTTGTCGCACTTTTTTACGTATGAGATCGAGTCTTTGGACAGAGTCGGCCAGTAAAAACCCTGCCGAAGGATCTTCAAGGCCAGGCTTTGCCCCCCAGTGTGATCTCCGCAGAATCCGTCATGAACTTCCTGCAGGATGGCCTTCGCCTCACTTGGAAGAACACACCGGAGGAGAGGTAATGAATGCCCACGTCGGTACAACACCCCCTCGACTAGCGTATATCTCGGAGCTTGATAAAGGACTCGCCGTACGTCGTTACGCCCTTCGGGTAACTTGCCCTCGACGAGGTACTCAACAATGGGAGTCATCCAGGTCGGCCTGATGTCAATCATCTCAATATCCGATCGATCTCCGTCTATGCTTGGTTTGTCCAAGAACTCAATTGGCACCAACCCCAGGGTTTCTGCCTCCCCCGAGGTGGCGAGCTTGGCGAGAGCATCTGCATTGGCGTTCTGCTCCCGAGGTATCTGCTCGATCGACCCTTGCCCAAACGTAGATAATTCGGATTTTACCTTAGCCAGATAAGAGGCCATCTTGGGACCCCGCGCCTGATACTCGCCTAAGACCTGATTCACCACGAGCTGGGAGTCGCTGAAGCACTGGACAGAGCTTGCCTTTAGCTCGCTAGCTATCCTAAGTCCGGCTAACAAGGCCTCGTACTCTGCCTCGTTGTTGGACGCCTTGAACCCGAATCTCAGCGCCGAATGGAATCTATGTCCTTCTGGGGATATCAGAATAATTCCGGCCCCGGAGCCGTTCTCGTTAGATGAGCCATCAACGAAGATCCTCCACGATGAGCCTGAGGATGTGAGCTGCTGTGAATCTTCTGATGGGATCTCACGGAATCCCGCGCATTCTGCCACAAAGTCGGCCAAGGCTTGACTTTTTATGGTAGTTCGGGGAGTATAGAAAATCTCGAACTGACTGAGTTCGACCGCCCACTTTAGCAAGCGTCCCGAGGCTTCAGGCTTTTGCAAAACCTGCCTTAGAGGCTGATCGGTCATGACGTGTACAGAGTGGGACTGGAAGTATGGCCTGAGTTTTCGCGAGGCCGTGATTAGGCAGAACGCCAGCTTTTCCATCAACGGGTACCTTGACTCAGCTCCGAGGAGTCTCTTGCTGATGTAATAAACCGGTTTCTGAGCCCGGTCCTCTTCTCGCACCAGAACGGCACTAGCTGCGTCCTCAGTCACGGCCATGTAGAGGAAAAGAGGTTCTCCTACCCTGGGCTTTGATAGCACAGGAGGCTCAGCCAGGTGCGTTTTTAGGTCGAGGAATGCGCCCTCGCACTCTACTGTCCATTCGAACTTCTTGTTTCCGCGGAGCAGGTTGTAGAAAGGCAGGCACTTGTCGGTCGATTTGGAAATGAACCGGTTCAGTGCCGCCACCCTTCCTGTGAGTCCTTGGACATCTTTCCGCGACCTGGGGGATGGAAGCTCGAGCAGTGACCTGATCTTGTCGGGATTTGCCTCGATTCCTCGGGTATTGACTATGAAACCCAAGAACTTCCCCGATGCGACACCGAAAGTGCATTTATGAGGATTGAGCCTCATGCCATATTCTCGCAGTATGTTAAAACATTCTTCCAGGTCGGCAACGTGGTTGGTGGCAGTCTTTGACTTGACAAGCATATCATCGACGTACACTTCCATGTTCTTCCCGATCTGATCCGCGAACATTCTATTTACCAGCCTTTGGTAGGTAGCTCCGGCGTTCTTTAGACCGAACGGCATGACCTTATAGCAATAGACATTAGTCGGGGTCATGAAGCTGGTGTGATCCTGGTCTGCTGGATTCATCACGATCTGATTGTAGCCCGAGTACGCGTCCATGAAGGACATGAGCTCGTGCCCCGCCGTGGCATCCACCAGTTGATCGATCCTCGGCAACGGAAAGCAATCCTTGGGGCAGGCTTTATTCAGGTCGGAAAAATCAATACAGGTCCGCCACTTGCCATTGGGCTTTGGAACTAACACGGGATTGGCAACCCAAATGGGAAATCTGGCTTCGCGGATAAAGCCACATTTCTTGAGCCGGGCCACTTCTTCTTCAAGGGCCTCGGCTCGGGTTGTCCCTAAACGCCTCTGCTTTTGAGACTTTGCAGGGACGCTTTTGTCTAGGTGGAGCGTGTGCATGATTATGCTCGGACTGATCCCTATCATGTCCTCGTGCGACCATGCGAATACCTCTAGGTTCTTTTTCAGAAACGCGGTCAGATCCGCCTTTCTTCTATCGCAGAGGTTCTTTCCGAGCTTCACCGTCCGTGAAGGGTTTTGTTCATCGATGCCTACCTCCTCGAGATCTTCAATAGCTTGGAGCTCGGACCTGTCCTTGCCTACTCGGGGGTCAATGTCCTCGCTTACGGCGAGCTTTTCGTCTTCGGAAACCCGAGGTTTTTCAATCTCAGGGGCCGCCTTGGGTCCCTGCGATTCCTCTTCATCCTGAATGGCCATCGCCACCTGCCCGGGTTTAGATTTTCCCTTCATGGAAATGCTGTAGCATTCCCTGGCAGCGAGCTGATCGCCCTTGATAGTGCAGACCCCTGTCGAAGTAGGGAACTTCATGGCGAGGTGCCGGACGGATGTGATGGCTTCGAAAGCAACGAGCGTTGGTCGGCCCAAAATTGCATTGTAGGCAGCGGAGCAGTCAATGACTACGAATTCGAGCAGTTTGGACACTGTTCGGGACTCGTCGCCTAGGGTGATCACCAGCTCGATCGTTCCTATCGCTGCTGACCCTTCGCCTGAAAAACCATATAGCATCATCGAGGTTGCCTTTAGCTCGGAGACGGTCAGACCCATTTTTTCTAAGGTTGAACGGAATAGGAGATTCACCGAGCTCCCATTGTCCACTAACACCCTCCTTACTCTCCGGTTGGCGAGCTGGACTGCTACGACCAAGGGATCGTTATGAGGGAATTGGACATGGCCCGCGTCCTCCTCCGTGAAAGTGACTGGTTGTTTCTCTAACCTTTGTTGTTTTGATTGACGCTGTTCCGGGACGAACTCCCCTCCATTGTGGGCCTTCAACTCATTTATGTACCTCTTCTGGGCGCCTCTGCTCGTGCCAGCCATGTGTGGCCCTCCAGAGATGGTGGAAATCTCTCCCTCGACCACGGGGGGAGGGACGTCCTGATCTACTTGAGGTCCAGGTTGACGGGCTGGGATCTCCGGAGCGGGTCGACCTGTGGGGACCCTGTTCCGCGAGTATTGCGCCAACAAACCTGCTCGGATGAGAGTCTCGATTTCATCTTTGAGGTGCCTGCAGTCGTCGGTATTGTGCCCGACGTCGTTATGAAAACGGCAGAATTTGGAAGCGTCTCTCTTTCCCTTAGGGTGCTTTATTGGCTCCGGTCTTTTCCAGGGGACTCGCGTAGCGTTGGCCAGGAAAATATTCTCTCTGGTTTGGGTGAGCTCGGTATACGCTGTGAACACGGGCTTGAATTTATCCACGGACTTATTCTTCTTTTGACCGTGCTGGACGTTTTCACCATTTCCTTTTCTTTTGCCGCCACCGGGCTGGTTGCTCTGCGTGACGTCGGGAGTCGCTACTACGATCTCTGTTCCCGCCCCAGCGGGCTTCTCGAGGACCTGGCTGGTCCCCGCGGCTGAAGCTTCAGCTTCCTCCAAGTTTATCCATTCTTGGGCTCTGGTAAGGAATTCACTAACTGAGCTGACCCCCCCCCTCTGAATATCCTTCCACAGATCTCCGCCTACTAGGATCCCGGTCCTCATAGCCATGAGTTTGGAGCTGTCGTCGGCATCTCTGGCTCGAGCAGCGACATTTGCAAATCTGCTCAAGTAGGCTTTTAGCGTTTCTCCAGGTTGCTGTCTCACGTTAGCTAGGGAGTCGGCCTGGACCCTGGCGGCCTGAGAGGCGCGGAATGCCCTCTTGAAGTCAGCCGAAAAGGTCTTCCAGGAGCTGATTGACTGCCTTTTACTTTGTTTGAACCACTGCCTGGCAGGTCCAGTTAGGGTGGAAGGAAAGATCAAGCAACGAAGCTCTGGCCCGATGTTATGAGCCATCATTAGGGTATTCAACATCCCTAAGTGGTCAGATGGGTCTCCATCCCCGTTGAACTTTGACAAGTGAGGCATACGAAAGCCAGAAGGGTATGCCGTTGCTGCTATGTTGGGGGCGAAGAGCTCCATCTCATCCCCTGAATCATATTCGTCTTTTTCTTTCTCTGACAGGAGCTTCTTCATCAGCTCCTCCATTTGAGTTAAGTGCTCTAAGGTTTTGTCCTGAGATCCTGGGTTATTCCGGGGCTGTTCAACAGCTCCGGACCCGTTGTACATATTAGGCGGGTTATTGCCCCTCCTATCTGGAGATAGGTCATTTGGGGCATTCCCGCCATTACGTACTTCGGATCGGACCCCAACTGAGCGGGCCTGGCTACCATCCCTAACTCGATCCTCTCTGTGAGAGTTGAGGCGATCTCGAAGGTCGCCTCCCTGGGTATTATGGTGACTTTGTGCTGAACTTAGTCGCTGTCGCAGGTCTCCTCCCGAAAGATCACTCCGTGCACTACCGGTCCTGTGACTCCTGCTGGACAGGCTCGATGTGCGTCTTTGGCGGCTCCGACCTGATCCTTCCCCCGGCACCCTGCTGCGCCGGGAAGGCCCGGCCGATGGCGGGTCTCTCCTACTATTTATGTAGGCCGGGATGTCTCGGATGGTTTGAGGAGACGGATATCTGATGGGAGAGGGAGGATGTCTGACCGGAGAGGCGATCCTAGTGCCGTCTGGACGGACTAAATTTGGTGGGGGCCTCTCGGCCCTGCCAGCTTGATGGTTTCGCGCTGGGCGATCTGGACGAGGAACTGGACGCTCTTCGGGGACGGGCTGACGTCTCCGGATCTCCTCGGCCCTTCTTTGGGAATTTCCCCTATCTCTTCTGGGTGTCCTCGAGGAAGGCTGAGAGCTAGGGGTTGATGTCCTAACCGAACGGCTGTACTGCTGCGGTTCGGTCTGAGGCATTTCCCTGAAGTTCGCCTCTTGATGGCGTGATGAAGGGGTGGAGTTGGCTGCAGGGAGTCTACCCGAACGGCTATACCTGGATCGATTACTCTGGCGAGACTTAGGAGCCTCGCCTTGCCTCTCTCCAACGTTACCGTTGGTTGTGAGAGGGGGTAGTCGACTCAGAATATCCTGGATTTGCTGACCAGCTGCTGCTAGCTGGCTCCTCAGTTGAGCATTCTCCATCTCCACCGCAGTATAATAACCTGGATTCGGATTAGACGGCCGGGGCGTCGAACTACCAGTATCGTCTTGGCCGGCCGGCTGCTTTCCTGGCCTTTGCTGGACTTCAGGAACTTGCTCCTCGGGGAGGGCAACATGGCGGGCCTCCTGCCCATCATGCTGTTCTGTCTCGTTGCCATGTTTGGATCGAGTGGTCACCATAGTTGTATGTTTGTGGTAGTACTAATTAGATTCGCTCTCAATGAAAGCACCAAACTGTTGACGCGGTTCTTCGGCAACAGGTAATTAAGAGAAGAAGAGAAAGAGATTAGTACTTAAAAGTAGAACCGCCGCAGATATGAAATCTTTGTGAGAAGAACTAGGTGACCCTAAACACGTTTTTTAAGTGGTTCGAAGGTTAAAATCCTTCTACTCCACTAGTCAATATTATTGATCTTTTCTGGTTAATTGGTTTACAAAATATATAGTTCTTACAAGACTATTTTTTCCAACCCCTATCAATTCCCAGGGTCTCCATATTTATAGGAGAAGGCACCTGGAAATTGGTAGGGAGGTCATCCCGTGACCTTACCATTTGTCATATCAAGTCTGTGATATTCATGATTACTTCCTAAACCTGACACACAAGTGTTGTCTAATCAGTATGGAAGGAGATAATGGGCCGCACGGCCCAACCCATCCGTGGGTGTCTGAATACGCACGTTCCTGCGGCGTGTCCGAGAAGTCAGGGGGATATCGGACACGTGATGGCAGGATTATGCACGTTTATCTTGCGTGTTGACCTCCCATAGGGTCAGAGCTTCCTGAGAAGCTCGCTACCGGAGCAATCCATAACCCGAGCTGATCCTTCAGTGGTCGTCGGATGTTGTTCCCAGCTCCTGGAACAACAAGAAGGAGCAGGAAACTCCATCCCCTCGAGCTAGAAAGGGCCCGTCCTGAAGATAAAGCCTCTGGCCTGTGGGAGCCTCGGGCTAAATCATGTTTAGTCCGAGGATCGTCCTGCTAAACAGCCCGTGGGAAATCCAGGGCGTACAATAGTAAATCACAAACTTCTCATGATCTGTTGGAAGACTCAGAATCGGAGCTGTAATCAATCTCTGCTTCAGTTCCTGGAAGTTGTTCTCACATTTATCTGACCACACAAATTTCTGACTCTTGCGTGTCAGCTCAGTCAATGCATTAGCTATCTTTGAGAACCCTTCCACGAAACGCCTATAATAAGCTGCCTATCCAAGGAAACTTCTAACCTAGGAAGCAATCTTTGGCCTTGGCCAGTCTTTGACCGCTTCAATCTTTCCTAGATCTATCTTAATCCCCTCCTTACTAACAATGTGCCCAAGAAAGGATACCTGTGATAACCAGAACTCACATTTCTTGAACTTAGCAAACAGTCTGTGTTCCCTCTGTCATTGCAGAACCAACCTCATATGCTGCTTATGCTCGGACTTAGACTGAGAATATACCAGAATATCATCGATAAAGATGATCACAAACTGGTCCAGATAATTCTTGAAAACTCGGTTCATCAGATCCATAAATGCAGCAGGGGCATTAGTCAATCCAAATGACATAACAAGAACTCATAATGCCCATACCTAGTACAAAAAGTAGTCTTTGGTATATCTCCTTCCTTGACCCTCAACTGATGATAACCAGAACGAAGGTCGATCTTTAAGAATCCCTTTTACCTTGCAACTGATCGAATAGATCATCTATCCTTGGCAAAGGATACTTGTTCTTAATTGTCAAGTTATTCAGTTCTCTGTAATCAATACACATTCTCAGAGAACCATCCTTCTTCTTTACAAACAGAACTGGCGCACCCCAAGGTGAGAAACTACGTCTGATAAAACCCAAATCCAACAGTTCTTACAACTGTACCTTTAACTCTTTCAACTCAGCTGGGGCCATTCTATAAGGTTCTCTAGACACTGGCTCTGTGCTTGGTGTCAGTTCTATCACGAACTCAATTTCTCTATGCGGTGGCAACCCTGGCAAATCTTCTGGAAACACATCTAGAAATTCACAAGCAAGTCTGGTATCTTCTGGTCTCACTGGCATGACCTGTGTTTACCGAGTATTTTGGAAACGAATACAAACAAAATAATAAAAAGATAAGAACTGTAGAAGTGCAGAAATATAAATAGACAAACAGGTTTTTTACGTGGTTCAGGAGTTAACGAGCCCTAGTCCACGAGTCGATGTTATTATACTTGTAGAGAATTACAGTAAAATGGCTGGTGTACAAGAACCTCACAAACTCACAATGTTTCTCTCGGGTTCTCTTGAAGAAGATGAAGCTAGAGAGATTTTGGCAGAGTTCTTGCTCTGTAACCTGTTGGCCTCCTCCCCTATCGTAAAATGAGGAGGTCTTTATAGCTAGGGTTTTGGATTAGGGTTTTACTCTGCCCCCACGAGTCTTAATTACACCAGCCGTAAATAGGGGATACAATTACCCTAGTAGCATGGCTACAAGGCTCTACGTAGGTATAATTACATGAAAATATGGGGAATGTCAAAAGGCAGTTGTCTTTTCCAGGCTGTCAGCGGAACAGTAGGCGAAAAGGCACTTTTAGGCGTGCTGGGATGTGTGCGGCCTCGACCTGTCAGGCGGGATCCTGTGTCAGGTGAGAATCATTCCAACCATGCCTCCTCCGTGACTCGACCGCTTGGTCTTCTTCCGTGAGAGGCACGGAACTGTATCCGCGAAGGTAACCTGAAGAGCTTCTCCCGGAAGGACCTTCCCCGAAGGATATCCCTTCAGGAGTCCGGGAGAATTGACGAGCTTCCGGGTCACGGTTGCTTGAAAGAGTGTGCTAGACACTAAACGGGAGAGGCGAAGCCTTTCTGTCCATCCGCGAGCCTTGGGCACCCTTCGTGAAAGACTTTGATAATTCTGCTTCCCCGAGGCTATCCATCTAAACGCTATCTGGAAATCTGGATAAAATTTACCCCCCAAGGTCACGGAGCTTGAGAGGTCCGGGAGCTTGTATAGTCCCCCGGGTATTCTGGTCTCTAGATTAGGCGAGGGGTCACCTCTTGTGTTCCTGGAAGGGTTCCTTTTTCCCGTCTGAGTGTTAGTACAAAAAAAAGGAAATTTCTTCTGTTTGAACTCAAGTACTCAAGTGTGGCAAGGGCCACGCGTCATGCAGGGAATGGCTCTGTGACCAAGACGTGTGCGTGAGGCGACTGGCTGAGTATGCGTGCGTCAGGCGTCTGAGTAGTGATTTGACGGTATTTAATGGTACACCGGGCCCGAGATGGTGCAATGATGGGAAATAAATACTTTATTCCCATCCGAGGAGTCATAAATGGGACCGGCACTTCATCCCCAGCCGTCGGATCTGATGCATGCGGTATGGGAAGATCGGGACCGTCCATTTGTGGAATTCGAAATGACTTCGTTCCTGTTATACCCAAAAAATAGGAAGGTGCATTCTAGGAGAGTTAAGGGGAATGGTCCTAGGAGACCCCAAGGAGGGTGTGGTCCTAGGAGACCCCAAGGGTGTGTAGGAGGTAAGCCTCCCAAGGTTTTCTAAGTGTTGGCTCGAACGTGCCCAAGGTAAATAGCTAAGGAGGAGGAGTCTCATGCAAGAGAATGGAGACTTAGACTTTCATAAGGAAAGTCTATACAATGTTCGATCGGAAATGTTTGGGAGATGCTAAAGGAGGTTGCCTCAATGTTGTCCAAGGTGAGGTTCCCTCAATGTTGTCCAAGGTGAGGTTCCCTCAATGTTGTCCAAGGTGAGGTTCCCTCAATGTTGTCCAAGGTGAGGTTCCCTCAATGTTGTCCAAGGTGAGGTTCCCTCAATGTTGTCCAAGGTGAGGTTCCCTCAATGTTGTTCAAGGTGAGGTTGCCTCAATGTTGTTCAAGGTGAGGTGCCAAGGAGGTTGCCTCGGACCACCTTGGTCCGAGGAGAAGCCAAGGAGATTGGTTCAAGGAGGAACATGGCATGCTAGAGGAGAGTGCATGTTAGAGGAGAGAAGTGCATCTCCTACCACCATGCACGTTCAACCCACCAAAAACATGTCCTACCACCATGCATATCCTACCACCATGCATGTTCAACCAGCACTTGCATGGGTAGTGAGTAGTAGGTGGACCAACTAGCTAGAGGAGACTAAGTCAGATACAACTTCAACAACATACGCGGGAATCTCTCATTCTTCCCACAAATGGGGGGTTTGTTACATTTCGAATTTTGAATGTTTATTTGTAATATAAATGTAATAAATATAATAAAATATCCCTATTATAAGGGGATATCAGTTGAGGATCCCAGGTCTATAAATAGAGAACTTATGGGATGAGAGAGGGGTTCCTTCGGCTTCTTCTTTCTAGAGAGATAAAATTGGGTCTGTCTATTCTAGAGAGAGAAAGTGCTGAAATTAGAGAGAATTCTTGTATTTTCACAATTTATACTGAAGAAACTCAGTTGGCATAGTCCATCTGATCTTGAGTATAGATTTATAAACCACAACTCTAAGTGGATTAGGCTATTACCGACAATCGGGGCTGAACCACTATAAAAATCTCCTGTGTTCTTTACTTTTTTGTTTATACCGTCTGTTGTCGTTTTTATTTCTCTTGAAGGCTTGTCATTATTGACGTTCTCACGTCGTTGGCTAAAAACGCAGTCAACATTTTGGTACTTTCATTGAGAGCCTGAAGAGAAGAAAAGACGGTCCCTGAAGCAAGATGGCGCCTAAGAACACTACTGCTGCTTCCAAGAGGACAAACTCCTCTAAAGAACCTGCTAGATCTGAAGGTCCTAGCCCACAATATCATGAGAATGAGCCTAGGGTCATGCTTGAGGACGTGACTCCAGGAGTTGAAGAGCTGCAAGAGACCATGGGGGCCTTCCAGGAGGAGATGGCACAATTCCACGCTAGGCAAGAGGCGTTTGCGGAAGAGATGGCCAGGCAGAGAGCTGCCTTAGAGCAGCAAAAACGCGATATGGAGGCCAGAAGTGAGGACCTCAGAAAAAAACAGGAGGAGGTCAACCGGAAACATCGTGAAGCAGCGATTGCTTTGGAGGCAGCTACCAAGTTGGCCCAGGCCAATGCCCAAGCTGCAGCACGAGGGGCAACCACTCCAGGAGCAAGGACCACAGAAGCTGGTGGTAGGAGTAATGATAGACCAAGGAGGGGTGGTAATAACCCACCTAGTGAGGGAGATGGAGTTCGATCGCACACTACCTCAACCCAAGGTGAGCACTCTAGAACCCCCTCCAGAAGTCACCGATCGGGCAGTAAAAAGACTCCACCTGGGCAGGAGCAAAATAAAGCTCCTAGAGAGAAGAGGACCTCACAGTTCAAAGATGGGCATGGAGGGGATGAGGCTGATAGTCATCCCACCAGCCAATCAAGGGAAAAGGAGGACCATAACCCACGAAGGGGAGAAAACTGCCCAGAGCACGCTAAGAAGCCTCCATTGCACCCCGACCAGCGGCGTAGCAGGAGAGAGGAAGTCCCATGTAGTAAGCCCACTGGGAAATCGAAGAGTACGGTGTTTGATCGGGTAGGAGAGCATGCTTCTCAGAAGGATCTAAGGGACGCTATCACCAACAAGAGAAGGACTGTCCCGGTCGAAGGGCAAAATCTGGACCGTCCTACTAGTCAAGTAGAAATACTTGATGGTGGCGTGCCAGATGGTAATGCCCGACCAGGCGGTCAAAACCTTGGAACCTCATCAGTTGCACCAGGTATCCAAGCCCAGCTTTACATGCTAGCAGCTGCAGTGCAAGGTTTGTCGAAGCGACCTTCCGAGATAGATCCGATAGACTACCGGAGTGGCAGCCCGTTCTCTGCTCGAATAAGAGCAGCCCAACCACCAGCAAAGTACAAAGCACCGGTACTGCCAATTTATACCGAAAAGGCGGACCCGATAAGACATGTTGGGAAGTTTGAGGACCAGATGGAACTACTCGGGGTGAGTGATGACTATCGGTGTAGAGTCTTTCCCACCATCTTGACAGACACTGCCCAAGAGTGGTATTGGAGGTTTAAACCAAACTCCATTACCTCTTGGGAGTCATTCAGGAAGGAGTTTTGTAGACAATTTAGCACTGCCCGGACTCCACCAGTTTATGCCAACGACTTGGCAGATATCAAACAAAGAAAAGATGAGTCTCTAAGGAGCTATATACAGAGGTTCATGAGAGAAGCCAATAGAGCAACCGCTGTAGGAGACGAGGGGAAGATGGTTGCCATATCTGCTGGGATAATTTATCGGAGTCCTCTATGGGACAGCATCCATCGCCATCCAATCTCAACACTTCAACAATTTCTTGACCGGGCGGAAAAATATATGAATTTGGATGATGCGATAGAGAAAGGGGAGAATGGCATAAACAACCCAAGCAGACCAACTGACTCTCCTAGTGATGGTGGAAAGAAACGTAGAAGTAATGGGTCTGACCACCATGAAGAAAAGAAGGCAAAGGTGGATTCAAGTGAGAAGCCAACCAAGTATGAGCCTCAATTTACCAACTACACTACTCTCTCAACCAGTAGAGCAGAGATATATCTTGCTAGCCAAGAAGAGGTTCCCTACAAGAAGCCTCCACCCATCAGGAGAGAGATGAGGAAGAGAGACATGAACAAGTATTGTCGCTTCCATGAAGATTATGGTCACGACACGAATGAATGCAACCACCTCAAGGACGAGATAGAATTTCTTCTCCGGTCGGGCAAGTTGAAGAAGTACCGAGCAGAGACACCCCAAGGAGAAGGAGGTAGAAGCAACTCCGAATTCAAGCGACAAAGATCTCCACCCTTGCAGCCTGGACCTGTGGACTTCACCGTGGACATTATATGTGAAGGTCTACCCTTAGCTGAGGAGAGCAACGAAGCAAGAGGAGGAGTATGCTAAGGAGGAGTGCTAGGAGCAGGAATCACTGGAGTGGCGTGCACATAGAGCATCGAAGGAGATATTATTTTTAAATACCGCTTTCAGAGTGGTAGCTTGGTTTCGAGTTTTTTAGACTTGTTATTTAAGTTTGGTGTATGAACTGGTTATTTGCTAACCAGTCATTTTATTTTGAACAATTTCGGTTGTTTAAGGCTCGTTGTTAGACATGTTTTGTCATTTTTAATTTACGAGTAATAAAAGAGACTACGCGCAGCGTGGTCGATTCTTGCTACAAATATGCATGTGTGTTAATTATCCGAGCAGTGTTCAACTGGTCGATATGTTCAAGCAGTGTTCAACTGTTTGAGTATTTTCCATATATTCTATGTGTTTCACGAGTAGTTAACTGCTCGAACAGATTCAGTCAGGTAGCAAGTGACTAAGGATCTTTCAACCTCCAACCACCTGGGGGGCACATGGGGTATGCTGGTATATAACTTAACACAGGCAATAAGAGCACGAGGTAATATATCCGTTTTTAGGCTGACTTGTAAATTTTTGAAGTCCAAAAAGGCCATTAAGCTAACTTGCTTGGCAAAGCTTAAGTAACTTGGAATTTTTAAAAAAAAATCTCAAGTTAGGAGCAGATATTCGTGTGACCATAAAAATCATGCTCATAAAAATGTTAGAGCAATAAGAGTGTGAGAAAGTATGCTTAGCATGGACTTATGAAATGTCTAGAATTTCTAAGTTAGAAAACTAAGTACTCATGCGAAAATCTAAGGCATACACCAGAGTGAATTTACTCTTCACAAAAAACTTATAACTTTTTAAGTGTAGAGGAGACTTAGAATGCTTTAAGTTAACAAGGAGAGGTAAAGTCTAAATGCCAACAGCTACAAGTTTAGCTCACCAGGTGCAAAGTTTTCTTGCTCAGGAGAGCAGATACAACTTCCCTGGTAGGCTAAGCATGTATCACCAATCAACTTCCCTGGAGTGAATCAAACAAATACATGCAAAATAAATGCTACATGGTGAAAATTTGTCCTTGGGAGGAGAAGTCAAGTTTTCACCAAGATTTATTGAGAAAAATCAATCTCTCAAAATAAATTTGGGAGGGTCGAACAAGGTCCTTTGATGGTTTTTCCTAAAAGTACCTAAGAGTGCCCAAGAAAATGCATAAAAATGTGGTGTCCAAGCATACCTTGAGATGGCCGATCGGATACATGTTGATCCAAGAAGCATCTCGCCTATGTCCAAAGATCTAGGCCCAGAAATTTTGTGCCTAAGGTGCTACATCCGACCAAGAGGAGACAAAGTACCTGATCGGACCTTGATGGAGGAGCCAAATGTTTGGCTCGAGCCATGTCCGAGGAGAAGCCAAGTCATTGGCTTGGACCTTGGTTCAAGGAAAGGTCATGAAAGCTTCGATCGGATTATGTTCGAGGAGAAGGCCATGCATGTGTGCCAAGGGTCCGATCGGACCTTAGCTTGGTGAGCTTCCAAAAAGATTGGCTCGGACCGAGTCCAAGGAGAGGTCCCATGCATGCCCAAAAGATAAACTCAAGAGTGCATGCCTGCCTTGTGTCTAAGAGTATATGCATCCGATCGGACATGATTGGAGGAGCCAAGAAGTGTCCGATCGGACCTTAGTTTGGGCTTCCAAAAATTTGTAGCTGGGACATGACCGAGGAGAGCCAAAACGGATGCCATAAGTGTTCA
Source organism: Humulus lupulus (assembly GCF_963169125.1). NCBI lineage: Eukaryota > Viridiplantae > Streptophyta > Magnoliopsida > Rosales > Cannabaceae > Humulus > Humulus lupulus. Next base: position 167,966,709 of record NC_084795.1, read on the forward strand.
GGTAGGCCCGTGTGCGTCTAAGTGTTGGTGTCCGAACAACTAGGCTGCATCCGATCGGAGATGGTGGGCTGTTGTTAAGGCTTGAGGCATGCATTTCTTTGAACGAGGCGAGTGATCACTTCCGATCGGGCATTGAAAACTTTAGGTAATTGTGTAGTCCAATCGGACCACACTTACCTATCTTTGCATTGAAATGCCCGACTTGGCAGCAGACTTTGAACCCCCTTAAACTCCCATGCCCGATCGGACATCCTGGGGGAATTCACGCTGGGCTCGCGTGAAGGAAGGCTGGACGTTTCCTTGGTCAAGCTTTGTCCGATCGAACCATGTCATGAAAGCTCCGATCGGACCATGTCCGAGCAGACCATGCATGTGTTCCAAAATGGTTGGCTCGGAGCAAGTCAGAGGAGAAGTCCCATACAAGCCAAAAGATGGAGTTAGTTTTGGGCCAAGAGTGCATTGTCCGATCGAACATGGTTGAAGATGCCAAGAAGAGTGTTCAGGTCCGATCGGATCACATCTAAGGAGACCATGTTTTGCATGGTGCAAGCCAAGAATGTCCAAGGAGCCTAATGCATGTGTCCGATCGGATAATCTTGTTCAAGGGCCCTAGTCCTAGCATCCGATCGGATCACAATGAGTTCGATCACCGAAATTCTAATCCTAGCGCAACCAAATCGAGGATATTCAACGATCTATCTCTATACCATGATGATTTTGCAACATATACAAAGGGAGCTTATGTTTTCATTACATCAAGAAAATAGAGTTTGAAGAAATCACAAGGAAAGTTCAAGACAAGTTCTGTCATGGAAGTTTACGTGAAAGTTATCAACCGGATAGGAGCTTTGGGATGACCTCGAGAACATTTTGCTAGAAGAAAAGTTTATCATACGAGGGAAATCGTATAATAAACTTGGGGGGCAAATGTTATACCCAAAAAATAGGATGGTGCATTCTAGGAGAGTTAAGGGGAATGGTCCTAGGAGACCCCAAGGAGGGTGTGGTCCTAGGAGACCCCAAGGGTGTGTAGGAGGTAAGCCTCCCAAGGTTTTCTAAGTGTTGACTCGAACGTGTCCAACGTAAATAGCTAAGGAGGAGGAGTCTCATGCAAGAGAATGGAGACTTAGACTTTCATAAGGAAAGTCTATACAATGTTCGATCGGACATGTTTGGGAGATGCTAAAGGAGGTTGCCTCAATGTTGTCCAAGGTGAGGTTCCCTCAATGTTGTCCAAGGTGAGGTTCCCTCAATGTTGTCCAAGGTGAGGTTCCCTCAATGTTGTTCAAGGTGAGGTTGCCTCAATGTTGTTCAAGGTGAGGTGCCAAGGAGGTTTCCTCGGACCACCTTGGTCCGAGGAGAAGCCAAGGAGATTGGTTCAAGGATGAACATGGCATGCTAGAGGAGAGTGCATGTTAGAGGAGAGAAGTGCATCTCCTACCACCATGCACGTTCAACCCACCAAAAACATGTCCTACCACCATGCATATCCTACCACCATGCATGTTCAACCAGCACTTGCATGGGTAGTGAGTAGTAGGTGGACCAACTAGCTAGAGGAGACTAAGTCAGACACAACTTCAACAACATACGCGGGAATCTCTCATTCTTCCCACAAATGGGGGGTTTGTTACATTTTGAATTTTGAATGTTTATTTGTAATATAAATGTAATAAATATAATAAAATATCCCTATTATAAGGGGATATCAGTTGAGGATCCCAGGTCTATAAATAGAGAACTTATGGGATGAGAGAGGGGTTCCTTCGGCTTCTTCTTTCTAGAGAGATAAAATTGGGTCTGTCTAATCTAGAGAGAGAAAGTGCTGAAATTAGAGAGAATTCTTGTATTTTCACAATTTATACTGAAGAAACTCAGTTGGCATAGTCCATCTGATCTTGAGTATAGATTTATAAATCACAACTCTAAGTGGATTAGGCTATTACCGACAATCGGGGCTGAACCACTATAAAAATCTCCTGTGTTCTTTACTTTTTTTGTTTATACCGTCTGTTGTCGTTTTTATTTCTCTTGAAGGCTTGTCATTATTGACGTTCTCACGTCGTTGGCTAAAAACGCAGTCAACAGTTCCTGCTATAAAAACGAGGGAACGGACCCTTCTTCCTCTTTACGCTTTCAAATTCTCGAGCTTTCAGATTCTCAGATTCCCAAATCTTCGAACTCTCAAGCTTCCAAGCTTCCTTTCCTTCGAATTCGCCACTTCTTTTGGTAAGGAATCCAGAAACTTTTCTTTCGATTTGGCAGTAGGTTTGTTCGCCGAAGTTCTAGGTTTGAATCGCTACTTGTCTTTGCAGCCTTTACTTCACATGCTCGTGCGGTGCAGTGACCTGATTACTCCCTCAATCTTCAACTACCCGAATACCAGTAAGTATTTTTACTTTGCTTTTTCCTTCTAAACCTCAGATTGTTGGTAGTTGTTAGGGTTCAGTTTTCTGCCGGTGTCATCTTTATGCATGCGTGAATAGGGCTGTGATAAGCATGTGACTGATGTGAGTCAATAAGTCATTTCTTTGCATGCTTTGACGATTTGCTTTTGGAAAGTTGTTTCTCGTCTGCTTGTGCTGTTCTGGTTTGTTATTTTAGGGCATAAGTGTGAACGCCTTTAGGGTGTCTTCCCCTGGGAAAACACTTCTCTCGGCGGGCTTAGGCTTGAAGTTTGAATCTGGTTCCTTGCTGTCCTCCGGGTGGCATGGTGCCAACCCCTCGGCAAGCTCGGTGGGAGACTCTCCAAGAAGTTTTCGGGGAGGGTCTCCTCGACGCCTTTAATACCGTTAGGGTATGACAAGGGTGCTAACTGCTTGGATTGTTTTCTTCTTTGTTTCTTTTGCTCAGTGACGAACACCTCAAAGGAACAAATCATCTATGCGGTAGAGGTTGAATCTGCCCAGGAGCAAGGTTCCCCTGTTGCCGGTTCAAAGGGGAAAGCAAAAGCTAAGGTGGCCGCGGCTAGCCCACCGACTATCAACAGTTCCATCTGGGAGATGGACCAGAAGCCGAATCTGTTCAGGAACTACGACATGCTGGAGCTGTATTCCTCAGAGGCATGCCTGAAGAACATCCCAGGCCTGATGTGGCACCGCCTATCGGTGCTGGGTGAGTCTGCCAGCCAGAGTCACGAAGGTTTTGGTGCCTGGAGCTGGGCACACATAGTGTGTGGGGCACACTTGCCCCTAAGAAGTTATTTTGCCGACTTCTGTGTGAAGGCGGGGATTGCCCCCTTCCAGTTGATTCCCCCCAGCTACAAGCTTCTAGCGGGGTGGTATATCTTTTGCAAGTCCCGGGACCTGGAGGCCCCTACCCCGGAGGAGGTGCTATACTTCTATGGGCTGAAGTCTCAGCCCATGAGAGGTCATGCAGACAAGGTGGGGTTTTATAGGCTGGAGAGGTATCCGGACGTGATGTGTCCCACATGTCATACTGCGAGCGTTCCAGATCTCTGGGAGTACTGGTTCCTGACGACTGGCTTCCCATTGAAGAGGGTGCCAGCTCTGTCTTTGGACTTCAAAGTCCCTGGTAAGTGCTCCTTCCTTTCTTTTCTAACTTTGTTTCTTCACGTTTGGTTTGCCTTCCGGGAGGATCTCTAACACTCGTGTTTGGATTTTGCAGAAGCCGTCCTGCGGACACCTCGCTGTGCGGAGATGATAAGGAGGTCAAACTTCTACGAGGGGCTCTCGGAGGAAGAGCTAAAGGTGGAAGGACTTGTGACCACCGAATCTTTGAGGGAGTATGGGCTACTCGCCTCTTTCCAAAATATTGAGCCAGTGAGTGGCAGGGGGCAAAGTCAGGTGTCAGCTAACGTCCGGGAGCAGATTGCCCTGAAGCTGTCCAAGGTGATCTGCCAGGCGGCCCAGGACGAGAATAATTTATCCCCCAGTTGGGCGGAGAGGTTCCCCGACCCCCAGTCGGAGGAAGAAGAAATCGAGGCTCGCCACGCCGCAACTTACCCCAATGAAGGGACTCCGGGAGCTGTTACCTCCGGGAAAGGTAAGACTAGCTTTCGATTGATCCACACCCCCAGCCTGTCTGAGGTTTCCCGGACTTCTCAGATGGGGTTCGATCCCCGTTTCCTTAGGCTAGATCCGCGTAGGATACCCTTTGACAGATATTGCGATAGGGTAGATGAGCTCCTCGGGTGTTTGAGTGACGGTAGTCTGCCAGAAGGTGTCACCATGGTTGACCCTTCTTCCCTCAGTATGTCATTCCCGGACTTCAAGGAGTACGGGAGCTTCCTGGATCAGGAAGCGGTGTCTTGTTTTGCTCGGGGAAGGCCATCCACGTTTCTCGTGCATGGTCGTCCTTTTCAAACTTTTCTCTTTTTTGTTTCTTGTTCCCTGCTGGTGGACTTGTTTGTGCTTTTATGTTGTGGCTTGTTTTGTTTTCTGCTTATCTTTTGTCACATCGCTTGCTGGTTGGTTAATCTTGCTTCGTACATTTCTTGCAGAACATCCCGAGGCAAAGATTTTTGGGAGAGCTACCTCACTTATCAAGAAGGCCGCCACCAGCCAAGACTTGCCCAAGGGGAAAGGACGAAAGGCCGGAGCTGGTAGGGGAGGTAAAGCTGCCACACCCAAGAAGACAAGTGGCGAGGCGCAAGGGTCTCTGGTGGTGGAGAGGGCAATCGTGCCCGTGGTGGAGAAGCCTCCTGTCGAGGGGCCTTCCGATAACATGGTGGTCTCGAGTAGTAGCAGCGAGGGGGAAGGTCTTGTGTTCCCCGCGAAGATGGCTGGGGTGAGCAAGCGCCCCGGAGGAGAGGCTGAGGGCGACAAGAAGAAACGCCTAAGACATTCTTCTCCTAGAGGTGATGGAGACCTCCGGGCTGCGCGCAGTCCCCTCCAGACTACCCCCACCCAGCAGCAAACACAACCCCAACAGCAAAAGCAACAGCAACAACAACAACAAAGACAATCAACACTGCCACAGCAGCAGCAAAAACAACAGCAACATCAGCAGCAACACCAAACCGGGGTGGTAGTGTCTTCGCTACTGTCCCTAATACCCCGTCTACCTCCTCCTCCAGTCCAAAGGGAGTCCACCCTTTCGGGGTCTCCTTCTTCTCCTTCTCTTCCACTTTCTCAACAAACAAGCCTTCCTCAGCCTGGCCTGAAGTTCCACTTCCCTCAGAAACCAACCCGTTTCCCCGCTGCCCTCCTGGAGGGTGTAAGACGGGCTGATAATTTTTTGAAGAGGTGGTTGGAGGCCGAGAAGGCTGTTATTCAGGGAAGGGCAGACAACCTGTCTCCCGTGAAGAGAGCTGAGCTGGCAGAAGGGGTGAGATCCCTTCACTCAGCTGGAGCGGTTTTGGATGGCCCAGCCTTGGAGAAGAGGCTGGTGCCTAGGCTCGGACGTGCATTGGCGCCGTTCGGAGCGGAGATGATGGAGGACATGGCCCTGAGCTTGTGCGAGCTCAATTATGAGAAATGGGCCATCAGTAGCAGTAAGGACCCGCTGTTGCTGACACATGCCGTAAAGCATCAACTTTCTGGGGTAAGCTGTCAGTTGTTGTGTTTTGGGATCATTTGTCTTAGTACATTTGGTTCTGCTTAACTCATTCTGTTGTCTTCCCTTGCAGGCCTCTCTCATCGCGGAACGCTCGTTCCGGGAGGTGGGCGCAGTTCTGGTTCAGCTGGAGGAGAGCCAGGTGGCTCGCCAGGCCTTGGAGGCGGAGAAGCAGAAACTGACCCAACAGGTCGAGAGCATAAAGGGGGAGGCTGTGGAGAAGATTAACTAGGCCCGGCGCAAGGCTGAAGAAGAGGCGGACAAGAAATATCTTGCCAAATATCAAGAGTACCGGGCCAGTGCGGAGAATGAGTTCAAGCGGCGGTCGGATGACTTGAAGGCCAAAAACTCCAAGCTCCAGGAAGAGCTATCCCAGGCCAGGGAGGAGAAGGATACCCTGGATGCCCGCTTGCACTCGAAAAATAATCTCCTCCTTAAGCAGAACGAGGAATATGCCACTCTTCAGAATAGGCTGCACGAGGAGGAGCAAGATCACAAGAGGAGCAAGGATCTCGCGTCTATGCAGGAGTTGGGGCTCGCTGAGAAGGATAAACAGATTGGAGCCTTGCAATTCACTGTCAGGGGGCATGTGACCGAGAAGCAATCCTTGCTGGATCAAAATAAGGTGCAGCGCAAGGAGATTGATTCCCTTAAGGAAGAGCGGGATGCATCCAAGGCCGAGCTGGAAAAACTGAGGGCTCAATTGGCTGTCGCGGAGGCAAAGCTGGCGACCTCTGAGGCAGAGCGCTTGAGAGAAGGAAGATGCCGAGGTGGTGCTGAATAGAACGATTAATCTATCCCACGTGGTCCTCATGCACCAACTTTGGAAAATAAATTCGGAGGTAGTAGGATACCTGGGAGAGGACGCCGCCGCCATGAGGGAAAAGATACAGGTGTGGGATCAAAGCCCAGAGCTGTACGTCCAGACTTATAACATCGATGAGCCTGCTGGAGCCCCCGAGGCAGAAGACCCCGGAGAGGCGGGGACCTCTGAACCTGCCAGTGATGAAGTTCCACCTTCCAATGAGCCGACTCCGCCAGCCCTAGTTGAAACCGCTGTCTCCGAGGTCCTGGTCATGGAAGCCGCTGCCACCCCCAGTGCTTGAAGGGGTCTTATCCTTTGTGTATATATAATATATTTTTTTTCTTTATTTTCCTTTGGGGCGAAGCTCCCTGTACTCTTTTTTAATTGCGGGAACATTACAGATGCCCAGTCCGCAGGGCCTTCATTGTAATAATTGTAGAATTCTTCTTTCCTTTTCTGCTGAGTTCCTTGTTTAATTTTGTGCTTAGGGTAGAGACTTTTATACGGTAAAAACTGCTGTAGGGGCGCATGAGGTTTTGGTTCCAACGGACAGAACCTTTGCATTTCTAACTTGAAGCTCCAACGGCTTATGTCTTTTCCCACGTAGTTTCTAGGTTACGGAGGGTTCTTGGTTCCAACGGCCAGACTCCCTCTTTCATCGTACTCAGCTTTCCTAAGGTAAATAGCCAATCCCGGGACTTGTAGTTATACCGTTCGCTGGGATGGCTAAGGTGACCCGTTCCATCTCCCCATCGCGATCTTTACAAAGCTTGCGAGGCAAACACTTAATACGATTCCGCGGAATGGTGCCGGAACGGGAGTTCTTTTGGTGAGCGTCGCTAGACTTAGGGCTAGATCTTTGCGAAGCAAAACTAACTGTCGTTGCGGACCTCACGGTGGCCGACTTCAGGGACTTGGCATGAAGCCTTGCGAGGCAAGGTTCGTTGCGGTCGGGGAAATCGTCACGCCTACCATGTGCGATCCTGGAGTAGGGGCTTTGCGAAGCAAAGCCTGCTGTAATTGGGGGATCGATTATATCTGCTCCCAGAGCTGAAGCTTGCAGTGGTTTCTAGGAGCTCGCCATGCATTATTTTGTGAGACCCGGAGCTGAAGCCTGCGAAGCAAAGCATACAGCGGTCGCAAATCTTGCCATCTTTTGCCTTGCGGGACCTGGAGCTGGAGCTTGTGAAGCAAAGCTTTCAGCGGTCGCGGATCTTGCCATGCATTACTTTATGAGACCCAGAGCTGAAGCTTGCGAAGCAAAGCTTTACAGCGGTCGCGGAGTATTCTGCGAAGGACTTGTCAGGAAGTTGGGGGTGCTTCGGCGTAGCTCTCTGAATGTGCCTCGACCCCCAGTCCTGTTCATCGCTGGGCTACACAGGAGATAATTTTCATGATGCATAATGGCAGACATTTTCATGGCAATTTTCACATAACCACATAATGCACACATGACACGTAATGCAAATATGTTCATGGCAACAAATCAACCTAAGCTTAACAATTTAAAAATTTCAAACACAGTCCTAACACATAAGTGGTGTTCTCTGTATGTTTTGTTCAAGGGGCATATGGCTATGCCTTAGCCATGTATACCCCCCCAAGTGAGCGTGGGGTCCGGACGTCTCTGGACCGCGTGGTCACTTGTTAAAACGCAGCTTGGAACAAAGGGATAAAATATGCAGTAAAAGCGGAGTGAATCTCTCCGTGTTTTATTAAATTAGCCTGTTAGGCATGTGTTTTACAGCTGGGAGGATTATCTCCATATTTTACATTTTTGCTACGTCCCCCAAGGACTTTCGACTAGATAGTCCGGGGCCTACTGATAGTAACGGCGGAGGTGCTCCGCGTTCCAGGCGCGCGGGACCTTAGATCCGTCGAGTCTCTTTAAGTGATACGTCCCATGGCCCACTTTTTCTTGGACTTCATAGGGGCCTTCCCAGTTGGGTCCGAGGACTCCCACTCCCGGATCCTGCGTAGCAGGAAATACCCTCCGTAGGACAAGGTCCCCAACTTTGAATGTACGGCTCTTGACTCTTGTGTTGAAGTGTCGGGCTATCTTGCCTTGGTACATTTTGAGTTGGACCTGTGACTGCTCCCGGAGCTCTTCGATCATGTCCAGGGACTCCTGGAGAAGGGCGTGGTTCCGGGTAGGGTCGTAGGTGTCCTGCCTATGAGAGGGGATCATAGTTTCTACTGGGATGACGGCCTCGCAACCGAAGGTCATGGAATAAGGTGTGTGCCCCGTCGAAGTTCTCTCTGTTGTGCGATAGGCCCAAAGTACTCGCGGAAGCACAGAAGTCCGTGAAATGCTCACTATCAAATTGCTTCCTGTTGTCGGACACAATTTTACGTGGAAGCCCGAAACGACACACTATATTCTTGATGACAACGTCCAGTGCTTTCTTAGACGTGACCGTGTTCATAGGTTCAGCTTCAGCCCATTTGGTGAAGTAGTCTACCGCGACTATGGCATACTTCACTCCACCCTTTCCAGTTGGAAGGGAACCTACTAGGTCAATGCCCCAAACGGCGAACAGCCAGGGGCTGGTCATTAGGGTAATTTTTGTAGGCAGCGCTCGCGGAACCTTGGCATTCCTCTAGCACTGCTCACATTTTCTGACATAATCCACACAATCCTTCTTCATGGTGGCCAGAAGTATCCTTGACGAAGGATCTTTTTGGAGAGGCTCAGCCCGGAGGTATGGTCGCCACAGAAGCCTCCGTGAATCTTATGGATGATGGTGCTGATTTCGGTTCCGGCAACACACCTAAGGAAGGGTATGGACAACCCCCTGCGGTAAAGCTTTCCATCCATAACCACGTATCGTGGAGCTTGATATTGGAGCTTTCTTGCGTCAGCTTTATCAGTGGGGAGCTCTCCGGTGGTGAGAAATTCTAGGATGGGTCCTATCCAGGAATGGGAATGGTCGATGATGGCATTTACCCTCTGTGTCTCAGTACTAGGTGCTTCTAAGTGCCCGATGGGCACTAGGCCATATTGTTCAATCTCCGGGTCTGTTGCAAGCTTGGCCAGTGTGTCCGCGAGTGAATTCTGGTCCCGGGGGACCTGGCGGATTTGGTAGCCTTTGAAATGCTGCAGGAGGCCGCGGGAGAGAGACACGTAGGCAGCCATTTTTTCGCCTTTCATCTGGTATTCTCCGGATATTTGGTTTACCACAAGTAGGGAGTCGCTGTATACTTCGATTTTTTGGGCTCCGACTTCTCTGGCCAGTTGTAATCTAGCTAGCATGGCTTCGTGTTCTGCCTCGTTGTTGGATGCTGGGAACGTGAAACGGATGGCGCTCTGGAGCTGATGTCCTTGGGGAGAATTTAAGATAACCCCTGCTCCAGCTTCTTTTTCATTTGAGGCTCCGTCTACATAGACCTTCCATGTGGGAAGTTCCGGGACAGGATCTTCCGGAAGGTCATTCATTCCTGAGCATTCCACAATAAAGTCCGCGAGAGCTTGGCCTTTTATGGAAACACGTGGCTGGTAGTGGATGTCAAACTGGCTCAGTTCCATGGCCCATTTAAGTAATCTGCCAGAAGACTCGGGCTTCTGCAAGACTTGCCGGAGAGGGTGGTTGGTGAGTACTCTGATGGTGTGCGCCTGGAAATAGGGCCTTAGCTTCCGCGAAGCGATTAGCAAGCAGAGGGAGAGTTTCTCGATCATTGAATATCTGGACTCGGCATCCAGTAACCTCTTGCTCACGTAATACACAGGGAGCTGGAGACGACCGTCTTCCCGGACGAGAGCGGCACTTACGGCATGCTTTGTCACAGCTAAGTACAAGAACAACGCCTATCCTTCGACAGGTTTGGACAGAATGGGAGCTCGAGTGAGATGTTCCTTGAGGTGTTGGAAGGCTGCTTCGCATTCGGGGGTCCACTCGAACCTCTTGTTTCCTCGCAACACATTGAAGAAGGGGACACATTTGTCAGTGGCCTTAGATACGAAGCGGCTGAGAGCAGCTATCCTTCCGGTAACGCTTTGGACATCCTTATGCTTTCGGGGAGAAGGCATATCTATGAACGCCTTAATTTTCTCAGGGTTGGCCTCCACTCCGCGGGAGCTGACAATGAAACCAAGGAACTTCCCAGACGAGACCCCGAAAGTACATTTCTTCGGATTCAGTTTCATTCCGTACTTTCGGATCACGGTGAAAGCTTCCTCAAGGTCGTCACTGTGGTCCCCGGAGGTCTTGGATTTCACCAACATGTCGTCTACATACACCTCCATGTTCCTCCCCAGCTGGTCCTTGAACATCTTGTTTACTATACGCTGGTATGTCGCCCCAGCATTCTTCAAACCGAAAGGCATGACCACGTAACAGTAGACACCCTTGTCCATGAGGAAGCTGGTGTGTTCCTGGTCCGCGACATGCATCTTGATCTGGTTGTATCCGGAGTATGCATCCATGAAAGATAAGAGTTCATACCCGGAAGTAGCGTCTACCATCTGATCGATTCGCGGAAGAGGGAAACAGTCTTTTGGGCAGGCTTTGTTCAGGTCCGTGAAGTCAATACACATTCTCCAGGACCCATTGGGTTTCGGGACCAGAACCGGGTTGGCCAACCACACGGGATAGAGTGACTCCTGGAGAAAGCCTATGGACATCAGCTTGTCCACTTCAGGTTTGACTGCTTCGGCCCTCACTGGGTTTAACGGCCTCCTCTTTTGGCGAACTGGAGTTGCAGATGGGTCTATGTTGAGTGCGTGGCACGCAACATTAGGATTAATCCCCGTCATATCAGCGTGGCACCATGCCAGGATATCCTGATTATTCTTCACAGTGGCCACGATCTTTTCTCGAATGGCCGATGGAAGGTTTTTCCCCACCTGAATGACTTTGGTGGGATCTCCCGAGTTGAGGATCACCTCTTCGACTTCCTCCATCGGCTCTATCGCCCTCTCGACCCCCACTCTAGGGTCAAGTTTTTCAACGTATGCCCCTTCGGCACCCCCAGTTTCTGGTAAATCCTCTGCCAAAGGTGCGGCAACAATCGACTCCTAGACCGTGTAGACGGATCGGACGGAGACGTTATAACAGCTTCGTGCGCTTCGTTGGTCTCCCCGGAGGGTGCCGATACGCCCGTTGTCACATGGAAACTTCAAGCATAAGTGGCGTATCGAGGTTATGGCCCCAACATCGATTAGGACCGGTCAGCCTAGGATGGCATTATACGCCGTGGGGCAGTCGACCACCACGAATGTGCAGTTCTTGAAGGCACAAGCGTCGTGGTCTCCTCTGAGGGTGACTGGAAGTTGAATTTTGCCTAAGGGCATGAGTGCATCCCCATTGAACCCCTGAAGCTGGATGGGGCATGGGGTCAGATCTGTCTCGGTTAATCCGATCGCGTGGAAGGCAGCTTTGAAGAGGATGTTTACGGAGCTTCCATTATCGACTAGGATCCGTGACACCTTCTTATTGGCGATCTGGGCTTCCACGACGAGGGGATCGTTGTGGGGGAAGTGTACATGTCGGGCGTCATCTTCCGTGAAGGTGATGGGAAGATCCATCATTCGGGGACGCTGAGCAGGTGACTGAACCAAGGCGCACATCTCCCCGGTGTGTTCTAACTCCCTCAAGTACCTTTTCTGGGAGTTGCGAGTGCTTCCGGCAAGGTGCGGTCCTCCGGAAATGGTGGCTACGTGTTCGTCAACGGGTGGCGGAGCAAGCCCAGGCGGATATGGTTTTCCGGGTCCTGGAGTCAACATGGCAATGGGTACCGGAGAGGTCGGAGCAGGAAGCACTGGGAACTGAGATCCAGGAACTTGGGGGTGACTGGCTCCAGGAGCGCTAGCGGTCCCCCTTTGTCCCGGAGAGTACGCGGCTCCGTGAACTACTCCCTGTCCGGGATAGATTATGGGTATCCTCACCCATTGACCGAGGTGTCTCGCTCTTGCCAGGGACTCGATCTCATCCTTCAGCTGATGGCATTCGTTTGTGGTGTGCCCCACGTCTCCGTGGAACTCACACCTCTTATTGGAGTCTCGCGGACGCCTTCCCCCGTGAGACACTTTCGGGGGCTTCCTGTAGTTGACCATATTACAGGTCGCCCGATAGACATTCTCTCGTGACTCTATCAAACTGGTGTACTCCGTGAACTTGGGCTCATAGTTCTTCCGGGGTTTCTTTGAATGGTCCCCCCGGTTGGAGTTTCTTCCGCCTCGTTTATTCCGCGATTGGCTCAGATTTTGTTCTGGGCCTTCCACTTGCGGTTGCGACGGGCTAGGAGCGATACTGCATCCGGTTTGTACAGCTCCGTACCCAGAGAAATGGGTTTGACTCGGCGTCTGAGCAGACGCGGAAGGCCCATATACGCTTGGAGTGAACTGGGCTCCTGGAAGCGTGAGGGCTGGTGCGGGAGCTTGCGAAGCAAAGCTCGGTGCAGTCACGGAGGGCGTCGGAGCTGGGGGAACTCCAAAGGCTTGTTGGTAGGCATCCTCAAGGTTGATGATTCCCTGAGCTTTTGATATGAATTCGGACAGAGTTTCTGCTCGTCTCCTTTGCATTTCTCCCCATAGAAGGGAGCCGACGGTAAGCCCCGATTGAAGGGCGATCAGCTTCATGTCATCGCTGACCTTGGTCTTAGCAGTAGCTTCCATCATTCTTTGAATGAAAGCTTTGAGGCTCTCATTGGGTAGCTACTTGATATTGATTAAGGAACCAACCTCCATGTCGTGGTCCCGGGCAGCAATGAACTGCCTCCGGAATGCAGACTGTAGCTCCTTCCAACTGTGGATGGATCCGGGACCTAATCTTTTCCACCAGTCCTCCGCGGACTTGGTAAGGGTGAGTGAGAAACACATGCATTTGGCATCCTCACTGACGCGCGCCACTTGCATCATCTTGTTGTATTTAGCTAGATGGGTGCGCGGGTCTGTCCTCCCCTCATATAATTCTATATGAGGCATTTTGAAGTTCTCCGGGAGGGGCGTTTCCGCGATCCTCCGAATACATGGTTCCGGGTCTTCCTCCTCAGAGTCTGACAGGGCCCCACTTTGCTTCCGGACCAACTTGGTCAAGGCAGCAATCTGTTCCTCGAGCCTCTTTGTATCGCTCTCCGGGAGGTCACGTCCCCGAAGCTTGTCGTTGAGATGATTTCGCAGGTCATCTCCGCGAGGCTGGACCTTTTCTCCTTTGGCCTTTTCATACATGGTCTCCAACCTTCTTCTTAGGTCCACAGTGGACCAGCTATCTTCGGAGTGCGTGTCTGTAGCCCGACCGTCCTGGTTGACGGAATCACTGGGGCAGTTGTTCCTTCCCCTAGGCCTGGGTGCCTTAGGACCGGGCCCTTTAGGCACAGAGTGCCCCCTTGGGGCTGAAGGACGTCTGGGCTTAGGAGCGCCAGAGACCTTCTGCGCGCGGGGGGGGGGGGGGGGGGGGGCAGTCGGCCTGGTGATTCACGGCTTTAGGAGGTGCAGGGGCGTTAGTGCGCACAGGCTCCCCAACTTTTTCTTTGCCCTTGTTAGGGGCGGCTTTGGATGGTCCAGCAGCGGTTGGATCCGGCATGGTGGCATCAGCACCACCTAAAACAGAGGCGTCCTCATCCGAGTCGCCTAGATCTCCGGACTTGCTTTGGAGGCGCTCCATCATGCGCTGCATTTTTTTGGAGACGCGCTCCTGCTCAGCAAGCTTGGCCTTAGTGGCCACCAGTTCTTCGGCTACTTGGACCAGTTCTGGATCCTTCTCGTAGTAGTAGCCGTCTTTGTAGTAACCGTCTCGGACATACTCTTCTTCGTTTTCTAAATATGTCGTATCTTCAGTACTGACCCGATCCTGGCGGGATGTCGGGTCTTCACCTTGGTAGTCTGAGTCGTGGGTACTTTCTCCTTCGGTCTGGGCTGCCGAGGGTTTGTTTTGTACCGCATCTTCCATCATAGTATCGGGGTTGACCCTGGCATTCTTGTCAACCGCGGATTTTCTCGTAGTCACCATCTTTTCAGTATGGAGTGAATACAAAATACGTACACAGAAAAAGAGCTGACTAACAACTCCCTACATCTCTCAATGAAAGCACCAAAATGTTTACCGAGTTTTTCAGAAACGAATACAAACAAAATAATAAAAAGATAAGAACTGTAGAAGTGCAGAAATATAAATAGACAAACAGGTTTTTTACGTGGTTCAGGCGTTAACGAGCCCTAGTCCACGAGTCGATGTTATTATACTTGTAGAGAATTACAGTAAAATGGCTGGTGTACAAGAACCTCACAAACTCACAATGTTTCTCTCGGGTTCTCTTGAAGAAGATGAAGCTAGAGAGATTTTGGCAGAGTTCTTGCTCTGTAACCTGTTGGCCTCCTCCCCTATCGTAAAATGAGGAGGTCTTTATAGCTAGGGTTTTGGATTAGGGTTTTACTCTGCCCCCACGAGTCTTAATTACACCAGCCGTAAATAGGGGATACAATTACCCTAGTAGCATGGCTACAAGGCTCTACGTAGGTATAATTACATGAAAATATGGGGAATGTCAAAAGGAAGCTGTCTTTTCCAGGCTGTCAGCGGAACAGTAGGCGAAAAGGCACTTTTAGGCGCGCTGGGATGTGTGCGGCCTCGACCTGTCAGGCGGGATCCTGTGTGAGGTGAGTATCATTCCAACCATGCCTCCTCCGTGACTCGACCGCTTGGTCTTCTTCCGTGCGAGGCACGGAACTGTATCCGCGAAGGTAACCTGAAGAGCTTCTCCCGGAAGGACCTTCCCCGAAGGATATCCCTTCGGGAGTCCGGGAGAATTGACGAGCTTCCGGGTCGCGGTTGCTTGAAAGAGTGTGCTAGACACTAAACGGGAGAGGCGAAGCCTTTCTGTCCATCCGTGAGCCTTGGTCACCCTTCGTGAAAGACTTTGATAATTCTGCTTCCCCGAGGCTATCCATCTAAACGCTATCCGGAAATCTGGATAACAACCTGAGTGGTATCAACCATACTGGCTAAGAATCCAATGCAACCTCCTTGCAATAGATCCCTACCCCTCAATACAGAAATCATAGGAATGCGAGGTCCATGCACAGTACCAACAAACACAAAAGGATCCTCACCTTCAGGCTCAAAGGTGACCATCTTCCTTCTGCAATCAATGGTTGCCCCATACATTGCCAACCAGTCCATACCCAATATCATGTCGAAGTCAGTCATAACCCACTCTATCAAATCCACTGATAACTCTCTACCCTCCACTGTCACTGGCAAAGATCTAACCCATCTCCTGGATACCACTAACTCTCCAGTGGGTAACAGAGTTCCAAACCCCACAGCATAAAAATCACAAGGTCTACACAGTCTATCAATAATACTACTAGCAACAAAAGAATGTGTAGCCCCTGCAAAAACCTCTCTCTTCTGGTCCCATCAGTGGGCACCAGCTCCATGGAAAACTTTGCCAAATGATCAAATCACAAGGCATACTCAGTGGCTGACAAATTTCCCTAAAGTAGCCTAATAAACTCCTCCCAGCAGCCCTGATGGCATCATTGTAATATTTTTCATTAAATGAGGTCTGAATCTCCTCCCAGCTCAGGGCATTAACATTCTTGGTCTAGGTGATCACTTCCCACAAAATTCAGGCATCCTCCCGAAACATATAAGTGGCACAGGCCACCCTCTCATTACCAGATACCCTCATGAAATCAAGGATAGTGGTAATCATACTCATCCATTGTTCTGTCTTGGCAGGATCTGCAGTGCCCTCCAATACTGGAGGTTGTTGCTTCCTGAACCTTTCATCAAGAGGCTCCCATTTATTTCCAAACTCAGGCAGCTGCTCTGCCGCTGCCACCGACACAGGAGGTGCCTCTGATATACTGGCCACTGCAGGCGCTTGCTGCTGTTTCAGGAGACGAAGCTCTTCTCCATGTCTTAACACTGTTGCCTGCAGATCACTAACTATTTTCTGCCAGTTTGCAGGAGCTGGCTGTGGAATCTGTGACTGGTCATTTTCCTGACCCTCACTATTATTATTCTGACCTTGATCACTCTGGCTAGCTGAAGTATCTGTCTGCCCTGGATTCATTCATATCTATTATACCTTGCTGAAACAATGATCAATACGGCCAGTCAGGTAGGAATAACTAAACCTCTTGCCGCCTTACTGTCCAAGAACAAGTAGACAATTATCACATTCCACAGTCATACCATTATACAGGCAGATACATGTTTATAGCATTTAGCACACAACATGTATAACATAGTAATTCACAATCAACCATACTAATAATATGTTCCAGTAATCTCGGTACTAATTAGCACACATTTGCTAAGGATATAATATTTTAGGGCACAGGTTTAACATGGTGTCTCATGCATACAGGTAAAGTATATATACTATATTTAAGCAGTTATACATATAACTACATAAATTGTTACCAAACCATGAGTTGAGCTTGACTTCAGTGATGTGTGTACATGCAAAGCCAGTCTAGAGGAACCCTAACCTTGGCACGCTCTGATACCAAGTTGTAATGCTCTAGTTACCCCAGAACAGTTACGGTGAACGGTGAACTGAAAATTTGAGTCGCTACCCGAGTCCTTTGGTTAAAAACGTGCTCTAAGTGTTATTAATGGGCTAAGGTGGAAAACCAATTAAAAGGAAAGGATATATTTAGTTAAATGCATAAAACTGTTTGTGGGCCCATAAAATCTTTTACAAGTTATTTACAACACAAAATGGTCATTACTATTTCAAATTTACAAACTCGCCGACCTAAGCGGCAAAAATAGGGTAAACCCCCTAGTTCCTCTAATAACTACTTGGATGTGGTGGTCAAGCAGCCGCATATGTACACATCACCACCTAAGCTCTCCACTCAAGGCTGGGTGAGCTTTTCTGTCCCTTTTCCTGCACCACATAGCACCCATAAGCCAAGACCCAGCAAGAAAGCACAATATAGCATGATATAATATCAACAATGTTCATAAGAATCAGTCACGACTATTAGACCAAACAGTTAAGTGGCAGTCGCAAAAGTCACCCGGATTAGGACAACTCCCTTTAGCCATGTGACGATAGGGTCATCGAGGCTTAACAGATAAATGAACCTTTCACGAGCTTAAACAGGATAGGTGCATGGTGACTAGTCACCAACATAACCTTCCTCATGACCATAGAGTCATAACCCTGGAACAACGTTCCCTAGCCATGTGACAAGCAGCCACCTAGGCCTTAGGCCCTAGCTCTGAGTAACTAGTCTTAGACTAGTCAAGCGCTTATAAGATTCATCGACTTTAGGGTTGGTCCAGCGTTAATTCCTTAGAGTCATTCAACGCTGATATCGATTAGATCTAATCTTCATTCAGCCCTGCGTTTAGGACGCTTGTGCCGTTCTGACTCTTAGGTCAGTGTCCCTGACTAGCAAGTGCCATATACAAGTAAACAATATTCGCTATCATTTAATATGCAATCCATGTCCACATTTATCAACCAACAGGCCTCATTAACAATCATGCATGTCACATACAAAAGGTGCAGTTTTCTTACCTGAAGTTCGAGCGAGAAATATAATAAGAACGACTCCTGAGAACGATCAACCTTTTGGTTCCTTAGCGGTTACCTAATCACAACCAATTATAACCTCCATTAATGAAAATCAACATTGAAAGGGTCTTAACCTAAACACCACTCTCGGGACCTCGAAACATGCCCACACAGTGAGTAGATTCGATCCCGGGCCTTAAGGATTGAAACCCCATGCCAGAAACCCTTAAAAACACTCAAAACAGGACTTTGAAGGAATAGAGTAGCGCTACAGCGCTGCTCCCTAGCGCCCCAACGCTATTCTCAGAACCCCCGAAACGCCCAAATGCACCCTGTGTAGCGCTGTAGCGCTACCTCCAGACCAGATACCCCCTGGAACCTCCTCCTTCAACTCCTTCGGTTCTAACTTGATTCCAATGTTTCCAAATCCCATTTTTTGTGCCAAATGAACCCAAAAACCATCCTAACATACCCCAAACATCACAACCATAAGAACCCTAGCCAAAACTCCCAACAAAACCAAGCATTCAACCTAGAAATCACAACTGAAAAACTAGAACCAAAACAAGGCAAACCAGGGAATTCAATGGCCAGAAACTTACCCAAAGCTCAGCTTGTGATGCTCTTCAATGGAGGAACACTCTCCCAAAATCCCAAGGCTTACTTTCCAAGCTTGAATCCTCAAGAATAGCTCAAAAATCTCAAAGGAGATTGAAGGGAAAAGAAGGTACGAGAGAAGCTTCAAGTATACTCTGTTTTTCCTCTTCTTTCACAACCTAAAATGGCTTATTTCTATCCTAGGGGTGAAAAGACCATTATACCCCTAGGACAAATAAGGTTTTCTAAAGGCTCCCAAGGGAAAAATTGGTATTTCCAACCTATCTCATTAATCATAATTAATGCTCTCCAATTCCCGTTATTCTCGATAGTCTCAAATACCAATAATTCATATCCCATTACCCTTTAATTCCCGGCAACGTTCTAATCATTAAAATCACCCCGAGACTCAGCCCGAGCCCTGAACTTAAACCTGTTATGACTAGACCGCTAATCAATATTTCATCATCATCTCATGCCGAATAGCTCGAACAAACCCACATTATAATGTGGTCTCAACAATATATCACCAACATGCATACAAATATACAATTATACCCTCAACAGGCCAAATTACCATCACACCCCTTTATTTAGAATGTGGACCCACATCCATGCATATAACATCATATTATAATAAAATTCACATAAACATACATATTATCATTTAAGGGCATAATTAAACAAGTATGGCCCTCCCGGCCTACTAATCCCGCCATTAAACCGCATTAGGGATTCCTAGGCATTACACACCTCTACATTGGGACGAGGTAGGAGAAAGGCAGCTTCTTGGTCCCGAAGCTGTTAGAAAAGCTCAAGAAGCAGTAGCGCTAATTAGACAGCATATGCTCGATGCTCAAAGTCGTTATAAAAGTTATGCGGCTTGTAACACCCCACGTCACTATGGCTATTTCCTAGAATGATGACTGACCGTACAAACCAACACGAGTCTTTCCTGCGTTCTTTGTCCTCACTCGCACGCTTCCTGGGAAAACATCCCAGGAGGTCATCAATCTTGGTATTAGTCCAGGTCAAGCACGCTAAAATATGGAGTTCTCAAGTGCTGGGCTACCAAAAAGAAGATGCATCTTTTTGATTTAGGTAGTACCCTTCAATCCATTTAAGCCATCTTCAACTGTGTAGTCCCATAACTACATAGTCTTAGAATTATCACACTTGACCTTCCCCAGGCGGTGTGGGATTGCACAACTTTTTACCTAGTCTATCCCCTTGCAGATCACGGGATTCTCACTATCACATAGATGTCAAGCGGTGTGATGTGGAATTCAAAGTTGGAGATCAAGTCTTCCTATAGATATCTCCTATGAAGGGTGTGAAGCAGTTTGGGAATAAAGGCAAGCTTAGTCCCCGCCAGATTTAGCAGATAGCCACAATGTGTTCCACATCTCGATGCTGTGTAGATATGTGTCAAACCCATCTCACATCCTCAAGTATAATACGATAGCACTCCACAAAGACTTGAGTTATGAGGAACGACCGGTTAGCATCCTAGATAGAGGGATGAAGCAGTTATGGTCCAAAAGTATTCTGATAGACAAAGTCCTATGGAGCAATAGTTCTGAACGAGAGGTGACGTAGGAGTTGGAGGAGGACATGCAAGCTCGGTATCCGGAATTGTTTGGAAAGTAAATTTTGAGGGCAAAAATCTTTTTAGTACGGGAGAATTGTAGAGTCCCAGAACTTTACTTAGCTAGCTAAATAGTGGTAGTATTAGGAGTAGTAATAACTAGTAGTAGTTATAGTGTTATCTAGATTTCCGGATAGCGTTTAGATTGATGTCCTCGGGGAAGCAGAATTACCAATGTCTTTCACGGTAGGTGACCAGAGCTCGCGGATGGACAGAAAGGCTTCGCCTCTCCCGTTTAGTGTCCGGATTACTCTTTCAAGCAAACACGACACGGAAACTCGTCAACCCTCTCGGACTCCCGAAGGGGTATCCTTCAGGGAAGCTCCTTCCAGGAGAAGCTCTTCAAGTGGTCTTCGCGGAAACAGTTCCGTGCCTCGCACGGAACAAAACCAAGCGGTCGAGTCATGGAGGAGGCATATTTGGAATGATATCCACCTGACACAGGATCCCGCCTGACACGCCCGATAGATCAAAGCCGCACACATCCCAGCACGCCTAAGGGTACCTTTTCACCTACTGTTCCGCTGACAACTTGGAAAAGACGGCTGACTTTGTGTGTTCCCCATACTTTCACGTAAATATACCCACATAGAGTCTTGTAGCCATGCTACTACAGTAATTGTATCCCCTATTTATGGCTGGTGTAATTAAGACTCATGTACGTAGAGAAAAATCCTAATCCAAAACCCTAGCTATAAAGACCCCTTAATTTTACAAGAAGAAGGACGGCCAACAAATTACATAGCAAGAACTCTACTAAAATCTCTCTAGCTTCATCTTCTTCAAGAGAACCCGAGAGAAACACTGTGAGGGTGTGAAGTTCTTGTACACCAGCCATCTTACTGTAATCCTTTCCAAGTATAATAACATCGACTCGTGGACTAGGGCTTGTTAACGCCTGAACCACGTAAAAACACTGTTTGTTTAGTTACATTTCAGCACTTCTACAGTTCTTATCTTTTTATTATTCTGTTTGTATTCGTTTCCGAAAAACTCGGTAAACATTTTGGTGCTTTCATTGAGAGCTGTAGGAAGTTGTTAGTCAGCTCTTTTTCTGTGTACGTTTTTTGTATTCACTTCGTGCTAAAGAGATCATGACTACGAGAAAATCCGCGGTTGACAAAAATGCTAGGGTCAACCCCGATACTGTGATGGAAGATGCGGTGCAAAACGAACCCTTGGACTACCAAGGTGAAGACCCGACATCCCGCCAGGATCGGGTCAGTACCGAAGATACGACATACTTAGAAGACGAAGAAGAGTATGTCCAAGACGGTTATTACAAGGACGGCTGCTACTATGAGAAGGACCCAGAACTGGTCCAAGTAGCCGAAGAACTGGAGGTCACCAAAGCCAAGCTTGCTGAGCAGGAGCGCCTCTCCGAAAAAATGCAGCGCATGATGGTGCGCCTCCAAAGCAAGTTCGGAGACCTAGGCGACTCGGACGAGGACGCCTTTGTTTTAGGTGGTGCTGATGCCGCTATGCCGGATCCAGCCGCTGCTGGACCATCCAAAGCCGTCCCTAACAAGGGCAAAGAAAAAGTTGGAGAGCCTGTATGCGCTGACGCCCCTGCACCTCCTAAAGGCGTCAATCACCAGGCCGACTGCCCCCCCCCCCCCCCCCCCGCGCGAGAAGGTCTCTGGCGCTCCTAAGCCCAGACGTCCTTCAGCCCCAAGGGGGCACTCCGTGCCTAAAGGGCCCGGTGCTAAGGCACCCAGGCCTAGGGGAAGGAACAACCGCCCCAGTGATTTCGTCAACCAGGAAGATCGGGCTGCGAACTCGCACTCCGAAGATAGCTGGTCCACGGTGGACCTAAGAAGAAGGTTGGAGGCCAAGTATGAAAAGGCCAAAGGAGAAAAGGCCCGGCCTCGCGGAGATGACCTCCGAAATCATATTAATGACAAGCTCCGGGGACGTGACCTCCTGGAGAGTGATACGAAGAGGCTCGAGGAACAGATTGCTGCCTTGACCAAGCTGGTCCAGAAGCAAAGTGGGGCCCTGTCAGACTCTGAGGTGGAAGACCCGGAACCATGTATTCGGAGGATCGCGAAAACGTCCCTCCCGGATAACTTCAAAATGCCTCACATAGAATTATATGATGGGAGGACAGACCCGCGTACCCACCTAGCTAAATATAACAAAATGATGCAAGTGGCGCGTGTCAGTGAGGACGCCAAATGCATGTGCTTCTCACTCACCCTTACCAAGTCCGCGGAGGACTGGTGGAAAAGATTAGCTCCCGGATCAATCCACAATTGGAAGGAGCTACAGTCCGCATTCAGGAGGCAGTTCATTGCTGCCCGCGACCACGACATGGAGGTTGGTTCCTTAACCAACATCAAGCAGCAACCCAATGAGAACCTCAAAGCTTTCATTCAGAGAATGATGGAAGCTGCTACAAAGACCAAGGTCAGCGATGACATGAAGCTGATCGCCCTTCAATCGGGCCTTACTGTCGGCTCCCTGCTATGGGGGGAAATGCAAAGGAGACGGGCAGAAACCCTGTCCGAATTCATGTCAAAAGCTCAGGGAATCATTAACCTTGAGGATGCCTACCAGCAGGCCTTTGGAGTTCCCCCAGCTCCAACGCCTTCCGTGACTGCGCCGAGCTTTGCTTCGCAAGCTCCCGCACCAGCCCTCACGCTTCCAGGAGCCCAATTCACTCCAAGTGTGTATGGGCCTTCCGCGTCTGCTCAGACGCCGAGTCAAACCCATTTCTCTGGGTACGGAGCTGTACAAACCGGATGTAGTATCGCTCCTGGCATGCCGCAGCCGCAAGAGGAAGCCCCAGAACGAAATTTGAGCCAATCGCGGAGCAAACGAAGCGGAAGAAACTCCAACCGGGGAGACAATTCAAAGAAACCCCGGAAGGACTATGAGCCCAAGTTCACGGAGTATACCAGTTTGATAGACTCGCGAGAGAATGTCTATCGGGCGACCTGTAATATGGTCAACTACAGGAAGCCCCCGAAAGTGTCTCATGGAGGGAGGCGTCCACGAGACTCCAATAAGAGGTGTGAGTTCCACGGAGACGTGGGGCACACCACGAACGAGTGCCTTCAGCTGAAGGATGAGATCGAGTCCCTGGCAAGAGCGGGACACCTCGGTCAGTGGGTGAAGATACCCATTATCTATCCCGGACAGGGAGTAGTTCACGGAGCTGCATATTCCCCGGGACAGAGGGGGACCGCTAGCGCTCCTGGAGCCGGTCACCCCCAAGCTCCCGGGTCTCAGTTCCCAGCGCTTCCTGCTCCAGCCGCTCCGGCACCCATTTCCTTGATGGCTCCAGGACCTGGCAACCCATATCCGCCCGGCCTTGCTCCGCCACCCGTTGACGGACACGTAGCCACCATTTCCGGAGGACCGCACCTTGCCGGAAGCACCCGCAACTCCCAGAAGAGGTACTTGAGGGAGTTAGAACACACTGGGGAGATGTGCGCCTTGGTTCAATCACCTGCTCAGCGTCCCCGAATGATGGATCTTCCCATCACCTTCACGGAGGAGGATGCTCGACATGTGCACTTCCCCCACAACGATCCCCTCGTGGTGGAAGCCCAGATTGCCAATAAGAAGGTCTCACGGATCTTGGTCGATAACGGAAGCTCCGTAAACATCCTCTTCAAAGCGGCCTTCCACGCGATCGGATTAACCGAGACAGACCTGACCCCATGCCCCATCCAGCTTCAAGGGTTCAATGGGGATGCAATCATGCCATTAGGCAAAATTCAACTTCCAGTCACCCTCAGAGGAGAAAGCGACGCTTGTGCCTTCAAGCACAGCACATTCGTGGTGGTCGACTGCCCCACGGCGTATAATGCCATCCTAGGCCGACCGGTCCTAATAGATTATGGGGCCATAACCTCGATACGCCACTTATGCTTCAAGTTTCCATGCGACGATGGACGTATCGGCACCCTCCGAGGAGACCAACGAAGTGCACGAAGCAGTTATAACGTCTCCGTCCGATCTGTCTACACGGTCCAGGAGACGGTTGTTGCCATCCCTTTGGCAGAAGAATTACCAGAAACTGGGGGTGCTAAAGAGGCATACTTTGACGAAATCGACCCAAGAGTGGGAATCGAGAAAGCAATAGAGCCGATGGAGGAAGTCGAAGAGGTGATCCTCAACCCGGGAGATCCCACCAAAGTCATTCAGGTGGGGAAAAACCTGCCGTCGGCCATTCGAGATAAGATCGTGGCCACTGTGAAGAATAATCAGGATATCCTGGCATGGTGCCACGCTGATATGACAGGGATTAATCCTAATGTTGCGTGCCACGCACTCAACATAGACCCATCTGCAACTCCAATTCGCCAAAAGAGGAGGCCGTTAGACCCAGTGAGGGCCGAAGCCGTCAAAGCTGAAGTGGACAAGCTGATGTCCATAGGCTTTCTCCAGGAGTCACACTATCCCGTGTGGTTGGCCAGCCCAGTTCTGGTCCCGAAACCCAATGGGTCTGGAGAATGTGCATTGACTTCACGGACCTAAACAAAGCCTGCCCGAAAGATTGTTTCCCTCTTCCGCGAATCGATCAGATGGTAGACGCTACTTCCGGGTACGAACTCTTATCCTTCATGGATGCGTACTCCGGATACAACCAGATCAAGATGCATGTCGCGGACCAGGAACACACCAGCTTCCTCAAAGACAAGGGTGTCTACTGTTACGTGGTCATGCCTTTCGATTTGAAGAATGCTGGGGCGACGTACCAGCGGCTAGTAAACAGGATGTTCAAGGACCAACTGGGGAGGAACATGGAGGTGTACGTGAACGACATGTTGGTAAAATCCAAGACCTCCGAGGACCACAGTGACGACCTTGAGGAAGCTTTCGCCGTGATCCGAAAGTACGGAATGAAACTGAATCCAAAGAAATGTACTTTCGGGGTCTCGTCTGGGAAGTTCCTCGGTTTCATTGTCAGCTCCCGCGGAGTGGAAGCCAACCCTGAGAAAATTAAGGCGTTCATAGATATGCCTTCCCCCCGGAAGCATAAGGATGTCCAGAGCGTTACCGGAAGGATAGCTGCTCTCAGCCGCTTCGTATCCAAGGCCACTGACAAGTGTATCCCCTTCTTCAATGTGTTGCGAGGAAACAAGAAGTTCGAGTGGACCCCCGAATGCGAAGCAGCCTTCCAACACCTCAAAGAACATTTAACCCGGGCTCCCATTCTGTCCAAACCTCTCGAAGGAGAGGCGTTGTTCTTATACTTAGCTGTGACAGAGCACGCAGTGAGTGCCGCTCTTGTCCGGGAAGATGGCCGTATCCAGCTCCCTGTGTATTACGTAAGCAAGAGGTTACTGGACGCCGAGTCCAGATATTCAATGATCGAAAAACTCTCCCTCTGCTTGCTAATTGCTTCGCGGAAGCTAAGGCCATATTTCCAGGCGCACACCATCAAAGTACTCACCAACCACCCTCTCCGACAAGTCTTGCAGAAACCAGAGTCTTCTGGCAGATTGCTTAAGTGGGCCATGGAACTGAGCCAGTTCGACATCCACTACCAACAACGTGTTTCCATAAAAGGACAAGCTCTCGCGGACTTTATTGTGGAATGCTCGGGAATGAATGACCTCCCGGAAGATCCTGTCCCAGAACTTCCCACATGGAAGGTCTATGTAGACGGAGCCTCAAATGAAAAAGGAGCTGGAGCAGGGGTCATCCTAATATCTCCCCAAGGGCATCAGCTCCAGAGCGCCATCCGTTTCGCGTTCCCAGCATCCAACAACGAGGCAGAGCACGAAGCCATGTTAGTTGGATTACGACTGGCCAGAGAGGTCGGAGCCCAAAAAATCGAAGTATACAGCGACTCCCTACTTGTGGTAAACCAAATATCTGGGGAATACCAGACGAAAGGCAAAAAAATGGCTGCCTACGTGTCTCTCTCCCACGGCCTACTGCAGCATTTCAAAGGCTACCGAATCCGCCAGGTCCCCCGGGACCAGAACTCACTCGCGGACACGCTGGCCAAGCTTGCAACAGACCCGGAGATTGAACAATATGGCCTGGTGCCCATCGGGCACTTAGAAGCACCCACTACCGAGACACAGAGGGTAAATGTCATCATCGACCATTCCCATTCCTGGATAGGGCCCATCCTCAGATTTCTCACCACCGGAGAGCTCCCCACTGATAAAGCTGACGCAAGAAAGCTCCAGTATCAAGCTCCCCGATACGTGGTTATGGATGGAAAGCTTTACCGCAGAGGGTTGTCCATACCCTTCCTTAGGTGTGTTGCCGGAACCGAAGTCAGCGCCATCATCCATGAGGTTCACGGAGGCTTCTGTGGCAACCATACCTCCGGGCCGAGCCTCTCCAAAAAGATCCTTCGACAAGCATACTTCTGGCCCACCATGAAGAAGGATTGTGTGGATTATGTCAGAAGGTGTGAGCAGTGCCAGAGGTACGCCAAGGTTCCGCGAGCGCCGCCTACAGAGATTACCTTAATGACCAGCCCCTGGCCGTTCGCCGTTTGGGGCATTGACCTAGTAGGTTCCCTCCCAACTGGAAAGGGTGGAGTGAAGTATGCCATAGTCGCGGTAGACTACTTCACCAAATGGGCTGAGGCTGAACCTATGAACACGGTCACATCTAAAAAAGCACTGGACTTTGTCATCAGGAATATAGTGTGTCGTTTTGGGCTTCCACGAAAAATTGTGTCCGACAACGAGAAGCAATTTGACAGTGAACACTTCACGAACTTCTGTGCTTCGCATGGAATTATCAAAAGCTTTTCCGCAGTCGCCAGACCCCAGGCTAATGGGCTAGTGGAGGCTGTAAACAAAATATTAAAGACCACGTTGAAGTAAAAACTCCAAGCCTGCAAGGCTCACTGGCCGGAAGAACTTCCGCGAGTACTTTGGGCCTATCGCACAACAGAGAGAACTTCGACGGGGCACACGCCTTATTCCATGACCTTTGGTTGCGAGGCCATCATCCCAGTAGAAACTATGATCCCCTCTCACAGGCAGGATACCTACGACCCTACCCGGAACCACGCCCTTCTCCAGGAGTCCCTGGACATGATCGAAGAGCTCCGGGAACAGTCGCAGGTCCAACTAAAAATGTACCAAGGCAAGATAGCCCGACACTTTAACACGAGAGTCATGAGCCGTACATTCGAAGTTGGGGATCTTGTCCTACGGAGAGTATTTCCTGCTACGCAGGATCCGGGAGTGGGAGTCCTCGGACCCAACTGGGAAGGCCCCTACGAAGTCCAAGAAAAAGTGGGCCATGGGACGTATCATTTAAAGAGACTCGACGGATCTAAAGTCCCACGCGCCTGGAACGCGGAGCACCTCCGCCGTTACTACCAGTAAGCCCCGGACGATCTAGTCGGAAGTCCTTGGTGAAATTAGCAAAAGTGAAAAATGTGGAAATAATCCTCCCTGTTGTAAAACACGTGCCTAGCAGGCTAATTTAATGAAACACGGAGAGATTCACTCCACTTTTACTGCACTTTTTATCCCTGTGTTCAAAGCTGCGTTTTAACAAGTGACCACGCGGTCCAGAGACGTCTGGACCCCACGCTCACTTGGGGGGGTATACATGGCTAAGGCATAGCCATACGCCCCTTGAACAAAACAGACACAGAACACCACTTATGTGCTAGCATTGTGTTTGAAACTTTTAAATTGTTAAGCTTAGGTTAATTTGTTGCGATGAACATGTTTGCATTACGTGAATTATGTGTTTATGTGAAAATATCCATTGAAATGCCTGCCATTATGCATCATGAAAATTATCTCCTGTGTAGCACAGCGATGAGCAGGACTAGGGGTTGGGGCACGTTCAGAGAGCTACGCCGAAACAACCCCAACTCCCTGACAAGTCCTTTGCAGAATACTCCGCGATCACTGTAGAGCTTTGCTTCGCAAGCTCCAGCTCCGGGTCCTGCAAGGCGAAAGATGGCAAGATCCGCGACCGTTGTAAGCCTTGCTTCGCAGGCTCCAGCTCCGGATCTCACAAAACAATGCATGGCGAGCTCCTCGACCATTGCAAGTTTCAGCTCCAGGAGCAGACATGGTCGATCCCCCACTCACAGCAGGCCTTGCTTCGCAAAGCCCCTGCTCCGGGATCACACCTGGTGGGCGTGGCAATTTCCCCGACAGCAACGAGCCTTGCCTCGCAGGGCTCCATGCCAGGTCCCTGAAGTCAGCCACCATGAGGTTCACAACAACAGTTAGTTTTGCTTCGCAAAGATCTAACCTTAAGTCTAGCGACGCTCACCAAAAGAACTCCCGTTCCGAGCCATGGAACGGCTCACCTTAGCAATCCCAGCGAACAGTATAACTACAAGTCCCGGGATTGGCTATTTGCCTTAGGAAAGCTAAAATACAGTGAAAGGAGTCTGGCCGTTGGAACCAGGAAACCTTCGTAACCTAGAAACTACGTGGGAAAAGACATCAGCCGTTAGAGCCTCAAGTGGGATGTGCATAGGTTCTGGCCGTTGGAACCAAAACCTCATGCGCCCCTACAACAGTTTCTACCGTATAAAAGTCTACCCTAAACGCAAAGTTAAATAAAGAACTCGGCAGAAAAGAAAGGAGAATGCTATAAGTATGGCAAATATGTCTGCAATGAAAAACTCAAATGAAAAATAATTAAAGATAAAACCCCTTCAAGCATTGGGGGTAGCTGCAGCTTCCACGACCGCGGCCTCGGGGACATCGGCTTCAACTGAGGCTGGCAGAGTCGGCTCATTGGAAGGCGGAGCTTTGTCACGGGAAGGTTCAGAGGTCCCCGCCTCTCCGGGATCTCCCGCCTCAAGGGCTCCAGCACGTTCGTCAATGTTGTAAGTTTGGACGTACGCCTCTGGGCCTTGATCCCACACGAGTAGCTTCTCCGTCATGGCATCAGCATCCTCTCCCAGATAGCCTAGTACCTCCGGGTTCACTTTCCAGAATTGATGCATGAGGACCACATGCGATATATTAATCATCCTGTTCAGTATCACCTCAGCATCCTCCTTCTCCTTCAAGCGCTCCGCCTCGGAGGTTGCCAGCTGTGCCTCCGCGACAGCTAATTGAGCCCTTAGTTTGTCCATCTCGGCCTTGGAGGCATCCCGCTCTCCCTTAAGAGAATCAATCTCCTTGCGCTGCTCCCTATTTTGGTTCAGCACGGATTGCTTCTCGGTCACATGCCCCCTGGCAGTGAATTGCAAGGCTCCGATCTCTTTATCCTTCTCGGCGAGCCCCAACTGCAGCATAGACACGAGATCCCTGCTCCTCTTATGGAGTTGCTCCTCCTCGTGCAGCTTACTCTGAAGAGTGGAATATTCCTCTTGCTGCTTAAGGAGGAGATCATTTTTTGATTGCAAGCGGGCTTCCAAGGTATCCTTCTCCACCCTGGCTTGGGACAATTCTTCCCGGAGCTTGGAGTTTTCGGCCTTTATCTCATCCGACCGCTGCCTGAACTCATTCTCTGCCTTGGCCCGGTACTCTTGATATTTGGCAAGATATTTCTTGTCCGCCTCTTCCTCAGCCGTGCGCCGGGCCTGGTCAATCTTCTCCGAAGCCTCCAAGGCCTGTTGGGTCAGTTTCTGCTTCTCCGCCTCCAAGGCTTGGCGAGCCACCTGGCTCTCCTCCAGCTGAACCAGAACTGCACCCACCTCCCGGAACGAGCGTTCCGCGATCAGAGAGGCCTGCATGGAAAGACAACGCAATGAGTTAAGCAGAACCAAATGTGCTAAGACAGATGATCCCAAAGCTTAACTGACGGCTTACCCCGGACAATTGTTGCTTCACGGCATGTGTCAGCAGCAGCGGATCCTTGCTGCTACTGATGGCCCATTTCTCAGAATTGAGCTCGCACAAGCTCAGGGCCATGTCCTCCATCATCTCCGCTCCGAACGGCGCCAATGCACGTCCAAGCCTAGGAACCAGCCTCTTCTCCAAGGCTGGGCCATCCAAAACCGCTCCAGCCGGGTGAAGAGACCTCACCCCCTCGGCCAACTCAGCTCTCTTCACGGCAGATAAGTTGTCTGCCTTTCCCTTAGTAATGGCCTTCTCAGCCTCCAACCGCCTCTTCAAAAAATTATCGGCCCGTCTTACACCCTCCAGGAGGGTAGCGGGGAAACGGGTTGGTTTCTGCGGGAAGTGGAACTTCAGGCCAGGCAGAGGAAGGTTTGTTGGCTGAGAAGAAGGAGACCCCGAAAGGGTGGACTCCCTTTGGGCTGGAGGAGGAGGCAGACGGGGTATTAAGGCCCCGGTCTGTTGTTTTTGCTGCTACGGTGGCAGAGGTGACTGCCTTTATTGTTTTTGTTGCTTTTGCTGCTGCGGCAGCGGAAGTAATTGCCCTTGTTGCTGCTGCTGGTTTGGATGTTGTTGTTGCTGCCGCTGTGGCGTTGGTGATTGTCTCTGTTGTTCTTGTTGCTGCTGTTGTTGTAGTTGTGGTTGCTGTCGTTGCTGTTGTTGTTGCCTTCGACCAGGAGAAAAGTGTCTAAGGCGTTTCTTCTTAGTGCCCTCAGCATCTTCTCCGGGACGCTTGCTCACCCCAGTTGTCTTCACGGGGAACACAAGCCCTTCCCCGTCGCTACTGCTACTCGAGACCATCATAGTCTCGGAAGGCCCGTCGGCAGGAGACTTCTCTACCCCCGGAGACGCTTGCGCCTCGCCACTTGTCTTCTTGGGGGTGGCAGCTTTACCTCCCCTACCAGCCTTGGTCTTCCGTCCTTTCGCCGTGGACGGGTCTTGGCTGGTGGCAGCCTGCTTAATGAGCAAAGTAACTCTCCCCAACATCTTGGCTTCTGGATACTCTGCAAGAAACATACAAAGCAAGGTTAACGAACCAACAAGCAATTAGAAAGAAGATAAGCGGAAGACAAGACAATCAACAACATAAAAGCACAAGCAAGCCCGCCAGCAGGGAACAAGAAACAAGAAAAAGAAAAGTTTGAAAGGGACGACCATGCACGAGAAACGTGGATGGCCTTCCCCGAGCAAAACAAAACACCGCTTCCTGCTCCAGGAAGCTCCCGTACTCCTTGAATTCCGGGAATGACATGCTGAGGGACGAAGGGTCAACCATGATGACACCTTCTGGCAGACTACCGTCACTCAGACACCCGAGGAGCTCATCTACCCTATCGCAATATCTGTCAAAGGGTATCCTACGCGGATCTAGCCTAAGGAAGCAGGGATCGAACCCCATCTGAGAGGTCCGGGAAACCTCAGACAGGCTGGGGGTGTGGATCAATCGAAAACTAGTCTTACCTCTCCCAGAGGTACTAGCCCCCGGAGCCCCTTCGTTAGGGTAAGTCGCGGCGTGGCGAGCCTCGATCTCCTCTTCCTCCGGCTGGGGGTCGGGGAACCTCTCCGCCCAACTAGGAGATAAAGTATTCTCGTCCCGGGCTGCTTGGATGATCACCTTGGACAGTTCCAGGGCAATCTGCTCCCGGATGTCAGCTGACACCTGACTTTGCCCCCTGCCACTCACTGGCTCAATGTTTTGGAAAGAGGCGAGTAGCCCATACTCCCTCAAAGATTCGGAGGTCACAAGTCCCTCCACTTTCAACTCTTCCTCCGAAAGCCCTTCGTAGAACTTGGACCTCCTTATCATCTCCGCACAGCGAGGTGTCTGCGGAGCGACTTCTGCAAAATTCAAATACAAGCATTAGAGATCCTGCCGAAAGGCAAATCAAACGCAAAGAAACAAAGTTGAAAAGGAGAGGAAGGAGCACTTACCAGGGATTTTGAAGTCCAAAGATAGGGCTGGCACCCTCTTCAGTGGGAAGCCAGTCGTCAGGAACCAGTACTCCCGGAGGTCTGGAACCCTCGCGGTATGACAGGTGGGACACATCACGTCCGGGTGCCTTTCCAGCCTGTAAAATCCCACCTTGTCTGAATGACCCCTCATAGGCTGAGACTTCAACCCGTAGAAGTACAGCACCTCCTCCGGGGTAGGAGCTTCCAGTTTCCGGGACTTGCAAAAGATGAACCACCCCGCTAGGAGCTTGTAGCTGGGGGGAATCAACTGGAAGGGGGCAATCCCCGCCTTCACACAGAAATTGGCAAAGTAACTTCTTAGGGGCAAGTGCGCCCCACACACTATGTGTGCCCAGCTCCAGGCACCAAAGCCCTCGTGACTCTGGCTAGCCGACTCGCCCAGCACCGACAGACGGTGCCACATCAGACCTGGGATGTTCTTCAGGCCTGCCTCGGAGGAGTACAGCTCCAGCATGCCGTAATTCCTGAACAGGTTCGGCTTCTGGTCCATCTCCCAGATTGAACTGTTGGAAGTCGGCGGGCTAGCCGCGACCACTTTTGCCTTTCCTTTCCCCTTTGCACCAGCGACAGGGGAACCCTTCTCCTGGGCAGAATCAGCCTCCACCACAGCAAGGAGTTATTCCTTTGAGATGTTCGTCACTGAACAAAAGAAAGAAAGAAGAAAACACTCTAAGCAGTCAGCACCCTTGTCATACCCTAGTGGTATCAAAGGCGTCGGGGAGACCCTCCTCGAAAACTTCTTGGAGAGGCTCCCACCGAGCTTGCCGAGGGGTTGGCACCATGCCACCCGAAGGGCAGCAAGGAACCAGACTCAGACTCCGGGCCTAAGCCCACCAAAAGAAGTGTTTTTCCAGAGAAAGACACCCTAAAGGCGCTCATGCTTATGCCCTAAAACAGCAAACCAGAACAACGCAAGCAAAACAAGGAACGACTTTCCAAACGCAAATTGTCAAAGCATGCAAAAGAGACTACTTATCGACTCACATCAATCACATGCCTACCAAAGCCCTATTCACGCATGCACATAGGCGGTAATGGCAGAAACCCCAACTCTAACAACTACCAACAACCTAAGGTTTGGGAGGAAAGAGCAAAGTAGAAATACTTACTGATATTCGGGTAGTTGGAGGTTGAAGGAGTAACCGGATCACTGCACAGCACGATCGCGAGGAGTAAAAGCTGCAAAGACGAACGGCGATTCAAACCCTGAACTTCGGCGAATAAACCCACTGCCAAACCAAAAGAAAAGTTTCTAGATCCCTCGCCAAAATAAGTGGCAAGTTCGAAGGAATGAATGCTTGGAAGCCTGAGAGTTCGAAGGTTTGGAAATCTGAAAATCCGAAAGATAGAGAATTTGAAAGCGTAAAGAGGAAGAAAGGTCCGTTCTCTCGTTTTTATAGCAGGGAAGAAGTCGTTTCGAATTCCTCAAATGGACGGTCCCGATCTTCCCATTCCGTGTGCATCAGATCCAACGGCTGGAGATGAAGCGACGATCCTATTTATGACTCCTCGGATGGGAATAAAGTATTTATTTCCCATCATTATACCACCTCGGGCCCGGAGTACCATTAAAAACCGTCAAATCATTACTCAGATGACTGACGCACGCATACTCAACCAGTCGCCTCACGCACACGTCTTGGTCGCAGAACCATTCCCAGCATGACGCGTGGTCCTTGCCGCACTTGAGTACTTGAGTTCAAACAGAAGAAATTCCCTTTCCTTTTCATACTAACACTCAGGCGGGAAAAAGGAACCCTTCCGGGAACACAGAAGGTGGCCCCTCGCCTAATCTATGAAACCGAAATACCCGGAGGACTGTACAAGCTCCCGGATCTCTCAAAGCTCCGTGACCTTGGGGGGTAAATGTTATCCAGATTTCCGGATAGCGTTTAGATTGATGTCCTCGGGGAAGCAGAATTACCAATGTCTTTCACGGTAGGTGACCAGAGCTCGCGGATGGACAGAAAGGCTTCGCCTCTCCCGTTTAGTGTCCGGATTAATCTTTCAAGCAAACACGACACGGAAACTCGTCAACCCTCTCGGACTCCCGAAGGGGTATCCTTTAGGGAAGCTCCTTCCAGGAGAAGCTCTTCAAGTGTTCTTCGCGGAAACAGTTCCGTGCCTCGCACGGAACAAAACCAAGCGGTCGAGTCATGGAGGAGGCATATTTGGAATGATATCCACCTGACACAGGATCCCGCCTGACACGCCCGACAGATCAAAGCCGCACACATCTCAGCACGCCTAAGGGTACCTTTTCGCCTACTGTTCCGCTGACAACTTGGAAAAGACGGCTGACTTTGTGTGTTCCCCATACTTTCACGTAAATATACCCACATAGAGTCTTGTAGCCATGCTACTACAGTAATTGTATCCCCTATTTATGGCTGGTGTAATTAAGAATCATGTACGTAGAGAAAAATCCTAATCCAAAACCCTAGCTATAAAGACCCCTTCATTTTACAAGAAGAAGGACGGCCAACAAATTACATAGCAAGAACTCTACTAAAATCTCTCTAGCTTCATCTTCTTCAAGAGAACCCGATACAAACACTGTGAGGGTGTGAAGTTCTTGTACACCAGCCATCTTACTGTAATCCTTTCCAAGTATAATAACATCGACTCGTGGACTAGGGCTTGTTAACGCCTGAACCACGTAAAAACACTGTTTGTTTAGTTACATTTCAGCACTTCTACAGTTCTTATCTTTTTATTATTCTGTTTGTATTCGTTTCCGAAAAACTCGGTAAACATATAGTATGTTTATTACTGTGGATTTTGGTTCAAGCCGGGACTTAGTTAAACACTCGTAGCAAACACTTATAGAATTTATAAGTTTAACCTTTAGTTTAAGAATGTTAATTATAACATAAGGTTTGATTAATATAGCTGACTATAAAGATGTTATTTATTATACTATAAGGTTTAGATAGAATTAATAAGATCATGACACTTGCCGTGTGCATGTTTATTGAGAAATAAAGCAACTTTTGATGAATAGTTTTATTACAGAAATATTTGAAAAACCTAGAACCTACCAACAACTTTAAAAACGATATATGACTCAGTCAAAGATGTTTACCCAATTCAAATTTAAGCTGAAAAAATGCAATTACGTGTATAATATTTTAGCGTATGCCGATATATCGGTGCTATAGGCGTGATATATCACCACACGGGGAATACGAAAACACGCGAACTTCGCAGAAATGAGTCGACGATCACTTGGGGCATAAGCCCAAGCGATATATCGCCTACAATTATTTTCCTTACACTATTATGGGTAGATTAGAATAAAGAGGGAAGGAAAAAGAAAGAAGAGAATTATGCTCCATTGGTGTCGTCGGTCTACATATAGGGAGAGAGAGAGAGAGGTGTGTTCTAGAGAGAGAAAGAGAGAAAGAGGAGTAGAAGGAGAAAAATAAGAAGAATAAGGGATCTGTTATCCCCATAATTTTAAAATGATGATGTGGCAATAAAAGTGACAAGTGGCAAGAAATGGCTGGGTCAAAGGTTTTAGACTAATCTAGTGATACTACTGACATGAAAATTATTTATCTGATTTGGAAGTGATCTGGCCGACCTGGTAGAGTTTCTGTCCGACCGGAAAAGATTTTTGACTGACCAGTAAAGTGCTTGGCTGACCAGTCATCTGTTTTGACTGACCAGTGAAGTGTGTAGCCGACCAGTCAAGTGCTTTGGCCGACCAGTCTCTCTTCAAGGAGTGAAGTTGGCCGACTAGACGGATCATCATTATGCAACAAAATTTCAATAACGACTTTAGCTAGAATTAGTCGTACCACATTTAGAATCTCTGAAATTATTCCAAAGAAATCGCATATTGTTGTATTTTAAACATTATTATTAATTAAATATTGTGAGAGCAACTGAAATATCCCGATTATGAGGGATTTCAATTTGTACGATCCTGAGCCTATAAATAAAGAGCTCATGGCATCATTGAAAGGAATCAGAGTCTAATTTTCCTGAGAAAGTATTTTGTGTTCTGAGAGAAATATTGTATTCTTTTCATTTACACTTAAGAAACTCAGTTGACACAGGTTCATCTAATCTTGAGTGTAGATCCATAAATCACAACTCTAAGTGGATTAGGCTGTTACCAACATATTGGGGGTGAACCACTATAAAAATGATCAGTGTCGTTTTTTCTCATGAAGTTTTATTGTAGTTTTAACATCTACTCGTCGTTGGCCAAAATCGTGGTCAACATTTTGGTGATTTCATTGAGAGCCTGAAGAGAAAAACACACAATTACCATATTATTATGGTGCCCAAGAACACCAATGCGGCCTCCAAGAAACCAGGCACATCTAAAGAGCCTGCTAGATCAGAAGGTCTTGGCCCTCAAGACCATGAGACTGAGCCTAGGTTCTTTCTCGAGGAGTTAACTCCAGAGGTTGAACAACTCCAGGAGGCCATGGGGGCCTTCCAAGAGGAGATGCAGGAGTCATTCACTGAACTGATGGCTAGACAGAAAGTTGCGTTTGAGCAGCAAAGGCGGGAGATGGATGCCAGGGGCAAAGAGATCAGGCAACGGCAGGAGGAGGCCGATAGGCGACACCGCAAGGCTGCACTCACTCTAGAGGCGGCTAAATAGTTGACCGAGGCCAATGCCCAAGCTGCAGCACAAGGAGCAGCTACCCAGGGAGCAAGGAATACAAATGATGGTCGAAAAATCACTGACAGACCCGATTCTCGAGGGCCGAACAGAAGTGGGAGAAACTCTCCTAGTTGGGAAGATGATGGGGCCTGATCTAGCACTGCTTAGACTCAAAGGGGGAACTCTAGAACCCCCTCTAGGAGCCATTGATCAGAAACTTCTAAATCAAGGAGTCACCGATCGGGCAGTAAAAAGACTCCACCCGAGTAGGAACAAACCAGAACTCCTGGAGGTAAAGGAACTTTGCAGTTCAAAGATGGGCATGGTCGTGATGAGGCTGATAGTTCTCACATCGACCAGTTGAAGGAAAAAGATGGCAATGACCAGCAAGGAGGAAAAGACTGCCCGACACAGACATGAAGGCCACCACTACATCCCAGCCAGCAGCACAATGGGAAAGAGCACGTCCCGCGTAGTAAGCCTTCCAAAAAAACTCAGAGCACATTATATGATCGATTGGGAAGACGTACCTCTCAAAAGGATTTAAGAGATGTCATTGCTGACAAAAGAAGGACCATCCCGGTCGAAGGGTGAGATTCGACCCGACCTGTCAGTCAAGTGGAAATACTTGATGACAGTGCGCCAGATAGAAACGCCCGACTAGGCGGTCCAGACCTTGAGCCCTCAGCGGTCGCCCCAGGCATCCAGGCCCAGCTTGATGCGCTCACGGCTGCAGTTCAAGGTTTGTCGAAACGACCTTCTGCAATCGATCCGGTAGACCAAAGAAGTGGTAGCCCATTTTGTGTCTGAATTAGAGAAGCCCAGCCGCCAGCAAAGTATAAAGAACCGGTACTGCCAGTTTATACAAAAAAGGAAGACTTAATAAGGCATGTTGGGAAGTTTGAAGACCAAATGCAACTGCTCGGAGTGAGTGATGACTATCGCTGTAGAGTTTGCCCCACTACATTGTCCGATACTGCCCAAGAGTGGTCTTGGAAATTCAAGCCAAACTCCATTACCTCTAGGGAGAGTTTTAGGAGAGAATTTTGTAGACAGTTCAGCGCTGCTCGAACTCCTCCATTTTATGCCAATCACTTGGCAGACATCAAACAAGGGAAAGATGAATCTCTCAACAACTACATACAGAGGTTCATGAGAGAAGCAAACTGAGTAACTTCTGTTGGAGATGAGTGGAAGATGGTTGCCATATCTTCTGGTATAATCTATCAAAGTCCTTTGTGGGACAGTATACATCGTAATCCAATTTCAACACTACAACAATTTCTTGATCGAGCGGACATATATATGAAATTGGATGACGCGATTGAGAAAGGAGAGAAAGGCCTAAACAATCTGAGCGGATCAACTGATCGTCCTAAGAATGGTGGAACTGGACAAAATGGTGGGAAGAAACGTGGAAATAACAGGTTTGACCGCCATGAGGAAAATAAGGCTAAGTCGGGACTAAACGACAAGCCAACTAAGTATGAACCTCGGTTCACCAATTACACCACTCTTTCGGCCAGCCGAGCAAAAATATATCTGGCGAGTCATCAAGGGTTCCCCACCAGAAACCCCCACCCATCAGGAAGGAGATGAGTAAGAGAGACGTGAATAACTTCTGTCGTTTACATGGACATTATGGTCACGACACAAATGAATGCAATCATCTCAAAGACAAGAAAGAGTTTCTCCTCTGGTCAGGAAATTAAAAAGTATCGACCAGAAAAGACCCAAGGAGAAGGAAGTAACAACAATCCTGGGTTTAAGCGACAGCGGTCTCCACCCTTGCAGCTCGAGCCTGTGGACTTCACTCTATACACTATATGTGGAGGTCCACATCTGGCTGGGGATAACAACAAGGCAAGAGAGAGATATGCTCGAACGCTTCGACATGAGTTGGATGCAGCATCGACATCTGAGGTCATGGCTGTAGAGGAGCGACCTCCAAAGAACCCACGGTATGAAAGTGAGTCTTTCATTTTTACTGAAGATGATGCACGGCATGTCAGATATCCTCATAATGATCCCGTTGTCATTACAGTCCAAATAGCAAACATGAAGGTGAAGAGATGTCTGGTCGACATGGGGAGCTCTGTGAACATTATTTACAAGTCATCTTTTGAAAGGATGAAACTATCCATTAATGACTTGAAGCCATGCTCTCAAGTCATTTACGGATTTACTGGGGAAGGGTTGTCACTGGCCGAAATGATCAAGTTACCTGACACGACAGGAGATGCTCCTAAGCACGAGACAGTTATGACAGAGTTTTTGATAGTCGACTGTTCGTCAGCTTATAATGTGGTGATTGGTTGACCTCTACTCACGGACTTGCATGTGGCAGTCTCTACATGGCACCTTTCTATGAAATTCTTGACCAGTGCAGGAATAGGTTGTGTCCGAGGAGACCAAAGAGAAGCTAGAGAATGTTACAATGCCTTGATAGCTAAAGCACGAAAGGGAGCTAAGGAGAATAATATGATTGTGTGTGTAGATAGAGAAGAAGTAGATGAGATGGATGTCGACCAACAAAGCATTATGGTTGTAGTCATTCGGGAGAGAGTGTTAGAAGCTGTTAACCAAGAAAGCACTCTTGGTTTCAATAAGCAATAAGCCCCATCCGGTGATGAAGTCACCAGATAGCGCATTGCCCAAAGCAAGGGAATGGACTTTAATCCTCGCTTTGGGGATTTCGATAGAAAAGCGGGACCCATGAAGAATTAGAGGAGGTCTCAATAGATGAGAATGACCCGACCAGAGCGGTGAAAGTTGGAAAAAAGTTGTAGTTGGAAGTAAGACCACAGCTAATAGAATTTTTGCGGAGGAATCAAGATCTCTTCACCTTATCTCACAAGGATATGGTGGGTATCTCACCAACTGTGATCAGCCACATGCTCAATGTCGATGAAAGCTACCCAGCAGTGGAACAGAGGAGAAGATTTCTTGACAAGGAGCGAATAAAGGCTCTCAAAGAGGAGGTAGAGCAACTAAAGGAAAACAGGTTCATAAGAGAGGCTTATTACCCCGCCTGGGTTTCAAACCCAGTATTAGTTCCCAAGTCCAATGGGAAGTGGAGGACTTGTGTGGAATTTACCAATCTAAATAAAGCATGTCCTAAGGACTGTTTTCCTTTACCAAGGATAGACTAGTTGGTTGATGTGACCTCTGGTCATGAAACTTTGTCTTTTATGGACGCTTACTCGGGGTATAATCAGAATAGTATGCACCCTTCCGATGAGGAGCATACCAGTTTCCGAATAGACTTAGGGTTGTATTGTTATAAGGTTATGCCATTCGGCTTGAAGAACGCGGGAGCCACCTACCAGCGTTAAGTGAATAGCATGTTCCGTGACTTAATCAGCAAAAACATGGAGGTGTACGTAGACGATATGCTGGTAAAGTCAACGGAAGCTGAAGCACATGTATGAGATTTGGAGGAATGTTGTGCAGTACTGAGAAAGTACAGCATGAAGTTGAACCCCCTCAAATGCTCGTTCAGAGTAAGTTCTGGAAAATTCCTTGGATTTATTGTTAACTCGAGAGGAATAGAAGCGAATCCCGAGAAGATAAAGGCGCTGGCGGAAACGAAGTCTCCAGCTAGGATTAAAGATGTGAAAAGTTTGACTGGGCCGATTGCTGCTCTATGTAGGTTCATTTCCAAATCAATAGACAAATGTGTCCTATTTTTTAACTTACATAGAGGAAGCGAAAAATTCGAATGGATGGAATAGTGTGAGCAAGCTTTTCAAGCCATAAAGAAACACTTGGCTCAACCTCCTGTTCTTTCAAAGCCAGTAGATGGAGAGGACCTCTTTGTTTATTTGGCAGTCACAGAGCATGCTATCAGTGCTGCTCTAGTGCGAGAAGAAGATAAAGTGCATCACCCAGTATACTATGTTAGCAAGCGGTTAATAGGAGCAGAGTAAAGGTATCCCGTGATCGAAAAGCTGGCCTATTGTTTAGTACTTGCATCTCACAAATTGTGACCATACTTCCAAGTACATCCCATTAAAGTACTTACTGACCAGCCTTTACGCCAAGTCTTACAGAAGCCATAGTCATCTGGTCGTTTACTTAAATGGGCGGTTGAATTGGGCCAATTTGAAATCAAATATCGACCAAGGTCCGCCATTAAAGGACAGGCTTTGGCAGATTTTATTGCTAAATGCACTGGGATTCCAGATCTTCCAAACCGGCAAGAGAATGCGACAGGGTAGAGAGAGGATTTTCCTACTTGGGAACTTTTTGTTGATGGGTCGTCAAATGAACATCATTCAGGAGCGGGAATTATATTGATCACACCGGAGCAGCACCAAATTCATTGCTCATTGAGGTTTGGATTTAACACTTCTAATAATGAAGTAGAATATGAAGCCCTCCTAGTAGGATTGCGCCTGGCTAGGGATGTTTGTGCCCGGTCAGTTGAAGTAAACAGCAATTCCCAGCTGGTGGTCTACCAAGGCTTAGGGGAAAATCAAGCAAGAGGTTTGCGCATGGTGGCATACTTGAATTAAACCACGGACTCACTAGCACAATTCGAGGAGTATACTATTAAGCTGGTACCACGTGAGCAGAACTCCAATGCAGACACTTTAGCAACATTGTCTAGTGCAAAAGATGCTGAAACTTTGAACATAGTACCAGTAGAATACTTGGCAGAGCCGAGTATTAATGAACGGGAAGCCATGCCCATCACATTAGCTGACACTTGCATGACACCCATCATTGCTTACCTTGAGCAAGGAGTCCTACCAAATAATCGTAATGAAGCCAGAAAGATTATAAGGCAAGCTGCTAGGTATATTATGATGGATGGGGTATTGTATAGAAGAAGGTACTCTATGCCACTGCTTAGATGCATAGCACCCGACCAGTCGAAAAACTTACTGACTGAAGTGCACGAGGGGTTCTGTGGAGATCATGCTAGGGGGCAAAGTCTCTCCAAAAAGATTTTGCGACAAGGATTTTTCTGGCCTACAAAGAATGAAGATTCCATGGAGTATGTGAAGAAGTGTGACAAATGCCAGAGATTTTCTAAAATACCCAGGGCGCCTCCGAATGTCTTGAAGCAGATGCAGAGTCCATAGCCTTTTGCAGGACTACCCAAAGGAAAAGGAGGAGTGCAGTGCGCGGTAGTTGTTGTGGATTATGTCACCAAGTGGACCAAAACTGAACCACTAGCAACAATCACCTCAAAGAGAGTGTAAGATTTTGTTGTTAAGAATATAATATGTCACTATGGTCTGTCCAAGAAGATAGTCTCTGACAACGGCACTCAATTTGATAGTGACTTGTTTACTGATTTTTGCACTAGAAATGGCATTACAAAAAGTTTACCCTCGGTAGCTCATCTACAAGACAATGGGCAGGTTGAAGCCGTGAATAATACTTTGAAGGATACTCTAAAAAAGCGTCTAGAAGAAGCTAAGGGTTCTTGGGCGGAAGAATTTCCATAGGTCCTTTGGTCATACAGAACTACTGCTCGGATGACAACTGGTCATACTCCTTTTTTCCTTGGCATATGGATATGAAGCCATGTCTCCTGTCGAGGTCGACCCACCATCTCATCGAAGAACCACGTATGACCAGGAGGAGAATCACCAGTTTTTAGCTGAATCTTTGGACTTTGTTGAAGAAAAATGAGAAAAGCAAGCTTGAGAGTTGTTGCGCATCAGCAAAAAGTGGCCCACTATTTTAATTCCAGAGTTAGAGACCGAGCAGCTGAAGTGCTAGGACCAAATTGGGAGGGACCGTATCTGATTGAGCAAGTCCTGCCACCAGGCACTTACAAACTTTCTCGATTACATGGAGAGTTGATCAGGAACTATTGGAATGGCGAGCACTTGAGGAAGTATTATCAATGAATACTGCCTACAGAGCAATAGCTTAGTTTCAAGTGTTTAACTTGTTATTTAAGTTTGTTTGTGAACTGGCTATTTGCCAACGAGTCATTTTGTTTTTGATAATTTTTATTTTGTTTGAGACTCGTGATTAGACACCATTTGTCCTTATTTTTTATGAGTAATAAAAGAGATCACGCGCAGTGCGGTTGAATCTTGCTACAAATTTTTCATATGTGTTGATTATTTTTACTTTGGCAGTGTTCAACTATTAGTGCATTTAAAAAAAATTTCTAAGAGGAAAAAATCGGGCAGTGTTCAACTGGTCTGTATCCATCAGATAAATTGCTAGCATTTAAATGGTCGAATAATTTTGCAGTGTTTAACTGCTGAAATATCCTCTTTATATTCGATGTGTTTTACGAGTAATAACTGCTCGAACAAATTCGGTCAAGTAGCAAGTGATCCAAGATTTTTCACCCCTGAATCACTTGGGGGGCATATAGGGTATAGTGGTATGTAATTCAACATAGGCAATAAGAACACGAGCAAAGATATTTGTTTTTAGGCTGACTTGTAAATTTTTTAAGTCAAAAAAGGCCATGAAGCTAACTTGTTTGACAAAGCTTAAGTAACTTGGAATTTTTTTAAGATTTTAAGTTAAGAGCAACTATTCGTGTGTAAACAAAACACTATGCTCATAAAATGTTAGAGCAATAAGAATGTGAGAAAATATTGAGTAGTGACTTATGAAATGTTTAGAATTTCTAAGTCAGAAAACTATGTACTCATATGAAAATGTAAGGCATCTATCAGAATGACTTTAATATTTTATAAAAAACTTTTAAATGATTCAAGTCTAAAAAGTAAAGTATGCATGCCAACAGCTCGGTCATACGAGCAAAGTATA
Organism: Humulus lupulus; assembly: GCF_963169125.1. Classification (NCBI taxonomy): domain Eukaryota; kingdom Viridiplantae; phylum Streptophyta; class Magnoliopsida; order Rosales; family Cannabaceae; genus Humulus; species Humulus lupulus. The sequence continues at coordinate 168,009,854 of NC_084795.1, forward strand.
ATAACAAGATAGTGAAACTCTCTGGTCAGCTAAAGTATGATCACTGGTCTGGTAAACTGGTAACAGGTTGATCAACACCATCCTCGGCATCGGTGACTTCCTCTGGTCAGAATGATAAAGCATGAGAAAAAGGCATAACACCAGCAGGATTGGCTGCCTCCTCAGCAGTCTTTGCCTCGCACTTGGCAAGTTCTTCTACCCTGGCTACCTCTATGAGAAAGTCGAGGTTGAGGGGCTTGTTCAACTTCTATACCTGGTAGAAGAAATTGAAACAAATCTCTTCATAGCGAGCAAGATCGGCTTCAATTTCTCACTTTAGCTCCTCGTTCTCGCAAGTCATTTTCTCTAGCTGGTCAGTCAATGACTTGTTGGTTTGAATTTCTTTCTTGTTTTCATTGGCCAGCTCCCTTAGAGATCCATTCCGCTCGGCAATGGTCTTCTCCGCCTGCTCGACCTTGTATCGAAGATCCCTTTTGGATGAAGTCAAAATTTCTGTCTTGGCTTGGGCTTCCACCAACTGATCATTTAAAACCTTGATCAACTCCTTATAGTCTACTGCTCGGTGTTGAGCATGAATGATAGTAATAAGTGACTTCAGTGTATAACAGAGAGTTACTACAAGTAAAAAAAATTAATACCAAAATAGGATGTCTTATGATAAAATACTTACACTCATCAATTGGGCAAGACCCCTTTGCAGGACGACTTCAACAATGAGCCGAGGCAAAGACTCAAAGGTTTGAATTGCTGAAGCATGGTGTAGAGCTTGGTCAAGAAATTCCTTCCCAATGTCACCAGCGATGCGAAGGGGCTCTCTTAAACCAGTCGAGCAAGTAGATGTTAAACTAGCAGAAGGAGGAATTGATGAGGGAGTCAGCTGCGGGATGGTGATGGGCTGATCAGGTAATCTTCCCTGACTGGTCGGTATTGTCCTCGGGAATTTTCTTGGAGGGTTTGAGCTACTACCCTCCCCAGGTTTCCTCTTTTGGGCCGAGGAAGTGTTGAATTGCTTGAACATATCTAGATCTGCAAAAAAGAGTGAAGCACAAGACTTGTTAGCAAAAATGGGAGACATTTAAGTAATCCGCTACTGATCGAAAGAAAGGATGCAGTGGAATAGTAGCTCCTGCATGTAACGACCCAAAATCGCTATTAAGGCTTAAGGGCCTTGATTAGTGTGCCAGGAGGGCATGTTGGGATTTATGTGTGATTTTATGAGTTAAATGCATGGTTATGATTTAAAGCATGTTATTTGACTAATTGTTTATCTGAGATGCATGACTATGTGTATTAGTATGCATGTAGGCCCTGATTGTGTTTGAAGGGCATAATTGTAATTTTAGCCGCTGAGGGCATATATGTGATAATTGTATTCCGTGATTTGTACCACGTGAGTGTGGTGGTATTATTTTGATGCACGTGCCGAGACGGTCCTAGAGAGCAAATTAACTTAAGAGTCACAACGGGATTTCTATACCCGGCTCGGGAGGAGCCTAGGGGTACTTCGGGAATTTTATGGCTAAGATTGAGATTTAGCGGGTAATGGTTATTGGTGATTGAGTAACCTGGGTAACCATTAGTTACTACTTAGAGTAACAAGTTCTAGATAGAAAATGGTAGAAATGAAATAGAAGTAAAAGGACTTAAGTGCCCTTGAGGTTAGTTGGGAAAGGATAGGCAAGGAGGGGTAAAATGGTCATTCGGCTGGGAATTGGATATATGGCAGCTGGGTATTAAGGGGTACACGGTTTGGCGCTTGGTCATTTGATGCTTTGATAATTTGAAGAGAAGAAGAAGGAGAGGGAAAAAGCTAAGGCATGAAGAACAAGAAGGGAGCTGAAACTTGAAGACTAAGGGGATGAACCAAGGAAGCTTAAGGTTGGATTCTTGATTGAGGTAAGAGTTTTAAACATCCTTGGGTTTTCTTTTCTGTTGTGGTTTAAGATTTTGAAGCCATGGTTTAGGTTTGTCAAGCTTGGGTTGTGTTTTTGGCCTTTGGGTTTGAGTTTTCTGAAATTTGGAATCAAATGGGTGATTTTGAGTGTGATTGTGTTATTGAGTTGGGTTATGATGTTTATGGGTTGATGTATGGTCTATTTGGAGTTTTGAGTTGGTTTTGGAGCTTGGGTGTGAGTTTGGGACGATTTGGGAGGTTTTAGCTCGGAGAAAATGCAGGGGAAAAACCCAGAATTCTGGGTCTGCGAAGGCGTGCCGCGACACGGGTTTTTCGTGCCGCGGCGAGGGAGTCCCTGACTGATGTGTGCCGCGGCACAAGAAAGTTGTGCCGCGGCACAAGGCAAATTTCAGGTTCACATTTTTGGCAATTTTAGGCCTTTGCTCCGGGGGTTCGGGGGATGTCTCCGGGGTGTTGTTTTAAGGTTTTAGAGGTCCCGAGAGTGCGGGATTGGTCCCGGGAAGTGGTTTTGGGTTGATTAGTATTGAGGGATGTTTATTGTGTGTTGTGACTAGGTTGTTGGTGAGGCTCGTGCTAGAGGACCGTGCTCGCAGCTTTAGTGCATCAGGAGGCTCGGAATACAAGTAAGAAAACTATAACACCCGAGGTTAGGGCATGGCCCCAGATTGTATTATGTGCAAATGTTTAAACCTTAAATGAATCATGATGTGTGTGAATGATTATTTCGAATGTACTATATGTGTGAATATGATGAAATGAGCGGCCGTGGGCCGAGTACGGCGTAAGCCGGGGCGGCCGTGGGCCGAGTACGGCGTAAGCCGGGGCGGCCGTGGGCCGAGTACGGCGTAAGCCGGGGCGGCCGTGGGCCGAAAGTAACACCTAGCACATGGGATGCTATAATCAGGGCGGGGCCCGGTGGATTCATGTGTTATGCTATAATCAGGGCGGGGCCCGGTGGATACATGTGTTTGCTTAGTCTAAATGGTTGACTTATCTATTTGTGGATTATCTGTTATGATAAAACTGTATACATTGCATATGTTATGTTCTGCATGAGTTTTCTTGCTGGGCTTCGGCTCACGGGTGCTCTGTGTTGCAGGTAAGGGCAATGACTGAGTCAACCAACCATGAGTACGGAGAGCGTGAAGCGACGTGTACATGTTTGGTCTGCCCGACTGCTTTGGTTGGGGGTTTAATCGAAAATGGCTGTAATAATCTATGATTTTATGATTTCTCAACTGTAACCTTATTTCAAGATGTAATTAGTTTTCAAACCTTATTTTGGGATCCCAAATGTTTAATAATAGAAGTTTTAATGAAATGACGTATTTTCAAAGATTACAGCCTTAACTTTTAATTAGTCACACTTTTGTTTCAAAGCCTCGGTTAGCGAGGCCATTGCACACTGTTTTGTCTTAAAAACTCACTTAGTAACGGCTCTAAGGAAGTAGGGCGTTACACTGCAAATACATGGTATCTAGACTAGGTACAGTAAGGTCCACCAGGCTTGTTGGCTCTCTGATGAGGACGCAGGCATATCACATTTACCCCTTCCAGGCCCGAAGCTTGAATGTGTTTATCAAACATGCTGGAGTTGACTTTGGAAGGTTTGGCTATGAACCAAGAGGGCGTTTTGTCTTCATCTTTTCTTGGTTTTTGAACAACTGATTGTGGAATCTCAGTTGTAAATTTCTGGATAATCTTTCTCCAGGGTTTACTAGATTTTTGTATCTGGCGCGACGGTCATGAAGAAGCTGCAGTTTGGACTTCACCACGTTCCACTACCTTCAATGCCGCTCTGCAAACCACTTGAGGATCCTTGTCTTGAGGAAGTCGGTTGGATTTTTTCACCCTCATTTGTGGATATTGAAGTTGTTGATTGAGAAACTGTTCTTCGTGAAGGAAATATAAATCTGATCAGGGAAGGATCTTTCTAAGGCGTCAAAGGCGATCTTCGAGAGTGCGACTGGTAGGAGATTTGGATGAAGACCCGCTACTTTGAGGAGTGTCGCTTGACTTGGGAATTAAAGTGTCAGAGTTTTTCACCTCCCCTATAGTCAGATCGATTCATCTACAAAAAGAAGGTATGGGGAGGTGAGTGAACCAAACAAACATAAATCAATCAATGCAAAGGAAAAAAATTTATTTACTACCCAGAAAAACATATGGTAAAAATATTTTTAACTCCCCAGAATAAACATGTATGAGGAAAACAAATGATAAGCATAAATTTTGGTGCCTAAAATGTATGAATCATTTTTTACAAGCCCAAAGGCATGGGGGCATTCATGGCCCGAGTGGATGTCGTGGTGGCCGAGCCGTTGGCACGAGATGCCCGAGTGAAAAGGGGGCCATCCGATTGGACTGGGCATGGTGTCTGAGCGGATGGTGTAGCCTGACTGAGCAGATGTGCGTGGTGTTCGAGGGAGGCATAGCGTGTCCGAGCAAATGTGCACAAAGACCGATTGGCTGGGGCGTGTCCTCTGAGTGGTCCGCGTAGCGCCCGATCAGTGGTATGTCATCCGAGTGGATGTATGTGTACCCGAGCGGCTGGGTGTATCATCTGAGCAGATGTTGAGTCACCTGAGCGGCTGGGCGTATCATCCGAACATGTGTAAAGTTACCTGATCGGCTGGGTGATGATCCGAGCTGATAGAGGAGCGTCCGAACCTAAGGTGCAAGTGTCCGAGAGGAGGTGTGTGGTACCCAATCGGTTGGTGCGTACGTCCGAGTGAATGGAGGAGCACCCACTTGGGTGACATGCGTGTCTGAGCAACCATGGGCATGTCCGAGTAGTTGTGCCCTTGCGTCCGAGCAGAAGGAGGCATGCCTGAACGATTTAGGGGCATGTCCGAGTGTTCAAACAATTAAGAATAGCCGATCGGCCATACACAAGCATCCCTAATAATCTATTTCCAAAGAGCTAGATTTTACTACTAATCATGTAAGGATTTAAAGGCCAATAAGAGTAATACGGTCCGAAAAGGCCATAAATCTCAAAGGTTTGAAGCACAAACATGTTCTTCCATTTATAGGATACTACAACAAGATCAAAAGGTGGGATTTGAAATGTTCATGAGGTTCTTGGGATTTTATTTGCTCATCAAATAACCATAAACCCAAATATGCAATTTGGGGTGGAAAATCATTCTTTCTTCAAATTTTCATGAAATTGGAGACAAAATTGATTTACCCATAGCCTAAACTACATCAAAATAGCCACAAATTGCGTCATTCATCAAAGATTCATACACAAATCAAAGAGTATATTCTAAAGGGGGTTTCGGCACATACAAGGGTTTAACAAGCATTAAGTATAAAAAAGCTTACAAGTGGAGATGAGGAAGAAGAGCTTACCAAAATTTCTTGAATAGGTCTTGATTTCTTGAAGAATCCTTGAATTTTCTTGAAGAAGATTGGAGTTCATCTTAGAGTTCTTGGAGGATTTCGGCCAAGAGGAGGAGAAGCTTTGAAGGTTTCGGCCAAGAGACAAATGGGAGATTTGTGAGCCTTTTGTTTTCTTTTTGCTTATGAATTGTGAGCACCTATGTGTCTATTTAAAGGGAAGAGAGTGGAAATTTTCACTTACCCTTAGACTCTTGAAATTCTCTTGGCTATTCTCTCCCCCATGATTGGGATTAGTTAACTACAATGATCATGTTCTGGTAAGAGGTCGGGGTTTGTTTGCAAAGGCGGGAAAATGTGTAAAGTCAGTTTTCTCTTTTTATGTCGTCAGCAGTTGGAGAAAAAAGTTTATTATGTGAGTATATCATATAATAAACTTGAGGGCAAATGTTATCCCCAAAATTTAAAAATGATGACGTGGCAATAAAAGTGACAAGTGGCAAGAAATGGCTGGGTCAAAGGTTTTAGACTAATCGGGTGATACTAATAACATGAAAATTATTTATCTCGTTTTGAGGTGATCTGACCGACCTAGTAGAATTTCTCTCCGACAGGTAAATATTTTTGACTGACCAGTAAAGTGCTTGGTCGACCAGTCATCTGTTTTGACTGACCAGTGAAGTGTGTGGCCAACCAGTCTCTCTTCAAGGAGTAAAGTTGGCCGACTAGACGGATCATCATTATGCAGCAAAATTTCAGTAACGACTTCAGCTAGAATTAGTCGTACCCATGGAGGGAATCTCTCTAATTATTCCAAAGAAATCACATATTGTTGTATTTTAAACATTATTATTAATTAAATATTGTGAGAGCAACTGAAATATCCCAATTATGAGGGATCTTGATTTGTACAATCCTGAGACTATAAATAAAGAGCTCATGGCATCATTGAAAGGATTCAGATTCTAATTTTCATTTACACTTAAGAAACTCAGTTGACACAAGTTCATCTGATCTTGAGTGTAGATCCATAAATCACAACTTTAAGTGGATTAGGCTGTTACCGACATATTGGGGCTGAACCACTATAAAAATGATCAGTGTCGTTTTTTCTCTTGAAGGTTTATTGTAGTTTTGACGTCTACTCGTCATTGGCCAATATCGTGGTCAATAGGATCGATCCTAGGATATGCCTCCTTATGTTTATGTTTTATAATTTCCCTTCTTTTGATTCTAATATTTTGATTAGAGTTTATTTGTATTGTTGGTTTTCTTCTTCTCTTCATGTGGGTTTTCGAAAAACCCTAGGCTTGAACAAGGGGTGAAATAGCTGAGTATTGGTCACTTGGGTGTTCTTGATTTTACAATCAACAGAGGTAACGAACTCTTAGCCTTTTTGTTTTTTTTTTGTATTCTTGATTTACATGAGATGATGGTATAATGATTTGTTTCTTGTTGATTTTGGGTGTGAAGGGTTGTTGTAAGAAGCATGGAAATAATTGATGTTGAGACACCTATGTTTTCTCCCTATAATATGATGATATGGTTTATTTTAATGTGTTGTGTAAAAGCATGCAAGGTTTTTAGTTTGTGGAAAACTAAATATGATGATGGGTTTGTGGTTTAATGCATGAAGGGATTTGGTTTTGATTTTCTAAGTATGACGATATTTTATGTTTGGGTGTATGTGGGTTTCGGCTTATGCATGTCTAGGAACCCCCATTTATATTTTGTTTTTTTTATTGTGTTTTTACATTACATTCATGTTCTAGGATCCTATGTAAATTTTGGCCTAGGGATGGTGTTCAAGCATGTTTGTTTATGAGAATTTTTGTGATATATTTTTTTGTGAATCTTAGGTGTGTTTCGGCCTATTTAAAATCTTAGAAACAACCTATCATGTTCCTTGTATGTTTTAATGTTAATTGTGAACCTAGAAACATGATAGGTTGTTTCTAAGATTTTAAATAGGTATGTGTTAGCTTTGTTTTCCTTTGGGTGATAGGAACATGGTAGGGTTTGTGTCTAAATTTTTGTTGATTAAACATGTATGATTTTGTATGAATTTTTGTGAAGCATGATGTAAAAGATGGATTTTTGATTTGTTAAGCTTGCTGATTTTTGGTGTTTAAATGAATTAGAATATGATGAAAATAACATTTTTGCATGCTTAAATAATTTTTGCAAGTGCTATGATGTTTTAAGAAATTAAATTGAAATTTTAATATATATGAAAATGATATTTTCACTCAAGTAAATATCTACAGTTTTTTTTATATATTTTTTTAAAGAAAATATGAGTTTTTTTTATAAAAAAAATTGTGATTTTGAGGGTATATATTGTTGCTGAAATTTTAGTAAAAATATATTTTTAAATAAAAGAAATTTTGTGTGTATGTTGAAATAAATTAATACCCTAAACTATGAAAATATTAAAAATGTTGTTTTTTATATAACCATGATTGTTCATTTTAATAGATATGATTTTTCTTTATTTTAATTAAGAGAAAAATGTTGAGATTAATTCACTTGTGATTTTTAAATAAATTAAACAGTGGTTGAAAGTTTAGTTAAAACATGGGTTTATACCTTTTTAGACCCTATGTTTTGTCTCATTACATGTTTGGACCCTATATTTTGACAAATTACTTTTTGGACCCTATGTTTTCTAAAATAATTCAAATAGACCCCTAAACTCGATTTTGATCAAAGTTTTTTGAACTAAAATCACAAATAATTCATCAAACTAACAACTCAGAAAAAAATATAGTCATTCTGCCTAAGAACTGTGTTGTTATACTCAAATTTTTCTTCATCAAAATCAGGTTTGTGGCATATTTGAAACATTTTACGAAACACAGGGTCCAAAAAATAATTTGTCAAAATATAGGGTCCAAACAGGTAATGAGACAAGACACAGCGTCTAAAAAGGTATAAACCCTTAAAATATTTTAATAATAATTATTGGATTATCACTTATGAATTTATTCTACTTCAAATTAATTCTTAAAATCATACAAGTAAAATATATTTTTCCACGCCAAAAATTATATTTTTCTCATGGCAAGTTTGTAATTTTATTAAATTGTTATTTTCGAAGGAAACATGCTAATTATATGTATTTTAAATAATTTCTAGCCTTTATTATTTCTATGTGATTTAACAATAATAAATTGAATTTTTATATTTTTAAATGGCTAAATAAATTATTTTTATGATATAAAAATAATGTTTCAGAGATTTAATCAACTTAGAAAATTTACTAAATCATTATTTTAATGGTAATAAAAGTATGTTACTAAATCATTATTTTAAAATGATAGAAATAAGCGCGTAGGAATTATTATTTTTAACGCCACTTTTTAACAATGTTCTCACGTATGCATGTCGCATGCAATTTCACTTTGACGTTAAAAAATAAGTCTAACATTCAACCATATGATTTTTATTTAAAAACCATGCATGTAACATAGGTATAATTTGCATTATTCTTTTGGTGATTTTATGTGTAATTATGCCTATTTGGAAATTAATAGTAGTTTTCACCATGTGTGCATGGCCCATGCACACATTGGATATATGACTTGGGCACAAGAAAGTCTTATGTGATACTAAAGGATGTTATTTGGTTATGGTATAGGCTCGTTGTGAAGTTCATCAGTTTTGTTTTGCTTGGACCTGAGGTAAGGAAGTTAGATAGAATTCTATTTGTGTATGCTGTGAATGGTAAGGTTGGCTTGTATGTAATAAGAATGTTATGTATGATGATACATTTTGCGATATGAATTACGCAATGTTATTATGTGTTGATATGATTGGATGGTATGTGATTTGAATGTTGTATGTTATGTAATGGTTGTTAGCGTGATGAATGCAACACAACAAAGGGGTTACTAAGGATATGAAGACGTAACCCGAGTTACTAAGGATATGAAGACGTAACTCATAAGGCGGACACACCGAGGTTATTCAAGGAACAGAGATCCTGTTTACCTCAAGATGTGACATGGAAAAGTTAGCGGTCCATGTTCATAAAGATATGATGTTATGTTTATGATGTTTGTGTTATGATGGTTATGTTTATGTGTATGATGATGATGGTCACGATAATAACGCTTATGATGTATGATGATGTATGAATATGAATATGTTTTCTTGTGTTTTACTTGTCTGTTATTTGTACTTCCTTACTAGGCTTTTAGCTCACCCCCTTACCTTCCCTTCTAGGTAGCAAATAAGATTTCTCTTTGGTACACGTGGTGATGTGGGGAGTTCTATCGTCAGGGTGTGTATGGCATGGGGGCATCCTATGGACAAGAAACGATCAGTTTAAATGCCATTTTCTACAGAATAATGTTATGTTTATTTTTAACTTTCAGAACTTATCAGTGGGACTTGAACTTTAATTATTTTTAAAACGTTGCATGAAAACTATTAATTTTTTCTTTTAAAACAATTGGGCCCAACTTGCATGTTTTAGCAAGGCCCTACTGGAATTTCTATAATAAGTGGCTTTTCTTCTATAAACTTATGAGTATGAAAATATTTTATAAAGTACTAGATTAGGGCATTTTACACAATTAAATCTCTATGGTAAATGGTACGTTTATAATCATATATAGAACATTTACTAAATGTCTACGCACATCAACAATCTGAATCTAGATCACTTGCATAAGAGATTCTATAATTTAATTTGTTGCTGACTATTTTATTCATTATATATGATCTTAATCCTCTCATGCTCGTACAAGATCATAGTCTCATAAATAAATATAAAATTTTCAAATATTTATATTAAATATTCAACCCATAATCTAGATATTTGTTGTACCCCAAAAATACGAGTTGAATTACTCAGCATGTGGTACAGCTGTCACACAAGCGTATGAAGAAAGCGTATATATAGAGCATCTTGCTAACTATGGAGTGAGCAGCTCGGGTTAAATTGAAAGCTTACAACAACCAGATAGTCTCCATATCGCTTCCTGCGACAAAAACATAGTTCAAGATATGCATTGCCCATATTGCCTTCATGAAACTCTAAACACGATCCATATCATTTAAGATTAGTTCTACGACACCTAGCTCGAAGGATGTGTTCTGCTCGTGGAAGCCTGGTCATGACGCACAATGAAGGATCCAAAAAGACACAAAGATTCTTTATATGCCTCATAAAGGTCCATATTTTATTATGCATTTATTAACCTAGATAACGAGTGTAAATTTAATAGGCAATCATATATTTATTTAAATGGGAAGTTACCCAAAATTTTCAATTACCATATTAATGTACAGTTACCAAAAATTGTCCATGAGAATCTCCTATATATACCACGGGAATGGGTAGTTAAATGGATTGACTTTCTGTGTACCAAAACTCTACTGAAATTGTCATAAATAATTTTCTCTAGAGTCCTAAATAGACCAATAAGAGTGATTCGTGGACTAGGTTGATTTTTAATCACTGAACCACGTAAAATTATGTCAGCATTTTAAATTCTTGTTTTTTTCTACATTCTATACATTCGGTTTACAAAAATCCTAATATCTCTATTGTCAGATTTCTAAATCCCCTGTTGCTAGAAAATAGCGTCAACAGATTGGTGCTTTCATTCAAAGGCTCTTAAGCTTAATTCCCCACCCAATTTTTACCCAACAAACACTATGGTGGTCACTCAATCTATGCGTGACAACGAGATAGAGAAACCTGATGACAGTAGGCTCACCATGCCTCCATCCCTACTGGAGAAGGCACATTCGCACAACACAATCTTGGAAAACAACATGTGGACCAAGACGATGCTGGGAGCTTAACCCACACCCACCAAATCCCCATCCTGGGTACCTGACAACCATCGAGATGGAAAATGCCCACTTAAGGAACAACCTAGCCTATGCTAACAAGTAGATTGCAGAGATTTTGACTTTATTACCCCCTCCTGCAACCGATGCTAATTTCAAAAGGAGGCAAAGTGGGTCCCACAGATCGCACAGGAATAATCCACCCAATATTAGTCGCTCAGTCAGTACTTCAACTTTGGGTTCCAGACCTTCTAAACGGTTTTCGGGAAACACTCAACCTCCCAATCCCCACAGGAATCATCGACCTCATGTTAGTCATTCTATTTGAACTGCTCAAACTGCCAACCTTCACATGAATAATAATTCAACTTACACTCCAAGGAATAAGCCTGGCCAGAAAGGGTGAGCTGAAGCTAACTCAAGGAGAAGAGACGTCCTAGCAAATCCATCCATGCCTTAGCTAGAATCTTCGACAAAGAGAAATGAACTTGCACTGCCTTCAACCCAAGAAATAGGAGTAGACAGAGGGTGAGCTAATCTAGTGCACTCCAATGGAACAAGGATAGCATCACCAATAAGGCATCCTCTTTCGCCAATTCGACATCCAACGACACCTCGCCCATAGAGGAATACTCCTGCCTGAGAGGATAGTAGGAGAAATCCTTCCCCCTCAGAAGACATTTATATCCCACAGTCTCCCGCTAATAATCCCAGCCCCCAATCCCAGTCGCAAGCTGTAAGCTTCGTGAATGGGAGCTATTGGATAGAGAGCTAGTGTGTAGGCAGGCACGAGAGAAACCTAAGGAATAATTTAAGATCCACATAAAGTCCTTGCTCTGACCCATATTCTGACCTGCATGAGCATCTAAACCACAAAGAGGATACCCAGCTCGCCATGATGATCTGAGTCATACTCAGGCTAGGAGGGATCCGTATATTGAATGTGACAATGGGAATGTCCTACCTAAATGAGTTGGAGCTTGGAGTGATAATAACCCATCTAACGCATACAAAATGGTGCTAGTTGATAACCAGCCTCAAAATAACCTAGAGATCAAAGATCTAACCGTTGAGCGGCTAGCCTTAATGGAGGAGCAGATGAAAAAACTCTTGTCAAGAAAAGGCATTGATGATTGTGATTCTGATGAGGAGCTTGAGCCTTTCGCTCTCCATATTGCAAAAGCTTAGTATCCTGCTGGCTTTAAGATGCCGACCATGCCCAGATATGATGGAACCACTTATTCGTCCATTCACCTGGGGACCTTCAACACGCTGATGATGGCCAACAATGTACATTTTCACCTATGTTGTATTATGTTCCCTGCAAATTTGAGTGGACCAGCAAAACTGTTGTTCAATAAATATAAAAAACATTTAATCACCTCCTAGAAAAAAACTCTCTTCTGAGTTCAAGAGACAGTTTTGGGCTGCAAAAGAGACCCGGGTAGAGGCCAATTCATCGGCTAACATCAAGCAGTAACCCGGTGAATCCTCGAAGGCATATCTCAACTGATTCACAAATGCAGTGGCTCAAGCTAGAGACGCTGATGATAGCTCTAAGCTCTTGGCTATGAGAATGGGAATTATTGAAGGAGGAAATTCATGGAAAGAACTCCAGAGAAAAGGAGTGAAGAGTATAGACGAGTTGTTGGCTCAAGCTCAAGAAAGGATAAATTTGGAAGAGGCAGAATCCACTATCACAAGAACCGGCCGGACCCTCGTCCAGCCCGCTAGAGTGGTAACAGATGATGTAGCTGTGGCTCAGCCCGCTACCCAGAATAACCAAGCAAGGGGTAATAAATTAAAAGGTAATGGTGAGGGCGACCAGAACGTGGCTAAGAAAAATAAGCACATGGATAAATGTACCTCTATCTACATCGTTTATAAAGAATTAACGAATACACGTGAACATATATATTTAGCTAACTCTACTTGGCTTCCATGGAAGAAGCCCGAGCCCATGAAGCATCAAAGGGCGAATAGAGACCTAGCTAAATTTTTCTGATATCATAATTACATTCATCACAAGACTGACAGTTGCTATCAAATGAATGATGTGATCGAGACTCTCATCTGGGGTGGACCGTTAGCACCATATGCTCGGAACGGGGTAGCTCCTAGTCAACCGGCGGAGCACAACTTACAACTAGCTCAAGCAAGCCAGGCCAACTGTAATGCCCCGAATTCTTCCGGCTCAAAGCATCAGCTACCACGTTGGCTTTTCCTGGGTGATACAAAATCTCACAATCATAGTCTTTTACTAACTCCAACCAACGCCTTTGCCTCATGTTCAGGTCTTTCTGGGTGAAGAAGTACTTCAGGCTCTTGTGGTCTGTATAAATCTCACATTTCTCTCCATAAAGATAGTGCCTCCATATCTTCAAAGCAAAAAGCACCGCTGCCAATTCCAGATCATGGGTAGGATACCTCTTTTCATACTCCTTCAACTGACGAGAAGCATAGGCAATAACCTTCTCTGATTGCATCAAAACACAGCCCAAACCCTGATGAGAAGCATCACAGTAAATCACAAACTTCTCCTGGTCTGTCGGAAGACTCAGAATCGGAGCTATAATCAGTCTCTGCTTCAGTTCCTGGAAGTTGTTCTCACATCTATCTGACCACACAAATTTCTGGCTCTTGCGTGTCAGCTCAGTCAAAGCACCAGCAATCTTCGAGAATCCTTCCACGAACTGCCTGTAATAACCACCCAATCCAAGGAAACTTCTAACCTCAGAAGCATTCTTTGGCCTTGGCCAATCTCTGACCGCTTCAATCTTTGTTGGATCTACCTTAATCCCCTCCTTACTGACAATATGTCCAAGAAAGGATACCTGAGACAACCAGAATTCACATTTCTTAAACTTTGCAAACAACCTGTGCTCTCTCAATCTTTGTAGAACCAACCTCAGATGCTGCTCATGCTCTAACTCAGTCTGAGAATATACTAGAATATCATCGATGAAGACGATCACAAACTGGTCTAAATAGTCCTTGAACACTCTGTTCATCATATCCATAAAAGCACCTGGGGCATTATTCAATCCAAATGACATTACTAGAAACTCATAATGCCCATACCTGGTACGAAAGGTAGTCTTCGGTATGTCTCCTTCCTTGACCCTCACTGATGATAACCAGAACGAAGGTCGATCTTAGAGAATACCTTCATACCTTGTAGCTGATCGAACAGATCATCTATCCTTGACAAAGGATACCGGTTCTTAATTGTCAACTTATTCAGTTCCCTATAATCTATACACATTCTCAGAGAACCATCTTTCTTCTTTACAAACAGAACTGGCGCACCCCAAGGTGAGAAACTAGGTCTAATGAAACCCAAATCTAGCAGCTCTTGCAACTGCATTTTCAATTCTTTCAACTCAGCTGGGGCCATTCTGTATGGTGCTCTAGACACTGGCTTCGTCCCTGGTGCCAGTTCTATAACGAACTCAACCTCCCTGTGTGGTGGTAATCCCGGCAAATCCTCTGGAAACACATCAAGAAACTCACATACAAGTCTAGTATCCTCTGGTCTCACTGGCATGACCTGAGTGGTGTCAACCACACTGGCTAAGAATCCAATGCAACATCTCTGCAGTAGATCCCTAGCCCTCAACACAGAAATCATAGGAATGCGGGGTCCATGCACAGTACCAACAAACACAAAAGGATCCTCAGCTTCAGGCTCAAAGGTGACCATCTTCCTTCTGCAATCAATAGTTGCCCCATACTTTGCCAACCAATCCATACCCAGTATCATATCAAAGTCAGTCATAACTAACTCTGTCAAGTCCACTGACAACTCTCTGCCCTCTACTGTCACTGGCAAAGATCTGACCCATCTTCTGGATACCACTATCTCTCCAGTGGGTAACAAAGTACCAAACCCCACAGCATAGAAATCACAAGGTCTACACAACCTATCAATAATGCTACTAGCAACAAAGGAATGTGTAGCACCAGAATCAATTAACACATGATAAGGGGTTCCTGCACTAAGAAGCTGACCTGTAACAACTGAGGGGGAAGCCTCAGCTTCTGCTTGAGTCAACGTGAACACTCGAGCTAGGGTCGAGCTGTCCACCTTTCTGGGTTCCTCTTTCCCTATCTGAGGGAAATCTTTCTTAAGGTGACCCACTACTCCACACAAATAGCTGGCCTTTGCCCTGCACTCCCCCAAATGGCGCCTCTTGCACCTAGGGCATTCAGGACGAGCCTTCCAGGCTTCACTGCTCCCAGGACGACCTATTGTAACACCACGAGGTCTCCTGTCAGGACCTGGAACTGGGAAGGTATCAGGAACCTTCCTCTTCTGATCACTGGGGCCAACACCTCTACCAGAACCAACAAATGGAGGAACTGTCCTCCTGAAATCCCTTCTGGATGCACTGTCACGCCAGATCTTAATCTCTGCACTCTCAGCTGTGAGTGCCTTTTCCACCACCTATGCATAAGTAGTGACTCCTGCCACAGTGGTGATGCGTACATCACGAGCTAACCTGGGCTATAGCCCCTGGAGAAATCTTTCTCTCCTGGTCCCGTCAGTGGGCACCAGCTCTTTGGCAAACTTTGCCAAACGGTCAAACTTTAAGGCGTATTCAGTTACTGATAAGCTTCCTTGAAATAGCCTGATAAATTCATCGGCCTTCGCCGCTCTAATAGCGTCATTATAGTACTTCTCATTAAACAAGGTCTGAAACTCCTCCCAGTTCAGGAGATTAACATCCTTGGTCTGGCCAACCACTTCCCACCATATCCGGGCATCATCCTGAAACATATAGGCAGCACAGGCCACCCTCTCACTAACAACTACCTTCATAAAGTCCAGAATAGTGGTAATCATGCTCATCCATTGTTCAGCTTTGATAGGATCAGTGCTGCCTTCAAAAACAGGAGGTTGCTGTTTCCTGAACCGCTCATAAAGAGGTTCCAGTCTATTTTCAACCTCAGGCAGCTGCCCAATAACTGGCACTGACACAGAAGGTGCCTCTGATACATTAACCACTGCAGGCACTTGTTGCTGTCTCAAGAGACGAAGCTCCTCTCCCTGTTTCAATACTATAGCCTGCAAATCATTAAACAACAGCTGCCAGTTTGCAGGTGCTGGCTGTGGAATCTGGGATTGGTCATTCTCTTAACCCTGGCTATTGTCATTATTCTGACCCTGGCCACTCTGGCCAGCTGTAGTGCTGTCTGTTCTGGGTTCATTCTATCACTGATACCTTACTGAAACAACAATCAATACGGCCAGTCAGGTAGTAATAACTAAACCTCTTGCCGCCTCACGGTCCAAGAACAAGCAGACAATTATCATATTCCACAGTCATTCAATATGCACAAACGGATACATGTTTATGGCACTCAGCACTCAGCATGTATCACATAACAGTTCATAATATCTCATGCATACAGGTAAAGCAGTTGCACCACATTTAGGCAGTTATGCACATAACTACATAAAGAGTTACCAAACCAAGAGTCGAGGTTGACTTCAGTGATGTGTGTACATGCCCAGCCAGTCTACAGGAACCTTAACCTTGGCATTGCTCTGATACCAAGTGTGACGCCCCACGTCACTATGGCTGCTTTAGGACAAGGTCCTTAGGAATAAGACAATACCTTTAGTTAAGGTATTGTGGAGGAACAACAAGGTCAAGGAGGCGACCTGGGAGCTGGAGTCAGATATGCATAGTCAGTATCACGAGCTGTCAGGTAAATTTCGGGGACGAAATTTCAGTAAGGAGGGGATAGTTGTAATGCCCCGAATTCTTCGATGTGTTTAACGGCGTGAATAGTAGGCCGGGAGGGCCATACTTGCTCAATTATGTTATTAATTGATAAAATGCATGTATATGTTGATTATCTTATGATATGATGTGAAATGCATGCATGTGAGTCCATATTTCTTATTACAGGGGTGTGATGATAATTTGGCCCGTTGAGGGTAATTTGTGTATTTGGGTGCATGATGTGATTTGTGAATGAGATTCCATTATTATGGAGATATACTCAAGCTATTCGGCATGAGACGGTTATTTTTAGTGGATTAGCGGTTTTGTCATAACGGGGTCAATTTTGGGGTAATAGAAATATTCATTTGGTGATAAATTGGGAATATTTGAGATCAGGGTGAAATTCTAGAGGTTTTGACTATAATGTCCCCGGGGGTGTTTTCGGGACCCCGAGCATTAGGTTTTATTTGAGGTTACTTAAGGTTGAAGTAGCTTATCATATAGAACATATGATAGAAAACCTCTCGTTCCCCTTCGTTAATTCATTTTTGCCACCCGGAGCATATTTGACGAAATCTTGAGTTCTAGGAGTCGGAATCAAGTGAGGATCGAGGCATAGCGATCCTAGGAAAGATTAGAAGCTTCTTAACCGAAGGATTTGACGGAAAACAACCCAATTGAAGGTAATCAAAGTTAAAGTTTTGAGTTTTCCGAGTTTCTAAGCTTTGAATTGATTTTGTGAATTGTTGAGTTTCCGATTCGCTTGAACCTTGGGTTTTGAGGGTTTTGATGCATGGGGAAGCTTGGGAACTTTGTTTTGATGATTGGGGAATGTTTAGGTATGATTTTGGAGGCTTTGGAGTGTTAAAAACGCGGTTGGGAATGGCCCAGGGTTGGGGGCCGCGGCCCTGGTCTTGAGCGCCGCGGCCGTAGTTTGATGAAGCAGGAGTCAGGAATTTGTGCTTGCTGGGCGCCGCGGCCCTCGATGAAGGGCGCCGCGGCCCTTGCCTCTGGGAACCCTGGGGACCGCGGTCCAAGGTGCTAGGGCCGCAGCCCTTGCCCTGTTTTCGCCCTGTTTGCTCGTTTTGACCCCGGGAACCTAGTTTTAGGCCTTGGGAGTGTCCTTACTACTTGTATTAGTTTGGATTGATCTCTTGGAGGCTAGATAATGGTTTGAGAACCCTTGATTATCTTCATTATTAATGGTATCCCATATGTGTTGTGATTAGGTAACCGCTAAAGGACTAAAAGCTAAACCGTTCTCAAGGGTCGTTCTTTTGTTCATTCTAGCTCGAATCGAAGGTAAGAAAACTTCACCCCGAGTGTGACATGCATGGATATTTGTGAGGCATGTTGGTTGAGTAATATGGACATGGATTGAATATGGAATGCTTAGCATATGTTGTACACTTATGCATAGCACTAACTTGTTAGTCAGATTTGGCAAAGGTGTTAGTATCAACTGTGAAGCTGTGACTCATTAGTCAGGTTCGGCAGTGGTACTGGGCACTGGTCACGTTGCACTGACTCATCAGTCAGAATTGGCAAATGTGTTAGTATCAGCTGTAAAGCTGTGACTTATTAGTCAGGTTCGGCAGTGATACTGGACACTGGTCACATAGCGCTGACTCATTAGTCAGGACGGCCTTAGCGTGGATCACGCAAGCCAGTAGAGATTAGATCTAATCGACTATTGGCATTGAATGGCTCAAAGAGCATTAATGCCAGACCGACCCCGAGGGTCGAAGATTGAAATAAGAGCTTGGAGGCTAGTGGCTTACCTAGCAACCACTCTTCCCCGCTGAGATCATGTGATGCTCACTCGTTTGTTCGAAAGCTTTATGTTCAGTGTGATTATAATGATAATCATTTGATAATGTTATGAAAAGTATTATGTTTTCTTGCTGGGCTTTGGCTCATGGGTGCTATGTGGTGCAGGTAAAGGGAAAGAAAAGCTCACCTAGCCTTGAGTGGAGAGTTGATGTGGTGATGTGTACATATGCGACCACTTGACCACCACTGCCAAGGTGTTCTCAGAGGAACTAGGGGGTTTACCCTATTTTTGCCGCTTAGGTCGGCGGGATTGTAAATCTTAAACTGTAATGACCATTTTGAACTGAGAACCACTTGTAAATGTTTTGCTTAGCTCTACAGAACCATTTTGACCAGTTTGTAATGAAAATCTCCATTTCCTTTTTATTGGTTTTATACCATAACCTGTTAACTACACTTAGAGCACATTTTTTACCAAAGGACTCGGCTAGCGAGTCAAATTTCCGGTCCACCGTTCGCCGTAACTGTTCTGGGGTAGCCAGGGCGTTACACCAACCCTCAACCATTCAAGGGAATCAGGTTATCCCTTCTCCTAATGAGGGAGGGTGAATAGCCACTATCGCTGGGGGGGCCCATTTGGCAGGGATGTGTGGTGGTGTCCAGAAAAGGTATATCCAAGAGCTGAAGATGCACAATGGCATTGAGTTTGTACCAGAGTAGAGGTTATCAAAGCAACAGTGATTGGAGAAACAACCAATCATTTTTATGGAAGAGGACACTAGCCATGTCCAATTCCTACATAATGGAAGCTTAGGGAGAATTCTAAAATTATAATTTAATGTTTCTTAAAAAAAAAAGTTAAATGGGGCAAATGGGGCGGGGCATACTAGCCCCGATTAAGCCGGGGCAGGGCGACCTGCCTCGCTCCAAGAAACTAATCAGGGCAGAGTGGAAGTGGTGCGGAGCAGAGTCGCCCTATTTACATGCCTAAGTTCTTCCTTGGAAAGATGGAGCTATCTGTAACAAATCTTAAAGCGACCTCAATGACCCTCTTTCTGTCGTCAAGATGCTGGAGTTCGTAGTAATTCATTGTTTGTCCTTCTACAATTCAATTTTGGGGTTACCTGCATTGATGGCGTTCGAAGCTATAACTTCAGTTCGCCATCTGACCATGAAGTTTCCATCATCATCAGGGATATGTACTATTAGGGGAGATCACCTCACTACCAGGGAATGCTATAGCATTTCCATGAAAGGAAAATCACAACACGGATAGCAAGCCATGGTAATAACCAAGGAAAATGAGGAACCTCAGAAAATGGTAGTTCTAAAATAGGTGGAAGAACCTCAGGAAGTCAGAAATGAGGTCGCTCAACCTGAAGAGATTGATCCGTGATTGATCCGAGATCTGAGCTCTAGGCTTTAGAGGATCTAGAGGAAATCATCATAAACGTAGAAGTACCTTCGAAAATTGTAAAGGATGGGAAAACTCTCAAGTTTGAAAGAAAAGATTTGGTCAAGTATTTTAGATGAAATCTTGACGTCTTTGCTTGGTCACATGAGGACATGGTGGGAATTAGCTCGAGCGTGATGATGCATACATTAAACCTACACAAAAACGTACCTGAAAAGGTGCAGAAACATAGGATATAAGGAAAATAGCAAGGAGAAAATCTGGCGGAAGAGGTAGCTCGCTTATTAAAGTGCAGGTTCATTAGGGAGGTGAAATATCCGACCTGGATAGCCAACCCCATTTAGGTCCTAAAGCGGAAATGGAGAACTTGCATTGATTTCTCTGACCTTACTAAAGCTTTTCCAAAGGATTGTTTCCCACTACCTAGAATGGATCAACTAGTAGACACAATGGTTGGTCATGAGCTCATGTCCTTCAACGAACTTGGCATGGTAGCGCCCGCAAACATCCACGTCTAGGAACGAGAAATCCCCTTCCTCATTATACGCCGAGACCTGACAGAACATCTATTCTAAAGAGCCTCTGCTTGAGTAGCGTCCTCCATGGCCTTGGCTTCGATCCCCGCAAGCATATAACACCCCACTTCCTTAGAGCCGTTACTAACACCCCACTTCCTTAGAGCCGTTACGAAGTGAGTTTAAAACGCGCAATTAACTCGCTAATCGAGATTTTTGGTTAAAAGTGTAACTAAACTGTAATAGAAATCATATAAATTGAAAATGCAACTATTCATTGAAATTATAAAGCGTTATACATTTGGGATCTCAAAATACTATTTAAAAATATTAAGAACTCAAAAATATGATTAAAGTCGACTAAACGAAAAAATTCGGATTAATACATAGCATCTCCCAAAAAATACCCCTGGTCGTGGTAGCTAGGCAGGCCGAACATGTACACGCCACTTCACGCTCTCCGTACTCATGGTTGATCGACCTTTCCCTTTCCCTTACCTGCACCATAGAGCACCCGTGAGCTGAGGCCCAGCAAGAAAACTCCACACAAGCAATCAACATATGCATAACTAACAATCAGCATATAATAAAGCTGCCAACAGGCTAAACACATAATAGCCATGCCGTCCCAGGCGCTTTACCAGGCCCTGGGTTCGCGGTCTACACCGTGAGGATATCCCAGATATCCAATAGGGCCTCACCCTGGCAACTCACACTCCGCGTGCTTAAGGCTACATAGCATAAACTTAACAAATACTTAAGCAAATACAAACATAATAAATAGGGCTACACCCTGCAACACAATCACATAAGGACGTGCCCTGCAATACAAACTATAGTGGCACGCCCTGCTATACAGATACAATAGTTTTCTTAACCGTGTCCCAAGCTATTCGAGCACAGCGATCACGAGAAAAGTCCTCTAATCCGAGCATTTGAAGAAAATCCTAGTCACAACGCATGAATAAGATCAACTATCAAGTTCTAACTCATTAAATAGTTTCAAGATATAACTCTAGCCTCTGGGACTTTGGTTTCTACCAAACTGGGTAGTGGAAACCTTCATACCTTAACATTCAAGTTCCCGTGCTAAAAATCCTCAATTTGCCAAAATTGCCCATTTGAATCTCATGGTTGCCCTTTGATTCTTCAAAGGTCTTGAACAATGATTTTTCATAGGTGACATAGACGGTGGCACATGTATCATACCACCACCCTTTCACCTTGCCTTGAACCGCATTCACCTAACTAAGGGTAGCAACTATGTTTTCCTCTTGCGTTGCATTCACCTTAGTTCCTTGTTGGTCTTTTCTATGCCTACACTCTCTAGCATAGTGACCCTTTTTCCTAGACACAAAGCAAGGATCTTTCTCGCCCTTAAACTTGTTTGGGTTGGTGTTTTGACCCAAAGGTTTCTCGTTACCCTTTTTCTCTTTGTTTTTAGGATGTTTTGGTTGTGACATCGCATTTGCTTTGGAGGTCTCTCCATTAGATCCCTCTACAAGTTTATCTCTACATATCGATTCCTCTTTGATTTGAATATGCTTTTGGATTTCCTCCAAAGAATAATCCTCATTTTTATGAAGGATTCTTTTCCTATAGCGCTTCCAAGTTGGTGGTAATTTAGCCACTATAGCACCAACTTGAAAGGCCTCGGGAAGCTTAATCTTTAATAATTTCAATTTGTTAACAATTATTTGCAATTCATGTATTTGAGGAAGAATAGGTTCATCACCAAAAAAATGGAAATCAAAGTATTGAGATATCAAAAACTTTTTGGTACCTTCCTCTTCCGCCTTGAACTTTGTCTCAAGTGCATCCCATATCACCTTGGCCGATTTGGTCTTGGTGTAGAGGTCATAGAGCTTATCAGAAAGGGAGTTGAGGATATGATCCCAACAAAGGAGATTGTCCTCCTCCCTCTTCCTTCTTTTCTCCACATCCTCGGGAGTGTCCTTGTCGGATGGCGTTGGGAGAGGTTATAGTGTGGATTCTAGAATATAGGCGATTTTGAGAGTGGTTAAAAGGAATCTCACCTTGTCTTGCCACCTAGTGAAATTGGACCCATCAAACCTATCCATCCTCACTAGGTCTTGATTCATTATCTTTATGATTTCACCTTCCATTGAAACAAACAAGGGTAAGCTTTTGAATGTTAGGAAAATATGTATTTTCCTCAATGGAAATGGTAAGAAAATACAACTTTAAGCAATATATTACAAATAAATAATGATTGATTAAAAAGAGGTTACAACTCTGTAACTGAAAATACAAATGAACAAAAGAAGAAGAAGAGAATAGTGAAATACAACTCTAAGAAAAATATTACAAATAAAGTAAACTGTTTGAAACAAAATATTAGAAAAGATTACAACTCTTAAACAAGAAATACAAGTAAATAGAGAAGAAGAATATAAAGATGAAAAGCAATTGAATGAAATAAAGGAACAAGAAACAAAGGATAAATAACTCTCACTCACACTACCAAAGTGAAAAGTGTTGGGGATCACCAACTTGAACAAGGTTTGAAACCTTTGTCCAAAATCTTATTTCCCCCTAACTCAAGCGCCAAGGGATCTCCCACAGATTATAGGAAATGCTTTCTGGATTTATCAAGCCTAAAGGTGTTTCTAGCCAAGTGCTCGAATGAATAGAAAAATTGTGTCTTTCAAGTGAGAAATGGGCTCCTATTTATAGAGTTTAGAGACACCCTTTGAATTTCAATTTCCACCAACTCCCATGCTGTTACCTATGATTAATTGAATTTTTATGGAATTCAAAATGAGATTTGGGAGTTATTTGGGTTTTTGGAACCATTCAACAAAGATTGAAAAAACTAAAAATTTGGTCAGAAATACACCTATGGCCGCGGCCAGGGACATTAGTGGCCGCAGCCACTACTCTCTGTCCCACAGGCCACGCCCCCCAACATTCTGTGGCCGCGGCCACTGACCAATTTCAGCACTTTAAAATGTGCTATTTTTCCAAACGATTCCAAACCCTCCCAAATGATTTTGTAACCCCCAAAACACATTATTGAGGGTAAAATCATATCTCTAATAGCCATTTCACATATGGATTTTATGAAATTCATCTCAATATTGTGTAACAACAAATTTACACAATAAAGGGTAAAATTTGGAAGTTACAAATTTGTAGCTGAATTTGTAACACCAGATATGTTACATATTTGGATATTTCTCATATATCTAAATATTGTAACTCTCTATTATTTGTTACAATATGTGACACTTTTTGTCGCATTTATTTAATCAAAAACATTATAATATTATATTATAAAATAATATAACACCAACTCCAGATCATGCGTGGGATATCTCTGATCATACTCCTTTTGTTGTCTCGACGCGTAGGCTATCACCTTTCCGGTTTGCATCAGCACACACCCTAAACCCTATTTTGAAGCATCACAATAAACCACAAACTTTTTATTGTCTGACGGCAAACTCAATACTGGAGCGGTGATCAGTCACCGCTTCAATTCCTTTAAACTGTTCTCACACCTGTCTGTCCACACATACTTAGTCTTCTTTCATGTCAATTCAGTCAACGACGTAACTATCCTGGAGAACCCCTCAACGAACCGCCAATAATACCCTACCAACCCCAGAAAGCTCCTAACTTCTGGCACCCTGCTCGGTCTAGGGTAATCTCTCACTTCCTCAATTTTTCCTGGGTCAACCAGAATCCCCTCCTTACTGACAATATGACCCAAAAATGTGACTTGCGGTAGCCAAAACTCGCACTAGCGGAACTTAGCATATAACCTATATTATCTCAACCACTGCAATGCCAAGCGTAAATGTTTCTCATGCTCCATCTCTGACTGATAGTACACCAATATATCATCAATAAACACAATTACGAACCTGTCCAAATAGTCCTTGAAAACCCTATTCATCATCTCCATAAATGTTGCTGGGGCATTCATTAGTCCAAAGGACATAACCAGGAATTCATAGTGTCTTTATCTCATGCGACAAGCGGTCTTTGGTATGTCCTCCTCTTTAACCCTTAACCTAATCGAAGGTCAATCTTAGAGAACACTGTCTTCCCCTGTAACTGGGCAAACAAGTCATTGATCCTAGGTAGTGGGCACTTGTTCTTAATGGTCAACTTGTTCATTTCCCTATAGTCAAGACACATTATTAAGGTTCCATCCTTCTTCTTGGCGAACAACACTGGAGCACCCCATGGCGAGAAACTTGGTCTGATGAACCCTAAATCCAGTAACTCCTGCAACTGAATCTTCCATTCCTTGAACTCTGCGGAAGCCATTCTATAAGGTGTCCTAGATACTGGCTCCGCCCCTAGTGCCAACTCTATAACAAACTCGATCTCCTGTTGTGGTAGCAACCCTGGCAAATCTGCTGGAAATAAATCTAATAACTCACATAATAATCTGGTCTCATTTGGTCCAACCAATACAATCTTAGAGGTATCCACAATATTTGATAGGAATCCTATGCCACCCTCCTGCATCAGGTCTTTAGCCTTCAGTGCCAAAATCATAGGTACTCACGGTCCACTAACTGTCCCCACAAATACAAAGGGTACCTCCCCTTCTGGTTCAAAAGTCGCCATCCTGTGCTTGCAGTCAATCGTCGCCCCATACTTCAATAGCCAATGCATCCCTAGAATCATATCAAATTCATCCATCACTAACTCAATCAGATCAACAGCCAAGTCGCTACCATCAATCTTTACTGGCAATGCTCTAATCCATCTCCTAGAGACTACCTGTTCCCCAGTCTGCAACAAAGTCTGAAATCCCCTAGCATACAACTCATTAGGTCTACACAGCTGATCTATCACTCTAGGAGACACAAATGAATGAGTAGCCCTCGAATCAATCAATGCAGTAAAAGAAGAACAAGCACTAGAAATCTGACCTATCACAACCGAGGGGCTACCCTTAGCCTCAGTCCGAGTCAAAGTGAATACTCTAGGACGAGCGAGACTGTTGCTCTACTTCGACTCCTCTTTCTTAGCTTGTGGGAAGTCCTTCTTCAAATGATTGACACTCCCACAGATAAAGTTGGTCACTGGGCTCCTACCCATAGGTCTCATGAGACCACGTTCTGGCCAAAACTCTTAAAACCCCGTAAGTCTCTACCTTTCTGGAGACTAAGTCACCTTATTCTAAGGAACCACACACCATTACGCCTGGCGAGACCCGCATGCTCAACGGGACCATCCCGTCTCACATGCGACCAAGGAGCCCTGCGCATTGATGCCTCGGCCAGGAGGGCCTCACGCGCACGCTGGTGGCCTCGCACACATGCTGGTGTCTTCGCCAGGAGGGCCTCACGCGCGCGCTGGTGTCTTTTCCAGGAGGGCTTTGCACGCACACCGGTGTCTCGGCCAAAAGGGCCTCGCGCGGGTTCTCCAGTTGCCCAAGCACCTCACCTCGCCCACCTCAATGCAAACCCCATGATCTCGCGCATCTATGGGTCTCACCCAGATGTCATCTCGCGCGAGTGTTCCAGCCACCTTGCGTCTCATGTAGTCGGGGGCCCCGTCTTGCCCTTAGGTGATGCGCACCTACGGACGGTGCCCAGTCACCATCTCGCACATGCGTCTCGCGACACCCAAGAAAATTTGGCTTGATGGTCTCGTGGCCTCTGTCTTGCGCTTAGGTGATGCGCACCTACAGACTGCGCCCATCAGCGCCTCACGCCCCTTAGCGCCTCGCACCCATCAGGGCCTCACACTCATCACTGCCTCGCGCCCATTAGGGCCTCGAGCCTATCAGTGCCTCGCACCCATCAACGCCTCGCGCCCATCAGCACCTCACGCCAATCAGCGCCTCATGCCTCTCAGCGCCTCGATCCCATCAGGGGTGTCATGAGGGCCTTCCCTTAGAGGCATCTTGGAACCATGTCATTCGAGGCAGTGCATAAGGGTTTCAATACATTAAGCTCGTTGGAATAAGGTACCTTGTGAGAGTAAGAACTCACGTATGACTCAAAGAGCTAGTGCAGGTACGAAATGCACCTACTAACCAAAAGGAATTAGAGTACGGATACGATGTCCACGCCAGACAAGTAGTGGCAGTACAAGAATGGTAGATGGTGAGGACTCCCTCAGCACACTTATGAGGTTCGTACCAACAAGTAGTGGAGGCATAATATGGTACCAAGACAAGAGTACTTTTGCAGGCCCCTGACACGTACTAGAGCCGACCACCACTCCTTAACCACCACTACGACCTGTGCCACATCCATGACAGTGTACCTATGTACCATCTTGTCCCTTGGGACCATGATGTACCAGGAGCCATTAGAGCTCCAATATAAATAGACTTTCACCCCTCCAGTAAGGGGGTTTGAAAACTCATTGTACACTCAGGCTATTGTGCAATGTACAAAGGCTTACTCCATTGTTGATCTGTGTTTTACCTTTCCTTAAGCTTATTATAAGTTCTTATCGAAAGCTCAATATCTCCATGCTTATCTTTGAGTTTTTCGATCTAATTTCATTGACGAGATTTCACCGTCAACAGTTTGGCGCCATCTGTGGGAAGAACAAGCATCAATCCAACGTTCTTTCATCACTTCCAACAAAGAAAGATGCTAAGATGTTAAAAACACCTATGGAAACTACAAGATGATGAGGTTCGCAAGAAAGACCCCCATCTGCCCAAGCATGGAGGTAGACCGGAGGAACCTCTTCCCCCAAAGGAGGCGGTGGAAGCATTGTCCCTGGCCATCCGGCCTGACGGAGATCATTCAGAGCCGACAGTGCATTCCCTTCACCAACCCCCGGTAGCTCCACGCTCAGGCCAACACAACCCAGGTCCATCGACAGACGGGCCAGGCAAGGGTCCCAGGGTACGCTCAGTAAGTTCCAGCTCAAGGACTTGCTCATATAAGGATGAGATTCGCGAGTTAAATAAAAAGACTTGAAGGAGGGAAACAACGATAGAGAACATGCAGGAGATCTGAAATGACCTACTACAAGGAAAGTCAAGCATACCCCTTCCTAAGCGTAAAGAGAAGGAGCATGAAAAAGGAGAAAACGCTGTCCCCGTAGATGATGGGAGAACCAGAATTTCCACCAGTAAAACTCCCCCGACAAAGTCCCATGGGGGAATTAGGTCGACGAAATGCCCTTAGGAGCAAAGGCATAGGGAAGACGATGGTTGTAAGAATGAAGTAGAAGTCACCTCAAAAGAAGTGCCCCCTAGCTTAAGAGAAAAGCTCGATGAAAAAAGGTCTGAAGTAAAAAACACGCATTGCGTGGTTCCCCTGAGGAACAAGACCAAAGCAAGGGTTTAGTCTCAGGACCCGCGAGACTCCTCAAGCAAAAAGAGGAGGGGACTAGACTCCAAATTGCGAAGCCCTCGAGGAAAGATTACTACTGCACTTGTGGGGGCACAAAGATGATGAAGAACTTGACAGTGATTTTCCCTTCATAATGGAGATCTAGGCTGAGCAAATGCCCCCCGACTTCAGAGAGTCTCGCATGACTCCGTACGAGGGCACTACAGACCCAAAGTATTAGTGAGACTCCTTCAATAACTTGATGAGGTTAAGAGGGGTCAACAACAGGGCAAAGTTTCATTGCTTTGTCGTTACGCTTAAATTCATCAGAGAATTTCTGCCATGACCCGTAAAACAAGGCGAGAATGAAAGTCTGCAGAACTATATCCATAGGTTCAATATAAAAGCAACAAAGGTGGAAAGTTTAGCGAAAGCAGAGCTCAAGATGGCTATTACAGTCGGAGTTCGTCTAGGGAGCAAGCTATGGGATAACATGCTCAAAAGAGAAGTTTTAAATTTAGATGATTTCTTTGAGAGAGCATAGAATTACATACAGGTGGAAGAGGGTCGTAAGAACTCGCATGTTGAAGAAAGCGAACCTTCCTCTAGTCGCCCTACAACCAATACGTCTGAAGATTCCATATAGAAGGGGGAATCGTGCTAGAGGGGTCGCTGACCAAGTTTGAGATTGAACGAAGACCATCTAGCAATTAAAGTCCCGACCTGAGGGGAGATCACCTCAATA
Organism: Humulus lupulus; assembly: GCF_963169125.1. Taxonomy (NCBI): domain Eukaryota; kingdom Viridiplantae; phylum Streptophyta; class Magnoliopsida; order Rosales; family Cannabaceae; genus Humulus; species Humulus lupulus. The sequence goes on from NC_084795.1 coordinate 168,038,387, forward strand.
ATTACAAAAAGGGTCTCAAAAGTAGACGCCTGCAAAAAAGTGTCAAAAGTAGACGTCTGCGAAAAGGGTCTCAAAAGTAGACGTCTGCAAAAGGAGTCTCAAAAGTAGACGCCTACAAAAAGGGTCTCAAAAGTAGACGCCTGCAAAAAGGGTCTCAAAAGTTGATGCTTGCAAAAAGGGTCTCAAAAGTAGACGCCTATAAAAAGGGTCTTAAAAGTAGACGCCTGCAAAAAGGAACTGAAAAGTAGACGCTTGCAAAAAGGGTCTCAAAAGTAGATGCCTGCAAAAAAGGTCTCAAAAGTAGATGCTTGTAAAAAGAGTCTCAAAGTAGACGCTCACAAAAAGGGTCACAAATTAGACGCTTGCAAAAAGGGACTCACAGTAGACGCTTGCCAAAAAGGGTCTCAAAGAAGATGCTTGCAAAAATAGTACTATGCCTAATGACAAGAAGAACGTTTCTCGAAGAAAAAATAAGCACGCGTAAAAGTATGTAAAAGGATAACTAGAACCCAAGGGGTCAACATATCCGTATAGATACAATCAAGGTGCACCAAAGAGAGACCTACCAAACCCCCTTTCGCGTGGGTTCCAAAGGACCTCGAGCATGATAAATCCAAAAAAATAAAATAATAAAAAAAAACAGAATAATAAAAAGGAAGAGAAGAGTTTACAAAAATGTCTAAAGGCCTCCCTATTGACTGGGAGGCAAGTGTGGATGCCAAAAATCCACCAAAGAAAAAAATCTATAGTCCCTGGTTGGAGCACAGGGATAACAGTCACTTAGTCATGTGACTAGGCTCGTGCCCATAGGTCTCATGAGACCACGTTCTGGCCAAAACTCTTAAAACCCCGTAAGTCTCTCTCTTTCTGGAGACAAAGTCACCTTATTCCAAGGAACCACGTACCATTACGCCTGGCGAGACCCGCATGCTTAACGGGACCATCTCGCCTCACATGCGGCCAAGGAGCCCCACGCACTGATGCCTCGGCCAGGAGGACCTCACGCGCACGCTGGTGGCCTCGCACACATGCTGGTGTCTCGGCTAGGAGGGCCTCACGTGCGCGCTGGTGTCTCGGCTAGAAGGGCCTCACGTGCGCGCTGGTGTCTCAGCCAGGAGCGCCTCGCGCGTGTGCTCCAATCGCCCATGCACCTCACCTCACTTGCCTCAATGCAGACCCCATGGTCTCGCGCAACTATGGGTCTCGCCCAGGTGTCGTCTTGCGCGAGTGTTCCAGCCACCTCACGCCTCATGTAGCCGCGGCCCCCGTCTCGTGCTTAGGTCATGCGCACCTACAGACGATGCCCACGTACCATCTCGCACATGCATCTCGTGGCACCCAAACAACTTTTGCTCGATGGTCTCGTGGCCTCCGTCTCGCGCTTAGGTGATGCGCACCTACGGACCGCGCCCATCAGCGCTTCGCGCCCCTCAGTACCTCGTGCCCATCAGCGCCTCGCACCTATATGCGCCTCGCGCCCATCAGCGCCTCCCGCCCATCAGTGCCTCGCGCCCATCAGCACATCATGCCCCTCAGTGCCTTCCGCCCCTCAGCACCTTGTGTCCATCAGGGCCTCGTGCCCCTAAGTTCCTCACAACCATCAGTGTTTCGCGCCCCTCAGCGCCTCGCGCCCATCAGGGTCTCGAGCCCATCAGGGGTGTCGTGAGGGCCTTCCCTCACAGGCAATTTGGAACCATGTCATCCGAGGCAGCGCATAAGGGTTTCAATAAATTAAGCTCGTGGGAATAAGGTGCTTTGTGAGAGTAAGAACTCACGTATGACTCAAAGAGCTAGTACAGGTACGAAATGCACCTACTAACCAAGAGGAATTAGAGTACGGATACGACGTCCACGCCAGACAAGTAGTGGCAGTACAAGAATGGTAGATGGTGAGGACTCCCTCAGCACACTTATGAGGTCCGTACCGACAAGTAGTGGAGGCATAATATGGTACCAAGATAGGAGTACTTTTGCAGGCCCCTAACACATACTAGAGCTGAACACCACTCCTTCAACACCACTACGACCTGAGTCACAACCATGACAGTGTACCTATGTACCATCTTGTCCCCTGGGACCATGATGTACCAGGAGCCATTAGAGCTCCAATATAAATAGACTTTCACCCCTCCAGCAAGGGGGTTGGAAAACTCATTGTACACTCAGGCTATTGGGCAATATACAAAGGCTTACTCCATTATTGATCTGTGTTTTACCTTGCCTTAAGCTTATTCTAAGTTCTTATCTATATCTAAATATCTTCATACTTATCTTTTAGTTTTCCGATCTAATTTTATTGACGAGATTTCACTGTCAACAACTATTCTATCAATAATCGAGATATTCAATTTTTAGAAAAATGTACTTTTATTTACTTTCTATAAATAAAATGTATTTACACATGTTTTCAGAGCATAAACCCTATCATGCCCCATATTGACTTACAGAAGATGTTGAAAAATAAAACGCAAAGCCTAAGTTGTAGCGCCCCCACATCACTATGACTGCTTCCTAGAATGACGATTGGCCCTGTAAACCAACACGAGTCTTTCCAGCGTGCTTTGTCCTCACTCGCACGCTTCTTGGGAAGACTTCCCAGGATGTCACCCATCATGAAACTACTCCAGGTCAAGCACACTTAACTTTGGAGTTTTCAAGTGATGGCTATTGAAAAGAAGATGCATCTTGTTGGCATAGGTAGTACACATCAATCCATTTAAGCCTTCTTCAACCGTGTTGTCCCATACCTACATAGTCTTAGAATCATGACACTTGACCTTCCCTAGGCGATGTGGATCACAAGATTCTTACTGTCACAATCACCCCCCTTTAGGGGTCCGACGTCCTCGTCAACCACACTTTTGGCTGGGTGAAGGCTCTGATAAGAATTGTAACACCCTAATTTCTCATAAATTATCGAGAATACAACATTGCATCATAAACATAAACATTGCTCTTTTATGTAATGAAAATTTAAAATAAGTAAATGGATCCATGGTTTTACCAAAATAAAATAAATATCTTTAACATACTAAAATGAGCAACGTTAAATAAAACATTAAGAGAAACATGCTTTAATAAAAATAGGCCTGCTTGATCTTCGTCGACTATAAGGTCCACACGAGTACATCACGAAGCTCCTAGGTCCCACTCACCACCGGCCTTTCTATCTTTAATTGCCTGAATCAACAACATCATAAGGCATGAGCTTCTAAGCCCAGTATGGAAAATACAAACAAGAGTCAATCAAATAATCATATAATCAAACATATCATAAATTTCACAAGAGTCATAACAGAACTTATTTATACTAATCATGGAACATCATAAAACCCTAGGTCATAACATAGCCTAAGTCATAATCATAAATCATAATCTAAATCATAGTTCATAGTCATAAGTCATAATAATAACAATAGGTCATAGGTCATAAGTAATAATAATAAGTTTAGGTTATAATAACAAGATAGATACAATAAAAAGATAAGTGCTTATACATGGGTGACAATTAAGCCCCAGACATAAGTCTGTCATACAAGTTTGGCAACTGAGCCTACCGAACATCAGTCTGTCATACATCATTGGACACATGAGGTCCAGCCACACTCACCCCTTTATTGTAACTAAAATGTTAGGTCATAAAAAACATAAAATAGGTCATAAACTAAAATACCTAATTTTCCTTACCTTGAGTGTGGAGAGAAAAAGAAAGAGAAGAGATTGCTTGCTATAGAAAACGTCTAATAAACCTTAAATAAAACATAAGATATTTATATTAGAGCCTTATAAGAAAACTATACTTTTAAGAATTTTCTAAACCTCATAAAGTCATACCTTCAACCTAGAACATAAATGACGAAATCCTGAGTCTTCTCTCTATTGTCTATCTCCAACAACAACACCAAGAGTTTGGATACTTGGGTAGATTTTGGCTATATATTTGCTTGATGGGATTCAATATTTCGGCTATAATAGGGTTTAGAAAGTTAATAATGTTTAAGGAAAAATAAATAAAATAGAAGAAAAAGATCCCAAGCACTATAAGGACTAGTGTTTCAGCTATGGCCATGTAGAGTGTTTATGGAAAAATGGAGAGCTTTTGGGACTATGGATTTCAAAATTATGAGAGGTGTTTGAGAGCTATTGAGTGTTAGAAAAAGGGTGAAGGGTAAGTCTCTATTTATAGGCTTTAGACCCCAACTCCCTTCCTTGATTATCTCAACATTGTTCAACTTAAATTTTAAAAATCAAACATTCCATCCACTATATGGTTTTGTCCAGCCTAGTCTGTAATGCCCCGGCTATTTCTATGACCTTGGACCATTAAAACTACTAGACATAGGTACTATTTTGGGAAACATACATAAGAAATAACATAACTTTATTTAATAGCCCAAAATAAATATTATGCAAAATACAAAGTAAAATATGAAATATAAAATACGGTATGGGTACCCATTGTTTAATACATAAAACATAACTTAAATCAATTGTTTAAAAACTAAGTGCCAAAATAAATAAAACAGAACTAAAAAAACTTAAAAACAATGTCACTCTCGATTGTCACGCGGTCCATTCAATCCATTCATCCTCAACACACAAGCAAAGCTGCCACGAATCTTTCCGCCTTCCATATTCTTTTTCCTGCATCAAGTTAAAAAAATAAAGGAGTGAGTCTAATGCCCAGTAAGGAAAAATCTACTAACAACATATGTCATAAATCATAAACATAAGACTATATCATAAACATATACTATAAAACATATATCATATAGGACTACAATATTAATGGCCATTAACTCATTAACATGGCATGTGATAAACCATCTAGGTCCTCTGTCTACTAATCGAGGTAGGTTAGATCACATGGTAGTATATGATAACCCATCTAGGTCCTCTGTCTACTAATCGAGGTAGGGTAAATCATAACTCTAAACCATGAAAATGATAAAAATTCTTGGGGCCTGCTATCTACGAAAGTCATATGCCCAAGCGACTATAAAACATATTCTTGGGGCTTGCTATCTAAGCAAGTCATATGCCCAAGGACTACAAAACAAAATTATACATATACATATCGTAGCATAAAACATATCATAACATAAACATATAAACACATATAATCTAACCTATTTTCCTTACCACAAACCGGGATATTTGAGAAAAAGAATGGGATTGGAACACTCCTAGAAACCAACACCAAAACCATGAGTATTTCTATAGAATGAAGATGAAAAGAGAACTAAACCATCAAGAAGAAACTTACCGAAAAGAACCTTAAGTTTCAAGAAACTTAAACATCTAACCAAGAATCATAAACAAGAGTTAGGATCTGAAAGAAAATAAAAGAAAACTAAAGAACCATGAAGATCTGAACTTAAGGATAAGAATACCTTGAATGATCTTATGAATTGATCTAAACCTCGATACCGAAATCTCACTATATCTCACTTCCCAAGTGTTCAGAAAAGTTTAGATTGATAAAGCATTTAACCCAAAACCCAAGTGTTTCTCTCTATAGTAATCTTAGCAACTTGGAGGCTTCTGAACAAATGCTTGACGAATGAAGAAAATGGCTGAGTACTAGGTCCTATTTATAGAGTTCAAGGAGTGAAACTAACCCCTTTTAATTTGAATAAGTAAATGAATTAAAAATGACAAAAATTGAATTTTTGTTCAACAGATGCCCAGAACTTGGTCAAAATCGTTTAAAGGCAGGTCCAAGTGGTTAAGGCTGTTTTTAAATTTAAAAATCATCAAGATTAAAAAATGATGCACCAGGGGCGATATATCGCCTACCCTGGGCGATATATCACATAGACCATTTTCCCGAGCCCCATTCGTTCGTTCGTGCGAAGTTGGTGTATTTTCTGTATCTTCCATAGGCGATATATCTACCCCTATAACCGTGATATATCGGCATCCATTGATATATCAAACACGTGTTTGCACTTTTTTAGCATATTTTGAATTGATTAAACATCTTTGATTGAGTCAAAACGTGATCCTAACAGCTGCTGGAAGGTTCTAGAGCTTCTAGATCTTTCTTTTAATTAAACTATTCATAAAAAATACTTAAATCCTTAATAAACATAATTATGACAATTGTCATGCTCTTATTAATTCTATCTAAACCTTAGGTTATAATTAATAATATTTCTAGAACCAGCAATATTAATCAAACCTTATGTTATAATTAATATTTCTAAACTATAGGTTAAACTTATAAAATCCATAACTGTTGCTATGAGTTTCCAACTAAGTCCCGGCTTGAACCAAAATCCACGGACTCTAACATACTACAAACAACTACTAATTACTACTACTATCTAGCTAAGTAAAAATTCTGGGATGCTACATAGTCTTACTCCCTTCTTGTTGCTACATCATCTCCAAGTGTGCCACATAGTCTCCATTTGGTTCAAACTTTAGTCAAAGTTCAAACTAATATCTTATATCTCATAACTCTGGACCCATCTATAGTTACATTAAAGTAACTAGAGCTCTAGAAGTCCAATTTAAATTATTTATATACTGTTGGAAAGCTAATTCAATTATTTACAACTTTGTAGAAATACTATTTTTCCAAAATGATAATATAACTGGGTCAAAAGTAGGTCTAAAGTTATAGCACTCTAAAGTTACAAAAACTTCATTTACTTATCTAACTCTTAGTTCAACCATCACACTACGATCTCTACTTAGTTATTTGACTACTTAAATTAAATCTTTTAAATCCTTATTTATCTAACTTTTTTTGACACATAGTCACTTAATTCAAATAGATCTAATCTTGCCTATCTTTAAAATTTAACAAGAGTAAAATCCTTCCTATTTTTGTGCCAAAACTAAGACTAAGCTATTTTGGTTTTCATTTTAATTCTAATACTAGCACTTAGTTTAATGTCACATGTTCACTTCTTAATCCATCAAATAACATGTGCATTTAATACTTAATAAAACTATAAACTAATTTAATCATATGCTAAAATAATTATAATTACCCAAACTATAATTATTTCTAATTCATAAAATCATAACATAAATAGTTTAAAATTAAAGCAATCTTTATTCCATAACTCTAGTCATAACTAAATCTAACCTAAGATCATATTTAAGAAGCTTATAAAAAAAATAACTTTGGTTATTACAATTTTTAATAGTCAGAATCCTGTGATCCATAGGGGGAATGACCGGGTAAAAGTTGTGCAATCCCACATCGCCTAGGGAAGGTCAAGTGTGATTATTATAAATCTGTTTAGGTATGGGACTACATAGTTGAAGAGGGCTTCAATGGATTGATGGGTACTACCTATGCCAACAAGATGCATCTTCTTTTCGGTAGCCCATCACTTGAGACATCAAAGGTTAAGCGTGCTTGACCTAGAGTAGTCTCATGATGGGTGACCTCCTGAGAAGTTTTCCCAGGAAGCGTGTGAGTGAGGACAATGCACGCTGGAAAGACTAGTGTTGGTTTGTAGGGCCAGTTTTCATTCGAGGAAGAGACCATAGTGACATGGGGTATTACAAATATTTTGGAAATTTGACAAGGAAGCAACCGAGATTTGTATGGATGGACAAGTGCGAACAAAGCTTCCAAACGCTAAAGAACAATCTCATAACAGTCGTAGTTCTATGCATCCCAAATGAGAAGGGCATGTATGTAGTATATTGCGACGAGTCAAAGGAAGGAATTGGATACATTTTGGTGCAAGACGGAAAGGTGATCGCATATGCCTCGAGACAGCTAAAGGTGTAACGACCCAAAACCACTAAAAAGACTTAAGGGCCTTGATTAGCGTGTCGGGGGCATAATTGTTATATGTGTGATTAAATGGTTGAATGCATGATTACATGGCATTCATGATCAATGTGATTATATGAATATGTGATATGTATGTTAATGAGTATTAGATATGCATGTGGGCCCTTTATAGCTTATAAGCGCATATTTGTGACTTTGGGCCATTGAGGGCATAAATGTGATTATTTGTGGCAAATTGTTGAGACCACATTATTATATGGATATGTTTGTAGCATATAGCTTGAGACGATCCTAGTGAGCGAATTAGCGAAATAGTCACAATGGAGTTTAATACCCGGCTCGGGGGAGCCTAGGGGTATTTTTGGGAATTTAGAGAATATTTTGGGAATTAGTTGATATTGAATAAATAGTTGGTAATTATATGGAATGACAGAATTAATGGGTAAATACTAGGAACACTTGAGGAATTAGCAGGAACTAGGAGCAGGATGATTGTTTTACCCCTAGAGCAATTAAATTGTTAGTAATACCAAGGAGGGCAGTTTGGTCATTGTGTGGAGTAAGGCTAGGGTCGGCTAAGCACTAACAGTAACCAAAACACACTAGAAACTTGAGGAAAGAATTTAAACTCACTCACATACTCATCTCTCTCACTCTCCCTCTCTTTACACTTTGATGTTAAGGGAAGAAAGGGAGAAGAGTTTAAGCTCGAAGTTGGACTTTTGGAATGAATGTGGAAGAATTAAAGCTTTGGAAACCAGGGGGTTTAGCTTGAACTTAAGCTCAAGGCTTGGATATTGTAGCTTGGGTAGATTCAATCATATTTGAGGTAAGTTCTTTATCACTGGTTATGTTAAGAAATTCTAGTATTTGAGTGAAATTAGACTGGGTTTTTGGGTAATAAATAGCTGATAATTTGGATAGATACTTCAGTATGTATTGTTGTGATTTTCTATTTAAATTGGGTGATTAAAATTGTTAGATTTGTAGCTAAACTTTGTTTCGTTGGAAGGTTCTTCTGAGTTGAATTTTGGGAAAATTTGGCTGGGAGAAGTGTGAAGAAAACCCAAAATTTCTGGGTTCGGAGGGGCATGCCGCGACCCTGCTCTGGGGCGTTGTGCCGCATGTGCTCAGATGGCTCTAGGTGGTTCTCGAATTTGGGGGCGTACTGTGAACCTAGGGGGGCAAGTCGCAGCCCACCTCCCTCTGGTGCTTGAAGATAGACCCTTTAACATGGGGGCAAGTCGCGACCCTCAGGGCCAATTTGCGGCCTGCCCGGTGGTTTTTGCCTTAGGTTGGGTTCTAGGATAGTGAGGCTCGGGGGCTCGAACCTAGGCGCTCGGGACAATTTCTACTACCTAGTTTAGTAGAAATTGAAGTCCCAGAGGCTAGTTTTTATCTCCTAAGTATTTATTTGGATTAGAAGTTGATAAATACCCATTGGCCACTATGACTAGGTTTATCACCAATGCTCAGGACTGAGGATCATGCTCGGGACAGTGCTATTATCTCTGCTCGAAATTCGAGGAATGAAAACAACACCTTTGAGTGGTTGTAACGGGACTGAGATTCTTGTTGAGGCGGTTTTTTGCCAACAGTGAATTAAGAAAATAACCAGGTTGATTAGTGCTTGATAATAAACCGGAAATAAGAAATAAACTCTGAAAGACACAAATCTTTTACGTGGTTCAGTGGTTAAAATCCACCTAGTCCACGAGTCTATATTAGTTCTATTTTTCTCTCTCTATTTTCGCAGAGTTTCAGTATTACAGAATCACCCCCCTTTCCCTCTCCAATATTCTCAATATTTATAGATAAATTCCATGGACAGGTTCGCGTAACCGCGTGAGTCAATCACGGACTTGCATATTTATGACATTTAATGCAAAATATTACCATTTATACTAGGTTATGATCAGATCACAAAAATAAACAGTCTCCTAATATCTGGGACGTTAAATAGTACAGGCTGGTCATAAATAATCGCATAAAAGTACCCGAGTCTTTGGGGAATCGTGGGTACGCGATATACTTGTGTTACTATGAGCTGATATATCTCCGAGCTCGTACTATGGAAGCCGTATGAATATCATGAGCTCGCACTTTGCAACCTGTGCATCACTAGCTCGCATAATCATCGTGAAAATTGAGCTGTCTACATGGATGATAAATGGATTCCTTGGTTATTTCCTTCGCTTATGTATTTACCTGCCCCCAAAGTCCCTACTCGTGGTTCATCACATCACCTTCCGACATGCACAGTAGGAACTTTTAGACTTCTACTGTATTAAACAATGCCTACCCCTACTCGAGTATTAGACACGTGGTATACTGCAATTGGCATCTGTCCAGGTTTCGAGGACTACAATAATTTTCTTGTCACCTTTTTGCTGCCGTTTTGTCTTTTTAACCATGGCCTTTGAATCTTGTGGTAACCAAATCGGATGGTTCAAATTAGCTTACATTGTTTACGCATAAATAGGGGAAACACTTTTTAGATTTTACCACCCTTCATTTGAAAATTTTCTTATATTTTCTTCTTCGCTTCCGATCCCTCTTCTTTCTCAGAAAATGTAGAAATCGTTCATTGCAATCAGTTGTCTGAAGGTCTACCCAGCTGCCGAGAGGTCTTCCAGGAAATTTTCCTTGCAAAGCTTACTTCCCTTCTGTTGAAGAATACACTGTAAGTACCTTGTCTATTGATTTCGAAGAAACACCTGTTTTTTTTATTGGTCTCTCTTTCTTTTTTTATGCCCATCTGTACTTCACCGTAGTCCTCATTATGTTGTTCTCCAAATATTTTTGGCACATAGGCTTCGACTTAGGTAAACTGAGTATGTCTTAAAATGTCTCTAGAACTATGATTTTCATAAAATTGGTTAATTTCTGGGTAAACCTGGGTAAAATCTAGTGAATTTTAGGAAATAACCATTCAGGATATAGCAGATGAAAAGCTCTTAGGGTTCTGAACCATGTTTATTAGGGGTTAGGCTTCTTGGTTAGTTTTGTACTAAACCCCCCCCAAGGGAAGTAGTGGTCTGACACTCTGACACACATATCCCTAACTATCAGGGTTTTGTTAGAACATTGAGGCGCATAATCTAGGATAGCACGTGGCATCACGCAATGAGCTGAGGATAACTCAGCTCGTATATCAGAGACAACATTCCCCTCCATATTTCATTGCCATAACCTTTTAAAAAATCTTAGGTCACCTACTAAGTCACTCGTCATTCTTGCTCATCTTCTCAACCAAAGCAAAAGGGGAAGGAGGTCTCCCCTGAGTCTCCCATTCCGCACTTCGGTCTAGTGGTGGAAAAGGAAGTAGTGGTGGACCCTAACGCCTACTTTGAGGGGGAAATGATCGTCTCCAAGATCACGACCCAGGGGAAGGTAAACAAGATTATGTTGAGCCATAACATTGAGGTTGGGACTGGAGTCCTTATTGCCCGACTTGCGTTCGAAGGGGAACGGAGTTGCTCCCCTCACCAGGACGACTTCGCAGCTTGGAGTGAGGAACATTTGAAGGTAGGGGCCTTCCTTCCCCTGGACCAATACTTTGCCGACTTCCTAAACTATGTGAAGTTGGCACCTTTTCATCTTCCCCCAAATTCTTATAGGCATTTGGCGGGGCTCAAATACTTATTTTTAAAGCACGAGTGGGAGGACCCCACTCCTGCAGATATTCTGTACTTTTTTTGCCTCAAGGCCAACCCGGAGCAAAGAGGTCGAGGTGACGGGTTCTACTACCTTACTAGATTCTCAAATTCTGCTCCTGTCATTTAGCTCCCAAGAAACCCTAACGACTACAAAGACTTGTTCTTTATGTCGAACGGGTTCTGAAATTGTGAACATAGATATTTCAGCCGTCCTCATAAGTTCTTTATCCTTTGATCTCAGCTCGGGAAATTTTATTCTTTCTAAAATATTTCCCTTGTACTTGTATTAACTGAGTTTAATTTTTGGGCAGCTATATTCGCGAGGACAACGAAGTCCGTGACCCTGGGGGATCAGTACGAGAAATTATCTGGGCTGCCCCCCAGTGAGAAGGATTACTGCTAGATCGTGAATGTAATCAATTTTTCCAAGCTCCTAAGTTTATTGACCTGGTTGTATTCAGGGTAGTTTTGTACGTGGTTGTATCCAGGATTTTAAGTAATTTAAACTCATTCAGCGATCTTATTATGATTTACCTCAGGTTATATGCCCCCCAAGTAACCAGAATGTAGAGACTTTCTTGGTTGCTTTTACAAATATCAACACATGAGCTAATACAACCTTATAAAGAAACATTATTTATAACCACTTTAACAAGAAAGTTATTTAATTAAATGGATTTTATAATTAAGCCTTACATGGATGATTGTACTACAGATAATACTTTTTTAGATGCATGGCGTTCCAGGTCTGTGGGACTATTTCTCCATTAAGCCGAGCTAACTTGAAAGTGCCTTCACGAAAGACTTCCACGATCTAATATGGTCCTCCCCAGTTCGGTCCTAAAACGTCGTCCTTGAGATCCTTGTTGGCCAAAAAGACTCTTCAGAGAACCAGGTCGACCAATCCAAAAATATGTCTCTTGACCTTAGAATTAAACTAACGAGTGATTTTATATTGATAAAGGGTGAGCTGTAACTACGAATCCTCTCATTTCTCATCAATCAGATTGAGTGATGTGTTAAGTAATTCTTCATTCCGTTCTTGCCTAAATGTCTTTTGCCTATGAGTAGTCACCCTAACTTCGATTGGAAGGATGGCCTCGCTTCCAAAAATTAAGGAGAGTGTGTCTTGTGGAGGTCTTGTGGGAAGTTTGGTATTCCCAAAGTACTTGCAAGAGCTGCTTAGGCCAAACTCCTTTGGCCTCATCTAACCACTTCTTAAGGCTTTCCTTTAGGGTCTTATTCACAGCCTCGACCTATCCATTGGCCTTTGGATATGCTACCGAGGAAAAACTCTTGATAACGTCGTACTTTTCACAGAAGTTGGTGAAGAGATCACTGTCAAACTGGGTCCCATTATCCGACACGATATTTTAGGAAACCTAAACCGACATACAATATTCTTTACCACAAAGTCCAGTACTCTCTTTGAAGTAATGGTTGCCAAAGGCTCGGCTTCTACCCACTTTGTGAAATAGCCGATTGCCCCCACCGCGTAACGGACTCCTCCCTTTCCCATAGGTAAGGATCCTATTAGGTCAATTACCAAGACTGAAAATGGCCATGGGGATGAGATCATTGTTAACTCAACTGGAGCAGCTTGGGCAACTGTGGTGAAACACTGGCATTTGTCGCATTTCTTAACATGGGAGATAGAGTATTTCGTTAAAGTGGGCCAAAAATAGGCCTGCCTTAATATTTTCAATGCTAGGTTTTGGCCCCAACATGATCTCCACAAAAGCCTTCATGTACTTCTTGCCGAATGGTCTTAGCCTCCTCAGTGAGAACACACCGTAGGAGAGGCAATGAATGACCACGTCGGTATAATGTACCATCCACTACAACATATCTCGGAGCTTGATAGAGTATTTTTCTTGCATCCTTTCTTTCCTTAGGTAGCCTTCTCATTGTAAGGTATTCCACTATGGGGGTTATCCAGGTCGGCCTTGTGTCGATCATCTCGACCTCCACCATTTTTTCTGTCACACTTGGACTTTCCAAGAATTCCACCGGCACCACATTCAAAGTCTCAACTTCCTTGGTCGTGCCAAGCCTTGCCAAAGCATCAGCATTAGAGTTTTGCTAGCGAGGTATATGTTCAACTGTACTGTATTCAAATTCTTATAGCTCCCCTTTTACCTTAGATAGGTAAACCGCCATCTTGGTAACTTGAGCTTGATACACCCCCAACACCTGATTGACCACGAGCTGGGAATCGCTATAAAACTATACAACCTTCTCTTTGAGCTCCTTCGCCACTCTAAGTCTAGCTAGCAAGTCCTCATATTCAGCTTCGTTGTTAGATGCTTCGAATCCGAATCTTAGAGTTGTATGGAATTGATGCCCTTTTGGAGAGATTAATATGATCCCAGCTCTGGATTTGTTCTCGTTCGATGACCCATCTACGAATATTTTCCACAACTCCTACATCAGTTCCTTCAAAAGCTCCTCTTGAAATCTGGTGCACTCAGCCACAAAATCAGCAACTTTTTATTGAGGTCTATGGTACGTACAGTATCTCGAACTGACTGAGTTCAATCGCCCATTTTAAAAGACGTCCCGACATTTCAGGTTTTCGCAATACTTGCCTTAAAGGTTGGTCGATCATGACGTGGATTGAATGGGACTGGAAATATGGTTTGAGCTTCCTGGAAGCTAATATTATATAGAATGTTATCTTTTCTATCAGTGGATATCTTGATTCAGCTCCAAGAAGTCTTTTTCTTATATAACATACCGGCTTTTTATTGCGGTCTTCATCTCGAACTAACACGACACTGACTGCACTTTCTGTCACAACCAAATAAAGGAACAGAGGTTCTCCAAACATAGGCTTAGAAAATACTGAGGGCTCAGCTAAGTGTGTTTTTAGGTCGAGGAATGCCTGCTCGCACTCCTCAGTCCATTCAAATTTCTTGTTTCCTCTAAGCAAGTTGTAGAACGGCAAGCACTTGTCAGTGGATTTTGAAATAAAATGGTGTAGGGCTACCATCTTTCAAGTTAGACTCTGAACTTCTTTACGTGACCTAGGTTAGGGCATTTCCAACAATGATCTGATTTTATCAGGGTTTGCCTCTATCTCCCTTGTATTGACTATGAATCCCATAAATATTCCCGACGATACTCCGAAGGTACACTTGTTGGAATTCAGCCTCATGTTATACCTCCTCAAGATCTCAAAACATTCATTCAGGTTAGATACATGGTTATCGACAGTCTTGGATTTGACTAGCATATTGTCAACATACACTTCCATATTTTTCCCGATCTGACCAACAAACATTTTTTGACTAACCGTTGATAGGTAGCTCCGGCATTATTCAGCCCAAAGGGCATAACTTTATAACAATATACATTAGTTGGAGTCATAAAGCTAGTATGCTCTTGGTCCGTAGGATTCATAGCAATCTGGTTATATCCAGAGTACGCATCCATGAAGGACATGAGCTCATGTCCTGCAGTGGCATCTACCAACTTATCAATCCTCAGCAGTGGAAAGCAATCTTTAGGATAAGCTTTGTTCAGGTCGGAGAAATCAATGCAGGTCCTCCAATTTTTGTTTGGCTTCAGAACCAGCACAGGATTCGCGACCCAGATCGGGTATTTTGCTTCACGAATAAACCCACACTTTAATAGCCAAGCTACTTCTTCCTCCAGTGCTTCAGTTCAAACTATTCCCAAACGTCTCTATTATTGGGATTTTGCAGGCACACTTTTGTCCAAGTTTAGAGTGTGCATGACCATACTCGGGCTTATTCCCACCATGTCTTCATACGAGCAGGCGAAAACATCTAGATTCCCTTGTAAAAATTTAACCAGCTCCGTTTTCCTTTCATCACCAAGACTTTTTCCAATCTTAATGACTCTTGAAGCGTCTTTGGGATCCATGTTTACTTCCTCGAGCTCCTCAATAGCTTGGAGCTCTGACCTATCCTCGCCCATTCGAGGGCCGATATCATCACTTAAGGCGACGTCGATATCCTTTGCTTCTTGAGGTTCTTATGTCCCACAAGTAATTTCCACTTCCTGGGACTCCTCACCTCCGTCACTTATGGCCATTCCTTGCTGCCTGGGTTGTTATTTTCCCTACATAGAAATTCTATAGCATTCCCTGGTAGCAAGCTAATCGCCTCTGACGGTGCATATTCCTGCAGATGAGGGGAATTTTATTGCTAGGTGGCGGATAGAGTTTATGGCTTCAAACGCCATCAACGCAGGTCGGCCCAAAATCGCATTGTATGCAGCTGGACGATCGATGACCATGAACTCAAGAAGCCTGGAGACAGTTTGTGGACCTTCACCAAATGTTACAACTAATTCGATCATTCGGATGGCAGCATGCCCTTCACTAGAAAACCCGTATAGAATCATTGAGGTTGCCTTTAGATCGGTTACAGACAATCCCCTTTTTTCTAAGATTGTCCTAAAAAGTAAATACACAGAGCTCCCGTTGTTTACTAGAGACCTCCAAACTCTCTGGTTGGCGAGCTGAACAGTTATGACCAGAGGATCGTTATGTGGGAACTGGACATGGCTGGCATCTTCCTCTGTAAAAATGATTGGTTGTTTCTACAATCGTTGCTGCTTTGTTAACTGTTGTTCCGAGACGTATTCGACTCTGTTATGGGACTTCAGTTCATTGATGTACCTCTTCTGGGCACCTCTGCTCATGCCTACCAGATGAGGTCCTCCTAAAATGGTGGCTATATCTCCTCCTACAATCGGAGCAGGATTATCCTAATTCACCTGAGCTCTGGCTTGATTCATTGGAGCTTCAGGAGCTGACGGAGGGTTTTGCCCAGTGGGCTAACTAGGAGTCGGACGATTCCGGGCATACTAGGCCAAAGGTCTTGCCCTGATGAGAGTCTCAATCTCATCCTTCAGCTATCTATAGTCATCAGTATTATGACTAATATCATTGTGGAATAGGCAAAACTTCAAAGGATCTCACTTCGCTCTTTGAGTTTTCAACGGTTCTAGCTTCTTCCATGGAAGGCATGTAGAATTACCTAAGAAGTTGTGCTCTCTAGTATCCGTGAGATGAGTATACGTTGCGTAGACCAGTTTAAATTTCTCCATAAACTTGTTTTACTTTGTTCCGCTCTAGTCGCCCTCACCATTTCCCTTCCTCTTATTATTTCCCCCTTGGTTATTCTATGCAACGGTTTGAGCCGTAGCTGCAACATCCGTTACTGCTCCAACGGGCTGGACAGGGACTTGGCTGGTTCCTGCGATTGAAGCTCGCGCCTCTTCCAGGTTAACCCATCTTTGAGCTCCTGTCAAGAACTCATCCACAGTATTAACTCCTTTCCTCTATAATTCTTGCCACAGGTCGCCTCCAATAAGAATTCCCGTCCTCATTGCCATGAGCTTGGAGCTTTCGTCAGCATCTCTAGCTTGCGCAGCGACATTGGCAAACCTACATAGATATGCTTTCAATGGTTCACTAGGCTGCTGCTTTACATTATCCAATGAATCAGCTTTAATCCGAGCTACCCGGGAAGCCCTGAATGCTCTCTTAAAATCAGTGGGAAAACTATTCCATAAGCTGATTGAATGCCTCTTATATTGTTTGAACCATTGCATGGCTGGACCAATCAGAGTCGAGGGGAATATAAAGCATCTTAGATCGGGTCCAACGTTGTTGGCCATCATTATGGTGTTGAACATCCCCAGGTGATCAGATGAATCCCCATCTCCGTCAAACTTTAACAAATTTGGCAACCTGAAACCCACTGGGTATGCAGCTACCGCAATATTTGGGGTGAAAAGCTCGAGCTCATCCTCTGAGTCACACTCGCCTTTTTCTTTCTCCGATAGAAGCTTCTTCATTAGTTCCTCCATCTGGGCTAGCCTTTCGAGGGTTTTGTCCTTCGCCCCTAGATTATTTTGGAGTCGTTCAACAACTCCCATCCTATCGTACACATTTGGCGGGTTGTGGTCCCTCCATGTTCGGGCTTGGTTTTGTGGGACATTCCCATTATCACGTACTTCATGCTATGGATCATATCGAGGGCTCTGAGCTGAACTTAGATGATTCCTTAGATTGCCTTCGGACCTACAGAACCTACCACTTTGATGACTTTCCGTCCAATAACTTCCATTTGCGAAGCTGACAGCTTGTGGTGGAGGCCGAGGATCCAGATTTTCAACACGAGTCTGTGGAACATAGGTACAGGCGGATGGAGGAGGGTTTCTTTTACTGTCTCCGTAAGCAGGGATGTCCCTTGTAGGACTAGGCGGTGTCTGTAGTGTCCCAGAATATTTACTTAGCTAGCTAGATAGTAGTAGTAGTTAGTAACTCATAGCAACAGTTATGGATTTTATAAGTTTAACCTATAGTTTAAATTTTATGATGATACACTATGTATTTCGATGAATTTTATAATTTTAACCTATAGTTTAAATTTTATGATGATACACTATGATACACTTCAGAAATTCATGGGTACGCGATATACTTGTGTTATTACGAGCTGAATATATCTCCGAGCGTGTATTGTGGAAGCTGTATGAATATCATGAGCTCGCGCTTCGCAACATCTGCATTGCTAGCTCGCATAATAATTGTTAAAATTGAGCTGTCTACGTGGATGATAAATGGATTCCTTGGTTATTTCCTCCACATATGTATTTTCCAGCTGTACCCCAGCTGAATGAAGAACACGTGCTGAGATCAAGGTACAACAATTCCCAATACTTGAACATGTGTACTGTATGGCTAAATGATTGATTTTGCATATGCGAATGAACGGCCTAAGAGAGTCGGAGTTGATAATTTGTGCATAGAATGCGGCTCGACCACTGTGAGCTGGGGTCAGCTAGATAAACACTGGACTCTGCCTAAGCAAGCTGGAGTGAGTGGAGTAAACAGAGGGCGCAGTCTAAGGGTGCCAACCCTGAATATTGCATATTGATTGAGATAAATTGTTGAATGTATATTTACTGATATTGCATATTGGATGACTGCTTTATGATTAATTGAATATCATATATGATTATGTATTGTTGTTGTGGTTTTCTTGCTATGCCTTGGCTCACAGGTGCTATGTGGTGTAGGCAAAGGCAAGTGTAAGTTGGATCAACCATAAGTTGGAGAGCTTTGGGGGCGAGGTGTACATTGTCAACTGCTCGTCCCCCACGACTGAGGGAAAGTACAGGGACAAAGCCTAAACTTTGTATTTTGCCATTAGAGTGGCCACTGGATTGTATATAACATTTGAGAATTTGTAAATTTTGTCTCTTAGACCCTGTTTTTGGGATCCCATATACCAAACATCTATTTTAATTAAAATTGACCGTTTACGATCAAAATCTTTTAACCCTAACCTATTTGTTGATGTTAGGACCTCACTTTTAATCCAATGACTTGACTAGAAAGTCCTGCACTATTTTAAATACACAGTGTAATGGTCTTTAGTATCCAAGGCATTACAAAAGGAGTACGAATAAAGGTACCCAACCCATGACTTGGAGTTGGCAGTAGTGGTCTTCGATTTAATGATTTGGAGGCATTATTTGTACAGAGAAAAGTACGAGAACTATACGGACCACAAGAGTTTAAAGTACTTATTTATGCAAAAGGAACTCAATATGAGGCAACGAAGGTGGCTGGAGCTAGTAAAGTACTATGACTGTGAGACCTTGTATCATCCGGGAAAGGCTAATAATTTGGCAGACACACTTAGTAGACGGAGTTACGGAAGCATATCGACACTTGAGGGGATAGCGCAACACTTACAAGACAATATTAAGAAGTCCATAATTGAGTTAATAACTGGACAACTTGCTGACCTCACGATCAAGTCAACACTAATGGAGGGAATAAAGGAGAAAAACAAGGAGGATGAGTTTCTTCTTAAGATGAGAGCATCACTACAAAGCTCGGAGAATGCTAATTTTTCCTTGACCAAGTAACGCATGCTACGATATAGGAATTGAGTGTGAGTGCCAGAAAAGGTAACTTAAGAGATAGTATTATGAAAGAAGTGCACACTACTCTACATTCACTTCACTCGGGATCGACCAAGATGTACAACGATGTCAAGACAATGTACTGGTGGTTGGGGATGAAGAAATACATAAACGAATTTGTAGCAAAATGCCTTACATGTCAACAAGTGAAGGGCTAACATCAGATACTCGCTAGAACATTGCAACTGTTAGAGATTCAAGAATGAAAATGGGAATATATATTGATAGAATTCATGACTGGGTTACCAAGAACCACCAAGCAACATGATTCTGTGTGGGTGATTATAGACAGACTTATGAAATCTGCTCATTTCTAACATGTAAGAACAGTTTTCAATGCAAAACAATACGCAAATCTTTACGTGGCAGAAATAGTGAGACTACGTGGAATGCCAAAGGCGATAATCTATGATAGAGGATCAGTTTTCACCTCAAAATTCGGGGAAAGTCTACAGTGTGCAATGGTCACTAAGTTAAAGTTAAGTACAACATTTCACCCTCAAACTGATGGTCAGCCAGAATGCACCATACAATCACCACTTCATTGGGACGAAGTTGGTGAAACACGATACTTAGGACCCGGGGCTGTAAGAGAAGCAACAGAGGTAGTAGAAAAGATAAGACAATGAATGATTGTCGCTCAAAGTCCTAGAAGAGCTATGTTGACGCTAAGAGGCGAAATGTTGAGTTTTCAGTAAGCGAGCAACTCTTTCTCAAAGTTTCTCTGATGAAGGGGATTATGCATTTTGGAAAAAAAGGAAAGTTAAGCCCAAGTTTTATAGGTCCTTTTGAGATATTGGAAAAAGTAGGGCAAGTAGCATATCGGTTGGCTGAAATGCTTAATGTTTTCCATATATCTATGTTGAAAAGGTATGTATCAGATCCATCCCATGTGCTCCATTACAAGGCTCTAGAATTAAAACAAGATTTCAGTTATGAAGAACGGCCAATACACTTTCTAGAGTAGGGAACTAAGGAGTTAAGGCCCAAAAGTATCCCTATAGTTAAAATCTTGTGGAGCAATAACAATGAAGGAGAGGCAACATGGGAATTGGAAGAATATATAAGGGACTGGTACCCCGAGGTTTTTGGTAAGTAAAATTTCTAGGACGGAATTTCTTTAATGGGGGGGAGATTGTAATAACCAAGGTTATTATTTTCTTATAAGATCCTTAAATAATATTTTAGGTTAGATTTAGTTATGACTTGAGTTGTGGAATAAAGATTAGTTTAAGTTTAAATTTTTTAAGTTATGATTTTATGACATAGAAATAATTATAGTTTGGGTAATTATAATTATTTTAGCATATGATTAAAGTAGTATATATTTTAATAAAGTATTGAATGCACATGTTATTTGATGGGTTAAGAATTGAACATGTGGCATTAAACTAAGTCCAAGCATTAGAATTAAAATGAAAACCAGAATAGTTTAGTCTTAGGTTTGGCACAAAAAATAGGAAGGATTTGACTCTTTTAAAATTTTAATGATAGGCAAGATTAGATCTATTGGAATTAAGTGACTATGTATCAAGAAGAGTTAGATGAATGAGGATTTAAAAGATTTAATTTAAGTAGTCAAATAACTAAGTAAAGATAGTAGTGTGATGGTTGAACTAAGAGTTAGATAAGTAAATGAAGTTTTCATAACTTTAGAGTGCTGTAACTTCGGACCTGGTTTAGACATAGTTATATTATGATTTTGGAAAAATAGTATTTCTATAAAGTTGTAGATAATTGAATTATATTTCCAACAGTATAAAAATGGGTTAAATCGGACTTTCAGAACTCTAGGTACGTTAATTTTA
This sequence comes from Humulus lupulus, assembly GCF_963169125.1. NCBI lineage: Eukaryota > Viridiplantae > Streptophyta > Magnoliopsida > Rosales > Cannabaceae > Humulus > Humulus lupulus. The sequence goes on from NC_084795.1 coordinate 168,059,593, forward strand.
CTATAGAAGGGTCACGAGTTACGAGATATAGGATATTAGTTTGGACTTTGACTAAAGTTTGAACCAAATGGAGACTATGTGGTATACATAGAGATAATGTAGCGACAAGAACGGACTAACACTTTGCTAGACAAAACCATATAGTGGAGGGAAGATTTGATTTTTAAAATTTATGTTGAATAGTCTGGAGAAAATCAAGGAAGGAAGTTGGGGTTTGAAGCCCTATAAATAGAGACTTACCCTTCACTATTTTTCACACACTAAAATGTTCTCACAAACCTCTCATAATTTTCAAATCCTTAGTCCCAAAATCTCTCTCCATTTTTCCATAAACACCCTACATAGCCATAGCTGAAACACTAGTCCTTATAATGCTCGGGATATTTTTCTTCTATTTTCATTATTTTTCCTTAAACGTTGTTGCCTTTCTAAACCCTATTATAGCAAAAATATTGAACCCCATCAAGCCAATATATAGCCATAATCTACCCAAGTATCCAAACTCTTGGTGTTGTTGTTGGAGATAGACATTAGAGAGAAGACTTGGGATTTTATCATTTTTGTTCTAGGTTGAAGGTATGACTTTATGAGGTTTAGAAAATTCTTGAAAGTATAGTTTTATTACAAGGCACTAATGTAAAGATCTTATGTTGTAATTAAGGTTAATTGGACGTTTTCTATAGCAAGCAATCTCTTCTCTTTCTTTTTCTCACCACACTCAAGGTAAGGAAAATTATGTAGTTTAGTTTTTGACCTAGTTTATGTTTTGTATGACCTAACATTTCAGGTACAATAAAAGGATAAGTGTTGCTGGACCTAAGGTATCCAATGATGTATGACAGACCTATGTTTGGTAGGCTCGGTTGCCAAAATTTTGTGACGGGGCTAAGTTGATGTCTGGTGCTATGTTTTGACCTATGATTTTATGATTAGTATAAATAAGTTTTGTTATGACTCTAGTGAAATTTATGATATGGTTGATTATATGATTATATGATTGACTCTTGTTTGTAGTTTCCTTACTAGGCTTAGAAACTCACCCCTTATGATGTTGTTGATTCAGGCAATTAAAGATAGAAAAGTCGGTGGCAAGTTGGACCTAGGAGCTTTGTGATGTACTCGTGGGGACCATATAGTCGAGAAAGATCAAGCTGGCCTATTTTTTTTAGAGCATGTTTCTTTTAAAGTTTTATATAATGTTGCTCATTTTAGTTTGTTAAAGACAATTAATTTATTTTGGTAAAACCATGGATCCATTTACTTATTTTAAATTTTCATTCAATAATAGATCAATGTTTATGTTTATGATTCAACTATGTGTTCTCAATAATTTATGAGAAATTAGGGCATTACATATATTCAATAATCCCTACAAAATTAACGGTCCATTCATTCATACATATAATTTATATAAAAAAAAGTCCAAGAAACCAACGCAATCATTCAATGTATACATATAGATAGACCATTCTGATACCGATTGTTGGTTAGACAAGAGCGCATCAAGTGCGCAACAAAATGCATATATATATATATTTTTAAATTATTTGCTCATCAATACCAATTGAGGATCATATATATATATACATACATTAAATTAAATTAAAGACACACAAAAGTTAGATCTAATATCTCTTGTAGCCTATCAAGTGGCCTCACTATCTTTTAGTAATTAATAACGATCATCCACACCACGATTTTCCATGCTAATTGTAAAATGCCCTATTCTATTACTTTGTAAAAACGTCACTCATCTCATAGATAATATAAAAATATCACTTAAAAGATAAAATCATTGAGGACTTGATAAAACATGCAAGTTTTGGTCCAATAGTTAAAAATAAAAATAAAGTATTCACATGCCATGTCTAAAAGAAAATAAAAGTTTAAGTCCCACTGGCATATTTGAAAATAAAATCCATAACATAGTTTCTTTAAATCTTGGCGTTCTTATTGATCATTTATTCGTTCATAGGAAACCCCCATGCCATACATACTCAGACATGGAATTCCCCACATCATAGCACGTGCTAGAGAGAAACTCCATTATTTACCTGAAGGGGGAGAAGTAAAGGGGTGAGCCAAAAGCCCACTAAGGAAGTACAACAAAATCAAAGAAAAGACAAGAAAGACATGTATAATATAACAGGACAATTCATAACATCATCTTACTCGTATTTCATAATCATAAATGAAATCATAGTCATACATCACATTCATATAACATAAGTTTAATCTTTGTGATTATGGCACCTCTGTTGTAATACAAGATCATACTCTCATTAATGAATATGAATTTTTTTGATATTTATACTAATTATTCAATAATAATTTAGATATTCAATTATAGGAATCATGTACTTTAATTAAGTTCCAAAATAAAAGGTCATACATCACATTCATACAACATAAGTTTAATCTTTGTGATCATGGCACATCTATTGTCCATGTCACATCTTGAGGTAACCAGTAAAACCTCATCTATGAGGGAAACAGGATCTCAAGTATTTGAATAACCTCAGAGCGTCCACCCTTTGAGTTACGTCATGTCCTTATTAACTCCTCTGTTGCGTTGCGTTCAGCATGCTTGCAACCTTTTCTTTTCATTCATCATACAAGCACACGTACTACAATTCACATCAAAACATAAAGATTACATGCTTTGTAACACTTGTCTTATCATAGCACTTTCATTTCCATAGTACTTTAACTCTTAGAACATACAAGTCTTACCATGTCATAATATAAAACTAGATCACATGCATTGAAATGCTTAGAATACCGTATTAGCAACCATTTAATAAATATTACATACATAAATATTATATTTACTAGTCAATTCATTATTTATGATCTTTATCTCCTTGTTCTAATACAAGATCATACTCTCATTAATGAATATGATTTTTTTTGTATTTATATTAATTATTCAATGATAATTTAAATATTCAATTATAGGAATCATGTACTTTAATTAAACTCCAAAATAAAAAGTCATACATCACATTCATAGAACATAAGTTTAATCTTTGTGATCATGGCACTTCTGTTGTCCATGTCACATCTTGAGGTAACCAGTATAACCTGGGCTAGTAAAACCTCATCTATGAGGTAAACATGATCTCAAGTATTTGAATAACCTTAGAGCGTCCACCCTTTGAGTTACGTCATGTCCTTAGTAACTCCTGTGTTGCGTTGCATTGAGCGTGCTTGCAACCTTTTCTTTTCATTCATCATACAAGCACACGTAATACAATTCACATCAAAACATATAGATTACATGCTTCGTAACACTTGTCTTAACATAGCACTTTCATTTCCATAGTACTTTACCTCTTAAAACATACAAGTCTTACCATGTCATAACATAAAACTAGAAAATTCTATCTAACTTCCTTACCTCAAGCTCGAGCAAAGAAAACTGAGAAAACGTCACAATGAGCCTATAATCATATTCAACCGTTCGTCTCTTGGAATCACGTTGGACTACTCATGTCCAACATACATACCCTATGTGTGAATGGGCCTTGCCCATGTGTCATAAGTTGCATTACCATTGCAAACATACAATAATTTCACATAAAATCATAAAAGAATCATACTAATTCTACCTATTAATCATTCATGGTTATAAAGTAAAAGTCATGTATTTGAACAATAGGCATATATTTGAATGTAAAACAGTTTTTGCATGCAACATGCATACGTGGGAGCGTTCTTCAAATTTAACGTTTAAAAACGATAATTTCTACATGCTTATTTCTTGGATCTTTAAACAAAATTCAACAACATAGTTTATTTACCATTTAGTTGTTTCTTTAATCACAAAATTGTTATGCAAACTTTAATACAACATATTTACTTTATAAGATAATTCATTTAGCCTTTTCTAATTTCTCATAAAATAATAATTCCATTTATTATTTAAATAGCATTAAAAGAAAAAGTTGTGACAAAATTATAGCTATTGATGCGGTTTTTCACCAACAGTATATTAAGAAATAAAATGGGTAGATTAGTGCTTGATAGTAAACCGCAATGAAATTAACAAGAACTCTAAAATTAGGGTACAACAATAGCTACTTACAATAACTAAATAAGTTTCTTGTTTCCTTTTAGAAAAATAATTTTACTAATCTGTCAAAAAACTGCATGTTTATAAATGTGAAAATTTATAAAAAAAAAATTGGAAAAAAATTACATTTTCATATATATCATTTAAGACTTAATTTATTGGGGTGTAGGACTTACTTATCTTTAAAAAATAATCATTTTTTTTTTCTTAATGAACCAAAATTCCAGCAAGCTTATTTATTTGTTTAAATCCTAAAATTGAATTTAAACCATAGTTTTCAACAATTTTTTTTAAAAAAAAAATTGCATATATTCTTAAGTGTGAAAATGCATACTTAAATCATAAAAATATCACATTTATCATCTACATACTTATAATTTAGTTTATGGGATGCATTAGTTTTATTTATCTCAATTAAAAAGACTTTTCTCACTAGCAACTAAAATTCTGCAACTATTTTTATTGAATTAAAATCACACACTTGAATTAAAATTATATTTTCTTCCATAAAAAATATACAAAAATCTACATGTATTTAAGTCGATAAAAACACCATTTATATGTGAAATAATGTCTTTTTTTTCATAAAATCAAATGCGACTTTGAGGAATCATATGTGTATTTCAAAACATTATTTTACTATTACCAAGACATAGTAAAAAAAAAAACAGCAAGCATAAACAAAAGAAAAGCCACTTTTAATCATGTTTAAACAATGCTTAGACCAAACTAAATATACCAACTAGATCATCATTTGTAAGGAACTTAATACCAATTGCCAATCATAACAAAATAACCTAACATGTTTCTAATGATTATATGTAAAATCAAATCATAAAAAAAAAATTAAACAACATGCTATGATAATTCCCTTATGCCAAAATACACCGATAAACCTACCAAAATAATTTTCCAAAATTGATCACGCCCTCTTAGCAAAATAAGAAAAAAATTAAATAATAAAATAAAACAACCATCAGTACACATCTCCCTTCCGTTTTTATCGAAATACATAGTGTATCATCATAAAATTTAAACCTAGTATGTTTCTATCATAAAACTGGCATCTTTATAATCAATACCGTAAATTCCAAGTAACCAACAACAACACAAAATTATGATACCAACATAAAATCATGCATAGAACAATAAATTGAATAAAAGAAGAATTTAGATACACTGTTTCATGCTCCTTATCATTCTCCTACCATTATTGAGATTTCAATAAAAGAACAATGGATTTATTTCATTCAAGAACCAATAGTATCACAAAAAGACATACCCTTCATGCAAAATAACCATTATCATTTGAACATGCCCTTCCATGAAAACAATAATCATGAAAAAGGAGCAAAACAACAACATCGAGAAAATAGATGAGCACAAGAATTTCCATTGCTTCTTTGATAGTGTTTAAACCACACTAACAATTGGTTATGCCCTTGATACCTATATCCAACAAATACCAATTACAAAAAAAAACTCTAAAAATTTTAAGAAGATTAGAAGATGAACTTAAGATTCAAAATAATAAAACTAAAACACATACCCATTTTCCAAGTCATTTTCTTCTTCTTCTTCTCCTCCTCCTTTATCTTCTTTCTTTCTTTCTTTCTCTCAATCTCACACACTCTCTCTCTCTGTCTCTCTTCTTTCCTCTAGTCTTCGGTCACCCACACACAAAGGCAAGGAAAGACTCCTCTTTCCTTTTATCTCCCAAAGCCTATCCCTAAGGAGTTAACCACTAAACCAATGGGAAAAGGTAAGTTTCATATTTTATTTGATTTTCATTAATTGAAAAGAATTATTATAATTAATTAAAATATGTCAACCATATACGTTGCCAATTTTAATTTATTTGATTTTGAAAACAAAATGGGAATAAAATCCCTCCTTTTCCCACTTCCCTAGTCGAACACTACTCTCCATTTTCCTTTCTTTTTAATTTCTAAAATAAATAAAATAAAAAAGAAACTATGTGTAGGAAAAGTTATTGCATGCTCACCATGCAGCCATGCACATGCACACACATAATAGCTCATGTGCAACACTACTTACTATGCACCTTGGTGCATTCAATCTAAACTCATTTACTTACAAATTAAAATAAACAACTAAAAAAATAAATTCAGATATTTCCTATCAAACAATTCAAATAATTAAAAATAAATTCCTAACACTTAACAATTAATAATAAAACAAAGCACAAAATTTATTAAACTAAAAAAAAATATTTGTGTGTTATACCAATCCACAACACATGTGAATGTGTGTGTGCACATAGAATGATAATCACAAATTTTTGTCCCTGGATGTACTCAACAAGTAAAATCTAAAGGCTTGGAGAAGGACTTTTGTGAGGTGAGAGAACAAATAAAAAGATTTTTGTGTATCTTTTTCTCTCTGATTTTCTAGGCTTACTAGTATTTTAAACAAATTAAAACATTAACTAAATAATTTAATAATAAATAAAAACACAAATAAATAATTTCTCATATTTGTGTCATGCTAGTGGGTCCCACCTAGTGACCTGTGCCAGTCACTGACTAGGGCGTGTGGCACTGTAATGTCACATGACATTTTCTCATTTCTTTATTTTGTTTGTAAGAAAAATATTGATTTACTTAAAATAATGTATTATTTAAAAAATTAATAAATATTATTCAATTCAAAATTAACTTTATCTTATTGACTTATGATAAAAAAAAATATTTATTTAACTTCATAGATTAAATATATATTTTTTCAATATTAATTAATTCTTAAGTAATTAACATTTGAATCATCTAATATAGTTTTCTAAACAAACCATATTAATTGAGTACATACAATAATATAATAATTATATATTTTTCATGAAAAATTAATTCCCTTACAAATTATTCTTTTTTGTTTATCACAAAGATTAATACCCTAGAGTGTGTAGTATAGAGGTGACTCGAGGACCATGGACTTATAATTTTAAAGCCCAATAAAATTGATATTTAATTAAACTCTTTAGTTAAATAATCTTATTTATTAATTCCATTATTCCACCACTATAAATATTGAATTGCACTCTTAGAATAGAATTATCTCGTGTAGTCCATTGATATAATCACTTAAAATAATTATGTCATCCAATTATTGGTTCATAAATTAGACCTGGTCAAAATGACCATTTCTCCATTCTAATTACCTCTTGATCCTAAAGTACAATGAATTCACTAATGAACGGTTAACTTATAATCATATTATAAATTTTAGCTCAATAACCATTCGGTTCCAAAATCAACTCCCAAGGGAACCAATATATGATCTGCTTGGAATGCTTGAATTCCAATTCTTGTAAGAACATGTTCCTAGCCACTCATGCCACTGAATTTCCACAACAAAAGTCATTTGCGTATTTTTCAAAGAAACCTAAATGAGTGAATCAAAAGATCCAGTGTAGACATGAATAAGAGTTCATGACTACTAAGGATTTAGATAGTTCTGCATATGATCATCTATTTTGATATGAATTAAATCTTTATGAAAAACAGTATGTTTATAAAGAATTTAATTCACATCGGACCTGTTATATATAATCTATTTATACAAAGTACATTCACTAATATGTCCACCAACATCAGTGATCCGGATCTAGATCATATGCATTCAAATGCTTAGAAAACCGTATTGGAAACCATTTATTAAGTATTGCATACATAAATATGTTATTTACTAGTCAATTCATTATTTATGATATTTATCTCGTTGTTCTAATACAAGATCATACTCTCATTAATGAATATGATTTTTTTTATATATTTATATTAATTATTCAATAATAATTTAGATATTCAATTATAGGAATCATGTACTTTAATTAAGTTCCAAAATAAAAGGTCTTTAGACATGCTTTCATCACAATCCCGAACATCATGATAGTTACTCAATAGTGTCTTCTGCAAGTCTCCTACCTTTAGGACAAACAAGCAGCCACCTTTTGCCAATAACATGTCATTCACCACCAAAAATTGGCAAGTCTTCCCTTCTTTGACGAGCTTCAGGATGGTCCTTGATGGAAGTATTCACCAAACTAGCCAACTAACATGCAAGTACTTTTAGAGGCGCCAATTTCGCTTTGCAACTCAAAGCATCGGATGCTTGATTCAAACTTCCTACCTTATGCTCGATGTTGAAGTCAAATTTTGTCACAAACTTTGGTCATCAAGCCTGCTTAAGGGTATGCTTCGGTTGGGTGAGAACATGAATAATTGTCGCATTGTTGGTCTTCACCACAAACTTTTACCTCAATAAGTATTGCCCTCACACCCAAAAGCCATGAAATTCTGCGAGATGCTCCTTCTCCTATGTAGTATACTACCAATCTACCTCAAAATTGCGCCTCTTGTATGCCACAGGGCAGTCTTCCTATACAAGCACCCTTCCTAAAGCATAACCTAGCACATTCATCTATACTTCAAAGGGCTTATGACATTCGGTAGGGCGAGAACAAGATCTCACATCATGGCTTCCTTTAAACTTCTAAATGCTTCGGCACACTTGTCAGTCCACGGCCAAAATTACAACTTTCTTAAACAGCTCATTCAAGGGTGTTTCCCTCCTTAAATAACTTTCTACAAATTTTCTATAATAATTGGCTAAACCAAGGAAAGAGCATAGTTCCTTCATATTGAAGGGGGTTTTCCACTCTTAAATTGCTCGTACTTTGTCCAGATCCAGGCAGGTCCAATCAAATTCCACAATGTGGCCAAGGAACCTGATGCTCACCTAAGCAAATAATCACTTCTCCTACTTTACATAAAGCTAATTCTCTCTCAACTTTTCAAACACGTGAACAATGTGCTCCTGATGCTCCTTCATCATGGTGCTACAAACAAAAATATCATTCAAGTACATCACCACAGACTTATCTAGTTACTCGTGGAAAAATTGATTCATGAGTGTACAGAAAGTTGCTGGCACATTTGTCAACCAAAACGGCATGTCAAGAAACTTTAATTCTCCATATAGAGTAACACACATCATCTTCATCTCATCTTCATTCACAATCTGCACCTGATATAGCCCGATCTTAGTTCCAGCTTTGTAAAGTACTTTGCTCTACTCAGTTGGTCAAACAAATCAATGATTAATGGGATAAGTAGGTATCACAAACAATTGTTTTGCTAAGAGCTCTATTATCAATGCATAGTTTCAAGTTCTTGTCATGCTTCTTTTGGAATAGCACAGGCATACCAAACAACGCCTTAGATGGTTGATGGAGCGTGCCTCGAACAACTCCTTCATTTGCTTTCTCAACTTTTTAGTTTTGGGAGTGTCATTTTGTACATCACTTTGGTTTGAGGATTTTCTCCAAGGACAACCTCAATATAATGATCAATTGCTCTTCTTGGTGGCAAGTCTTTGGGGAGTTTCTCATATATCACATCCCCGTAATTCTTTAGGTCCATTTGCGTTTGTGTGGAACAAACTCCTCCACCTTCAACTCGAATATAGTGAGTACGAAAACATAGTTGGGCTACTACGTAGTCACGCCATTCTTCAATTGCAAGGCTAATAAGAGTTTAACTCCAGGGGTATGTGTCACATTTGTAGGCACCCTCAATAGTGTCTTTGTTATTATAAGTGAACTCCCTATTACAAGATAAGGAATGACTCATTTCTCTGTCAGAAAATCCAACCCTAAGATAACATCAAAAAATTTCATACAGACTGCCAAATCCATTTGCCCCTACCATGTGCCAATCTTCACATTTTCCTTTTTCGCCATTCTAGTTGTGGCAAAGACCTTCGAGTTGACTGCCTTCGTGTGACCCACATCTTACTCTAGCGTTGTTTGAGCGGTTTGAAGGGTTTTCTTCTTCGACTGGGAACTCTTTGATATGTAATCAGTCAATCACTCTACAGCAGCTTGAGCTATTGCCAAGTCGGTCACATGCTATCTCTAAAGTTCTTACTTTGCCCACGACTCAAGTTTTTCTAAGAAACATAAGAGCCTGTCTACTTCAAGCATGTCCTTAACGTTGAGAATAGTTCTTGAAAAATTCTTCAAGTATTCTCTAGCTGTCCTTAATTTTTTCAACTCTCTCAATTGGCATCAAGCCATATAAGCAACATTTTATGGGAGAAATTGTATCTTAAACTCTCTCTTCAGTCCTCTCAAGTTCTTAAGGTGCATTTACCATTTCAAATATCATCATACTTTGTCCTTTACTACACCTTGGCATCCCTAGACAAGTACATGGTAGCCATTGTGACCTTTCCCCCTTCTAAATCAGGCCTCACAACTCTAAAGTAGTGATCCATGTCAAAAAATAAGTTCTCCAACTCCTTCACGTCTCTAGCCCCATCATATGGCCTCAGTTCACATATTTTGACTATGTTGAATTCTACACCTATAGGTACAATTACAAGCATACTTCCCACGACACTCGTGGTAAGGTTCAGCTCTGTGTTCACATTCGTCAGCTCCCCTCTCAATGCCTAAACTGACGCCCAAAAATCTTCCATAAAGTCATTTACTATGCCTTGTAAGTCTTTCACTACTTTCTTAATTGCCACAATATGCTCCTTCCTTTGATGGGTATCATATGTATTTGAAGAGGTATCCCTACGTTTGATCGCTATTAAACGAGATAGCAAATTGCGATTATCCCTCTTCAACATATCCAAGCAATTTTCTGTGTTAGACGACTTTGATACTTGACTAGGATAGACTATATCTCTGATCCTTTCATCTAGACCATATAATTCTCCCATGTGCTTCTAAAGTGCTTCAATCCTTTGAGTATTGTTTACAATTTCGTATGTCGCCAAGCTTTCTCTAACCTATCTCTGATACTAACTATCACTAGTAGTGTTGCAAAAAATCACCACGGGGACAGGAACTCGCCCCTAATGGGGAGGGAATTCCCCAACTTGGCGGGGAACGGGGGCAAGGGCGGGGGCGGGGGCAGTACTTCCCACCCCATTTTGGACCCAATTATATGTATATATATTAATATAAATGTTTATATAAGTTACGTATATATATATATAAATGTAAATGTTTATATAAGTATAATAATTATTAGTCCGAATACGTTTTTCTATATATATATGACAATAATAATTATATAAATATAATATAAGGGAAGGGATACTAAAAGTCCTAATATTGGGAGATACTAATAGTCTAATTATATAAATATACTAGTAAAAATTTAAAATATAAAAACCCTACTGTTATAGAAATATGAACAGCCGCCAGCCACCCTCTCCAAAGATCTCAATGAATTTTTTAAAATTTAAAGATTGAAGTGACCTTATTGTCTCTCTCTCTCTTATTCTATTCTACTTCTCCTCGGTGTCTAAGTCTATATTCTCACAAGCACACAATACAGTACGTAGAAGAAGATGAATGATTCATTCAAAAGGTGAGTTTATAATATTTTAAGCATCTTTTCCTTAGTCTCATATCATATATTATCAATAGTAAATAGTATTACTCCATATAAAGAATATAGATGAATGTTATGCCTCAAAAAGATTTATGTCTTTTTTTTATCTTTCTCATTTCTCTTTTCGCTAGGATGTTTAATTTGTCTTATTATAGGGAGTTATGTCTTATCTTATATCATATTATATATATATATACACGTGTGTGTATGAGATTTATTTGACTATTGTGTTGTGTGTAGTGGATGGACCACTTCAACTTTCTCTTATGCATATAATACAAAAAAGAATGAAGCACTAGTTTTGTGTGAATGATTAAACATGTGTCAGAAAGTAATATTATATTTATAAATTAAAAGACAATATAATAATATAGAAATTTTTTGATATATAGTCAATAGTCATATTCCTAGTTATTTTATCAACTTTTCTTGTACAGACTCATATATATTCAGATAAAGATTATGATTGGGTATATATATGGACTAAGTATATATATATAAATAGATATAGTTAAAAAATAATGTTGTCATTAATATATTGATATTAATATATATTTGAGTTATTTTTAGACTTCTGTTTTGTATTTATTTATTTTAGTTTTATGTATATCAGTGTGTATAATATATAAATATGTGTGAATGTGTATTTGTATATATTTTTATTTTCAATAAGAGTGATGTATATATTATAATAGTTTTATTGCAATCTTTATTTATTTTTGCATATTCAAAATGTATGTATGTATGTAATTATCATTTATATTCTCATATTATTGTGTTTTTGTCAATGTGTAGTGCAAAAATGAGTGAGATTGAAAATCGAACAGAAGACACTCCGTCAACATATGGGCAAATGGAAGAAGGAGCAACATCAACTACACCTGTAGAGCCTGATTTAGTTCCCCCACCTCCAATTAATCATGATTCAAAAATCCAAGATAATATTGATAACGATGATAAGGGAAAGAGAAAGTTGACTTCCTTTGTTTGGAATCATTTCAAGAAGCAAAAAATCGATCCAGTTGAGAAGGCTATTTGTAACTATTGTCAGAGGAAATTAGGTGGAGCAAGAAAAAATGGAATGAGACATTTACATGATCATTTTAAGATATGCCCTCTTGGGAAGAATTGGGATATAAAGCAATCAATCTTCAATCCAAGTAGGAAGAAGGATGGAAGTACTTCACTAGCTGCTGCCCACACCTTTGATCAAGAGTTTTCAAGAGATAAACTTGCTAAGATGATCATTTTGCATGAGTATCCTCTCAATATGGTCGAACGTGATGGGTTTAGAGGTTTTGTCAACTCGCTCCAACAATTATTCAAGCATGTATCTCGAACTACTATTAGGAGGGATATATTGAAGATATATGAGAGTGAGAAGACTAAGACAAAGAACTCCATAAGTGACAATTGTAGTAGAGTTGCAATCACAACTGACATGTGGACATCAAACAATCATAAGAGAGGGTATATGGTTGTGACTGCACATTATATTGATGATTCTTGGATTTTGCGTAATCGGATTATTAGGTAATATAATAATTTGTTTAGAAAATTTGTGTTTTATGTCTATATTAAATATTATTGTATACTAACTACTTTTATATGCATTCATCTGTATTATAGGTTTATATATGTGCCTGCCATTCATACTACTAAACTTCTGGCAAAAGAGTTGATTGAGTGTTTAGTTGCATGGTCTCTTGAACGTAAGTTGTCTACCTTAACTTTAGATAACTATTGTAATGCCCCAAATTTCCTAATAAGGTTTACGACCTTGGTTAGGAGGCCAGGAGGGCCATAATTGATTTAATATGATATAAAATGGATATATGCAAATTAATGGGAATTATATTATTATATGATGATAAATGCATGCATATGGGTGTATTTATAATTATAAGGGTATTTTGGTAATTTGGTCGCTGTGGTCATAATTGTGTATTTTGGGTGCATGGTTGTGATTAGTTAACATGGCCACCTTATAAGGTGAATTGGTTCGAGCTATTCGGCATGAGACGATAAAGAGATGTAAGTGTTCGGTCTAGTCATAACGGGTTTAAGTTCGGGGCTCGAGGTGAGTCTCGGGGTCATTTTGATGACTAGAACATTGCCAGGAATAAAAGGGTAATGGGTTATGATTTATTGGTACTTGAGAATATTGAGAATAGTAGGAATTGGAGAGCGTTAATTATAATTAACAAGATAGGCGGGAAAGGACGGTTTTACCCTCGGAAGCCTTTAGAGGGATTTATTTGGCTAAAGGGCATTATGGTCTTTTGACCTTAGGGATTTATATCAGCCTCTGAGTGTTTAGAAGACTGTGGAAAATAGAATAAAACAGAGCCCATCCTCATCTCTTCCATTCTCTCATGTACAAGTTCTCCTTCATTCTTTTCTTTGAATTTTGAGAGCCCATGTTGAGGAAGCAAGCTAGGGAGTTAAGGCTTGGGGAGTATAGTTTGAGTTCAGCCATTGGAAAAGATTCAAATCAAGTTTGAGGTAAGTTCCAGCCATGAATTTTATGGTGTGCTCTATTTTGAGCTTTAGTTTTCAGCTTGAGAATCTCTTGTAGAAAGTTTGGATTAATAGAAGTTTGGTTGATGTTTATGTTGGGTTTTGATGAGGGTGAGTGGTAGATGATGTTTGGTGGTTGAATTGGGTGTTAGGTTGAGGTTTGGGACAGGTTTGAAGGGCTTGGTTTCAAGGGAAAACACAGGGGAGGCGAGCTGGTGCGAACTGAGTTTTTGGCTGAACAGGGTATTGAGCCGCGACATTGCTGTGGTGCGCCGCGGCTCAAGGCATCTGGCAGGGAGGGATGTCTCTGTCTGGGGGGCGCGCCGCGGCGCAGCTAGGGAGGGCCGTGGCCCTTAGTGACATTTTGGGCAGAATGGTATTTTTAGCTTGGGGATTCAAGCCTTAGGCCTCGGGGTTCAACCTAGTACCCGGTATAGTGGGGATTGATGTCCCGGAGGCTAGATATTGGTTTGGGAACTTATGTTGATCATTTTTATTGATGATATCTTATATTTGGTAATGACTAGGTGACCGCTAAAGGACTAAAAGTTGATCGTTCTCAAGGGTCGTTCTTTAAATCATTCTAGCTCGAATCTGAGGTAAGAACACTGCACCCTGTGTATATGTATGACATGCATGGCTATTCTTGATGCATGTCGGTTGATTATTATGTATGACATGCATGGCTATTCTTGATGCATGTTGGTTGATTATTAAACGTGACATGCGTGGCTGCTATTGATGCATGTTGGATTGGGAATATAATGCATATGATGCATGAGAAACATGTGATTAGGACATGCTTTGAGTACTGAATTTGACATTGTTCAGAGCCTGTGCCTCTGGGTTTGTGCATGGTCCTAATTGTATTAATACTTGTTGAATGAGATATTGAACGTGAGATATATGTTTGGTGGCATGGCTTACCTGTGTATGGTGCTGGCTTACTAGTCAGAATCGGCAATGGTGTTAGGTCCGTCTATGAAGCTGTGACTTATTAGTTAAGTTCACCACAGGCTGAGCACTGGTCGTGTTTCACCGACCCAAGAATCAGAAGTGGCAGTGCGTTGTGAACGCCGAGCCAAATGAAGATTAGATCTAATCAAGGTTGGCATTGAATGACCCATATAGGGTATTAATGCTGGACCAACCGGAAGGTCAATGAGAACTATAAGCGCTTACCTGGTCTAAGACTAGATGTTTACAGCCAAGGTATATGACCCCGGTGACTGTTTGTCACATGGCTGGGGGACGCTATCCTTAGTTACAACTCTAGAGTCGGGAGAATGGTTATGTTGGTGACCAATCACCATGCACCTATCCTGATCAAACTTGTGAAGGAACCACTTATCAATTAAGCCCTGGTGTCCCTATCGTCACATGGCTAAAGGGAGCTGTACCCACTTCTGTGACTTTTGGCTACTGCACCTATCTGTTTTGGACAGTTGGTCCTGAATGGCTATTATGATTATTGTTGATATTATATCATGCTTTATTGGGTTTTCTTTTTGGGCTTCGGCTCACGGGTGCTATGTGGTGCAGGTAAAGGCAAGAGGAAGCTGGACCACCCTTGAGTTGTAGAGCTTAGGCGATGACGTGTACATATGCAGCTGCTCGTCCGCCACGGCCGAGGTTTAAAGTGGAACTAGGGTTGAACCCTGTTTTGCCGCTTAGAACGGCCTGTTGTAAATATTTTCTGTAATAGACTCTGAAACTATATTTTTGGGATCCCAATGTATATATTAAACGTTCTAGTGAAACGTTACATCTTAACCAAAATGTTTAATCCCTAGACCGCTAATCATACTTAGTTCACGATTTTGCCCAAACGACTCGATTAGCGAGTTTAGCACTATTTACAAGGCACACCGTAACGGTCCCTGGAGTTGGGGCGTTACAACTATAGTGTGAATATTGCCATGATGGATCAAATGAAAGAAAAATTGAGAACAACTTCTTTACATATTAAAGGAGAATTAGTTCATATGAAATGTAGTGCACATATCTTGAATTTGATTGTTCAAGAAGGATTAGGGGTGATTCAAAGTGGCATAGAAACTATTTGTGAATGTGTAGTTTTTTGGACGGCCACTCCAAAAAGAGTTGAAAAGATTGAAGAGGCCAAGAAAGGACTGTCATGTTCAAGCAACAAAAAGCTAGTGCTTGATTGTAAGACTAGGTGGAATTCTTCTTATCTGATGCTTACTAGTGCCATTGTTTATAAAGATGCTTACTAGGGGTGAGGCACCCTCTTGTACCCCAGGCCTCTGCCTCGCGACCCTGCCTCACGCCACAGACCCTTTCCATGCGCCAACACCTCACGAGACACCATCTCATGCCCCAGGCCTCCGCCTCGCGACCCCACCATACGCCACAGACCCATGCCATGCACCAATGCCTCGTAAGGAACCCTCTCATGCTCCAGGCCTCTTCCTCGTGACCCCACCTTGCGCCACAGACCCCTGCGAATCGGAAATGCCTCGCGAGACACCATTTCGTGCCCCAGGCCTTTTCCTTGCGACCACGCCTCGCACCACAGGCCCATGTCACGTGTCAGCGCCTCGCGAGACATAACCTCGTGCCCTAGGGCTCTGTCTCACAACCCTGCCTCGCGCCATAGGCCCATGCAACGCGCCAACGCCTCCCGAGGCACCTTCTCATGCCCCAGGCCTCTGCCTCACGACCTCGCCTCACACCACAGACCCCTGTCGCGCGCCAGTGCCTCATCAGACACCATCTCGTGCCCCAGGCCTTTGCCTCGTGACCCTGCCTTACACCATAGATCATTTCCATGAGCCAGGGCCTCGCGAGACACCATCTCATCCCACAGGCCTCCACCTCGCGACCCTGCCTCACACCACAGGCCCATGCCACACGCCAACTCCTCGTAAGGAATCCTCTCATGCCCCAGGCCTACGTATCGCAACCCTACCTTGCGCCACAGACCCCTGCTGATTTCTAATGCCTTGCGAGACACCATCTCATGCCCCAAGCCTTTGCCTTGCGACCCCGCCTCGCGCCATAGGCCCATGTCGCGCGTCAGCGCCTCTCGAGACACAACCTCGACACACAACCTCGTGCGCGAGGCCTCTGCCTCACAACCCTACCTCGTGCCATAGGCCCATGCCATGCGCCAACGCCTCCCGAGGCACCTTCTCATGCCCCAGGCCTCTGCCTCACAACCTTGCCTCGCACCACAGACCCGTGTTGTGCGCCAGCGCCTCGCGAGATACCATCTCATGCCCTAGGCCTCCGCTTCACGACACCGCCTCGCACCACAGACCCATTTTGCATGTCAATGGCTCGCGAGGCACCGTCTCATGCCCCAGGCCTCTGCCTCGCGCCACAGACCCCTTAAGCGAGCCAGTGCCTCGCGAGACACAATCTCGTGGCCCAAGCCTCTGCCTCGCGACCCCGCCTCGCGCCACAGGCCCATGCCGCATGCCAATGTCTTGCGAGGCATAGCCTTGCACACAGTCCTCCCCCCCACAACAGGCACCTTGAGGCTCTGGCCTCCTATGCCTTTTGGGATCGTATCTCCCATGATGACCCATAAAGGCTTCAACACTTAAAGGTTAAAAGAGTAGGATGCATTGTGAGGATAAGAAAACCTATGAATGACTCAAAGAGATCATATGGATACGAATTACGTACGAGGGTATGGCCTTAAAGACCCCAGGTGTCTGACCCTAAACACCACACCAGACAAGTCGTGGTCGTACGAGTAAGGTACCTAATGTGGTCCTTCCCAGCCAACCATTGACGTTCGTACTAAATAGATGGTGGAGTTATAACTAGGTACTAAAGTGGAGGTGCTCCTGTAGACCCTTGGCATGTACTGGAGCCGACCACCACACTCTTGGCACCCCTACCATCTGTAGATTGCATATGCAGAGTCGTGTCCCCAGGGACCACCATGTAAAGTGAGACAATAGTGCTCTACTATAAATATGACCTCCCTTCACTTGAGAAGGGGGGAGGGGATTTTTTGGAGAATTTTGTAACCAGTTATTGCTAATGAAAAGAAATATTCAACATTCTCTCCTTTTTCATTATATAATTCCAGCATTTAAATTTGATGTTCTTGAGATTGTAAGGAAGTTTGCCTGAAGTTTGGTGATTTTAAATTTTACTTCTTTTACAACTCCAAACGTTCTTGATCTAACTTAGTTGACGAGTTCTTACCGTCAATAGTTCGGCGCCGTCTGTGGAAAGGATAAGTGTCAAGCCACTGTTCATTTATTGATTTCGGCAGAGCAAGATGCTAAGACATTCTAAGTGCTTGAGAGAACCACGAGTGGTTGAGGTCAACCTTGACATAGATCAGCTGAAGGCCTCCATGAAGAATCCTCCGCCACCCAAAAATGTGGATGCACCAAAGGAGCACAGGATTCCTAAAGATGAAAGGGAGGCTTCGTCCCCAACTGTCTAGCCTGATAAGAACCGTCCGAAACCAGCGGCTGCTCTCGTGGGAGATGCTGGAGAGTTTCCGCCCCCAAGACCACCACAGGTGCCGAACTCCGGCCGGCAAGATCCAGGTCCATCAAAGTGCAGGCCAGACAAGAGTCCACGAGTACATTCCATAAGCTCGAGCTGTAGAACTCAATTCTATGAAGAGGAGATATGCGAGTTACACCGAAAGAATCAAAGGCTAGAAACCACATTAAACAATATGCAAGAGGTATAAATGGCCTACTACAGGGACAATCAAGCATGCCTCTCCCTAGGCGAAAGGAAAAATGTCATGAAGGAGGAGAAACCAAAGTCCCAATAGATGATGGGAGGACTTGACTCTCCACTAGCAATACCCATCGACCAAAGCAACATGAACGTCCTGGACAGGCGAAGCAGCCTAAGAGGCTAGAGCTGGGGAACAACGCTAACCCGCACAATGTAGTTGAGGTCACTTCAAGGGAAACACCCCCAGACTTGAGGGGAGAATTCAATAGAAGAAATACGAATGAGAGGACCACACCTCCGTTGGCTCCCCCGGAAGAAAAAAGAAAGGAAAGGCCAGCCCATCCGACTTGAGAGAGTCATTGAACAAAAGGAGGCAATACTTAGGCACCGAGATGAGGAGCCTACGGAGTAAGATAATCACCACGTCTGGGGGGCACGCTGTAATGCCCTACTTCCTTAGAGCCGTTACCAAGTGAGTTTTAAGACAAAACAGTGTGCAATGAACTCGCTAACCGAGGTATTTTTTAAACAAAAGTGTGACTAATAAAAAAAGTTAAGGCTGTAATCTTTGAAAATGCGTCGTTTTCATTAAAACTTCCAGTATTAAACATTTGGGATCCCAAAATAAGGTTTGAAAACTATTTACATCTTGAAATAAGTTTATAGTTGACTAGTTATAAAAATCATAGGTTATTACAGCCATTTCTCGTATAAACCCCCAACCAAAGCAGTCGGGCAGGCCAAACATGTACGCGTCGCTTCACGCTCTCCGTTCTCATGGTTGGTTGACTCAGTCATTGCCCTTACCTGCAACACAGAGCACCCGTGAGCCGAAGCCCAACAAGAAAACTCATGCAGAACATAACATATGCAATTTATACAGTTTATCATAACAGATAATCCACAGATAAACAAGTCAACCATTAGACTAAGCAAACACGGCCATGCTGCCCCAGAAGCCTTACCGAAGCCTGGGGTCTCGGTTCACACCGTAAGGATAACACTTGTATCCACCGGGCCCTGCCCTGACTATAAGCATCCCATGTGCTAAGTGTTACTTCCGGCCCCGCTGCCGCACCCGGCCTACGCCGCTCTCGGCCCTTGCCGTTCATTTTATTATAATCACACATATAGTATAACACAACAACATTCGAACAAATAATAATACATTTAAGTCTGCATCCTAACATGTCATGCAATATAGGGCCATGCCCGGCAATCATCTCATCATGCAACATGCAATATAGGGCCGTGCCCCGCAATCGCACTATGGGCCCATGCCCTATCCTACGGGTGTTATAGTTTTCTTACCTTTCCAATCAATAGCTTAGATCACCTGACTCCTTGAGCACGATCCCACTCGAGCCTTAGCGCACACCTAGTCACAAACATAGGTCAAAGTCAACACCGAACCCCAAGTCCGAAAACCTAGCCTCGGGACCAATTCTGAGCCCCCGGGAAGTCCTAAATCCCCAAAAAAAAGTTGCGGAATCGAGCCCCGAACCCTAGGTCAAAATCCCTCATCAAAAACCCAAAAATTCACCTCTGTGAACAGTGCAGCGCTATAGCGCTCTAAAGAGGGCGCTGTAGCGCTACAAGCAGAACTCACCTCCCCAGAACAGGGGCTAGCGCTACAGCGCCCACTGACTAGCGCTGTAGCGCTAGTTGCAGCCCAGAAAACCCAAAATCGCATTTCTGCGATTTCTTTCAACCAATCACAAACCAAACTCCTCCAAATCTTTACCAAACTCAAAATCAAGCTTATGAACACTCTCCATTCATCCCAAGCATCCCAAATCCTCAAATCCCAAGAACATTTATCCCAAATCTCAAAATCTACCATGAACAACCGTAAACTCAGAAATTCAGTCAACAACAAAGTTAAAGGCTTAGAATTCTTACCATTGATGCAAATTTCGACCTTGATTCAACCCTAGGCCTCCTTAGCTTGTTCATCATCAAAGCTTGCCCAGAAATTCCCTAAAATTCCCATCAACTCAGCTCAAAACACAGCTCAAACCATCAAAAACCCTTAAAACTGAAATCTCTAAAACTTACCTCAAAAGTTGATGTGTTCTTGCCAAATCTTCAAATCTAAACCAAGATCCTTGATGCACAGCCTACCATTGCTCTCCACTAAGCTTTGCTCCAAGAAAAATGGAGCGGAATGGTGCAAAAATGCACAAACCGACCCTTGTGAAAACCCCTCTGTTTTCTCTCTTTTCTTTCTTTCCTTTTTTTCTTTCTTTCTCTCCACAGCCAACACTCTCTATAAATCCTACTAAGTGTAAAGCCTCATAAATCAATCTCTAAAAGCCAAATGACCAAAATGCCCTTCCTATAAATTCTAAATCCTTTTGTCCAAATAGGGCCATTTTAGTCATTTAACCCAATTCCCGCTAATCCTCAAGTGTCTCTAATATTTTCCCGCTACCTTCCAACACCTGATAAACCACCAAATAAGTATCCCCCATCATCAAAATAAATCTCAGTCTATTCTCTGAATTCTTGTTCATACCCCCAGGCTAGCCCCGAGCCGGGTATAAATTCCCGTCATGACTTTCCGCTAGCCTGCTCACTGGGATCGCCTCGAGTCACAAATCACAGATACACCCACATACCACTGTGGTCTCAACAATCATCGCATATCAATACAGTTATGCCCAACATGGCCAAAATTATAGTTATGCCCTACTAACACGATCCGGGCCTACATGCATACTAATATACATAGTCATGCATCTCAGATAAACAAATAGTCATATAACATGCTTTAAATCATAACCATGCATTTAACTCATCAAATCAAACATAAATCCCATCATGCCCTCCTGGCACGCTAATCAAGGCCCTTAAGCCTTATTAGCTAATTTGGGTCGTTACACACGCTGTCGACGATGAGTTTGATTATGAATCACCCTTCATTAGAGAAACCAAGCCATGCAGCTCCCAGCCAACTTCAAAGAGCCTCACATGACCCTTTACGAGGGCAATACAGATCCAAAATACCATCTGGATGCATTCAATGACCTAATGAAGCTAAGGGGAATTACTAGTAAAGCCAGATGCCACTATTTTGCTGTCACGTTAAAGGGTCCTACGTACAAGTTGTTTAAGAGACTCCGGCCAGGGGCCATCATGTAACGACCCCAAATTCGCTAATGAGGCTTAAGGGCCTCGATTAGTGTGCCAGTGTAACGACCCAAATTCGCTAATAAGGCTTGAGGGCCTTGATTAGCGTGCCAGGAGGGCATGATGGGATTTATGTGTGACTTTGATGAGTTAAATGCATGATTATGATTTAAAGCATGTTATATGACTATTTGTTTGTCTGAGATGCATGACTATGTATATTAGTATGCATGTAGGCCCGGATCGTGTTAGAAGGGCATAACTGCATTGATATGTGATGATTGTTGAGACCACATTGTGATGTGGATGTATCTGTGAATTGTGACTCGAGGCGATCCCAGTGAGCAGGCTAGCGGAAAGTCATGACGGGAATTTATACCCGGCTCGGGGCGAGCCTGGGGGTATAAGCAGGAATTTAGAGAATAGATTGAGATTAATTTTGATGATGGGGAATACTTATTTGGTGACTTTTCAGGTATTGGGGAGCAACGGGAAATTATTAGAGACACTTGAGGATTAGCGGGAATTGGGTAAAATGACTAAAATGGCCCTACTTGGAAAAAAGGGCTTAGAGTTAATAAGGAGGGCATTTTGGTCATTTGGCTTTTAGAGATTTATTTATGAGGCTTTATATACTTAGTGGGATTGGTAGAGAGAGTGAATGGCTGTGGAAAAGAAAGAAAAGAAAAGAATGAAAACAGAGGGTTTTCCTAATGGGGCGGTTTGTGCATTCTTGCACCATTCCTCTCCATTTTTTTCTTGGAGCAAAGCTCAGTGGGGAGCTAGGATAGGCTGAGCATCAAGGATCTTAAGGTTACACTTGAATATTTGGCAAGGATTAGCAAGAACACATCAACTTTTGAGGTAAGTTTTTAGAGATTTCAGTTTTAAGGGTTTTAATGGTTTGACCTGTGTTTTGAGCTGAGTTGATGGGAACTTTAGGGAATTTCTGGGCAAGCTTTGAGGATGAACAAGCTAAGGAGGTCTAGGGTTGAATCAAGGTCGAAATTTGCATCAATGGTAAGAATTCTAAGCCTTTAACTTTGTTGTTGACTGAATTTCTAGGTTTAGGGTTGTTCATGGTGGATTTTGAGATTTGGATTGAATGTGCTTGGGTTTTGAGTTCTTGGGATGCTTGGGATGAGTGTGAGGTGTTGATAAGTTTTTTTTTGGGTTTGGAAAAGGTTTGGTCAAGTTTGGGGTTGAATTGGTTGGACGAAATCGCAAGAAGCGATTTTTGGGTTTTGCTGGGCTGCAACTAGCGCTACAGCGCTAGTCAGTGGGCGCTGTAGCGCTAGCCCCTGTTCTGGGGGGTGTGTTTCTGCTTGTAGCACTACAGCGCCCTCTTTAGAGCGTTGTAGCACTGCACTGTTCACAGAAGGGGATTTTGGGGTTTTTGATGAGGGATTTTGACCTAGGGTTTGGGGCTTGATTCCGCCACTTTGTTTTGGGGATCTAGGACTTCCCGGGGGCTCGGGAGTGGTCCCGAGGCTAGGTATTCGGACTTGGGGTTCGGTGTTGACTTTGACCTATGTTTGTGCCTAGGTGTGCGCTAAGGCTCGAGTGGGATCGTGCTCAAGGAGTCAGGTGATCTAAGCTATCGAATTGACAGGTAAGAAAACTATAACACCCGTAGGATAGGGCATGGGCCCATATTGTGATTGCAGGGCACGGCCCTATATTGCATGATGAGATGATTGTAGGGCACGACCCTATATTGCATTACATGTTAGGGTGTAGACTTAAATGAAATGATATTTATTTGAATGTTGTTTGAGTTATACTATATGTGATTATAGTGGAGTGATACGGCGCGGAGCCGAGAACGGCAATGGAACCGAGAACGGTGAAAGGCCGAGAACGGCAGTGGGGCCGACAGTAACACTTAGCACATGGGATGCTTATGGTCAGGGTAGGACCCATTGGATACGTGTGATATCCCTACGGTGAGGACCGAGACCCCAGGCTGTGGTAAGGTTTCTGGGGCGGCATGGCCGTGTTTGCTTAGTCTAATGGTTGACTTGTTTATCTGTGGACTATCTGTTATGATTAACTGTATATTTTGCATATGTTATGAACTGCATGAGTTTTCTTGCTGGGCTTCGGCTCACGGGTGCTCCGTGTTGCAGGTAAGGGCAAAGACTGAGTCAACCAACCATGAGTACGGAGAGCGTGAAGCGACGCGTACATGTTTGGCCTGCCTGACTGCTTTGATTGGGGGTTTATTTGAGAAATTGCTGTAATAATCTATGATTTTTATAACTAATCAACTGTGAACTTATTTCAAGATGTAAATAGTTTTCAAACCTTATTTTGGGATCCCAAATGTTTAATACTAGAAGTTTTTAATGAAACGGCGCATTTTGATATATTACAGCCTTAACTTTTTATTAGTCACACTTTTGTTTTAAAAACCTTGGTTAGCGAGTTCATTGCACTGTTTTGTCTTAAAACTCCCTCGGTAACGACTCTAAGGAAGTAGGGCGTTACAGCCAGGAGGGCATTACTGGGTTAAATGTGGTTTGCATGACTTTATTGATTTAAATGCATGATTATATGGTTAATGATGATTGTGTGATTATATTGGCTTTAATGTGATAAGTGTATATGGTAATTGTGAGAACCACATTATTATGTGCGGAAAAAGTCACAACGGGGTCAAGGCGATCCTAGAGCTAGTTAGCGGGGAAAAAGTCACAACGGGGCTTAGCGGTTGACTTTAGAAAAGTAAAGGGTATTTCAGGTATTGGGTAGTTATTTAGACTATCAGGTTATGAAAATAAATATATGGAGATATATTTGAGGTTAGGAAGTCTAGGCAGGAATATTGGGGGATTTTACCATTTTGCCCTCGGGGACGGTTTCGGCACCCCGAGCCTTGGGATTAACTTAACAAGTAAGACAAACTTAAGGAAATCCGTAGAATGAAATATTAGACCGACTCCTTCTCAGCTCTTCTCTTTTTCTCTCTCTCAAGGAAAAACAAGGAAAAAGGAACACTAAAATCTTAAGGGAAACAAGCTGGGAATTTCTGAGAATTGAGCTAGATTTCTGAGGCTTAGTCCAAGACTTATTCAAGGGAATCAAATCAAGGTTAAGGTAAGGATTTAAACCTGTGTTTTCTGAAGTTTAACCTTGAGTTTTTAGCTAGTTGTTGAGGTTATTGTCCAATTGATGTTTAGGGTGGAACTTGAGTTGGATAGACAGTCGGAATCAGTTGGGTGTTGGTTAAAGGAAGGATTCCATCAACAAGGTAAGCTTAAATTTATGAATTGGTGGTCTCAGTTTGGGTTTTTGACTGGTTAGTTTGAGTGGTTATGTTCTTAAAGTTTCAGTGATTGGGAGTGTGATTTTTTTGAGTATTAGGTTGAATTTTCAATTGAATTATGTGGCTTAACTTGCTCTGAAAGTGTTGGGGTAGTTGGGTGTTGAAGTAGGGAGCTTAAGGGTGGTTTTGGCTAAGGTTTCAAACCTAGAAATGGTCAGAATTCAAGGCTCGAAGGGAAGGGCCGCGGCTCTATTCTAGAGCGCTACGGCCCTAGGATGAAGATGAGCTAAGAGGGCTCGACCAAAGGTGAGCGCCGCAACGCCCAAGGCAAGGGCCGCAGCGCGTGTCCACTTTCAGGGGTGGTCTTTGGCTCTGTTTTGAGGCTAGGGCCATGGCCAAGTTTCAAGGGCCGCAGCCCTTAGTTGTGCACTTGAACTTTTGGGGATTTTAGGCATGGGAATGTAGTCTAGAATGCTCGGGATCGTTTTCGCCACCATGCTTGGCGGGATTCGATTTCCTGGAAGTTAGTTTTGTACCTGAAAACCTATATTTGGATATTAATGGAACCTTATACTTTGGTTGTGACTAGGTGATATAAGCTTAGGCTCGGGAACAAATCATTCCTGAGGAGTGTTGCTCCTAACTAATTACTGCAAAGAGGAAAGGCAAGAAAACTGCACCTGGTTGAATATATGTGACGGGACTAAGGGTTCCCTATTATGAATGCTTGAAAAGATGGTATTATGCCATGCAAGCTATTTAGTGAACCAACATCCTAATGGTGCTAAGCGTTACAATAGCGCACAGGGCGCGGCTCGACCACTGGTAGCCGAGGACAGCTTAATATGCACTAGGCTCGGTTTAAGCGAGCCAGAGTCAGTGGGGGTAAACAGAGGGTGCGGCCTAAGTTGTCGGCCCTGATTATTATGTGATATAAATGTTATAAGTGTTTGACTGCATCCATGAATCTAAATATATGCTGATTGACTACTGTGGATTAATTGATGAGAGTTCATGCTTAGTGAGTTTGTTATCTGTTTCTACTGTTTGTGTTACACATGTTTTCTTGCTAGGCCTTGGCTCACGGGTGCTACGTGGTGCAGGTAAAGGCAAGGGCAAGTTGGATCAGCCTTGATTGGAGAGCTCAGCGGGCGGAGTGTACATGACCAGCTGCTCGGCCGCCACGGTTGAGGTTTAGGCAGGGACGCGAGACCCGGAGATTGTCCATTTTGCCTTAGTATGGCTTACCTTTGTTTATATACTTTTGGAAGTCTATAAATCAACTTTCAACTCTGTTTCTTTTGGGATCCCGTGTATATAATCGTTTAATTATATAAAATAAGTCTTTTAAAACCAAAACCCTTTTTAACCCTAGCTCTTACATGTTTAGTGACACGTTTTCAAATTAATGACTTGATTAGCAAGTCCTGCACCTTTAAAAGTACACAGTGTAGCGGTCTTGGCTATCTAGGGCGTTACACATCAGGTCTTGGCAACAATTTTCTGACAAATTTCTTCAGCAACACCACGCTGTGTGTGATTATACCATGCCAGGCACCAGCCTCGCTAATGTGAAACAAGGAGAAGAAGAGAGCCTAAAGAATTACATCAATAGGTTCAATATGGAGGCAGCCAAATGGCCATTACTGCCGGGGTGCGCCCGGGTAGTAAGTTGTGGGATAACATGCTAAAGAGCGAGGTCACTGACTTAGATGATTTCTATGAATGTCAGAAAAGTACATTCGTGTCGAAGACGGCCATGAGAACTTAAAAGCATCACTTGCCAAGCCTTCAGCCCCTGAAGGTTTGAATGACGTTAAAAAGAAAAGAGTGTATGAATGGCTAGGGTATGATCACCAGAGGAAGCACAAAAACGGAGGTAGCCCTAGGCAAACATCCCACACCTTCTACACTGACCTAGCACATACTAGGGAACATATCTTTGTAGCGAACGAGAATCAAGTCCCCTTCAGGAGACCCCCACCAATGAAGAAAGATCCCAGAAAGTACTGTCAATATCATAAAGACATTGGCCACACCACAACGAAATGCACTCATTTAAAGGTTGAAATTTAAGAGCTCATACGCAGGGGCACTTGGATATATACGTCCGAAGAGAAAATGAAAGACCGGAGGATAGACCGCTTTCGCCACGAGCACGAGATGTAGCCCCAGAAGTTCAATGAGAGGTGAGGACGATCTTCAGAGGACTAGGATTTCAAGGAGAATCGAGAAAGGGGCGAGATAGATACACCAAGGAAGCCAGACGAAGTCCACCCCATGCATGCTGAGCTTAGAACAACGACCCCTGAAAAACATTAAGGGGGAAAATGACTCAATAACCTTCATCGAAGAAGATGTGCGGGGTGTGCACTTTCTGCACAATGACCCCATGGTGCTAAGTGTACAACTGGCAAACATGAAGGTGCATCGAGTTCTGTTAGATAATGGGAGCTCCGTAAACATCCTATATCGCCCAGCCTTAAAGAAGATGGAACTGAGCATCAGAAACCTAAAGCCCTGCAGCACCTCCCTGTATGGGTTTTATAGGAGACTCGATACAACCCCTGGGCATGATCGTGTTAGCCCTCACCATGGGAGAGCCACCCAGACAAAGCACTGTATTGACAAACGTTTTTGTAGTAAGCTGTTCCTTGGCCTTCAACGCGGTATTAGGGAGACCGTTCTTGAGAAAATTGAAGGCAATAACCTCGGTATAACTCTTGGCCATAAAATTCCCAACCCCTGAGGGGTTAGCGAGCGTGAAAGGGGAACAGAAAGAGGTAAGGGAATTTTATAACACGTCCCTCCGCACAGTCATGAAACTGCCAGAACATATGGCAATGGTAGTGCATGGGAACACGAACTCGAGTGAGTTCAACCCCAAAGTTACTGAGGAGATCACAATCGATGGTTGTGCATATGCGCCTAAGAGGGAACATCAGGTAAAGCTCCACTTTTAGTATGATAAATCAAAAGGGTTACCATAGTTAGCCCCCCCAACATAGTTGTGAGTCCTCCCCTTAAAAGCAGCTATGAATTAGAAGGGTAACTTAGATGCCCTGATATATAGTAAGAACAATGCTGCCATAGATACCTATGTACTCCACTCATTTTTAATGAATATGATTCTTGTTAGCATGTCACACTCCTCATTTACGTGAGCACGTATCTAACTCTCGTACGCCTATCACCAATTGGAATTATCAAAGTGGATGAGCAAAATGATCAATGTGCCCGACGAGACAAATCTCGCCAACCACTTAGGGGGCAGAGTATACAGCCGAAAGGGTCCTAAGACAGACCCTTATAAAACAAAGGAAATAAAGAAGAAAACCTGGCAAAGCGTCTCTTGAGTTCACAAGGAGTAGCTACACTTATGAACATCAACAGAGCCTAAATGTCCTACAAGAAAAACCTCCTAATAACGGCTAATACCTCCACGAGAGGAAAGGCCTCAGGGAGAGCATCCACCAATAAGCCTAGAGCGGCCACTAAGCCGTCTAGCCAAAAAGGGTCCTAAAAGAGACCCTTGTAAAAATAGTACTCTGCATAATGACGAGAAGGGCACTTCTCACAAGAAATAACAAGCGTGCACAAAAATATATAAAAGGATGGCTAGAACCCAAAGGGTCATCGTATCCTTACAAATACAATCAAGGTGCACCAAAGATACCATCACTACCGTTCGAAATAAAGTATTGACGAGTTATTAGAAAAAAGAGAGACTATTAAACCCCTTTGAGTTGGTTCAAAAGGACCTTAAGCATAAAGACAAAAGAGAGAGAGGCCTATCGAACCCCTTTGAGTGAGTGGGCTCAAAAGGACCTCAAGCACAGAGAAACAAAAACAAATGATCACACACATATATATATAAAAGAAAAATGCGTTAATGTTACAGGATAAAATCGGCATCAGCCACAACAGGACTTAGAAAAGTTCCTGAAGAAAAAAAAATCAGGAGAAACCTCTCTAGTATAATAAGGTTCGAGTAAGCATACAACCAAATCGAAATGAAAGATAAAAATTGTAGGAGAGAAATCTCAAGGCCTCCCGCCGCGAGCATTCCACTCAGCCTCCTTGACAATGGCATGGTCACCAAAGGAGGAGAAATTGAAGCTAGGATTCTGCCTCCACATTCCATAAAGAGTGCACTCTACGAACTTATACTCAACCTCTGCCAAATTAGCCTCTAGGAGAGTGACCCTCTCCTACAACACCTCAGCCTTAGCTTCCGCTCTCTTCTTATTTTTTGACAGCGAAGTGGCTATTGCTAGGGCTTTTTCCAGCTTGAGGTTGACATCCTCAAGCTGTCCCTCGAGCTCTTGAACTCTGCCCGCTAGACGATCCCTTTCAACATTTGATGAAGATAGGCCCTGTGCCAAGTCTACAAAGTGTTGAGCCACCAGAGAAGCCTGCAAGGAAGCAAAAAGTGAGCAAACAAGGAGCCCAAAACATAAAAAACACCAATGTAAGACGCATGAACTCACCCAAGTTATGGAGCACAGGAACTAACTCCGCCATGGTAAATTTCTCGAGACCTCTCCACTCGGTTTTGGGAATACCCTCGGCAACTCGGGGATACCTTTGGATGAAAGGGGCTGACGTGCGACCCACCCAGGATGTTCCCTCCAAATCACGAGCGCCCAGGTGAGCAGGGATAGATGAGCCACTCACCGATCGAGGGCAGGAACATCAGACAAAGGGTACCCTGAATGACCGTGGCTAGCGGGAATGTAAGGAAGATTATCAAATTCATTAGAGAAAGGGAGAACAAAGCGCCCCTGCATGGTTTGTTAACTGCGGGAATGAGAAGCTATGTCGCGGTCCGTAGGAGCAAAAGAGGGACACCCCCTGGAGGATGGAGATAGCTGAGCTGGATGTTCAGATTTGGGGGAAACCTCCTCATGCACCAATTCAATATCACCCTCGTCTGAGTGAGGTTCTGCCAGAGCTACCTTCTTCTTTCGCTCGAAAATGTACCGTAGCAGGTCGGTCTCTAAGACCCTGCATAGACCATAGTGATTGAGGTTGGCCACAGTAAAGAGATGGGCAGCCATTTTAATTGTAGGGACTGTGTGAAGGAAGACATCTACCAGCGCCACCTCCGACTCAGGATTGTCGGGCATACTGAAGGTCTCTGAACAATCAACTCAGATATCAATATGAGTATAAGTTCCAAAATAGCAAACTCAACATAAAAGGAAAGACTTGAAGTACTTACTTAGGGAGGAGCGTAAATGTTTGCAGACGGAAAGGGGACCTTTCACAAAGAAAAAGTCCTGCTTCCAGGATCCCGGGTTAAACACAGAACCCTCTATCAAGGAGACCTGAGAGTTGGCTTTTTGTAAGAAGTAGAAGCCTTTAGATTTACGAGTGGGCATGAGATTGTACATAAAATTCACCTCCTGGGTTGTGGGAGCATGACCATTACGTTTCACGAACACCATATAAAAACAGCTTAAGATCAACCAGATGTTAGGTGCCAGCTGAAGCGGAGCAAGGTCGAAGTGATTCAGGACCATGACAAAGAACGGGTGTAAGGGAATGGTCCCACCCGCCTTCAAGATATGTTCACTCATAGCAACATAGCCCTGGGGAGGGGATTCTCTGCCCGACCCTTGTTGGAGGGTAAATACAGCTTGTACTCTTTGCTAATGTGGTACTTCTCGGACAACTCTGATAGCCTATTTTCTGACACATTGGAAATGATGGTGGACACCAATTGTAACGCCCTACTTCCTTAGAGTCGTTACTAAGTGAGTTTTAAGACAAAACAGTGTGCAATGAACTCGCTAACCGAGGTTTTGAAACAAAAGTGTGACTAATTAAAAGTTAAGGCTGTAATCTTAGAAAAATGCGTTGTTTCAATAAAACTTCTAGTATTAAACATTTGGGATCCCAAAATAAGGTTTGAAAACTATTTACATCTTGAAATAAGTTTACAGTTGATCAGTTATAAAAATCATAGATTATTACAGCCATTTTCGAATAAACCCCCAACCAAAGCAGTCGGGCAGGCCAAACATGTACGCGTCGCTTCACACTCTCCGTACTCATGGTTGGTTGACTCAGTCATTGCCCTTACCTGCAACACAGAGCACCCGTGAGCCGAAGCCCAGCAAGAAAACTCATGCAGAACATAACATATGCAATTTATACAGTTTATCATATCAGATAATCCACAGATAAACAAGTCAACCATTAGACTAAGCAAACACGGCCATGTCGCCCCAGAAGCCTTACCAAAGCCTGGGGTCTCGGTCCTCACCGTAGGGATATCACATGTATCCACTGGGTCCTACCCTGATTATAAGCATCCCATGTGCTAAGTGTTACTTCCGGCCCCGCTGCCGTTCTCGGCCTTGCCGCCCTCGGCCATATCCGTTCATTTCACTATAATCATATATAGCATAAATCAAACAACATTCAAACAAATATCAATTCATTTAAATCTGCACCCTAACATGTAATGCAATATAGGGTCGTGCCCGGAAATCATCTCATCATGCAATATAGGGCCGTGCCCCGCAATCACAGTATGGGCCCACGCCCTATCCTACGGGTGTTATAGTTTTCTTACCTGTACTCCGAGCTTCCTGATGCACTTAAGCCGCGAGCACGGTCCTCTAGCACGAGCCTCTCCAATATCCTAGTCACACCACACATGAAACACCCTTTAATACTAATCAATTCAAAGCCACTTCCCGGGACCAATCCCACACTCTCGGGACTCCCAAATTCCTAAAACAATTCATCGGAAACATCCCCCGAACCCCCGGAGCAAAAGCTCAAAATTGCGAAATTTCTCATCCTGAAAAAGGCGTAGCGCCGCGGCGCTACCCGCAAGGGCCGCGGCTCCCAGAGAAGTCAGAGAGCTCCCTGACTGGAAACAGCCTCGCGCCGCGGCGCCCAAGAACAGGGCCGCGGCGCTCCTTCGCGTACCCAGAAAAACTGGGTTTTTCCTCTGCATTTCATCATCCAAAACACTCCCAAATCATCTCAAACTCACACCTAAGCCCCAAAATCAACTCAAAACCCCACATAAACCATCTAACAACTCAGAAACATCATCAAAGAACCCAAACACACAATCAAATCCCCAATTCACCAATTGACCACACATCAACTTTCAATCTTCATACTAACATATTAAGGGAAGAAAAATCAAGCTTAGAAACTTAACAAAGAAGAGATAAATCCTTACCTCATAAAGTCTTGGCTTATGATCAAGTTTAATTGCCTCCAACCCCTTGATTCTCCTCCTAGATCCCTCAAGTTTCTGCTCCCTTCTTCTCTTCTTCCTCTCCTTGCCCTAACTTTTCTTCTTCTAGTTTTTCTTCTCTTTATTTTTAACAAAACCAAACAATGACCAAGCCCCAAACCGTGTACCCCTTAATACCCAGCTGCAACATATCTAATTCCCAGTCAAATGACCATTTTACCCCTTCATCAAAACCCTTTGCTAACTACACCTCAAGGGCACTCTAGTCCTTTCTCCTATATTGCAATTCTACCATTTCTTTCACCTAAACTTGTTACTCTCAGCAGTAACTAATGGTTACCCAGGTTACTAAATCTCCAATAACCATTACCCGCTAAATTTCAATTTAACCATAACAATTCCCAAGGTACCCCTAGGCTCCTCCCGAGCCGGGTATAAAATCCCATTGTGACTTTTAAGTTAACTTGCTCTCTAGGACTGTCTCGGCACGTGCATCACAATAATAACACCACACCCACGTGGTACAGATCACATAATACAATTACCACATATATGCCCTCAGCGGGCTAAAATTACCAATTTACCCCTACCATACAAACAGGGTCCACATGCATATTTATTTCACCTAAACATGCATACTAATTACATATTCATTAAATTCACATAAATTAATGCAATATGACAATAATTGCCCTCCAGGCACACTAATCAAGGCTCCAAGCCTTATTAGCGATTTTGGGTCGTTACACCAATAAAGGACCAGAGTCCGGCTTCTCAGGAGCCACCTGTCGTCTCATTCTATTTGACATGTCTGCAAAACCAAAGGAAAAGGGTGAGGTCAAAACAGGGCACTTTACCCTCCATTTTCGTCTTCTTGTGTGAGTTTTCCACCGAGACATTGAGTGTGGAAGCATCGAACGTGGGTGGATTAAGGACAAAGGTTGAGGGGAACCAGGGGTGACCTCGCAGTTACTATAGGGAGGAAATGAGGCAGGAGGTTCAGGAGGGAGGTTTTCCTCCATGAACTCCAGTTCCATTTGTAGATAAAAAAGGCTCACTTTAAGGCTTGCAATGTGATCATTAAGGTTAAAGGAGAAAGGGACTCCATCACCCGTCAATGTCGAATCTATCTCGCTCTCCACCACCCATATTTTATGCCTAAGCTCGGCCATGCGTTCAAGGTGACATATATGGGCCCTCCTCAAGGTGTCATAGTTTCGGTAAGGGTTGTTTTTGGGGGATCCCGAGTCTGAGGATAAGTCTACAAATTGGACCCCAGGAGGAATGCTAGATGATCCCCCACATTCCATATAGCCACGTCTCAATTGTAATAAGGGTGCAAGTGTAGGTGGAAAAGGTACTACAAAACACAAAGGATAAGCTTAAAACCTCTAGACACAAGTGCTCGAAACAACAAACTACGGGGTACAAGGGAGGGTATGTGTGCAAACGGGTGTATATACATGAATTAGCTCACGAGGAGCTTCAGCCGAGACAACCCTTCCCATGTAACACTAATTTAAACCCATTGACATAAGAAAAGGCGAAAGCGTACCTTGAGCTAGTAAATTCGCGCACCGTCGCGACTGAAGAAATAGCAGGGGTCGAAAGTACACGCCTACAAAAAGAAAGGGGAAATGTGTTTTAGACTCCTAGCACATATATAGACATTTACATATAAAATAAATAAGGATAAAAGGAAGACAAAGTGCCCTTTTGAGGGATGGAACCACTTACCTCTTTGAAGATTTGAAGACACAAGTACCACCAAGCTAAGAAAAAGAAAGTGTAGAAATTGTCTTTGAGAAGAGGACCTATTTATAAGAAGCTGAAACTCACCCTAGCCGTTGAATCCAATGCTTGATCTATGGCCAAAAATGAAACCAAACACCTACATTGGGATCTGCGAAGCCAAATGATAGGCTCACATTCAATCTCAAGGCATCAGGAGGATCACCACCTCCAAAGTGTGTTTTTATATACCACCAAAGCAAAGAAACAAACTAATGCCACCTATGCTTTGAAGATACCATGTTTAAGAGTCTATCAAAGCACCTAAAGGCCCTCTCCTAGACTGGGGGACAAGTGTGGATGCTAAAAATTCTATACTTGTTAAAAACCCAAATCTTGTGCTAAGGTCTTGTGAGTGCTTAAGTACGTAGATGCACCTACACCACTAGACGAGTGTTGGGCAGCCTCGCCAGGTGAAGCCCCATGAGACCCCCGTCTCGCACACCGCGCATTCGGCTGATGCACCCCGTGAGGCCTCCTATCTCGCGCCTCACGCGCCCGGCCGATGGCCCTCACGAGGCCTTCATCAGGTGCCTCGCACCACAGGCCCTTGTAGCGCACCAATGCCTCGCGAAACACCATCTTATGCCCCAGGCCTTTTCATCGCGACCCCACCTCGCACCACAGGCCCATGCCCCGCACCAACGCCTCTCGAGGCACGTTCTCATGCCCCAGGCCTCTGCCTCGCGACCCTGCCTCACACCACAGACCCATGCCATGCGGCAACGCCTCTTGAGGCACCTTCTCACACCCTAAGCCTCTGCCTCACGACCCCACCTCACACCACAGACCCTTGTCGCGCACCAACACCTTGCGAGACACCATATCGTGCCCCAGGCCTCCGCCACGCGACCCCGCCTTTAACCACATGCCCATGCTACGCGCCAATGCCTCGTGATGCTCCCTATCATGCCCCAGGCCTCCGCCTCGCATGTAACGTCCTACGTTTTTGGGTACCTTTAAACGACTCGGGTCGGGATTTTTCCCCCGGGTTAAGAATATTATTTTAAATAATATTATATTTTGTTTGTAAGTATTCCATGAGTTATTGCTAGCCAAAATATGAATTTTGTGATTTTAAAAGTCAAGATAAGACTTTCGGTCCTGGACCGACACAAAAACCCTGATCGGGTAAAAATCTCGGAAAATAAAATGAAAAATCATGGCAATTATATTTTGGGCATAAAATACATTCATAAAAGTTAAAGTTTGGTCAAAAATAATAAACCTAAAAGAAAATGGATATTTTAAGGCATTTTGTGGTAAATGCCTAATTTTGCCGAAATGGGGAATTTTATTCCATGCCTAATTCTTAAAATTGATTGTGTAGGGTCCGGATGGGTCCGGAACCCTAATTCTCTACATGCTTTGTTTGAAAGTTGATCTTACTAAGCGTTTTCGCTTACCTAGTTGTTTCATGTTGTAGGTAAGAGCAAGGGCAAGGCAGAGCAGTGAGCGCTGGAGTCTTCCTTGCAAATGTACATGTGGACCGACCTTTTGGGAAGCCGTTTTATTTTTGGAAATGTTGTGTAATTTTCCTAAACTAGGCTCACTCTACTCTTTATAAAATATGTTGAAACTAAATGTTAAGTATGGCCATACGACTTTTTAAAAAGTTTTTTTTTATACGGGTTTTTGAGACATTTTGTTAAATGAAAACATTTATATTTCCGCATTATCGAGTCTTGAAAATCCGGGTCGTTACATCGCAACCCCACCTTGCGCCACAGACCCCTGACACGTGCTAGGGCCTCACGAGACACAATCTCGTGGCCCAGGCCTTTGCCTCGCGACCCCGCTTCACGTCACAGGCCCATGCCGTGCACCAACATCTCGCGAGGAATAGCCTCGCACACGGTCCTTCCCCCCACAATGTGCACCTAGAGGCTCTGGCCTCCCATGACTTTTGGGATCGTATCTCCCATGATGACTCATAAAGGCTTCAACACTTTAAGGTTAAAAGAGTACAATGCATTGTGAGGATAAGAAAACCTACGAATGACTCAAAGAGATCATACGGATATGAAGTATGTACCGGGGTACAGCCCTGAAGACCCCAGGTGTCTAACCCTAAACACCACGCCAGACAAGTCTTGGTTGTACGAGTAAGGTACCAGATGTGGTCCTTCTCAACCAACAACTGACATTCATACTAAACAGATGGTGGAGTTATAACTAAGCACTAAAGTGGAGGTGCTCCCACAGACCCTTGGCATGTACTGGAGCGGACACCACGCTCCTGGAACCACTTCCATCTATAGATTGCATATGGAAAGTCCTGTCCCCAGGGACCACCATGTAAAGTGAGCCAATAGTGCTCTACTATAAATATGACCTCCCTTTACCTGAGAAGAGGGGGATTTTTTGGAGAACTTTTAACCAGTTATTGCTAATGAAAAGATATATTCAACATTCTCTCCATTTTTCATTCTAGAATTCCAGCATTTACATTTGATGTTCTTGAGATTGTAAGGAAGTTTGTCTGAAGTTTAGTGAGTTTAAAGTTTACTTCTTTTACAACTCCAAAAGTTCTTGATCTAACTTAGTTGACGAGTTCTTACCGTCAACATAGACTAATTTTCATCTTAGTCTACACATACTAACCCTAAAACGAAAACACTAGTTTGCCCTTAATTCTAATCCTCTCATAATTAGGATCAAGTAATTTTCATAATTTCACTTAAAACTAATAGTT
This sequence comes from Humulus lupulus, assembly GCF_963169125.1. Lineage (NCBI taxonomy): Eukaryota > Viridiplantae > Streptophyta > Magnoliopsida > Rosales > Cannabaceae > Humulus > Humulus lupulus. Next base: position 168,096,409 of record NC_084795.1, read on the forward strand.
TTCAATTTCCTTAATTAGCTTATGACCCAAAATTCCTTTCAATTACACTATGGCTATGTTAACCACATAATTTTTTTTATACTTATGCCCTTACTTGAAGGAATCATTGTTATTGCTCATAAACATAAACAATTTTATAAATTGCTCACATAATATATTTTAAATCATAAACATAGTCAAATAGACACATAATCATGTAATCACATAAGATTACAAAAATATCACTAATGATTACCGTATTACGAAAATACATTTTTTTACAGAAATAGATATTACAACTGGACTAAGGTATTTTAGTTTCTTATAATTTATAAATAACTCCAGGACCTTTGTTGATGCCTTGCTTGTTACAGGTGTAGAATATTTCCATTAGCTAGATGGTTTTTATTTTATAAGGTTATGGTATCTTGTTTTCATGGAATACATATGACTTTAAATTTGTTTTGGCTGATATTCATTTTTACTATGCAAACTTAACTTTTCTAATAAAACTAATGGATTAGTAATGTGATAGAAGAAAGAGAACTAATAATGGAATTTTTAGTGACAAGAATCTCGTGGCATTGGCACTTTACACAACTATTCAGTTGAGATATCAATGAGACTATTGAAAAAAAGAAAGTCAATTAGATCTTTGATTATTACTCTCTTATTGGGTGTTCTCTTGACAGAAAGAGCAGGAGGACGACCTCTTCTAATAGTGTGTGAAGTTTATATGAAAGTTATGGAATCTTTAGTCAAAGACTACCACTACGGTCCACTAGTATTATAAATATATGTAATCTAGATTTAGATCACTCATGCTGATAGACGTCTCAGTGGAAGTGCTTTATATAATAATGATTATATATAATTGGGTCTGATATGTACTTAACTTTTTACTAAATACCGTTACTCTCATATCAGCTGCTGATATACAAAATCTTAAAGAGTTATAATCATATCACTTGATGACCATATAAAAATCGAGCTAACTCTTGAAGTTATAATAAACTCTTGTTTATATTATTTGAGTTATTTGATTCACTCCTCCTTGGGGTTAGAGTGTGTTTGCTATATTACTCAACAAGTGTCATTAGACACTATTGCATGATTTTGAATTTTTCATGCACGATAATCCTACTACCATGTTCAGCCACATCTTAATTACTCCTTTATTTTATTTCAAAGTTAATCTCCCAATTATGCCCAAAACTAGTATTTCCAAAAGTGGTATTGGTGCACTAAACCACTAGTTTTAACTATTTGGTGTAATTTAAATAACTTAAGGTTTAATTAAATAATAGGAAAAATATGACACCATTATTTAAATTTATCACATTTATTTTAATTATCCCAAATAAATTTGTATTTATTTGCTAGTTCGTTTCCACAATTATGCTTAAAAAGTATTTTCCTTCAAAAAAACATGATTAAAATTTTCCAAGGGTTTTAAACCTTTAAAACTACAACCACAATTTATTCTTATGCCAAAAATAATATTAATTCCATAGTTATTAATTTCTGCTTAGTTATCCGAGATTTAACCCGATTAGAAATTTCAGTTCGGTTTGAGACTAAAATTTTGGTTAACACTAATAACCTGAAATATGATTCTAAAGTATATATTATTTATCAAACTAATATTCATTACATAATTTTGGCCTCCTTACACCGTTACTAGTCAGTGCCCAAAAAGTGGGGCATTACAAAGAAAGTGAGTTGTTCACTTTTCTTAATATTATTGCTAGGATGACTTGACTATTAAATTAGTTAAATACCTTGTTTGTGAAACAAGATTATTAGTATTTATTTTCAATGAAAGATATTTGATTTTTTGAAATCAAATATTGGTTTGAAAAAACCACTAATAATATTAATAATTAATTTTTCATTTAGAGAAATGAAATTTTTTTTAACACCTTAATTGGAGTTAAAATTTAGTTTATAGAAACTAATTAATTATTAAATAAATATAATTTTAGAAATTATAATCCCAAAAATAAAATTAAATGATAGTAGTTTTAAAAACTATCAATTATTTATTTGAATAATTATGAATTATTTTTTTCCAAAATTTGATAATAGTTTTGGAAATTAATAGTTTTTAATTAATAATTTATGAAATTATTATTTTAATAACAAAAGTTTAAGAAACTTTGTTAAATCCTAATTTTTAAAATTAGATCATCTCATTTATAACCTAGGGTTAGAATTTAAGTGTGTAATACCAGAAGGCCCAAAATGAAGGACGAAGCTGATGGAGATTACAAAAAGCTATGAAGCCCAATGAATACATTGGTCTATTTTTGTAATTTTATTCAAAATTGAGAACCCGGTCAAATTCCAAGTGTGTTTTATTCTATGCTCTTTTTAATATAATTGATAACATGTTCATGGATATAACATGTCATACATGAATCCCATAAAATGTACATTTAACGCATGCATCTTCTTTAGTAAGAAATATGTTTTAAATAGGATCAACGTAATAGATTATTTGTAACGCCCTGGATAGCTAAGACCGTTACACTGTGTGTTTATAAAGTGCCAGACTTGCTAATCAAGTCATTAAAGTAAAAGCGTGTTACTGAAATAGTAGAGGAACTAGGGTTAAAAGTGTTTTGGTCTCAAAAGTACGTTTTCATTACTAAACATCGTTTACGTACATGGGATCCCAAAATTGACAGTTTAAAAGCCATTTACAAAAGTTACAACGTTTAGATACATCAACTGGCCATACTAATGCAAAAGCGAGCTGTTAGGTAATCTCTGTCCTGACACACTTCTCGACCGTGGTGATCGAACGGCTGGCTATGTACATTTCACCTCGGAGCTCTCCACCTCAGGCCTGGTCCAGCTTGCCCTTGCCCTTACCTGCACCACGAAGCACCCGTGAGCCAAGGCCCAGCAAGAAAACACAGAAACAACAGAGCATGAACAACTAGCAACAAATCAATTTCACATATAGCATCTCATCAACTCAAGTGTATCATCAATCAAGTATTTCATATACTAAGCATCTCAGCTCAAATACATAATGCACAGAAGATAACCAGGGCTAGCGCTCACAGGCAGCTCCCTCTGTTATCCTATTATTTCCGGCACTCAATGGCCAATTCGCGCTCCGTGCGCTAAACTCATGAACGGTACTCTTAGACCACAAATACGTGTCCCTTGGCATAATACCAACGATGACACAATACAACTTTCGGGAGCACTTAGTCCCATTCACAACCATACATTCGGGTGCAGTGTTCTTACCTTTCAATTCAATAGCTTTAATCCCTCGACACCTTGAGCACGATCCCACTCGAGCCCTAGCGCTCACCTAAACATAATCATGGCCAAAGTCAACATCAACCCTCAAGTTCAAAACCTAGCCCCGGGGCCAATCCCAAGCCCCCGGGATGTCCTAGTTCCACCAAACAAGGTGGTGGAACCAAACCCCAAACCTTAGGTCAAAAACCCTTGCAAATTACCCTAAAATCCCCTTCAGAAGGCAGGGTAGCGCTACAGCGCTCTTGGGAGGGCGCTATAGCGCTACAGACAGAACCCAAAAACCCTTCAGCAAGATGGCCTAGCGCTACAGCGCCCAAAGGCTAGCGCTGTAGCGCTAGTCACAGACAGCCCAACACCCAAAATTTCCCTTATGCGATTTTCTCGAGCTATCCTCAACGAAACCTCTTCCAACTCTTACCCAAACTTAAAAACAACCTCATAACCACACTCCACTCATCCCAAACACCCTAACCATCTAAAATCCAAGCACATGCAATCACAAACTCAAAATTCACCATAGCCACCTCCAAACTCTAAAACCCAACATAAACCAGTTGAACATCAGAACTAAAGCTTAGAATTCATACCTTTGATAGAATTTCGCCCACAAGCTATCCCTAGGCTCCCTTGGCTTGCTACTCCTCAGCCCTAAGCCTGAATTCCCCAAAGTTCCATTCAATTCAATTCAAGCACCACAACTTAAAAACCAGAAACAGAAATGGATGAACTCTAGAACCTTACCTCAAGTGTTGGTGAAACCCTGCTAAACCTCTGTCAATTCCTTAGTCTTAGGTCAAGATCCTTGATGTTTAGTTATCCCAGCTCTCCTCTAAGCTTTACTCCAGAAATTCTCAAGAATCAGATGAAGGAAAGTGTAAACCGACTTTAGAGAAACTCTCTCTGTTTTTCCCTCTTCCTTTTCCCTTCTTTTTCTGACTTCCTTGATATTCTATAAATTCCACGAACTTAAAACCTCAGTAATACCCATCCTTAAGAGTCCAATGACCTTTATGCCCTCCCAATTAACTCTAATCCTTTAGTCCACTTAAGGGCATTTTAGTCATTTTACCTAATTCCCGCTACTTCCTCGAATGTCTCTATTATTTCCCGCTTAATTCCCGATACCTAATTAATCACCAATAGCATTCCTCAATGTTACAATAATCTCCAGCTCATCCACTAAATTCCCATTTACACCCGTGAGCTCACCCCGAGCCGGGTATAAATCCCCGCTATGACTTTTCCGCTACTTAGCTCACTAGGATCGTCTCGAGTCACAGATCGCAGATATATCCACATAATAATGTGGTCTCAACAATTATCACATATATCAAAGCAGTTATGCCCTTAATGGCCAAAATTACGATTATGCCCTTCTACCCTAATCTGGGCCTACATGCATACAAACACGCATAGTCATGCATCTCAAGTACTCAAGTAATCATATAACATGCTTTAAATCATAATTATACATCTTAATCACTAAAATCACACGTAATCTCCATTATGCCCTCCAGGCATGCTAATCAAGGTCCTTAAGCCTTATTAGCGAATTTGGGTCGTTACATTATTTGTTTATGTTTGATGTGATTAAAAGGAAACACATAATTAATTAAGTTTAATAGTTAAACTTGGTAAGTCACACTAAATGAGCATCCACTTTAAGTTAGACCCATAAACCAAAGTTAATAAAATTTATTTATTAATAATGTAAAAGGAATTCATTGTAATTTAGGTTAAGCTAAAAGTTTAGTGTCTATTTAAAATTCATTCAAAATGTTTAATGAACCTAGGTCCAATTTGATTGGTAATTAAATCCATTCACATATATAAAATTAATTAGATTAATTTTAAAACACATTTATTCTAAAATAGTAAGTGGGAGAAGGTTAACATCTCAATGTGACCTATGGTCTCCAGTATTGGTACAACACCGTTAGAAATGGTTCGGGGTTCGAGGCAACTTTTTCTCCGTCCCCTGAGGAAGGTTTCTAGCCATATCAATATCAAGGTTGGCTTCTTTCGAAGAAAGGATAAAGTGATGTAGTTTAAGCTTGACCAACCCTAAGGAAACACTCTCTAATTAAGTCATGGAGTCCAAAATAATGGGTTACACTTACAAAGATACAATTAAGTTTGTTTGGTGGATAATTGTGTCCTGACCAAACAAACGGACTTATTATTAAAAGAGAAAATATGAGACATTCTAAGTTTTATATATAAGGATGAGAATGTCTGATAAACAATTTGAAATTAACCTGACCGACCCTAAGGCGATACATTAATTGTCAAGTTGTTTTATCGTTGAATAGTAATTGTTAAGCTTATGTGTTTTATATGTTGCATTCATGCATCATGTTTTGCATTTATAAGACATTGATATTTATATTTGATTATATTAAATATTTTGTTTATTAAATTTCAACATTCATTATATTTCTCGATAACCCTACTATTGCTTTACTCAAAAAAATAAAATTATATGGTGATAATTTCATTAGATGGAAATTAAACGTTAATTTTGTATTAATGTTAAAAATATAGGTTTGTCACAAAAGAGGAATGTCCTCAAGTGCGAGCTGCCACAAAAACTCATGAAGAAAAGAGAAGTACCTAAATTGGATGTGATCTTATGAGAAGCATCATTATTACTTTATAGCATGCATGATGTTCCTTATGAAGAAACATGAAGATGATAATTGCATGTATGATATGTGAGTCTATACATGCTATGTTTCAAAAAATGGCAAAGTAAAGCCAAATAATTTTTATTTAATCTCTAATCTTACAAAGGAAACAAAAGTAAATTTGATTTACTTGTTCTTAAAACCTTTTAGTGGGAGATGTTTTTTCATCTTAGATAGTTGATTCGGAAGCCACTAATCATGCTTATTATTATTTAAGCAAACTAAGTTCTTTCAAGGAGTTTGTTGAAGGCAATGTGACTATAAGAGTTGGCAGTGATGTCATTGTTGTAGTAAAGGTAGTGGGATCAATCTATTTAATATTAAAATATAATTCTATTTGTTTATAGTGTTGGGGGTTAAGGGTAATAACATTGGTTTTGTATTACAATTCAATGAAATAATCACAAGTAATCTAACTATAATGGAAGATAATAACAAAGTACATAAACACAAATAAACGAGTGAAGAGTTGACCTTTCTTGAAGAAGAACGTTCAAACATAAAATCACAAGTGTATGATTTTATGTGAACCACAAAAGTTACAAGGCGTAACACAAATGAAGATTTGTTATCTAAAAATCTATATTTCTAGCCTTCTCCTTTGAATTTCTTGAACCTACAACAATGGAATGAGATTGAGATTAACAAGCCTTGATACTTCATGCAAGTCAAGCTTTCTTGATGAAGATCTTGAAGAAAACTAGTAATTTTGAAAGCTAGAGAGAGAGAGAGAGAGAGAGGTGAGTGATCAAGTCACCAATTGACTTAAATGAACCCTTTAAATAGAATATGAACTTCATTAGACTCAACCAATGAAATTAGAATGTTTTAATTTGAATTTTGGAGCCAAAAATACATCACTATACGAACTAGTACGGACGGCCAAGGCGACACGTCGCGTAGCACCAAAGAGGAGAAACAAAACCTTATTAGATATGGTTAGGTCATTTTAAAGCTACTAATTGCTACCACTCACATATTGTGGATATCCAATTCAAAGAGTTGTATATATTTTGAATGTAGTTCCATTCAAGTTTATGAAAAGAGATCTTTAGAGTTTTCAAATGGCACTAAACCTAATTTATGCCATTTTTGCATATGGGGATATACCAGTCACGTTTTTCTTTAAAACAAAGATTGGGAAGTTTGAGTAATGGTCTGATATTTACATATTTGCTGGCTATGCATCCTTAAAGGGGGGTTTCTTTTATAGTCATAGTAAGGAAAGAGTCATTGCTACATTTCTCGAACATGACAAAAAGACAAACTTTAAACCTTAAAGTAAATTTCTACTACAAGAAATTGGATTCTAATAAGATTAGTTAATCTGTATCACCATGTGATGTACGACATCATGAAGCCATAAGTTTTTCCCGAGTGCCTTGTTGTAGTGGGAGGATTGTAAGAAGACTTGTTCGCTACGAACAAGAGACATAAGTTTTTCTTTTAGACACAGACTAGGAAAATTAATTTACTTTTGAGAAGGTAATGGATGATTCTGACAAGATGTCATGAAACAAGAAATATAATCAATGTATTCCAATTCTATTTAGAAACTTGTAAGATCCACCTGAATAAGTCAAGCCCATTTGCTGTAAATGGATCTTCAATAAGAAAAGAAGATGTATACTTGAAAGTATAGACTTTTCGAGACAAGCTTGTGTTCTTTCTCAAGTCTATACACATTCTTTTATCTATTGCCGCTAGTATTGGACTATGAGATTTGATAAATGGCTATCAAGAGAGCATTTCTGAATGACTAATGTGACAAGACCGTGTATATGGTAAACCAGAAGGGTTCAAGGAAAAATGGCAAGAACAAAAGGTTTGTATGTTTCTAAGGTCCATTTAATGAACTAAAGCAAGCATCTAGGTCTTGGAATCTTAGATTTGATGAAATAGTGAAACACATATAGTTTTGAACAGAACATTGATGAATCATGTGTTTCTAAACAAATCAAAGATAAGAAGCAGGTTTCTACACTAATCATATTTTTCTCATTAGGAATGATGTATAAATATTATCAAGTGTTAAAGAAATGACTAGTTGAGAAGTTCCAAATGAAAGATTAGATCCTAAAGGATCATTACAATAAAGCTTTGGCTTTGTCTCAGAATTCCAAGAAGGGTTATTTCATAACTCATCATGGAATTGTCCTTTCCAAGGAGTAGTGTCCAAAGACTCCCCATGAGGAAAATGAAATGAGAGGGATCCCTTATGCGTTAGCTATAGGCATTCTAATGTATGTCATGTTGTATACGAGACCTATCATTTATTATGCACTAGGGATGGTTAGTCATTATCAATCCAATTGAGAATTGGAGTAAAGCACATTCTCAAGTATCCTAGAAGAATGAGAAATAATTATGAGTAAACCTAGACCCCATTGGATTCACTAATTATGATTTTCAATCAAACAAATATGGTCGAAAGTCGACATCAAGGTCAATGCATCAAGTGACACAAATTTTATGAAAATAACGTAAAATCAATACCTTAGGGATTTGCTAACCAAGACTTTATCTGCCAAGTCTTTTCAAGGTCTTGTACTGAGAGTGGAGTTGAAGTATATGCCTCATTTGTTTTAGGGAAAGTGGAAGAATGTTGGGCATGGTGCCTTTAAAGAAATGAAAGTAGTTCGTTACTTATGAAATTTATAAAAAAAATATTTTTTGTTTAATTAATGTTTATTACTATTGAATAATATGTAGATAAATATCGAAAAATTTCTAATTCATTAATATATCTATAATCTTCTATGCGTACAAGAGGATTAAGATTATAGATAATGAATTAAATAGTTTGTTGTATATATTAAAGTTATAGATTCTTTAATCAATCACTGCTAGTACGGTCCACTAGAAAGAAATCTCAATGGAGTTGCTTTATATAATAATGATTATATAGGACTGGACCCGATATGTATTTAACACTTTACTAAAAATACTGTTATTGTCATATCAACTGTTGATATGCAAAATCTTATAGAGTTATAATCATATAACTCAATGATCATATGTAAATTGATCTAACTCCTGAAGTTATCATGAACTCCTGTTTATGTTATTTTGGTTCTGTGACTCATTCGTTAGGGTCTGTTAGAATCATCAGGCTAAAAATGTTTGTTTTAGTGACTCATTGATGTATATGGTTGTGGATATGACTAGGAAATTCAAGCCTTTTTCATAAAAAGATTGAATAATAATTTCCTTAAGTGTTAATTCTACAACTAAACGGTGTGAGTCCTCTAATTTTTAAAACATGTGTAAAGTAACTGTTCACTATTTAATTAATGGTACTGAAAGGTAAGCATGTAATTAGAAGTGTAAAATGATAATTTTACCTAGCTTTAATTATGAACCAGTTATTAGAGGATTGAATTGCATGAAGTGACTAAATCAATGGACACTTAGTAAAGTACTCAATAAATATAAGTCTATAATTACAAGAGCGCGATCCAATATTTTTAGTAGAATAATATTGGGATTTGTTGACACAATTTTTCACCAATAGTCTATTATGAAATTAAATGGGTAGATTAGTGCTAAATTATAAACCATAATGAAATAATTAACACTCTCTCGAACACGCACAACTTTTACATGGTTCAGTAGTTAAAATCGACCTAGTCCACGAGTCAATATTATTACTTTTCTCTCTCAATTTCTACAGAGTTTTGTTAATACAAAAATGGTCGTCCCCTTCCCTGTTCATTATTCCTATTATTTATAGGGGAATTTCATGTACAGGTTTGGGAACCGCATGAATAAATAAGGTATCTATTTAATACAGATTATTCCCATATACATTGGGATATGATTTAATATAGAATATAATATACATTTATTATCTTGGATAATAAATGATAGATATGTGATACCGCCTGGGAATTAATAAGCGTATAGGGAGTCTCCGAAACTCTTTGGATCCTTAAGTATGCATTCTGTCCGAGTTTCCACAAGCTGAATACCTCACCCGAGCTCATGTTCAATGACTATCTGAACCCTAGCTCGTAGTATGCATAGAGTGCCCAAAGTTGGATCTGGTTATTATAAGTCTCGTACTCAATTGTTATCCTGAGAGGTGGTCTGATAATAACCTATGTATTGGGCTGTCCAACCCCCAAACTCGAGCTGTTAACATCACTGTTAGCCAGATATTCTACTTGGCTATTTTCCACATATTCCTTTGCCAGTTGTACTTGAACTGAGTAATTGAACTCGTGCTAATTTCAGGGTACAACATTTTCCCCCCAAGCTCCTACTTGTGCTTGATGCCGTCACTTTAAGACATGCACAGTAGGTGCTTTTAAGTTTCTGCCATGTAAAATCTTGCCTGCCCACTAATCATGTAATAGACACGTGGCTGCCTGCAATTGGTGTTCGTTCGGGTTTTGAGGACCGTGATAACTTTCCTGTCAACTTTTTGTCGTCGTATGTTTCATTTAATCTTGGCATGTAGATCTCAAGCTAACCCAATCGGATGGCCCGAATTAATTCCTGTTGTTTACGTATAAATAGGATGATTAGAACTGAAACCTCACGACCTTTGCATTCAAAAAATTTACTTTTCAGAGAAAACAAAGTTTCCCTTTTTCTCTCAGACTCTTCCCAAAAACCTTCATCGCCTTTCAGACTTTCAGAAGTTTTCAAGAAGCTTCCTGTGGACATATCAACATCTTCTTTGAACGAACATATAATCTATAAGTATATCCTCACCTGGTTTGAATTTTTCAACTCTTTATTTTCCATTGAGTTTTTTACTTCAAAAAATGCTCTTTGCTCAATATTGTTTTGGGCTATGTCTGAGTGTAAATAGGAAATATGTTTCGATTTAGGCTAAATGTATGAAATCAAACTTGTTTAGAAATAAGGTACTCATAAAACTAGGTAATTTTCTTGGTTTTTCTGAGAAAATTCTAATGGTAACCGATTTAATTACCTGTTTGGGGTGTAGAAGCTGAAGGGGTTTTAGGTTTAATCCTAGGTAGCTTAAAGGTTATGATTCTTTAGGCAGTTTTGCATTAAACCACTTTCAAAAGGAAAGTTGTGGGTCTGATGGATCTGACACACGAATCCCGAAGTATCTGGGAATTTTAAGAAATCAAGGCGCGTGGCCTAGGACCACGCGTGGAACAATGCGTTGAGGCTAGGACACAGCTTAGCTCGTATAATTTTTCAAATCACGAAAGTAAACCACTTAAACCTTTGGACTTCCGTACCTCCACAACCATAGCTAGAAACAATCTTAGGTCGCCTACTAATAGGCCGCTTTGTCATGAGGTGATCTGAATCATGGCACCCACAAAGAAGAATGTCACGAGCTCCTCTGCTCAGAACAAAGATAAAGGCAAGCAAGTCGCCCCTGAGTCTCCCTTCCCTCACTTCAGTCTGTGGTGGAGAGAGAGATCATGGTCGACCCCAATGCATTCTTTGAGGCCAAGCACATAGTCTCCCAGATTATGACTCAGGGAAAGGTTAACAAAATCATATTGAGTCATAGGATAGAGATGGGAGCTAATGGACTTATTCTCGACCTATGCTAGAGGAAGAGCGGAGCTGTGCTCCTTTCCAAGATGACTACGGGACTCGGAGTGATGAGCACTTGAAGGCCAATGCCTTTCTCCCATTAGACCAGTATTTCGTAGACTTTCTCTACTACGTCCAACTAGCTCCCTTCCAACTCCCCCCAAACTCATACAGGCTTTTGGCGGGTTAAAATATTTGTTTTAGAGGCACGAGTGGGAGGTCCCCACTCTAGCAAACATCCTATACTTCTTCTGCCTCAAGACCAGTCCCGACCAAAAGGGGCGAGGTGATGGTTTTTACTACCTCACTCGTTTCCCAAACTCTGTCTATGTCATAGACCTCCCCAGCCACCCAAATGACTATAAAGAATTATTCTTTATGTCAAATGGGTTCAAGAACTGCGACCATCAATACTTCATCTGTCCTCATAAGTCTTCTATCTTTGTGAATTCAGCACTAATTTTTTTTTATCACTTGTGCCCTATATATTTTTTTTTATTAAAGATTTTGACTGAGTTCGCTCTTTGTGAAGCTATATTCTCGAGGACAGTGAGTTTGTGACCCTCGGTGGTCAGTACGAGACCCTGTCTAGTCTTCCTTCCCGGGAGAAAGACTATCGTCAGACTGTGAATGACGCCACCATGGTGGCTTGCAATCTGATTAGCAAGGGCCAGATGTTAGCTCTAAGGACGTTAGTTCTGAGGACCCGAGTTCCTCTTTCCATCATCCCCGAGCTTCCCTCTTCTCAAGAGACCTTGCTAGACAATGAGGGCACCGAGGAGGAAGAAAATGTTGCACTGCTAGTGCAAAAAAAGCTGAGCTCATGAAGATAATCCAGAGCCCGATCCTGATCGAGCCGGGCCCGGGGCAACAGTCGACCCCTCTGGCTAAGGTAACACATACCCTTATAGAGAGTTAGATCGGGCTACTGCCATTTATAGGCTAATTCAATAAAACCCTAACCAGCTCGTTAGTCATCACCCTACTGACCCGGACCTAAACACAACCATCCTCCAGTGTGTGGACCATTTGGTGGTACGTTATGATCATAGCTACCCCAAAGGTACCATCATATTTGAAAACACTTTACATTTTAGATCCACCATTTTTTAGGAGTATGGGACAAACCGTAGGTGCTAGCCTTCCTTGCTTCAGGGTGTGTATGCCCCTGGTTTTAGGCAGTACATAGATGAGTCCATCTCCGAGGAAGGACCTAAAACCTCTAGGATCCAGGAGATTATGGCTTTAGATTCTCCCCTACCTCCGTTAATCCAAGAGTTAGAGGTTGTGCCTGGCCCGTTCAATACCCTCGAGTTAATCGTAATAGGTTCCCCCCCTAGCCCGGAGGGTATGGTTCTTACTCTTCTTCTTATATTTACAATAGTTTTGAATAATTACTTCTATAAACTGAATTATCTGCTTGCTCTTTTTCAGGTGAAGAGATGGAACTGTCAAGGGCTCTGGAGTTGAGGGGTGCTTTCAAGGCCGGCAGGATCGGAACTGGTCCTGTTGTGAAAAGGCCTAGGGTGATTTTGAAAATAGCTCCAAAGACAGGAGGTACCACCAAAATCTCCATCTAAGGACAAGGGTGCCAGCACCACCCGAGAGCAGCCACCAAGAGAATTTCCCCCAGCTCCGGTAACAACTGTTACTGTCCAACAAGCTCCTCCTCCTTGACACACACCCCCCTCAAATCCTCAAGTGATCCAAGGTGAAGCTCCCACTGTCTAGATCCCAGTTAAGCCACACAGCCTTGACAAGATCCCTGAGGCATTTTGCGGTATTGTGTACGAGACGGTAAGCCACATGGTTGGCCATGCTAATAGAGCTAGTGCCAGAGATTTAAGGGCTATTGAGGAGTGCAGCCTTGAGGACGTCCTCGAATTTTCCATGGGGATGAACCTTAATGTGAGTCCCTTTCAATCTCCTTTCTTTTTCTTTAGGATTTTTTCTAAAATACTATTCTTGACTTGCTTCATTCTTCTACAATTTGTCTTGGCCCAATGTTGAGGCATAGCTCACATTAAAGCGAGGGAGGAGGAACTCCAAGCTGCCCTAAGCGTCGCTCAAGAGAGCAAACAGGCCGCCAAAGCTGCCCTGATTTCTTCTCAGAAGCGCGAGCAGTCTACAAATGCTGCTATGTCCATCTCCCAGGGTCAGGTCGTGGAGGCAAGTTGTCGCATAGATCAACTTCAGGCCGAAATTGAAGAACTCAAGAAGAAGCTGATCGAGGTCGAGGCTATGGCCAAGGAGGAAGTTGTAGTGTCCTCATCTCAAATGGAGGAGATGCTCTACCACTATTGGTCCTTTAAACAGAACGGGAACTTCCCTTTCATGTAGTTCGAGTTATGGGATTCATATCTTGCTCGGTTCAAGATTCAGTTCTCACAGGTACCCTCGGAAACTGGTAAAGCTTCTAGAGCTGTAGAGGGGGATAGTGAGGAGGTGACTTTGCTGGAGCTCAGTGATCACCCTTTATTATTATTATTATTTTTTTTTAAACTTTTGTAACAATCTCTTGGGACCAAAACACTTGCCTTAGGGCTCTGGTCGAGGTTTTTTCTCCTTGAGATGACAATATAATTTTGAATATACACCTAACTTGTGATCTATTTTTATTTCCCTTAGTTTATTATTTTCTCATGTTTATGAATCCTTAGACTCTTGTACATTCAAAATTTCAGGGATTCACTTTTAGATCGAGATAGATTGTATCGATATCTTAGTTGCACCAAAGATTTTTCTTGCTTATTTGCGTCATACCTGTTAAGAATCAGGTCTCGGGCCTGGTTATGTCTAGGGTTTTTAATAAACTAAATAGCATTATACCTGTTAGAAATCAGGCCTCGGACCTAGTTATATTCAAGATTTTTTATAAACTTAATAGCATTATACCTGTTAGAAATCAGGCCTCGGAAATGGTTATATCAAGGGTTTTTAATAAACTTAATAGCATTATATCTGTTAGAAATCAGGCCTCGGACCTGGTTATATCCAGGGTTTTAGTGATTTCTCAAACTTTGTTTGCATTAGGTTTATTGAAAACTCGAGCTTTAAAAAGTTGTTGAATAATCAATTTCTCTGATCTCCTAAGTTTTTAATCCTTATCCGAGTAAGCTGAACTTTCTCAGAAACTCTCCTCGGTTATATGCCCCCCAAGGAATCAGAACGTATAAATTTTCTTGGTTGCTTTTACAACATGAGCTTGTAATAATAAAACAAAGAATTGGTTATTTAATGATCCATCTATTATTGAATTGAAATGGCTTTTATAAATAAGGCTTACATAAATGGTAATACTATTGATAATACCTTTTTAGATGGAGGGCATTCCAGATCCATAGGACTATTTCCCCACTTAGGCAAGCTAGCTTAAAAGTTACTTCGTGCAGGAATTCTACAATCTAATATTGTCCTTCCCAATTCGGGACTAAAATACCATCTTTAGGATCTTTATTCGCCAAAAAGAACCCTCAGGGAACCAGATTGCCTAATCCGAGTCAGCATCCCTTGACCTTTGAATTGAAATAACGAGTGATCTTTTGTTGATAATGGGCGAGCTGTAACTGCAATGCCTTTCGTTTTTCTTAAGCAACTCATTTTTAAGATCTTGATCAAATGTCTTTGGTCTGTGAGTAGTTACCATTGCCTCAATTTGAAGCATAGCCTCACTTCAAAAGGTTAGGGAAAAGGGGGTATGTCCAGTGGAGGTTCTATGCGAGGTCCAGAAGGCCCAGAGTACTTGTGGGAGCTGCTCGGGCCATAATCCCTTGGCTTCATCTAATCTTTTCTTCAGGCTTGCCTTCAGGGTCTTATTTATAGCCTCGATCTACCCATTGGCTTGTGGGTATGCTACTGACGAGAAACTCTTGGTATGCCATATTTTTAACAATAGTCTATGAAGAGATCACTATCGAACTGCGTTCCGTTGCCTGACACGATCTTTTTAGGGAGTCCAAATCAACATATGATATTCTTCACAATAAAATCAGGACTCTCTTCGAGGTGATGGTTGCCAAAGGTTCAGCCTCTACCCACTTCGTGAAATAATCGATCCCCACTACTCCATACCAAACCCCTCCTTTTCCCATTGGCAGGGAACCTATCAAGTCAATTCCCCATGTTGTAAATGGGCAAGGGGATGAAATCATGGTTAGCTCGACTGAAGCAGCTCGAGCAACTATGGAAAAACGCTGGCATTTATCGCACTTTTGCACATACGAGACTGAGTCCTTTGTTAAAGTGGGCCAAAAATAGCCCTTCCTCAGTACCTTCAGAGCTAGGTTTTGCCCCCAGCATGATCTCCATAGAAGCCTTCGTGTATTTCTTGTAAAATAGTTTTTGCTTCCTCGAGCAAAACACATCGCAGGAGGGGCAATGAATGACCTCGTCAGAATAGGATTCCATCAACAATTACATACTGTGGAGCTTGATAAAGCAGTTTTCTTGAATTTTTCCTGTCATCGGGTAGCTTTTTGGTCATGAGGTACTCAATTATAGGAGTCATCCAGGTCGATCTTACATCAATCATTCTGACCTCCACCATTTCTCCCATTACACTCGGGATTTCCAAGAACTCCACTAGAACTACATTCAAAGTTTCAGCCTCTTCGGTGGTAGGGAGTCGAGCCAGAGAATCAGCATTGGAATTCTGCTCACGGGGTATCTGCTCAACAGAGCTAAACTCGAACTCAGACTACTCGCCCTTTACCTTAGCCAGGTAGGCCGCCATCTTGATGCCTCGAGCTTGGTACTCCCCAAGTATCTGATTTACCATGAGCTGGGAATCACTATAGCATTGGATGAATTTTGCCTTCAGCTCATTTGCCACCCATAGCCCTGCCAATAAGGCCTCATACTCGGGTTCATTGTTCGATGCTTCAAACCTGAACCTAAGAGCTGTATGGAACCGATGTCCTTCAGGTGACATTAAGATTATACCAGCTCCCGATCTATTTTCATTTGATGATCCATCAACGAAGATTTTCCATAATTCCTGCACTGGCTCCCTTATCAGCTCGTCCTGAAAACCAGTGCACTAAGCCACAAAGTCAGCAAGGGCTTCACTCTTGATTGTTGTTCATGGCATGTATAATATCTCAAACTGGCTATGTTCGATGGCCCATTTTAATAGACATCCTAACGTTTCAGGCTTTTGCAACACTTGCCTTAAAGGTTGGTCGTTAAGACGTTAATAGAATGTGACTTGAAATACGGCTTGAGCTTTCTTAAAGCCAAAATGAGACAGAATGCCAGCTTCTCTATTAGTGGGTACCGTGATTTAGCTCCGAGAAGCCTCTTGCTTACGTAATATACGGGTTTCTGCGCCCAATTTTCTTCTCGAACTAACACGACACTGACTTATGGTGGATTCAGCTAGATGTGCTTTTAGATCATGAAATCCATGTTTGCATTCTCCGGTCCAATTAAATTTCTTGTTTCCCCTGAGCAAGTTACAGAATGGTAGATAATTGTCAGTGGATTTTAAAATGAAGAGGTTTAGAGCTACCACTTTTCCAGTCAGGCTTTGTACTTCTTTACGTGACTTGGGCGAAGGCATTTCTTGTAGCGACCTGATTTTTTCTAGATTTGCTTCTATCCCCCTTATGTTGACTATAAAACCCAGAAACTTTCCTGATGCAACTCAGATATTGCACTTCTGGGGATTCAGCTTCATGTCGTACTTTCTCAGTATGCCAAAACATTCTTCCAGGTTGGATACGTGATTATTGGCAGTCTTTGATTTGATGAGCACATCATCAAAAAACACCTCCATGTTTCTCCGGATCTGATTAGCGAACATCTTGTTGACCAACTGTTGGTATGTCGCCTTGGCGTTTTTCAGCCCGAATGGCATAATTTTGTAGCAATATACGTTATGCTCAGTCATGAAACTGGTATGCTCTTTGTTTGTAGGGTTCATCGTGATCTGGTTATATCCAGAATACGCGTCCATGAAAGACATGAGCTCGTGACCATCCATGGCTACCAACTGATCAATTCTAGGCAGTGAGAAATTGTTCTTGGTACAAGCCTTGTTGAGGTCAGAGAAATCGATACAGGTTCATTTTGGCTTTGAGAGTAGCACGGGGTTAGCAACCCAGATCAGTTATTTTTCTTCCCTGATAAACCAACATTTTAGTAGACGAGCTACTTCTTCTTCTAACGCTTCAGATCATACTGTTTCCAAAAGCCTCCACTTTTGGGACTTTGCAGGCACACTCTTCTCCAAGTTTAAGGTATGCATTATTATACTCAGATTGATTCCCACCATATCCTCATGCGACCAAACAAAAACATCCAGGTTCTTCCGTAGAAACTCGACCAACTCCTTCCTTTCGACTTCAAGATTTTCCCAATTTTCACAACTCTTGAAGGCTCTTTCGGGTCAATGTTCATTTCCTCAAGCTCTTCTATTACTTTAAGCTTGGACCTATCTTTTCCTACCCACAGATCAATATCCTCTTGTTGGGCGACCTTACAATCTTCTTCTTGAGGTTCTTCCGTCCCACAGGTGACTTCCATCCCCTGGGACTTTTTACCTCCCTCACTTATGACCATTGCATGCTTCGCGGGTTGTGATTTTCCTTTCATATAAATGTTATAGCATTCTCTGGTGGCGATTTGGTCTCCTCTTACGATGCATATCCCCATAGAATTTCATTGCCAGGTGTCGGATTGAAGTGATGGCTTCAAATGCAATCAGTGCAGGTCGGCCCAAAATCGCATTATATGTGGCCGGACAATCGATTACCATGAACTCGAGTATATTAAGGAGAGTTCATGACTCTTCTCCCAATGTCACTACTAGTATGATTGTCCCTATGGCCGCTGATCCTTCACCTGAAAATCCATACAGAGTCATTGAGGTTGCCTTCAAATCGGATACGGACAACCCCATCTTTTCCAGGGTGGAACGGAAAAGTAAATTTACTGAACTTTTGTTATCCACCAATATTATTTGTACCCTTTCGTTAGGGAGCTGCATGGTTACCACCAACAGATCATTGTGTGTGATTGGACATTGCTAGCATCCTTTTCCATGAAAATGATTGGTTTTTTTTCCAACTGCTGTTGTTTCGGTAACCGCTGCTTCGGGACAACCTCCACACCCTTATGAGCTTTCAACTCATTGATATACCTCTTTTCAGTCTCACTGCTCATGCCCACCAAATGAGGTCCTCTGACAAGAATGGTTATATCTTCTCCTACTATCAGGGGGAGGGTGGACCTGATTTGTCTAAGCTCCATGTTAACCTATTAGAGCTTCTAGAACTAACTGAGGATTTTTCCCTGCATGTTGATTGGGAACTACCTGATTTCGGGCGTACTGGGCTAATGGTCCAGCTCGAATCAGAGTCTCAATTTCATCTTACAGTTGCCAACAATCATTAGTGTTATGACCGATGTCATTCTGGAATCAGTAAAACTTTGAAGGATCTCTCTTCACCTTGTGGTGCCTTAAAGGTTCTGCCTTCTTCCATGGGAGGCGATTAGAATTAGCCAGAAAGATATGCTCTCAGGTGTCTATTAGGTTGGTGTAGGTGGCGTAAATGGGCTTGAATTTCTCCACAGACTTGTTCTTCTTCATCCCATTCTGGTCGCCCTCACCATTCCCTTCCTCTTGTTATTTCCCCCTTGGTTATTATAGGTAACAGGTTGAGTCGTAGCTGCAACATCCGTCAAAGCCAGATAAGAGTCTTTTCATTTATTCTTCCATCAAAGCCAGTCTTTCAAGGGTTTGGTCTGTAGTCCCTAGGTTAGCTGGGGGTTGTTCAACAACTCCCATCCTATTATACACGTTTGATGGGTTGTTTTTCCTCCAAGTTCAAGCTTGGTCAGGTGGGACATTCCCATTGTCACGTATAATCGACAGACCTCCCTCATGTCGAGTATAACTAACATCCTCATTGTGAGTTGGATACCTTCTTTGTGAGTTCAAATGATCACGTAGGTTGGGTTGTGGATCATATCGAGGAATTTGTGCTGAACTCAAGTGATTTCTCAGGTCGCTCTCGAACTTGCCTTCACACCAGCTCTTCGTCCAGTAACTTCCATTTGTAAAACTTACGACTCGTGGTTAAGATCGAGAACCTGGGTTCTTAGCACGCCTCCATGGGGCGTAAGTATTTACAGAAGGCAGAGGATTTCTCCTACATTTCCCATGAGATGGAGCGTCTTGTTGTGGCAAAAGGTGGTGTTGTATGTCTTACCGGTGGTGGAGGTTGCCTTATTGGCGAGGCTATCCTCATTCCATCAGGACGAACTAAATTAGCCTGCCTAGGCTCCATTCCAACGTCCCTAGTTCTCTATGCCTAGGGCTCTGACTGTGGCACAGGAGGATTCGCTGGTGCACTTTGCCTTCGTGAGCTTGTCCCAACCCGTCCCCGTGGGTTGTTATTGGCATTTTTGGAAATCTATGAAGAAGGCACAGAGTCGGGGGTCGCAGTCCTGACTAACCGAGTGATGTGCTGATGATGACCCCTGTGATGACCAGTTGGCTGAGCATTTTGGTGGTTTCGCTTCATAGGCACAAAACTCAGAGTGGCGGTTTTGACAGAACGACTCAGTTTAGACTGATTATTCCTGTGGGACTTATGAGACCCACTTTGCCTCTTTTCGACATTAACGTCGGTTGCAAGAGGGGGTAACTGAGCCAAAACCCCTTCAATCTGCCTGTTCTCCCTAGCAAGATGGCTCCTTAACTGGGCATTTTCCATCTCGACAGCAATCAAGTATACTGGATTAGGATTTGGTGGGAGTGACGCTAATCTCCCAACATTGTCCTGACCCACTGGTTGTTTCCAAGAAGCTGTGGAACATCTGGTCCTTTTTCAATGGGAACATCGGTATGATGGGCCTCTTTCCCACTAGGATTTTCCATCTCATTGTCATTCATCAATCGAGTAAGCACCATGATGAATGTCGACTGAAACTTGTGAAGCAATAATTTCCTCTCAATGAAAGCACAAAATTGTTGACGCGGTTTTTGGCCAACAGTGTATTAAGAAATTAAACGGGTGGATTAGTGATAAATTTTAAACCATAATGAAATAATTAACACTCTCCCGAACACACACAACTTTTATGTGATTCAGTGGTTAAAATCCATCTAGTCCACGAGTCAATATTATTACTTTTCTCTCTCAATTTATGTAGAGTTTGGTAATACAAAAATGGTTGTCCCCTTCCTTCTCCACTATTGGGAAATTTCATTGACAGGTTTGAGTAACTGCATGAATAAATAAGGTATCTGTTTAACACATAGTATTCCCATTTACATTGGGATATTATTTGATAACAGAATAGAATATATATTTATTATCTTGCATAATAAATGATAGATATGCGATACTGCCTTCGCATTAATGAGTGTATCGGGAGTCTCCGGATCTCTTGGGATCCTAAAATATGCATTTTGTACGAGTTTCTGGGAGCTAAATACCTCACCTAAGCTCTTGTTCAAAGACTATCTGAACCCTAGCTCGTAGTAAGCTTAGAGCGCCCAAAGTTTGATCAGGTTATTATAAGTCACGAACTCAATTGTTATCTTGAGAGGTGGTCTGAAAATAAACTATTTATCATGCTGTCCAGCCCCCAAACTCAAACTTTTCACATCACTATTAACCAGATATTCTACTTGGCTATTTTTCGACATATTCATCTGCCAGTTGTACCCGAACCGAGTAATTTAACTCGTGCTATTTGTCAAGAATGGGTATATTTGTCAAGAAAATTAGTTTATGGGAAAATATGTAATTATGAGATAATTATGGAAAATATATTTATTATTTAATTAATTGTAATTTTCGTAAATATTAATTAATTAAATAAAATAATTAAGGTGTATAAACAGAACATCTGTTTATGCACCCTATTTGGCTTATTTAGACAGACTAACTAGTTAAGAAATCATATTGATAGCCTCTACACGTTTCCTAGCTTGTTTGAGAGCTAGATTTGCCTTAATTGTTTGTCCCCAATAAAAACTAGATCAATGTTTGTTGGTTGGCTTGCTTTGTCCGCTATCCTTCATCCCATCATAGTACGGTAAGGAGAGAATGAGGAAGATGAAGTAGAATCAATTTAAGTGGCTGTTTCAGGAGTGAACAAAAATATGTTAGACACTTGTAACTAGATTGGTGAAATAGTATCTCTCTCTAAAAATCTTAATGTAAGCCCCTCAGTCACCTACAATTTTGATCCTAAACTAGAAAGAAAAAAGTTGGCACCCTTTATCGATGGTTGAGCATAGTGGTTTTATAGACTATTCAAGTACTCTTTGTCGTATGTTGAAAATGGTGTCAAGGAATTCAATTAGATCTAACATTTTGAAAATATATAAGGTTGAAAATAAAAAATGTAGACAAATTTAGGAGGAAAATAAAAGTAGAATAGCCTTAACTGTTGATAATCATCAAATTAGGGGATATATGAATGTGACAGCTCATTTTATAGATGACTCTTGGAAGTTGCATATTTAGATTATGAGTTTTAAGTATGTTCCATGCCGAGATGGTGCTCCAAAACTTACTGATACACTAAGTTCTTGTCTATCTGAATGGAATTTTATAGACAAGATTAGTACGGTAACTGTAAAAAATTGTATTACTAATGATTCAATGATTTCACTTTTGAAGGAAAAATTTGTGTCTTGTTGTTTCCTTAAAAAAGGAAAGCTCCTTTACATGCGATGTGGTTTGCATATTTTGAATCTAATTGTTAAGGATGTGGCTTATTTATTATTGGTGATAGTATAGACAAGATTTGAGACAATGTTGCTTTTTGGTCAGGCACACCAAAGAGGTGTGAAAAATTTAAGGACACTCCTCGTTATCTTGAAGTGACATGTACTAAAAAAATTTCACATGAATGTGTGACAAGGTGGAATTCAACATACTTAATATTTAACACATCTTTATTGTACAAGGTAGTGTTTGAACAATTAATGATACGTGATTCAAGGTATAGAAGTCTGCCATCAGAAGATGATTGGATTACTCCTCTAACATTGTGTGACAAGCTACAGGTGTTTAATGAGGTAACAAAGTTATTTTCTAGAACTATGTATCCTACCGCTAATATTTCTATCATACCGCTAAAGAAAATAAATATTTAAAACAATATCATATTTGATACTACCTCGACCCAGACCCTGGAACTCGGCCATGGCAAGGATCTCGACCCTGGCCTTGGACCTGGACACTGACCTTGGCCCCGACCCTAGACCACGGACCCTGGACCCCACCGACCCCAGCCTCGGCCAGGACTTTAATCCCTAGCCCTGACCTTGACCCTGGACCCTAGCCCTAGCCTGACCCCAGTTTCGGGTCCCGGCCCAAGACCCCAACCTTGACCCTGACGCTAGCCCTGACTCCAACTTCGACCCTGGTCCCTGAGCCCATACCCCAAACTTGGCCCTGAACCTCAGACCATGCCCCAAACTCTGGCCCCAACCTTTGACATTGGACTCGGCACACCCTTGCCACAACCCTGACCCCAACCACAGTCCCTGGAGGTGGACCCTGGCCGCGGTTCCAGCCTGAGTCCCTGACCTCGACCTCAAGCTCGACCTTGGCCCCAACCCCGATCCCTGGCCACAACCCCAACTTCGATCCCTGTCAATAGCCCCAACATCGATCCCTAGCCCTAAACCCTGGATCCGACCCCGCAACCTAGTCACTGAACTTAACCCTGGCCCTAGACCTCAGCCCTAGACTCTAGCCCCAACCCAGGCCCCATACCCTAGCCCGGACCCCGGACATTACCACAATACACAGTTAATTTTATAAAATATTACAATACGAACTAACACATACCATTTCTTATGTATTTAATAATATGGTTACCATTGTATTAAAATTTTTTAATGTAATAATTAATATAATACAAAATTCAATCCAACACATAGTGTTCTGCTTATTTAATACAATGCAACCTCTTTATATGGCATTCCAAACGTGCCCTTTATAGTTAAAAGATTCCATTCGATGTCGTTCATCACTGTTATCACTCAAGGTTTTTGGAAACCTTAGATAATCATGAGGTATTTTGAACCTAATTAATGGTATGATTGCCGCCCGTGGTGTTCCCATGATCAATAATGAACTTAATGAAGAGTTCTTTTGTTGACTATTAGTTGTCAAAAGGCTACGATCGACGTCAATCGGTTCTAATACCCCAGAGTAGCAGTTTATGACAACCTTGGCTAATTATTGGATATTTTGGACCTGATCAATGAATCAATTGCAACTCGTAGTGTTCCAAGTGTTAGTATTGAAATATTAAATCAGAGTGCAGTAGAGAGTTTTTGAAAAACATATATTTATTAATACCAAGCCAAGATCATGTATATATATATATATATGCTTTAAATCAAATACAAACATATATACCTCTTGAAGCCTCTTAAGAATCCTTGCTATTTTTTAGTATTCAATTGCGAACATCTAATCCACGCAATATGACTTTGAAATCCACACCGCAAGCTTCCAAGTATATCATCAAACACAATAGGACGTGTGTGGGTGCGTAGAGTGTGAAGAACTATTTTATGTCCCTAGATGTACTTAATCCATGAAATTTAGAGATGGGGAGAAGAACATTTTTTTGTTAGAATTTTAGAGAATAAACTTTGCCCCGTTTTTAGAATTGTCAAAAGCTTAGCTTAATTAACCTAGAACATTATCTATATATACTCTAGGTTAACCACAATATTATTTTATTTAACAATCAAATAAATAAAATAGACTACTCAATATGACAACTTGCAACTAATTACAAGTGAGTCATGAAGTGGGTCCCACCAACATAGGAGTGTGTGTCAGTCATATGTTTGCACAGTGGCTAAGGTGTGGCACTTAATAACAACATGGCATTTTTCTTTTATTCATTTTTAATAAGATAAATAGTGCATTGTTTTAAATTCCACATAAATTTTAGTAAACTCAAAATTAAATTTATCTTATAATAAATAAATTTATTCTTTCCCAATATATTAACTAATTTAAAATCAATTAATATTATTTTTACTAAGATTTAGTTTTCAAGTATAACATATTGATTAATTAATTAATCACTTATAAAACACTAGGGGGCCATTGCCTATAAAAATTATATCATTGCCTGGAAAAATTATTTCCCTTGCAAATAAGTTCTTCCTATTTCGTATTTAACACTAGGGGACCATAGACCTATAAATCTAAGCTCTAATAAACCAGATTATTAATTAAACTTTTTTAATTTAATAATATTATCTATTAATTACATTATTACTCCACTATAAATATAGAATTACACTCTTAGTAATTATAATATTATATTTATAGAATAACCTCATGAAATCTATTGATATAATTATTACACGTATATCTGTCCTTCAATTTGTGGTGGGTGTTGTTATTGCGGCCCCTTATTTTTCTATTTACACCTCTTATCATTAATTAATTATTACCAATTTATGCTATCTTTAAATATTAAGAAATGATATAAATTTAATTTTAGCACAACTGTAAAATAACTAATATATCATTTTATATATTAATTAATTTCTTTGAAGATTTTTTTTTACAAAAGTTAATTTTTTTAAGTATGAAAATTGAACAATGTGATTTTACTAATGAAATACATTCTATTGAGACAATTTTTTTAATAAAACGTAATTTAAATTATTTATATTTACACTGGTTCTTATTTTGAATTAAGCATTATGATTAATTTTTTATTGTAAAATATCAATATTTTCAATTGACAATGCTACATATGTTTTAATTTTATTTAAATAATAAATTATAAATGTGAAACAAATTAAAAATAAAATTATTTACTAATAATTTATGTCATTTAAATAATTATACATACCTTCTAAATATATCAACACATTTTTTTTTTGGTCAGGTATTATATCAATAAATGATTCACATTTTCTAAATCTTAATAGTGAATACAAATTTCTTTATTGTAAATACATCTCACCAATAAAGAGAATAAAACATAAATTACACTAGTACCCGTCAAAATTACATTTTAGTCTGAAATAGAAAAAAAAAATTAAAAAGTTATTACTTTAACATTAAAACTTGTTCCACCTGTGACCTGATTAAAAAACATGTTGTAAGAGTTTAAAAAGTTCAAATCAACCTGCTACTACAATATGATTTCTTTTCTTCACTTTTGAGGTGTCTCACACTTCAAAAAGAGGTGAAAGACTACATAAAACTTAACCACAAATAAGCATATTAGGACGAACACGCGATTGGGACGTGGGAGGGAGACTCGAAGTTCGAACAGGGGAACCAGAAGGGGGTTGCGGTTCTTGGGACTAACTAAATTTTGAGTTGTAAATATTTCTAAACAATATTTTTGGGATCCCAAATGTTATATATCTTATAATTTTCAATGAAAGGTTTATTTTCAAGTTTGTGACTCTGATTATGATTTAATTACACTTTTGTCTTAAAACCTTGATGAGAAAGTTAATTGCACATTTAAACTCACTTAGTAACGGCTCTAAGGCAGTAGGGCGTTACAACTTGGTATCAGAGCTAGCCAAGGTTTATGGTTTCTGGAGAATGACCGAACATGTACGCTCACTGTCAGTTGCAAGCTCGACTCAGGGTTGGTTGGTATGATTGACCATTATGCTTAAATATGTGCTTAAATGCCTTGTTTGCCTGCTTATTTGATATAGAGCATGATGAATGATTTAATGTATGCATGATGTCAGGGCATGGCCCGTTGTGTGTTATTTGTTGTTTGAGTGTTATGTGGATTGTTGCTTATGGTTGACTGATGTGATTGGGAGGTGGTTTGGATGTTGTTATCATGCCTGATGAGCGGTGTCATTTATTGCAGGCATATTTGTTGAGATGCTCATCAATCATCTAGACTCTGTGGCAGTCGGGCCAAGGATGATAACCAGGGTTAGGACCCTCCACCTGCCCCACAGAATTGGCAACAGATGTTCGTCAAAATGGAAGCAAGGCTGCAACGAACAGAGGAAGAAATTTGCCAGTTGAGGCAGCAGACCCCTCTACCGGTTTCAGGGTTTCCGATTCAGCAGGTTATGGCAACAGCGTCGGTTCAACCTGTTGCGGAGATTAAGTGGGAACCCTTATATGAGTGATTCAGAAAACAACATCCTCCCACCTTTGAGGGTGGACCAGACCCACTGTGGGTAGAGTAGTGGATGAATATGATCTCCTCCATTCTTGATTTCATGAGGGTTGAAGAGAACGAAAGGGTAGCTTGTGCAAGCTACATGTTCAAAGAAGATGCCCACATCTGGTGGGATGTAGTGGCTCAGAGGACGAATGTGGCAGTTATGACCTCGGAAGAATTTAGAAGTATCTTTAATGAGAAATATTACAGTGTAGCAGTCCGAGCTGCGAAGGTTGATGAGTTTATCAACCTGACTCAGAATCGGATGACCGTTATGGAGTATGCTCTGAAGTTCAACCGTTTGGCGAAGTTTGCGCTACATCTAGTGCCGACAGATGCGGCAAGAAGGGACAGGTTCATACCGGGATCGAATGTTATGATTTCCCATGATGTGAAGATCACTTTGGATCCAGAGACTACTACCTACGCTCAGGTAATAGACAAGGCCCTTACAGCTAAGGGGGTCGAGGACCAAATTTGGAGAGAGAGCGCTGTTAGGCACGATGCCAGGAGGGCAGTGCCTCCTTTCGTTGGATCCAGCCGGGGTAGTGGCTCCGGTGAGCAGAAGAGAAAGGTCCCATATTCCTTTATTCCTCCCAGTTCTGATAGAAGGGCACGGGGTGGTCTTAGTGGCCATCAGGCCAGAAATGACAACTGGAGGATTTTTCCAGTGTGTCCTCGGTGCAGACGACGACATCAGGGTGAGTGCAAGATTAGGGCCTGCTTTATCTGTGGGAGTGCCAATCATTTGAAGAAGGACTGCCCACAAGCCAGGAAGGAGGAGCCAAAGAAGGGCGACAGTCTCGCTCCCGCCAGGGTGTTTACTTTGACTCGGACTGAGGCAGAGGCTAGCCCCTTAGTTGTGATAGGTCAGGTCTCTAATGATAGTTCTTCTTATACTACATTGTTTGATTCGGGGGCTACCCACTCGTTTGTGTCTGCTAGAGTGATAGAACAGCTGTGTAGACCTTGTAACGACCCGATTTCGCTAATAAGGCTTAAGGGCCTTGATTAGCGTGCCAGGAAGGCATGATAGGATTTATGTGTGATTTGATGAGTTAAATGCATGATTATGATTTAAAGCATGTTATATGACTATTTGTTTATCTAAGATGCATGGCTATGTATGTATATTAGTATGCATGTAGGCCCGGATCGTGTTAGAAGGGCATAACTGTAATTTTGGCCATGTTGGGCATAACTGCATTGATATGTGATGATTGTTGAGACCACATTGTGATGTGGATGTAACTGTGATTTGTGACTCGAGGCGATCCCAGTGAGCAGGCTAGCGGAAATTCATGACGGGAATTTATACCCGGCTCGGGGCGAGCCTGGGGGTATAAGCAGGAATTCAGAGAATAGATTGAAATTTATTTTGATGATGGGGAATATTTAATTGGTGGTTTATCAGGTGTTGGAAAGCAACGGCAAAATATTAGAGACGCTTGAGGATTAGCGGGAATTGGGTAAAATGACTAAAATGGCCCTACTTGGACAAAAGGATTTAGAATTAATGGGAAGGGCATTTTGGTCATTTGGCTTTGAGATAGGTTAAATGAGGCTTTATACACTTAGTGGATTTTGTAGAAAAGAGTATAGGCTGAAAAGAAAGAAAGAAAGAGAGAAAAACAAATGGGTTTTGAAGGGATCAGTTTGGGGTTTTAGCACCTCTTCTCTTCAAATTTCTTGGGGCAAAGCTTAGTGGAGAGCAAGGATAGGCTGAGCATCAAGGATCTTGGGTTAGACTTGAAGATTTGGCAAGAACACATCAATGTTTGAGGTAAGTTTTAGAGTTTTCAGTTTTGGGTTTTGACTGGTTTGGGCTGTGTATCTAAGCTGGATTGATGGGAATCTTAGGGGATTTCTGGGCAAGCTTTGAGGGAGAGCAAGCTAAGGAGGCCTAGGGTTGAATCAAGGTCGAAATTTGCAGCAATGGTATGATTTCTAAGACTCTATCTTTGTGGTTTACATGAATTTCTGGTTTAGGGTTGTTCATGGTAGATTTTGAGATTTGGGTTGAATGTGCTTGGGTTTTGAGTTCTTGGGATGCTTGGGATGAGTGTGAGATGTTTATAAGCTTGATTTTGGGCTTGGAAAAGGTTTGGACAAGTTTGGGATTGAATTGGTTGAAGGAAATCGCAGAAATGCGATTTTGGGTTTTCTGGGCTGCAACTAGCGCTACAGCGCTAGTTAGTGGGCGCTGTAGCGCTAGTCCCTGTTTCTGGGGGGGTGCATTCTGCTTGTAGCGCTACAGCGCCCTCTTTAGAGCGCTGTAGCGCTACACTGTTCACAGAGGAGAATTTTTGAGTTTTGATGAGGGATTTTGACCTAGGGTTAGGGGCTTGATTCCGCCACTTTTTTTTGGGGATTTAGGACTTCCCGGGGGCTCGGGATTGGTCCCGAGGCTAGGTATTCGGACTTGGGGTTCGGTGTTGACTTTGACCTATGTTTGTGCCTAGGTGTGCGCTAAGGCTCGAGTGGGATCGTGCTCAAGGAGTCAGGTGATTTAAGCTATCGAATTGACAGGTAAGAAAACTGTAACACCCGTAGGATGGGGCATGGGCCCATAGTGTGATTGCGGGGCACGACCCTATGTTGCATGTTGCATGATGAGATGATTGCCTGGCACGGCCCTATATTGCATAACATGTTAGGGTGCAGATTTAAATGAATTGATATTTGTTTGAATGTTGTTTGATTTATGCTATATATGATTATAGTGAAATGAACGGCTATGGCCGAGGGCGGCAAGGCCGAGAACGGCAGCGTGGCCGGAAGTAACACCTAGCACATGGGATGCTTATGGTGAGGGTAGGACCCAGGGGATACGTGTGATATCCCTACGATGAGGACCGACACCCCAGGCTTCGGTAAGGCTTCGGGGGCGGCATGGCCGTGTTTGCTTAGTCTAATGGTTAACTTGTTTATCTGTGAATTATCTGTTATGATAAACTGTATAAATTTCATATATGTTATGAACTGCATGAGTTTTCTTGCTGGGCTTCGGCTCACGGGTGCTCCGTGTTGCAGGTAAGGGCAAAGACTGAGTCAACCAACCATGAGTACGGAGAGCGTGAAGCGACGCGTACATGTTTGGCCTGCCCGACTGCTTTGGTTGGGGGTTTATTCGAAAATGGCTGTAATAATCTACGATTTTTATAACTGATCAACTGTAAACTTATTTCAAGATGTATATAGTTTTCAAACCTTATTTCGGGATCCCAAATGTTTAATACTAGAAGTTTTATTGAAACAACGTATTTTTTTAAGATTACAGCCTTAACTTTTAATTAGTTGCACTTTTGTTTCAAAACCTCGGTTAGCGAGTTCATTGCACACTGTTTTGTCTTAAAACTCACTTAGTAACGGCTCTAAGGAAGTAGGGCGTTACAGACCTAGTGTTCTGTATGCTAGGGGTTTTCAGACCTTATTGCCGACTGCGGAACTGGTAGTCTCTAGGAGGTAGATTAGAGCTTTACCAGTAGCGGTAGATGGTAGGGAATTGTTTGTTGATTTGATTGAGCTTGCGATGGATGACTTTGATATGATCCTAGGGATGGATTGGTTGTCAAAGTATGGGGCGACAATTGACTGTAAGCACAGGATGGTGACTTTTGAACCAAAAGGGGAGGTACCCTTTGTATTTGTGGGAACAGTTGGTGGACCGCGGGTACCTATAATTTCAGCATAAAAGGCTAGGGACATGATGCAGGGAGGTTGCATAGGATTCCTAGTGAATGTTTTGGATACCTCTAAGGTTGTGTCGGTTGGACCGGGGGAGACCAGATTGGTATGCGAGTTCCCAGATTTATTTCCAGCAGATCTGCCAGGGCTGCCGCCGCAGCGGGAGATTGACTTTGTTATAGAGTTAGTACTAGGAGCAGAGCCAATGTCTAGGACACCTTATCGAATGGCTCTGACAGAGTTGAAGGAGTTGAAGATTCAGTTGCAGGAGCTACTGGATTTGGGGTTCATCAGACCAAGTTTCTCAGCGTGGGGTGCTCCAGTGTTGTTTGTTAAGAAGAAGGATGGATCTCTCAGGATGTGTATTGATTATAGGGAGCTGAACAAGTTGACCATCAAGAATAAGTACCCACTGCCTAGGATTGATGATTTGTTTGACCAACTGCAGGGAAAGACAGTGTTCTCTAAGGTAGATCTCCAGTCAGGTTACCATCAGTTAAGGATCAAAGAGGAGGACATACCAAAGATCGCTTTCCGAATGAGGTATGGACACTATGAATTCCTAGTTATGTCCTTTGGATTAACCAATGCCCCAGATACTTTTATGGACATGATGAATAAGGTTTTCAAGGATTATTTAGACAAGTTTGTGATTGTATTCATCGACGATATCCTGGTGTACTCACAGTCAAAGGCAGAGCACGAGCAACATCTACGTTTGGTATTGCAGCGGTTAAGAGAGCATAAGTTATACGCAAAGTTCAGCAAGTGTGAGTTCTAGTTACCACAAGTTACATTTCTGGGCCATATCGTCAGTAAGGAGGGGATTCTAGTTGACCCAAATAAGATTGAGGCAGTGAGAGACTGGCCTAGAATGAACTGTGTTTCTGAAGTGAGGAGTTTTCTAGGATTGGCAGGGTATTACCGGCAGTTTGTTGAGGGGTTTTGCAGAATAGCTATGTCATTGACAAAATTGACAAAGAAGAAGACAAAGTATGTTTGGACAGACCGATGTGAGAACAACTTTTAAGAATTAAAGCAGCAATTGATCACAGCGCCAGTGTTGAGTTTGCCGACAGATAATGAGAAGTTTGTGGTTTACTGTGATGCTTCCAGACAGGGTTTGGGATGTGTGTTGATGCAAGCTGGGAAAGTGATAGCCTACGCATCGAGGCAGTTAAAGGAGTATGAGCAGAGATATCCCACGCATGATCTAGAATTGGCAGCGGGGGTGTTCGCACTTAAGATTTGGAGACATTATTTATATGGTGAGAAGTGCGAGATTTACACTGATCGTAAGAGTTTGGAGTATTTCTTCACTTAGAAGGATCTGAATATGCGCCAGAGGCGGTGGTTGGAGTTGGTCAAGGATTATGATTGTGATATCCTGTACCATCCTGGAAAGGCTAACGTAGTTGCTGATACCTTGAGCCAGAAGGGCCCAGGACAGCTGTTTAGTTTGAGACAGATATCCGAGGAGCTGGCAGAGGAGATGACTAGAGCGGGTACAGAGTTGGTGGTTGGTCGGTTAGCCAACATCACTCTACAGTCTACGCTCCATGGGAGGATCAGGGAGGCTCAAGGGAATGATTCCCAGTTGACGGGTAGCAAGGAGAATGTCTTGGTCGGAGCGGCTAAGGACTTTTCTATTTCGGAAATGGGGTTACTGAAGTATAAGGGTCGGATCTATGTTCCGATGGATGCAGATATCCGACGAGAGATTCTGGATGAACTGGATACCACTCCCTATTCCTTACATCCGGGTACGACGAAGATGTACCAAGATCTGAGAGCTTTGTACTGGCGGTCAGGCATGAAGAGGGATGTGGTGGATTATGTGGCCAAGTGCTTAACTTGTCAGCTGGTCAAGGCAGAACATCAGAGGCCAGCAGGGTTGCTGCAGCCTCTAGGGATTCCCGAGTGGAAATGGAAAGATGTCGCTATGGACTTTGTGGTTGGTTTGCCAAAGACCGTAGGGCAGCATGATTCAGTGTGGGTGATTGTGGATAGGTACACCAAGTCCGCCCACTTTTTACCAGTCAGGACGAGTTACACTGTGGAGTAGTATGCTGAGCTATATGTGAAGGAGATTGTTCGACTGCATGGGGCACCAAGGTTGATAGTATCCAACAGGGACCCCACCTTCACTTCTAAGTTATGGGAAAGTCTGCAAAAGGCTATGGGCACACAGTGACGGTTTAGTGTCGCTTATCATCCTCAGACAGATGAACAGACTGAAAGGACGATTCAAATACTAGAAGACATGCTACAAGCCCGTGTGCTAGATTTTGGGGGATCTTGGAGTAGGTATCTTCCTTTGATTGAGTTCTCGTACAACAACAGCTATCAAGCGACTATCGGAGTGGCTCTGTATGAGATGCTTTATGGGAGAAAGTGAAGATCACCTATTCATTGGGATGAGACAGGTGAGAGGAGGAATTTAGGTCCTGAGATAGTTCAATGGACCAAATTGGCAGTTGAGAAGATTAGAGCTCAAATGCTCGCCTCCCAGATTCGCTAGAAGAGTTATTCAAATCTGAAACGCAGGAGTGTGGAGCTCTAGGTTGGTGACCATGTGTTTCTAGCTTATAGATTGACAATGCCTCCAGCCTTATCAGGGGTCCATGACGTGTTTCACATGTCCATACTCCGGAAGTATGTGTCTGATACGACACATGTTCAGAGTTATGAGAGTTTGGAGTAGGATCAAGATTTATCTTATGAGGAGAAACCAATTTAGATCCTCGATCAGAAGGACAAAGTCTTGCGGAGCAAGACCATCGCCTAGGTGAAGGTGTTGTGGAGGAACAGCAAGGTTGAGGAGGCGACATGGGAATTGGAATCTGAGATGCTGGAGCTGTATCCCGAGTTATTCAGGTAATTTCGAGGACAAAATTTCTGTAAGGAGAGGATAGTTGTAATGACCCAAATTTGCTAATAAGGCTTGGGGCTTTGATTAGTGTGCCAGGAGGGCAATAATTGAGTTATTATTATAATATGTGAATATATGTGAATACGCGATAGAGATGCATGTTTAGTTGAATTAAATATGCATGTGGGCTCCGTTTGGATATTAGGGGTATGTTTGTGATTTTAGCTTGTCGGGGGCATAAATTTGATAAATGTGTTATGTCTGTGATATATCTGTGTAGCACGATCCGAGACAGTCCTAGAGAGCCGTTAGTCAAAAGTCACAACGAGGTTGAGAATTCGACCCGGGGCGGGTAGAGGGGTGTTACGGGTATCAGATGTTTATGGGGTTACCGGGTTATGGAAACAAATATTTGGAGATATATTTTAGGTTAGAATGTCTAGGAGGGAATATAGGGGAAATTTATCGTTTTGCCCTCGGGGGACGTTTTTGGTACCCTAAGCTTTGAGATAACCTTATAGACTTAAGTTGAATAAAATAAAACTGGGAATCATTTAGAACCCTCGAAACCGACCCACTCTCTCTTTCCTCACTCTGTTTTCTCTTCTACACTTGAAGGCATAGTGATATTTTGGAGGAAAACCATTCAAGAACTAAAGAATTGGAGCTGAGTTTGGGAGACTCTAACCAGAAATCTAAGGTTTAGAACTTAGGGAACTGAGTTGAGGATTCAATTCTGCATAAGGTAAGCTTTCTAATATGTTGAGTTATGTTGATTGCAGCTGAATTCTGTTGATTTTGGGTGTTAGGATTTAGACATGCATGGTTTGGATTCTAGGATTTCTTTTGATTGCATGATGGGTGTGGGAATTGGTTCTTGAGTTTGTTGGTATGTTTAGGTTGCATGAGTATGAATTCAAGGTTTAATTCTAAGGTTAGGGGTGATTTTGGTTGAGATATGTGGGGTTTGGCTCGAAGGAAATGCAAGGAAAGTGGTGTTTTCTGGGTTTTGAGGCGAGGGCCGCGGCCCTAGGAGGGGCATGCCGCGGCCCGTGTGCACGTGATGCCTTTGGAGGCCATGGAGCTCGAGGCGCGCCGCGGCGCTTGGCCATGCATGCTGCGGCCCGTGTGTGTTTCCAGGGAGGTGTCTAGCCTCTGTTTTGGGGCTAGATGCAATGCTTTTGGGGTGGGTTGTGGCCCTAATTCAAGGTGCAGGGGAGTTTTGTGGGTTTTGACTTGGAACTTAATTGCTAAGGCTTGGGATGAATTTCATCACCCCGATTGATAGAATTCAAAGCCCTGGAGATTAGAATTATGGCTCGAAGCTGTTTAGTGGATTAGAACTTGATGGATGAAATTGTTAATGTGTTGTGACGAGGGTTCCGGCGATGCTCGAACTAGGAAACTGTGCTCGGGACATTGGTGCCTAGAAAGCTCGGAATACAGGTAAGAAAGCTACTATTTCCATAGAGCTTGTGTTGCAGGGCTCGGCCCAATATGATTGTGTTGCAGGGCTCGGCCCTATATGGATGTGTTGCGGGACATGGCCCTTGACTGAATTTATGTGTGTTATGATACTTGTTTACTATATTATGTTTATGTAATAATGATGGAACGGCGATGGCCAAGAACGGCGAAGGCCGGGAACGGCATAGGCCGAGATCGTCAAGGGGCCGGGAGCAGCGTTTAGCACGCGGAGTGCGAGTTACGAGGGTAAGACCCTGAGGGATACCTGGGATATCCTTACAGTTTAGACCGCGAACCCAGGGCCTGGTAAAGCGCCTGGGACGACATGGCCGTACATTTATGACTTGGTGTTGGCTAGATTTTATATTAAGTGTTTGATATACGTTTATTATCTTCTTGTGAGGGTTTTCTTGCTGAGCTTCGACTCACAGGTTCTCTATGGTGTAGGTAAAGGAAAAGGGAGAGTTGATCAACCTTGAGTTCGGCGAGCGGGACGAGCGGCGCGTACATGTCTCGTCTATCTGGCTGTCATGGCCAGGTGTATTTTGGGAGATGTTTGTACAAAACCTGAATTTTGTCGTTTATTCGACTCTAACTAAATTTTGAGTTGTAAATATTTCTAAACAATGTTTTTGGGATCCCAAATGTTATATATCTTATAATTTTCAATGAAAGGTTTATTTTCAAGTTTGTGACTCTGATTAAGATTTAATTACACTTTTGTCTTAAAAACTTGATGAGCGAGTTAAATGCACATTTAAACTCACTTAGTAACGGCTCTAAGGCAGTAGGGCGTTACAGATGACAACTGTAACGCCCTACTTCCTTAGAGCCGTTACCAAGTGAGTTTAAAAATGTGCTTTCAACTCGCTAATCGGGGTTTTAAATCAAACAGTGTAATTAAGCCATAAACAGAGGAAAAATATAGAATTAACTCCACATCATTGAAGATCGTAAAATTTTGACACCTGGGATCCCAAAATACAGTTTAGAAATATTTGCAACATAAAAATTGTACTAAGTCGGCTAAACGACAAAATCTAAGTTCATTTACAAGCATCTCCCAAAATCCTCTGGCCGTGGCAGCCAGGCTGGCCAAACATGTACACGCTGCCTCACACCTGCTGTACTCATGGTTGGTTGATCTTCTCTTTACCCTTACCTGCACCACAAAGCATCCGTGAGTCGAAGCCCAGCAAGAAAACCCACAAAGAGTTAACATACGCAACACATATATCAAGCATATAAACTTGCCACCAATGGCTAAACACATACGACTTAGCCGTCCCAGGCGTTTACCAAGCCCTGGGTTCGCGGACCGCACCGTGAGGATATCCCAGGTATCCTTCTAGGGATTCGCCCTGGCAACTCACACTCCACGTGCTCAACGCTGCTCCAGGCCCCTTGCCGTTCTCCGCCTTGCACTCAACGTGCCCAATGCTGTTCCCGGCCCTTCGCCGTGCTCGGTCTACACCGTTCCCAGCTTAAGCTGACCATTAACATCACAATATACATAGCATAGCAAGCAAGTATAGAATTCTAGCATATTCAGTTAAAGGGCTATGCCCCGCAGTTCTAACATATTGGGCTCGACCCTGCATATCAATTCTATTCAAATACATTGGGCTCAGCCCTGCACATGAGCTCTATGGGAACAAGGGTTTTCTTACCTGAGTTCCGAGCTTTCTGAGCACCGATGCCCCGAGCACAGTCCTCTAACGTGAGCCTCACCGAAACCCTAGTCACAACACATTAATAATGTCCATCCATCAAATTCTAATCCAATAAATAATTTTAAGCCATAACCCTAACCTCCGGGACCTTGAATTCTATCAATCCGGGTGATAAAATCCATCCCAAGCCTTACCCATTAAGTTCTCAAGCTTAGATACCCTTCAAAACTCAGATTGGTACTAAGGGTCGCGGCCCCACCCACAACAGCCGCGACTAGCCTCGAAACAGAGGCTAGCACCACACTAACCCCCACACGGGCCGCGGCGCGCCCACCAAGCGCCGCGGCGCGCATGAGCTTCTCGGCCTTCCATGGCTGCGGCACACCCCTCCTAGGGCCGCGGCTCTCACCTCCAAACCCAGAATTTCCCATCTTCTTCCCTATCTTAACAAACCCAGATAAATAACACATGTATACTAGCTCAATATCAACACTAAAACCCATCAGAAATCTGCTCCAAAATCCTACTAGAATACCCAAAAATAGATTAAGCCTGACTAACATGCATGCTCTAGCAAACCAGCAACAATTCTCAATATAATCCCAATAATTAGAGCTTACCTTGTTGAACTCAATCCTTGGGTTGATCCTCAATCCTTAAGCTTCAAGCTCCTAAGATATCACAGCTGAATTCCCTTTGGTTCCTAACCAATTCCTTTGAGTTTCCCCTTTGAGTTTTGTCTTAGAGAGTGAAAGAGAAAGAGAAGTAAGAGCTATCTTCAGTTGGGAGGAAGTATGAGTCGGTTTCTAAACAATTCCCCCTTTTTGTTTTATTCACTTAAGTCTATGTGGTTACCTCAAGCTCGGGGTACCAAAACTGTAACGACCCAAATTAGCTAATAAGGCTTAAGGGCCTTGATTAGTGTGCCTGGAGGGCATATTGGAATTTATGTGTGATTTTATGAGTTTAATGCATGGTTATGATTTAAAGCATGTTATATGACTAATTGAACATTGAGATGCATGACTACGTGGTTAGTATGCATGTTAGGTGAAATAATTTTGCATGTGGACCCCGTTTGCATGATAGGGGTAAATTAGTAATTTTAGCCCGCTGAGGGCATATATGTGATAATTGTATTCCGTGAATGGTACCACGTGAGTGTGGTGTTACTATTGTGATGCATGTGCCGAGACGGTCCTAGAGAGCAATTTAACTTAAGAGTCACAACGGGATTTCTATACCCGGCTCGGGAGGAGCCTAGGGGTACTTTGGGAATTTTATGGTTAAGTTGAGATTTAGCGGGTAATGGTTATTGGTGATTGAGTAACCTGGGTAACCATTAGTTACTGCTGAGAGTAACAAGTCCTAGATAGAAAATGGTAGAAATGAAATAGAAGTAAAAGGACTTAAGTGCCCTTGAGGTTTAGTTGGGAAAGGATAGGCAAGGAGGGGTAAAATGGTCATTTGGCTGGGAATTTGATATATGGCAGCTGGGTTATATGGGGTACACGGTTTGGGGCTTGGTCATTGTTTGGTTTTGTTAAAAATAAAGAGAAAGAAAAGCTAGAAGAAGAGGGGAAGGAGCTCATTTTGGAGACTTGGAGATGGATTCAAGGAAGCAAAGGGTGGATTCTCCACTTAAAGGTAAGGATCCTAGACAATTTTAAGAGTTTTATCTGTTGTGGTTTAAGATTTTGAGGTTTGGTTTCGGTTTTTCAAGCTTGGGTTTGTGTTTTTGGCCTATGGGTTTAAGTTGTTGAAGTTGAAATCAATTGGGTGGATTTGTGAGTGTGATTGTGTTTTGAGCTTGAATCTAGTGTTTATGGGTTGTTAGATGGTCCATTTAAAGTCTTAAATTGATTTTGGGGTTTGGGTATTGGTTTGCTATGATTTGGGAAGGTTTTAGCTCAGAGAAAACGCAAGAGAAAACCCAGAAATCTGTGTTCGCGTATGAGCGCCGCGGCCCTGTTCTTGGGCGCCGCGGCGCGAGGTTGCATCAGGAGGAGGGCAACTCGCTGGGCGCCGCGGCCCTTGAGGGGAGTGCCGCGGCCCTAGGCCATTTGGCAGGCAAAAAATTCTGGTTTTTAGGGCTTTTTCCCGGGGACTCGGGGGATGGTTCCGATGTATCGTTTTAGGGAATTAGAGGTTCCGGGAGTGCGGGATTGGTCCCGGGAAGTGGTTTTGGGTTGGTTAGTATTAAAAGTGTTATATGTGTGTTGTGACTAGGATTTCGAGGAGGCTCGTGCTAGAGGACCGTGCTTGTGGCCTTGGTGCATCGGAAAGCTCGGGAAGTAGGTAAGAAAACAATAACACCCGTAGGATAGGACATGGGCCCATAGTGTGATTGCGGGGCACGGCCCTATATTGCATGTTGCATGATGAGATGATTGCCGGGCATGGCCCTATATTGCATTACATGTTAGGGTGCAGATTTAAATAAATTGGCATTTGTTTGAATGTTGCTTGATTTATGCTATATATGATTATAATGAAATAAGGGCAAGGGCCGAGTGCGGCGTAGGCCGGGTACGGCAGCGGAGCCGGAAGTAACACTTAGCACATGGGATGCTTATAGTCAGGGCAACTATCCATAATCACCCACACTGAGTCATGCTGTCCCATAGTTCTTGGTAAACCAACTACGAAATCCATAGTAATATCTTCCCACTTCCATTCTGGAATCCCCAAAGGCTGCAACAACCCCGCTGGCCTCTGGTGCTCAACCTTAACCTACTGACAAGTTAAGCACTTAGCCACATAATCCACCACATCCCTCTTCATGCCCGACCACCAATAAAGAGCTCTCAAATCCTGGTACATCTTCGTTGTACCCGGGTGCAAAGAATAGGGAGTGGTATGCGATTCATCCAAGATCTCTCACCGGATACCAGAATCCATCGAAACACAGATCCGATCCTTATACTTTAGTAATCCCATCTCTGAAATGGAAAAGTCCTTTGTCGCTCCGACTAAGGCACTCTCCCTATGACCTCGCAACTGAGAATCCTTCCCCTGTGCTTCCTTGATTCTCTCAAGGAGTGTAGACTGAAGAGTGATGTTGGCCAACTGACCAACCACCAACTCTATACCTGTTCTGGTCATCTTCTCAGCTAACTTATCGGATACCTGCCTCAAGCTAAACAACTGCCCTGGGCCCTTCCAACTCAGTGCATCAGGCACTACATTAGCCTTCCAAGGATGGTAAAGGATATCACAATCATAATCCTTAACCAACTCCAGCCACCGCCTCTGGCGCATATTCAAGTCCTTCTGAGTAAAGAAATACTTTAGGCTCTTATGGTCGGTGTATATCTCGCACTTCTCACCATAAAGATAATGCCTCCAAATCTTAAGTGCAAACACCACCGCTGCCAATTCCAGGTCATGCGTAGGATATCTCTGCTCATACTCCTTCAACTCTCTCGATGCATAGGCTATCACCTTGCCAGCTTGCATCAACACGCACCCCAAAGCCTGCCTAGATGCATCATAGTAGACCACAAACTTTTCATTCTCTGTTGGCAAGCTTAACACCGGCGCAGTAATCAGTCGCCGCTTCAGTTCCTTAAAACTGTTCTCACACCTGTCCATCCAGACATACCTTGTCTTCTTCTTTGTCAATTCTGTCAATGGCATGGCTATTCTGGAGAACCCCTCAACAAACCGCCGATAATACCCAGGTAGACCCAAGAAGCTTCTCACTTCAGGAACATTGCTCATTCTAGGCCAATCTCTGACCGCCTCGATCTTACTTGGGTCAACCAGAATCCCTTCCTTACTGACGATATGGCCCAGAAATGTAACTTGTGGCAACCATAACTCACACTTACTAAAATTAGCATATAACTTATGTTCCCTCAACCGCTATAGTACCAACCGCAGATGCTGCTCGTGCTCCATCTCTGACTGAGAGTGCACTAAGATGTCGTCGATGAATACTATCACAAACTTGTCCAGATAATCCTTGAAAA
This sequence comes from Humulus lupulus, assembly GCF_963169125.1. NCBI lineage: Eukaryota > Viridiplantae > Streptophyta > Magnoliopsida > Rosales > Cannabaceae > Humulus > Humulus lupulus. The sequence goes on from NC_084795.1 coordinate 168,136,718, forward strand.
CCCTATTCATCATGTCCATGAAAGCTACTGGGGCATTGGTTAATCCAAAGGACTTAACCATGAATTCATAATGTACATACCTTGTTCGAAAAGCGGTCTTTGGTATGTCCTCCTATTTAATCCTTAGCTGAAGGTAACCTGATCGGAGATCTATCCTGGAAAACCATGTTCTTCCGTGTAGCTGATCAAACAAATCATCGATCCTAGGCAGTGGATACTTGTTTTTAATGGTTAACTTGTTCAGCTCTCTGTAATCAATACACATCCTAAGGGACCCATCCTTCTTCTTAACGAACAACACTGGTGCACCCCATGGCGAGAAACTCAGTCTGGTGAACCCCAAATCAAGTAACTCCTGCAACTGAATCTTCAACTCCTTTAATTCCGCTGGAGCCATTCTATTAGGTGTCCTAGATACTGGCTCCGCTCCTGGTACCAACTCTATAACAAATTCAATCTCCCTCTAAGGCGGCAACCCTGACAAATCCGCTGTAAACAAATCCGAAAACTCACACACCAACCTTGTCTCACCCGGTCCAACTGACACCACCCTAGAAGTATCCACAACGCTTGCCAGGAATCCTATGCAACCTTCCTGCATCAGGTCTCTAGCCCTTAAGGATGAAATCATTGGTACACGCGGTCCATTAACTGACCCCACAAACACAAAGGGTACCTCCCCTTCTGGTTCAAAGGTCACCATTTTGCGCCTGCAATCAATCATTGCCCCATACTTGGATAACCAATCCATCCCCAAAATCATATCAAAATCATCCATCTCTAGCTCAATCAAATCCACAGACAATTCCCTACCATCTAACTCTACTGGCAATTCCCTAATCCACTTCCTAGAGACTACCAATTCTCCTGTTGGCAACAAAGTCTGGAATCCCCTAGCATACACTCCACTAGGCCTACAAAGCTGATCAATCACCCTAGTAGATACAAATGAATGGGTAGCCCCTGAATCAAGCAATACAGTATACAAAGAACCAGCACTAGAGATCTGACCTGTCACAACTGAAGTGCTAGCCTCCACCTCAGTCTGTGTCAAAGTGAATACCCTGGCAGGAGCAAGACTGTCACTCTCCTTCTGCTCCTCCTTCTTAACTTGAGGGAAATCCCTCTTCAGATGGCTGGCACTCCCACAAGCAAAGCAAGCCCTGATCCTGCACTCACCCTGGTGTCGACGCCTGCACCGTGGACACATAGGAAAACTTCTCCAATTATCACCGCCACCCTGACGACCAGTAAAAGCACCCCGTGCCCTCCTATCTGAGCTGGGAGGAACAAAGGAATTTGGGGCCTTCCTTTTCTGCTCACTGGGGCCACTGCTCCGACTAGACCCAACAAAAGGAGGCACCGTCCTCCTGACATCGTGCCTTACAGCGCTATCCTTCCATATCTGATCCTCAACCCTCTCTGCAGTAAGGGCCTTATCCACCGCTTGGGCATAAGTAGTAGTCTCTGGAATCAACGTAATATTCACATCACGCGCGATCATCACATTCAACCCCCATATAAATCTATCCCTCCCGGCCGCATCCGTTGGCACTAAGTCTGGCGCAAACTTCGCCAGTCTGTCGAATCTCAAGGCGTACTCAGTAATTGATAATCTGTTCAGAGTCAGGTTGATAAACTCATCAACCTTCGTAGCTCGAACTGCTATGCTGTAGTATTTCTCATTAAAGATACTCTTAAATTCCTCCCATGTCATGACTACAACATTCCTCCGCTGACTCACCACATCCCACCAGATGCGGGCATCCTCCCTAAGCATATAGCTCGCACAAGCAACCCTTTCACTTCCCTCGACCCTCATAAAGTCTAAGATCAAGGAAATCACGTTCATCCACTGCTCTGCCTGCAGTGGGTCCGATCCACCCTCAAAGGTAGGAGGTTGTTGCTTCATAAATCTTTCGTACAAGGGTTCCCACCTATTCTCAGTCGCAGGCTGAACCGGCACTGGCACCACATTCTGCTGTATTGGCAACCCTGTAACCTGTGGAGGGGCCTATTGCTTCATCTGACAGAGTTCTTCCACTGTTCTCTGCAGTCTAGCCTCCATTTTGGCCAATATCTGTTGCCAGTTCTGTGGGGCAAGTGAGGGTCCTGACCCTGATTGTCATCCTCGGCTCTACTGCCACGGAGTCTAGCTGATTGTCGAGGCATCTCAACAAATATGCCTGCAACCAGCGACGCCGCTCATTAGGCATGATAACAACATCCAAAACCTCCTCCCAAACACATCAGTCATCCACAATAATATCTCATATAGCATACAACACAACGGGCCATGCCCTAGTATCATGCATATGTTAATTCACTTGAGGAACGAATGGATTAAAACTAAACATGCTGAATGCATCAATGAGAGTCTTTGCACCAGTGAAGCCAAAGATCGAACATAAGTTCATCTTTAGCAGCAGGACAAAAGAATGAGTGGGTTAGCTTATTAAGGTTTTTAAAAGGATCTTAACATTCTAATTCTATGAGCAAGTGGTACGAATGTTAAAAAGTAGTGAAATGATAATTATATGGGAGACGATGGATGGCTACACACAGATGGAGTAGACTAAACGAGCTCGACAAAGTAAGGGCACACGAGAGGATTCAAATTACCTAAAGCATAACATGACTATCGACAACCACAGCATGATCAACATGACAATGTAATGGATGCTCAACAATGGAGGTGCCACAGTTCCAGTGAACATGGTAAATGAAGTAGAAGACCATTAGTAGAACATTGGAGTGTCAAGGCTGCGTGCATCATAAAAAAGGATCTTCAAAGAAATTTTAGGATCTACAACTATGCACAAGGGATCGAGATGGATATTAAGATTTCATCAAAGATAAAAATGACTTAAGAGCATATTGCTTTCTGAAGCAAGTATGAATAAGGGAGCAAAATGAACAATTGCTAGATCATTGAACAACAACATTAAGCAAATAAGTGAATTGAATTGGGAATACAACATTTATGATTGTTTGGGAGAAGGACAATGTAAAAAGGGTGTGCATGGATTACAAAAAGCTAAAAAGGTCAAAGTTGACAAGAAATAGTTCTTTCTCAAAGGATGGTGACCAATATGTGTGAATGTCCAAAGGGAACAACGAGGTGTCTTGGAGATTTATTTGGGTTGAGATATTATTAACCTATAATGTTGGAAAAAAATACATTCTGAGAAAGTTTCTCATAAATATTTGGATAGTATGGATTCAAAGTTTGGAATACTTTGAATTAATGAAAAAGGTTTTCAAGACATGCTTGATTAAGTTCATGACAATATTTATTAAGGATATCTTTGATTCTTTTAAAGACAAGTACTGAATGTGAATAACACTTATAAACAACTCATGGAGTTGTGGCAACTTGTGAAAGTGCCAAAGGGCAGAACATGACAAAATTAACACGGGAATTATGACGATAATTTTTTATGTCATGGTATGATGGTGAAGTATGTACCAAGACCCCACGTCATTCAAATATGTCAAGGGTTTAAATGAATGATTTACTCACACCATGGGGTATGATGATGAAATGATAAGGTTGTGTCGATCTTTAATTGAGACATAAATGGATAGTCAAAATGGTCATCAAGACCTAAAAAGGTGTGCATAAGGCAATATCATATTGAAATACAGTTTGTTTCTTCATTATCAATACAAAATAACATCTTGGATTATAGTGAACCTCGAAGAAAGTATCCATTACTGAATGATTTTTCTATGAATAAATGATAATGGGAATTATACCTTATGAGGAGTGGTACAATAATAAATGTTGAGTAGGATTTGAGGCAACAAAACATTGGCTTGAAGTTGAGATCACGTATCTATGAAAGTATCTCTAGGGGAGGCATCACAGAGTTATACAATAGAAATGATCCGAGATGAGGCACCATTAAGAGCTGAAGTTTCAGGACTGGTGATTTGGTCCTAAGAAGAATCTTCCCTGCATCTCAGGATCTGGGAGTGGGGTTCTTAGGACTAACTGGGAAGGACCATGCAAGATCAAAAATGAAGTATGTTCAGGAACATATCGCTTGGAATGTTGAGCACCTCCATCGGTACTATCAGTAGTCAGGAGGAGTCACCAGTATTTTCTTTCTTTTTAACGTTTTAATTTTCAAGTAAGGTACGCCCCAGGGGCATTTCCTAGTTAATGAAAATGGGGTGAACAAAACACCATAAGGAATGTGTTAAGAAAAGAAAAAGTACATGTCCGTCTTTAATTTATACACGAACAAGTGACGTAAGACTACAGACTTTGGTCACTTGGGGGTAGGACCATCTATATAGTCAGGATTAAAAAAAAAAGGGGATGCAAAGCTCAGAGCTTAGTCCTAATTCAGATTCGTATAAAGTGGGGTTCAAAACCCAACTCCCAGAAATTGGTCCAGACCTAACATGGTCTGAGACGATTTAATCCTTATTTATTGTTCGCCCATACCAGTCAAGAACTGTTGAAACTAGAATCTTAGGTTTGAAATGATTAAAGTTAGTCTTCTAAACGGTCTAGGTCGTTGAAACTGAAACCTTGGGTTTGGGATAAGTTGATTAACTTATTTCTACCTAAGAACTTTTTAATGGTCCAGGTCATTAAAACTAAGTCATGTTTGAGAAGTGATAATGGTCCAGGCCGTTGGAACCTGAACCTTGGTCTTAGGAAAAGTTAATCAACTTCCACAAATTTTCCCCTAATGGTCCTGGCCATTGGAACCAGGATTCCACATCTAAAAAATCCATGCATAGTGGTAAAACACTTTGTGAATTTTGAAAGAAATATATGAGCATAAAGCGGGAAATAAAAATGTGCAAGGATAGAAACCAATATAATAATTGAAGAATAAGATAAATCATTGTCTTAAGCACATCCACACACATAAAAAATATGTTTACAAAAAAAAGGAGAGAGGAAGCTTCAAATAAAATTTCAAGGGCTCATGCCTGGGCTTTGTTCTGATTCGGGATGTCTGGAACGTTTTCAGCATATTGATCTCAAGCAAGGATCTCTCAGTGCTCTTTCTCCTTGGCCTCAAACTCGGACCTTTTTGTAGCTTGATCCAAATAGAGGAGGAGATTCATATTCTTGTCTTGGAGCCAAGCCATGTCAATGGCTTTGCCAAAAGTGGCCGCCCGCAACTCGTTAGCCTGTTCCTTCTCCTTGCGAGCCTCCTTGCACTGTTTCAACTCCAGCTGGGCCTGGAACTCCAAAGCCCAGATTTGAGCCCTGAGAGATGCCACCTTTTCCTGCTCTTGATGAAGGGTGGTCTCAGCTACCTCCAAGAGTGCCTTGGTCGAAGCCTCTGAGTCGTAGGCACGGTACAATTCTGCCTCCAGGTTGTCCACCACCTTCTTGTGGTCAGCATCCTTCCAGGACAGAGCTTGAACCGGTGCACTCTCCTTGGTGAGGGTCTCCTTGGCAGCTTCTCGTTGGTTGATGAGCCCCTCCAGCTCCATTTGGGCCGTCTTTAGCTTCATGGCCATCTCGACCATCAGGTCTGCATTTCTATGAGCCATCAAGGCGTCCTAGAACAAAACAGAGTTAGAAATAACACAAAAAGATAACGCTAAAAAAGAAATGAGATGAACAAGTAGCATACCGCCGCAGCTTGATGAAAAATGGCATGTGAGATGAAGATAACGTCATTGCTAGCCAATATGGCATAGCGTTTGAGCTGAAGGGTAGACATCGACGTCCTTACTTGGGCCAGCAAATCCACAGCAAATGGGGCCACGCTCTGCCCCAACCTAGGCTGAAATCCAATCTCGGCTCCCGACCGATCCACAATTTTCTAAGGAGCGTTAAAGGCCTCTGGCCCAGGCCTGGGAGACCATCTTCATCCTTTCCTACAGGACGATTGACACCCCTTTCCCAGGAAGGGCCAAGTTGATGAGAAGCTCGGAAGCATCCGAAAGCTTCGGCGTAATAATGAGACTTTCACTAGAGGAATGTTCCTTGGTCACAGTGAAGTCCTCCTTTGTCGTGGCCTTCTTGGCCCGCTTGCGGACACCGTGGCAGCATAGTCTGTCTTCCTTTTACTTGCCCCACCTCCTTCCGAAGGCTCTTGCCCCATGTTTATGATTTGGAGAGGACCAGGATGGGATAGATGCTACTCAACAGTTGCCATAGTGGCTGAGGTGGCAACTTGAACTCACTCTGAAGCCCCTGTGGCCGATTTTCAGTCCCTGAGCAACAGGTCCAAGATCTTCTTCTTAGTCGGGCCCTTGGTGGCCTTCCTTGCTGATGCCTTAGCCACAACAACTTTGACCTCAATCAGTTCTTTGATCTTGGACATGAAAACAGACATGTCCAGTTCACCTGAAATAGGAATAAAATACGAATTAGTAACAAAAGAAGAAGGACAGGCAAAATAAATATGCAAGTCAAAGTCCTCCGGGACGGACCCTTATCTATGGAATGGGCTTGGCTTAATTCTCCTAGGGAAAAAACATGAATTTGATCCCCCATGTCATCCAGATCCAAAAAACGACCATATTGAAGGAATTGTGACAAATGCATGAAGGTCAGCGTGTCCACGACAATGGGGCAAGGAAGCCCCACATTACTAATAGTCCCGGTAAAATAATCTCAGTATCGTTGCCTATTCCTAATAAAGCCCTCAGTATGAGGGGCATAAGTAATAAACGGAAGCGTTTTACCTTGCCCCAAGATGGTTGCAGCGGGAGCTCCAGTGTTGGGTTGCCTCCCCTCGAGTAAGGTATCTAGCTCCTTGGATTCGGCCCGCTCCGCAAGGCATGCCTTCTCCATCTTCAACCTCTTCGCGTTTTCCTTGACTGCGACCTCCATCACCTCAATGTCAATGAGGGTCAATTCATCCCTCAGTGCAGGGTCCCTATCGCATTGCAATCCTCAGAGGTTAGGGGCATCTATCGACTGGTGGGTGGCAATAAATCTTGTCAGTCGAAGATTCTCCATGGTCACGAACCCCCACGTCCAAATCTTCAACACTGGTAGCAGCACATATCTTCTTTCGGTCCAAGATGAACTTGATTAGTTGGATTTAAGCATACGGACAAGTTCGCAAGAATGTGAGTATCCGATAAATAAAACAAAGGACGAGACGAAGAACGGGAAAGGATAATTTACCCATGCGCTAAAAGTCCAGCACCAAAGTGGTGTTCTTCTCCAGAAGGAATCTAGATGTCATAAACAAGTAGTGTCTGACATCTGAAGGATGTTTCCAGGAGTTGTATGGAACTTAACTGCCACCACTACTCTTCAACCGATAAAACCCATCCCACATTTTATCCTTAGAATTCAACTGCGGCTCCAATGGATAGTAGTACAACACCTCCGCGGGGGTTTTTCTCCAGGATCCCATTCCAGGCTCAAAATACACGCCACCTCGCAAGCAACTTGTATGCCTGGGGCAGGAGCTAAAACGACGCGATCCCCACGAATTTGAGAAATCGCGCGAAGTAGTCGTGAAGCGGGAGAATGGCTCCCGCACTAATGTGGCCCATGCTCCGGGCACTGAATATGCCTACTCCAGTATGGGCCTTCTCTTCTTTCCGGGCTAGCCTATTGAAGAAAGCCCTAGAGTTGACTCTATCTCGAAGGATTTCTCTAGCTCATTCAACATCTGGTAGTTTCGGAACTCATTTGCCTCCACGTCCATTTCCCACGTGTTTCTAGTGAGAAGCTTCTACCCCTCCAACATGACAGGGCCTACATGTACTACATCTTCTTGGTGGAGGGTGATGACACAACCCATGATCAAAGACTTGGAAGCAACAAGAAATGCAAGAACCAAGCAGCCAGCACCAAAACTTAAAAATTGGTTAAGGTGCGGGGATTCTCCTAATTTTCTTGGAGACGTCCCCTCTAGACTTAGATTCGGGAAAAATTAAGGTCCCCAAAGCATGAGTCGGGAACTAAAGGCTAAATATCATTGCAAAAACAAACAAATTCACATGTACAGTTTTGAGGCATTCGGGTTTGATGATTCAGAGCTGTCAAGCCCGCTCCATCGATTAATTTATCCACGGAAGGAAGTGTCACCTAGAAGGTTCCCTATTATTCATCACTACCACTACCTAGACCACCCTACACGGTGGTCGCGACCCTGATGGTGGCATGGTCGCAGAGGCAATATGATAATAAAAAATATTGAGGGAAAATAAGAAATTGACCAAAAAACTTACTAAAGAGTTGAACTTGGGATTTGTTTATGTATAGGCGAGAAAACTGGCACAAACTCAGTCTTGAACTTAAGGAGGTGGTAGAATAACTCATTGATATTTTGAGAAGGGTCATCCAGGGAGAAGTTCATCCTCTTGATGAATAAAGGGCAGCTTCGTTGGAAATAGGTGGGCTCAAAAATGCAGTAGACGTCAGAAAAGTTCGTCTGCAATTTCGAACATTCAGAGTTTTAGATCTCTGCTATGTGGTTTGAAAGTTTAGAATCAGTAAAAAGTGAGGAAATAAGCCCTCTGGAGTATTTATAGGAGAAAAACTTCCTATTCAGTCCAATGGTCCATATGGAATACCCTCAAAAGATTTGCATCTGACGATTCTAGATAGCACATGCACATTAACTAGCCTAATTAAATGTTAAATTGTGGATTCGTCACTCCACAATCAGCGCCTCTCTCATCCAACAGTCCACATTGAATGTCCCAAGAAAATCCTCATCCGATGCTTCCAAACAATGCGGACACATTAAACAGCCCACTCGAGTGCTAAAAGCACCTTTTCGTCTAGAAAGGATGCTTCGAGAAATGTGTTGACATCCATCAGTCACCCAGGACATCAAAGGACTTTTCCCAGGATATTTTGGTGTGAGTGGCGCAAATGTACCATTCAATTGGAGACACGTGTCTAGGTTAGTGGGAATTCAAAAGGTTACGGATTAACTAGTTAGCCCCCAAGTAAATGAACCGAGACTCATGTAAATGAACTGGGACTTAGGTAAATAAACTAGAAGTTAGGTGATTGATCCGGGATGAAAAAGGCAAGTCTCCATCGCGCAAACAAGAACAAAGACTTGGGGGGTAAATGTTATCCATATTTTCCACATTGAACACGTGGCATTGTCAAGTGGGCCTCTTAGGCCCTTAAGAGAGGTCAAGGGCTAGCAAATACTGAGCAACCAGGGGCATGGAGGCCCAAACCCATCTTAGGTTCAGTGACTGGCGAACAATCATATATTAAAGGGCCCGGACCTGAGACATAGGCCCAAACCAACTTTAGGACTCACCCAATCTCCACCCTCAGGGGTTTAGATCATTGTAGTAGATGGTCCATCCCAAGGGACAGATCCAACTCGCTACAAGGATATTTCCTTCGATCCGTCATCGCTAGCTGATGTCCATTTTGGTAGAAGAACTCGGACCTTAGTAAATGAACCCGAGCCTGAGTAAACGAACATGAACCTCGTTAAATGAACATAGACCATGCGTCCGGGTAGATCAAGGCCAGTGCTTCATGCAGTTGATGTGGCCCCGAGAAAACTAGCAGTTGGTCTCCCTAACTAACCTACAGAAAGGGATATGCACAGAAAATACGATGTTCCTAGGGAACGGTACTGCCACTACTATGACAGATCATGTCCCCAGAATACCCCTGGTAGCACACGCGGATTAGTCCTTACTAACATACAAAAGGTAGTTGTAAAGTTTTACTACGCTTAAGCTGGCCTAGTGGGCCTAGATTAACAACCTGTAACCATGTACACTCTTGCATTATAGCTTCGTTAGAGAGCACTTATCATTTGTGCACTGTAACAGGGATCTAATTTTCTCTTGTATGCATAAACGATGTTGAACTTGCAAAAAATCACCATTGTTAAACTCTCTAAAGCTTAATACTATTGAATCTTGGACTAAGGCTCATTAACTCCCCAACAATGTAAAAACTGTGATCTTGTTAATTTCTTTGCCTTTCTTTCTAGCTCTTATTTCTCAATATATTTATAGTTTCTGAAAAATTCGGTAAACAATTATCTTTATAAACTTTTCGTTTGACATAAAAATTTGATTCTTATCATAATAGATGATCATGTGCAAATCAGTCTAAATCCTAAGTATTCATGAACTTTTGTTTGTGTTTATTGGATCTTTTGATTCAGTCGTTAAAGTTTCTTAGTATAATGAGGCTAATGACTTTTGTTTTGGAGATTCAATATGATAAACGGTTGGGAACATGAATTACAATAATGGAGTCCATACTTTCCTAAAAGATCATAAATTTGTTCCCTTAAGGGTTAATTCTCGAACTGAATAGTTATTGAGCTCAAATCTATAATTTGATTATAGATTAATTATTCGCTAGTGAATTAATGGTCCTTAAGGATCAAGAGGTAATTACAAGGGTAAAATGGCAATCTTGACCAATTCTAATTAACGAAGAAATAAATGTAGGACAAAACTACATTTATTGATTATATCAATGGACTACAAGACAAAACTCTACAAATATAATTCTATAAATACTTAGACTGCAATTCAAAATTTATAGTGGAGTAATAATGGAATTAATAAATTAGATTTTAGATTAAAGAGTTTAATCAATAATTTGGTTTATTGAAGCTTTGTATTATAGGTCCATGGTTCCTAGGTCACCTCTGTCCTAGACTGTTAAGGGTAAGGATGTCAAAAGAAATATTTGTAGAGAGGACTTAATTGCAAAGGAACTAATTTTCCAGGGCAATGAATTAATTATGTGATAGTTATGGGCAATTGATTAATTATGAATTAATTAATTATTTAATTATATAGTTTTTATTTTGAAAACTATAGGTTAAAATAAATATTAATCTTGTTTGGATTAATAAATAGAGGGAGATTAATAATTATCTTTTTTAGAATAAATTTTTTATTTACTTATTTAAAACTGATATTTTAAGTTAAAATTAATTTTGAATTAACTACTATTTATTTTGGGACAAATATATTGTCTTAAATATTAATTAAATAAACAAATGCAAAAATTAGGGAAAACCCTATTGTGGCTCACGCCACACATGGATATTTCCTCTCCCTAGGATTTAAATTTTGAATTTTAAATAATTTATTTATTTAATGATATATATATATAATTATTCTCTTTAAATGCGATTTAAATTAAATAATTAAATAAGGTTATAACTAATCAATGTTATTTTAATAAAATAAAGATTAATTAAATAAGTTAATTATCTTTATAAACATAAAAGAAGGTTATTGTTAACAACGCACTCTCTCATAAAACAGAAGAGATAGTTTTTCTCAAACCTGAGAACTATTCAATTCCTCCTCTCTCTTTGAAACCTCTCTAGATCTCATGTGTTGAGTACATCTAGAGAGTCATAAATCAACCTTTTGAATCCTACGTGCCCACACACGTCCTTGTGTGTTTGAGGAATGGTTTGGATGATCAAGGTGTGAGTCTTCAGAATTTGGATAGGAAGATTATTGATATTATATAAAAAGATTCGAGGACACTTGATAGGCTACAAGAGGTAATCTCTAATATGATTGTATATGATTTAATATATATATATATATATGTGTGTGTGTGTATGATCTTGGCTGGTATTAATAATTATTAAAAATGGCCCATTCTCTACTACGTATCTTTGATTCACTCATTTCATACGAACATGATGGTGTCAGGGTGCAGTTGCACATTTTCCCCATGTCAAGCGGTGTAGTGGGAAATGTCGATTGTCCAGTGTATGACTCGACACCAATACTCAAGGTTCTTCCAAAAGGTTGTCAAACAATCTTCTGGTGGCTGATATGTGTAGTAACTGAAACTTGGCAGCTCGCCTAGGTCCCAAGGACAAAAACCTAGATATGGAAGACAACTGACTGAAGAAGGCGTGATCATCTCACTTGGAGACATCCACACCTCGAGGATGGACCTCGGGAGGTGGCCTTCCTTAGAGACATCCACATCTGGCTGGCTCGTGGTATCTGGAGGAGTTTACACTCTGAGAACATCATACCTTGTCTTGTTGTTAATTACTCCTAATTGCCATGTGTTGGGTGGTAAAAACACGGACACCATTTTCCCCTCATGTCTTCACCCATCCTCGGACAATGGAGACTTAGATTGAGAGAAGTAATTTGAAAAAGCATTTTGGGGAGGGGGATGGGGAGACGTTTGGGCTTCCCTGACGTCATTCTGGAAAATCACGCCATGTGTTGACTTCCTATTACTGGGCCCATCGATTCGTTCAATTATTGAGGGTTCAACTCAACGACCCAAAATGTCCAATCCGTACCCTAGCTATCCCTTCGCCCCATGCAACCATTGGATTGTTCTTGTGTACATATGTCATTGCTAATCCAACGGTGGGGGTGGGATTGCTTCCACCCCAAGTTCTATGAGTATATAGAATTGAGAACCGCCTCTCAATATGAACTTTAAACATCTGAAATTCAAAATCTCATAAACTATCTCTTCTTTCTCAAGCTTCTAGTCCTTCAACCATTCTTGTGTTTCCTCTGCAATTCTAAACTTTTGGCGAGAATCATCTTATTTCTGGGCGAATGACAAGCGATTCTTCAGCGTTCAAACTTGTTTCAGCACTGTACGCCCTAATTATCCACGGCCTATTAGCGAGCAGAGAAATGGCATAATTATATCAGCCACGTGGATGCCACGTACCCGGAGCTGCTGTTACCAGGTCCTACCTCTCTAGCTTGAGGTAACCAAAGGCTTAATGAGATTACTAAGGAGCCAGGTCAGAAGTATGGACATCACGAGCTAAGAGTACATCAAGCTCAGGGTACAACCTTGAGTTGGCACCTCTGACCCCTTATAAAGTCAACCACGCAATGTAAACATGCATATATCAGACATCACGTGTCTGATATATCCCTTAATGCTCAGACACGCAGCATAAACGTGTGTGTTCAGGCACCCACGACTAGGTTGGGCCGTGCGGCCCATTATCCCCCTTACCTATTGATTAGACCACACTTCATTTGTCAGGTTTTAGGAATTAATCATGAATCTCACAGAAGTGACATGATGGGTAAGAAGGGCACAGGATGACCTCCCTTGCCAACCCCCAGGTGCCCTCTCCCTATAAATATGGAGACCCTGGGAGTTGCAAGGGGTTGGATTCTATTTTGTAATGAAACACCCTATAAAGAATATCAGAAAGATAGCAATAATATTGGCTAGTGGACTAGAAGGATTTTAACCTTTGAACCACCTAAAAAAGTATTCGTGTAACCATTTTACTTTAAGATCATTCATCTATTACGGTTTATTATTTAGCACTAATCCCACTCTTTATTCTATTAATTATCTGTTGCCGAAGAACCGCGTCAACAGTTTGGTGCTTTCATTGAGAGCCTGTTAGATTGGTGTTATCGCAAATACCCAACCATGGTAGTCACTCGCTCAAGACATGGTAAGGAGGCGGACCAACGGGAGGGGTAGGAGGCCCATCATGCCGCTATTTTCGATGATCAGAACCCTGAGGTTCAGCAGCGGCCGGGCAAGCAGCCAATAGACCAAGATGACACTGGAAGTTCAGCACCCCGGCCACCCAATCTGAACCCAGATTTCTACACGGTGGTGGAAATGGAGAATGCACAGCTGAGGAGTCAGCTGGAAATAGCTAACCAGCAGATTCAAGAGGTTTTCGCCCAACTTCCCCCTCTTACAACCGACGCTAACGTCAGAAAGAGGCAAGCCGAGACTCATAAGTCCCGCCGGGGTAATCGGTCCAGGCCCAGCCGGTCGGTCAGACCCCCGACATCAAACTCTACTTTCACATCACACTACTGGGAAACCACTTTTGAGGAACCACCTAGGGCCGAGCAACAGTACAGCCGATCGGTCCGGACCTCAACTCCCAGCTCACTTCTGCCCTCGACCGCGCCCAGCAGGGCTTGAGGGAGCTAGCGAAGGAGATCCGGGGAGGGCTCACAGCAACGGCCCGCCCCGGCCAGCCGTTCTTCACCCTGCTCAGACCGCCGAGCGCAGGACCCGGAGGCCCGGGAGTTAACCAGAATGCGCACCTCAGGGGTAGTGGTCGACAAGATCCCGAGGGGCACCTCCATTTCCCGAACAGAGATGGGAGTTCGCGGAGGAGGCGGGGCATCTTCTTCATTGCAGAAGGGGGTGGAGGCACTTTCTCCTGAGCAGCCGAGCCTTGGTTTTTCCCCTTTGCAGGGTACTTAGAGGTAGTCCCGATGGCTTTCTTTGCCATCCGAAGCTTTTTCACCATGGGCCTGGAAGCCCCAGAGGAAGGGTTCCCTCCAGGGAACATAGCTCGCAAATCATTGTTCCCAGGTTGAGACATCTCCTCTATTGAAGCAAAGACAAAGCAATAATATACATGTAAAAATATTTATGCAAAACAACAAAAATAAAAGGGAAAACAAAGCTCAAGTATGTATTGAAAGGGATCCTACCCTCCGAGCTAGAGGAGGAATCTATGGTCACGACCTCTAGCCCCGGAGCTTCAGCAGGGGAATCTAAGATAACGACTTCACGGGCTAGAAGAGGCTCTACGTCTGAATCTGCCTCGGGACTAGACTCTTTTACATACTGCCTAAGACCCGCAGCTACTACACCCTCCCGGAGGGAGGGCCACGACCGAAGATTGGTCCCGCACTCCTTGAAAAAGGCCGACCTAAAGGCTAGGGTATTGTCTACAACTATAGTACCCCTAGGGCAGCTCATGTCATAACCCAGCATGAGCTGGTCGATGCAATGGAGTAAGGTTATGTCGTGGTCTGGGTCATTTCGATGGCGATGAATGGGCTGGCTGGGATTGAACCTGGCAAGCGGAAGTTCTGCAGTGGGCCTATCTAGATCCCTAAACAGATAAGGATTACCTTGGCCGGAGGGGCCGGCTGCTGCCCCAGACTCGGCCCTCTCCACGTTCACTTCTTGGGCGACCTCCAGAGCCCGCTTCCGCTACACGAGGGGCACCTCATCCTCCTCCTCGCCCGCGGCCTCCTCCTCAGGGATGGGAGCTGTCTCGCGAGCAGAAGGGAGGCTCCGTGGTCTCCTCAAGGCCAGAGTCTCGCCCGGAGAGATTAACTTGCACGAGCTGGGGATAATCCTTTTCACTTGGGGGGAGCCCCACCAAGGTTTCGTATTGACCCCCAAGGGTCACTGACTTGGTCGTCCTTGTGAAAATGGCTGCATGATTATTTCTAAGTCAGGAACGAATAAAAGAGGTTAATCAGCAATCAACTTACGAGCTGAGAGTACGGGGTACTTTTGAGGACGGTTGAAATAGTGGTGTTCGCAGTTGCGAAACCCCTTGGACATAAAGAACTGGTCTTTAAAGTCGTTGGGGTGGCTGGGCAGCTCGATGACCGCAGCCGAATTTTGAAAACGGGTCAGGTAGTAGAACCCGTCGCCTCGCCCCCGCTGCTCCGGCTGGCCTTGAGGCAGAAGAAGTAGAGGATATCCGCTGGCGTGGGGATCTCCCAGTCCTGCTTCAGGAATAAATATTTCAGCCCCGCTAACAAACGATATGAATTAGGAGGGAGCTGGAAAGGAGCCAGCTTCACGTAATTTAGAAAATCCGCGAAGTACTGGTCCAGCGGAAGGAAGGCCCTATCCTTGAAGTGCTTGTCGTTCCAAACGGCGTACTCCTTGTCAAGCGGCGCGCAGCTTCGCTCGCCTTCAAGAGGTCGGGCGTCCAGGGCGCCCCTCCCTATCTCAATGTTATGGGAAAGGAAGATTTTATTCACTTTCCCCTGGGTGGTGACCTTCGAGGCGATCCTCTCCGGCTCGAAGAAAGCGTCGGGCCCCACCTCGAGCTCCTGCTCCACGGCTGGACCGAAGGCAGGGATCGGGGAGTCCATGACCACCTCCTTTCCCTTGTTGGCTTGCTGGGAAGACGAGCTGCCAGTGCTCTTCTTAGTTGCGCTCTTCTTTGGTCTCATCTGGTCGCCTAACGAACAAAAGAAGAAAATTTAGAAAGGGCTACCTAAGCATAAGAAAGAACCTAGCGCGAAGTGTTTCCTTTACACGGGCTGAGGTAATCTCAGCCCGTGGAGAGTGAGACCACGCGGTTCTATGAACACGTGCCTGTGCTCCCAATGGGTCCCTGATTACTCGGAATCCGTGTGTGAGGAGGGTCAGAGTAAAAGTTTGCCTTGGAAGGAAAGTTTCAGTAGGGAAACAGTGCAAAACCGCCTGTGAAGCGTGTCCCCTAAGCTACCAGGTTTTGCACCCTAAGAACTGGTTATTCCAAACAGGCATACAAAAATTTTACCGAGAAAACCTCCCCAGAAAGTGTACCCTATGAGTCATGCTTCTAAATGGTTTTTCCTATAGTCGATGCCCCTAGGATAAAAACCTATGCGTATCACACCCACAAAAAACCAGCAGTATACTGCATGCGATTACAGAGATAATATACCTAAGAAACAGTGAAGAGAAAATTTAAAACATGCACAAACGGAGGACTTACAGAAATGTTTTGCTATGGTGAGATTGAAAGGGTCGTCTGGGTTGGAATCCTACTGGGATTGCTGGTGCCGAAGTCTCAAAGGAGCTCTCGTGCCTGAATTTCTGGAACGCTGGGAACAGTGACCAGAAGAAAGAGAGGGTTTTGAGACTGAGAAGAAAGAAGAAGATGAGGAAATGAGAAAATTTTCAAATGAACAGGTAGCCCATGCGAAAGGTGGCCAGCCCTTTTATATACGTAAAAGGCCAAAGGAGGAGGGTCGTTGGATCGCCTTGATGTATGATACGAGGATCACTACTCGAAAGACAAAACGACAGCCGAATATAGGCTAGGCCATTTAATGCGGTTCTCGGAAGACGTACCATCACCAACCATGATGCTCCACGTATTCGATACCAGCGTAATGGGTGGAATGTGAAAAGATCACAAAGAAGCCTAAAATCCCCCACTGTGGCCCCAGATGACGTCATATAACACGAGCAGGGACTTGGGGGGCAAATGTATGCCCTAATTATCCACGGGCTATTAGCGAGCTAAGAAATGGCATGATTATATCAGCCATGTGGATGCCACGTACCCGGAGCTGCTGTTACCAGGTCCTACCTCTCTAGCTCGAGGTAACCAAAGGCTTAATGAGAATACTAAGGAGTTGGGTTAGAAGTATGGACATCACGAGCTAAGAGTACATCAAGCTCGGGGTACGAGCTTGAGTTGGCACCTCTGAAGCCTTATAAAGTCGACCACGCAATGTAAACGTGCATATATCAGACATCACGTGTGTGATATATCCCTGAATTCTCGGACACGCAGCATAAACGTGCGTGTTCAGGCACCCATGACTGGGTTGGGCCATTCGGCCCATTATCCCCCTTACCTATTGATTAGACGACACTTCATTTGTCAGGTTTTAGGAATTAATCATGAATGTCACAGAAGTGACATGATGGGTAAGAAGGTCACGGGATGACCTCCCTTGCCAACCCCCAAGTGCCCTCTCCCTATAAATATGGAGACCCTGGGAGTTGCAAGGGGTTGGATTCTATTTGGTAAAGAAATACCCTGTAAAGAATATCAGAAAGATAGCAATAATATTGGCTGGTGGACTAGAAGGATTTTAACCTTTGAACCAACTAAAAAAGTATTCGTGTAACCATTTTACTTTAAGATCATTCATCTATTACGGTTCATTATTTAGCACTAATCCCACCCTTTATTCTATTAATTATCTGTTGCCAAAGAACCGCGTCAACAAGCACTTATCGACAGAATATATTGAGTAAGTATTTACTAGTTTTGTGTTTGGCATCGCGTTTGTGTCGAGTATTATTGAAGAGTTTAGGTGCAAGCTTAGGAACGAACTTTTGGTGGCACTTGAGAGGCTATTTTGATGTACACTTTAGGCAACTTTTTCCTTTCTGGGCTGTCGACCAAAATCTAAAAATTTCCTAGATTTTGGTAGTGTTCATAATTTATGCTGGTGTTCTCTAGTGCTCACTCATTGGCTCTGAGGACACCCCACGTCCTAAGAATTTGTTTTCTCCCTTGGGGTGTTTCTTGGAATGTAGAATATATATTGGGGATTATTAGACATTGGGTAAATAATTGGTGAATAATTAGATGGCGGGATTTGAGTGGTAAACATTAGGAACATTCAAGGAATTAGCGGAAATTGGGAGCAAAATGACTCTTATACCCTTAGGGGCCATTTGAGGATTAGAGAACCTAGGAGGGTAAAATAGTCTTTTTATTCATTAAGGGATATACTTGAAACTTAGAACCAAACAGAAGGTTATAGAATTATTCAAGGAAGGAAAGAAAAGGAAAACTCTCTCTGCTCACTCCGTCTCATCTATCACGATTTCTCCCTCTTTGTTTCTCTTGTGTTTTGAAGTTAAGGGAAAGAAAAGGGCTAAGTGAAGGTTTGAGCTTAAGGAAGTTCTACTGGGAGTCTTGAGGAATTAAGATCTCTGTCCAGGAAGTTCATCTTAGGAGCTTGGGGAAATTACGTTGGAAGTGGAGCTGGGAAACAGGGAAAAAATTCAAGGAAGATGGCTGAGTTGGTGTGAGGATTCTGCAGGAACGTTGGGCCACAATTTGAGGTAAGAATCTTGCTTTAGTCTATGTATTTTGCTCAGTAAGTTAGGCTAAATTTGAGGTTTAACCTCTAAAATTTTTGAGCTCTTACCCTGTTTTCATGGTGTTTGGGTTTGAGATTTTGAATATGGGTATTGGGGGATGGTTGGACTTTTTGGGAAAAACTTGGTCAGGTTTTGTTGCCTATGAAGAGTAGAGTGTAGTTCTATAGTTAATTTTTGGTTTGGTGGTTTTGAGGGTTGGATTTTTGGAGCTTTGGCTCGGGGAGATTCGAAGGGAGAAACCAAGAAATTTGCATTTCTGGTTGCAGCGCTAGGTTAGGAGCGCTACAGCGCTAGCCTGTGACTTTGGCTTTTGGGTACTTTTTAGAGCTTTTGCTTGGGGGACGGTTCCACCACTTTGCTTGGTGGAATTTGAGGTCCCAAGAGTGTGGGTTTGGCCTCGGAGTTGTTCTTTGGAATTTAAACTCATCGAAGTACCATTTATGGATTGTGACTAGGTGTACGCCAAAGCTCGGAACTAAGGATCGTGCTCGGAACCATTTCACCTTCTCTGCTCGGAATTAGAGGTAAGAAAACTGCACCCTTATGTGACTGTGTGGGATTGAGATTCCATGTATTTTAATGCATATGTTGTGTAATTATGATATGCCATGTGAGCATGAAATAAATGGCTTAAGAGTGCCAGGATTGATATTTTCCCACAGGACGCGGCTCGGCCATTGGTAGCTAAGGACAACTAAATAATCAATGAGCTCGGCTTAAACGGGCCAGTGTCAGTGGGTTAAACACTGGGCTCAGCCTAAGCGAGCCTGAGACCGTGGGTTAAATAAAGGGAGAGGACTAAGGGTGTCTACCCTGAGTAATGTATGTTGATTGTGATTAACTATTGATTATGAATGTGTTTACTGTTATTATTCTGATGCTTATGGATTGTTAAATACCTAGATTATAGACTGATGATTCCTTGTTTGTCGTCACTAATTTTGTGCCTGTCATGGCCTGCTAAATATTTGGTTAATATCTTATGAATTATTTCATTGTCTGGATTGTTTACGCTATGCTATATAGTTTTCTTGTTGGGCCTCGGGTCACGGGTGCTACGTGGTGCAGGTAAAGGCAAGGGTTCTATGGTTCAACCGTGAGTTGGAGAACTCTAGGGCGAGGTGTACATTGTCAACTTCTCGTCTGCCATGGTCGAGGGATTGTACAGGGACAGAAACGTAAAATGTCTTTTTGCCATTAGAGTGGCCTTGATTGTATATAACTTTTGGAATTTTGTAAATTTGTCCTTCAAACCCTATTTTTGGGATCCCATGTACTAAACATTTATTTTAATGAAAATTATTTGTTTATGACCAAAAATCTTTTAACCCTAACTTGTTTATGACTTTTGGATCACATTTTCATTTAAATGACTTTATTAGCAAGTCTTGCACGATTTTAAACACACAATGTAATGGTATTGGTTATCCAAAGCGTTACACCACAAGTGTAACGCCCTTCAACCTTAGAGTCGTTACCATGTGATTTATAAATGTGCCATTAACTCGATAATTGAGATTTTAGGTTAAATAGTGTGATTTAATCAAAATAAAGACTCATTTAGTGAACATTGCTATAAAGAGTTGGTCATTCATTAAAATTCGTAATAATGTTACATTGGTATCCCAAAATACTATTTTGAAATACATTTACAATCCAAAGATATGGTGCAGTGGACCTAAGCGACAAAATTGAACGTTTACCACTTGTTCCTCAAAACAACCCCAGCCGTGGCGGCTAGGTAGGCCAAACATGTACACACCGCTCCATGCCCTCCAACTCATGGTTCTTCGACCTTTTCCTTGCCTTTACCTGCACTACAGAGCACCCGTGAGCCAAGCCCCAGCAAGAGAACTTCAAAGCACAACATACAATAATTTATATAAACAAATACATACTTAATCGAAACAGCAAACAGTTACAAGTTCTTATTGGAATGCACAACAACACAGTAGTATAACAAAACAATGGCATAACAGCCTAATACTACAATAGCGCAATAGTACAGTAACACATCAATAAAGTAACACAGCAATATAATAACACAGCAATACAGTAACACAGTAATACAATAACACATCAATAAAATAACACAACAGTACAGTAGCATAGCTGTGGTCGTCGCCGATCGAGGTGCACTATTAGGCACCAAGTCCACAGTCTTAACCGAGCAGGTGTCTATAGTACCCTTAGAGGGTGCCACCCATGCGGCCTGCATTCAGCGTGCTTAACGCAGATGCCGACCCTATGTCGATCCCAGCTCTTGCCGCTTCCGTTTCTTGTCGCTCCCAGTTCTTGCTGCTTCCGCCTCGTGCCAAGCAGTCACAATTACATGTATGACATAATAGCTATAAACAACACATACATCACTACACACCACATAGCTCTACGGGCACAAACAGTTCTCTTACCTGGTGTCCTGGGCTGATAACCCAAGGCGATCCCGAGCATGATTCCTAATCCCGAGCCTAAGTGGTAATACCTAGTCACAACATAATGATAAGTAGACATCCAACTAGTCATAATAAATCAAGAACTTCATATTAAAATACTAGCCTTCGGGACCTCGAATTCTACTAAATCGGGTAGTAGAACCCTTCCCGAGCCCTAACATTTGGGTTCCCAAGCTTAAAACCCTCATTTGGCCAACATTGCCCATTTGAGCCTCAACCCAGCCCTTAAGGGTCGCAACGCGCTCAAGTCAAAAAGCCTTTGGCTCTCACCAAGGGGACACGGGCTGCGGCGCGCATTAGCATGCGCTGCGGCGCCTGAGAGAAATCAGAGGCTCCCAAGCCTTTTTGTTCATACGGGCCACGACTTGAGCCTACGAACCCAGGAATCCCCTGTATTTTCTCAAGCTAGCATAAGTAAATTCCTACCTAAACTTTCCCCTAACTCAGATTCACATCCAAAACTTATAACACTATAGTATGTCAAGCATTTAACCATTGACACTAAGCTAAAACCTAAGCACAATTTAGAATCCCAATCTTAAGTTTAAAACTCTAGAACACCCAAGACAAACAAGTCAAAGCTTAATCAAAATAGAATTAAAACTTACCTCCACAAGGATCACGACCCCTAAGCAACTCCTCAGCACTTCTAGCCTGTTTCCCCAAGTCCCAGCCTTAGTTTTCAGTCAATTCTTCAAAGAATTCCCCACAGCTCCAAGCACACCATAGAGAGAGGGAGATAATCGGGTAGGGAGAGAGAGATAGATAAAGCTGAGAGTTGTGTCTCTCCTTCTGGCTAGTTCTGGAACCTTTTTTGTTATCTTAAGTCTATCCTCAGCTGTGGAACACCAAAAGTGCCCCTAAGTCTATTTTTAGTCTTTAATGCCACTAAGGGCAATCCCGTCATTTGGCAGATTTCCCGGTAATCCTCGAGTAGTCCTATAGATGCCCAATTAATTCCGATGTGCCCAAATAACTACTAATTAATTACCTGTTACTCAATTAACCTCGGATACATACTACATTCCCAAAAATAACCCTAGGCTCACCCTGAGCCGGGTACTCGACCCCGTTGTGACTATTCCACTAATCTGCTCCCTAGGATCGTCTCAGACCACACATCTCAAATATACCCCCATAACACTGGGGACTCACTCACAATACAAACATGCCTTGATTACCCTAAACTGGCCAAAATTACAAGCATGCCCCTATTCACATAAATGGGCCCACATGCACATTTAATACACATAAACACGCATATCTACTCACAT
Organism: Humulus lupulus; assembly: GCF_963169125.1. NCBI lineage: Eukaryota > Viridiplantae > Streptophyta > Magnoliopsida > Rosales > Cannabaceae > Humulus > Humulus lupulus. Next base: position 168,158,989 of record NC_084795.1, read on the forward strand.
TACCACATAAGTCATTTATGTCACACATATAATTCCCATTAGGCCCTCCAGGCACAGTAATCAAAGCACTTAGCCTTAATAACAAATTCAATACGTTACAACTATCCCCTCCTTATTAAAATTTTGTCCTCAAAATTTATTCAAATATGTCGAGATACCAATTTCGCAAACTTGAATATAACCCCAAAATCAGGTACTTTACCTTTTCACTACTTGTACACCTTCACAAGAAGGCTAGTCTTAATATGTATGACTTTATCTCTTTTATTCAAACTTTCCACTAACCTTTCCTTGCACAATTAGTTTCACTGAATTTCCAGGGTAATCTCACCAAATCAGGGGTTGTACTCATCACCCCTTTCTTCAACATTAGCACCAGCAATACCTTGTGAGCCTGTATCCATGATGGGGTAAGGAAAATCTATAGGCCCCTGGCCTAATCCCTATTAAGATCTCACAAATATATACCAAATATAGAGTCAAACTCCTGTTTCCTTTTCGAACCGTCTTATCATTGTTAGTTCATAATACCCAAAGAACACAAAGTCCTTAATCCTGGAACTCTACGTTCCCATATCTAGATTTGCGAACTCTCATGTCCTTGTAATGATCCAGACACTCTTGCCCTCAACGTTCCTTAATAATGTCACTGGTCTTCTGAGCCATTTCTGAACTAGGATACTTCCTGTTCCTAGATTCATTTTCTGGAATAAGCACTTCTCATTCCCTATCTCACAATGTAACGACCCAAATTCGCTAATAAGGCTTAAGGGCCTTGATTAGTGTGCCAGGTGGGCATTACTAGAATAGATGTGATTTAATGAGTAATTATGTGTTTAATAATGTTTGTAAGATAATTGATTGTATTATGTGGTAATATGATATGTGATCTATGTGAGAACCACATTATTATGTGGACAGGTTCGCTGAGCACGACTCAAGACGATTCTGGGGTCAGATAGTGAGAAAAGTCACAATGGGGTTTAACATTTGACTTTGGACAAGTCGAGGGTAATTTTAGATAGCAGGTAGTGATTTGGGTTATGGGGACATGAAAATAAATATATGGAGATATATTTGAGGTTAGGATGTCTAGGCGGGAATATTGGGGGACTTTACCATTTTGGCCTCGGGGACGGTTCCGGCACCCCGAGCCTCAGGATTAACTTAATAGATAAGTTAGACTTAAGGAAGCCTTTAGAAGAAAAATAAACCGACTAAACACTTAGGCTCTCTCTCTCTCTCACGCTCAAGGAAACACAAAGGAAACCAAGGGAAACTAGCTGGGATTTCTGAGTTTGGTGGTGAGAATTTGGAGGTCTAGCTCAGGGATTTATCAAGCACTAGAACAGGGATTAAGGTAAGCATTTAACTCTACTTTTTGTGGTTGAATTATGAGTTTTAGCTGGGTTTTAGTTAAGTGCTAAACAAGTTTAGTTGTGATGTTATAAGGCAGAATTAAGAGGGGAAACTTGGAAGCTTAGCTTGGCTATAGCTTGGTGAAGTGATTCTACAGCAAAGGTGAGTCTCAACTCCTGGTTTAGAGGCTTTAAATTGAGTTTGATGGCTGTTTTGTGTGTGTTTTAGCACCTGCGTTTCAGAAATTAAAAGGAAGATATTGGAGTGTGTTAGGCTGTGTTTTCTTGGGAGTTATGTTGTTTAGATCATGCTAAAGTGGTTGGGAATTAATTGGTTAAGTGTTGGGGATTTTTGGGATGGTTTAAGGTGAGGTTTTGAGCTTTGAAATGGTGAAAAATATGGGATCGAAGGGGAGGGCCGCGACTCTGTTCTAGAGCGCTGCGGCCCTAGCATGCAAGGAAGCCAAGGGGGCTCGGCCAAGGGGGTGCGCCACGGTGCCCAAGGCAAGGGCCGCGGCGCGTGTCTGGTTCAGTGAGGGAATAGGCTTTGTTTTGGGGAAGGGTCGTGGCTAGGCTTTGGGGGCCGTAGCCCTTGGTTGCACACTTGAGATTTTGATGGTTTTAAGTACGGGGGAGTGGTCTAGTGTGCTCAGGTTTGGTTTCACCACCATGCTTGGTGGAGTTAGGAGTCCCGGAAGTTAGTTTTGTAACTGGAAACCTATATTTGAGTATTTATGAAACCCTATACTTTGGTTGTGGCTAGGTGATAAAAGTTTAGGCTCGGGAACGGATCGTGCTTGAGGGGCGTTGCTCGTAATTCGATAACCGTACAGACTAAAGGTAAGGAAAACTGCACCTGGTTGAGTATATGTGACGGGACTAAGGGCTCCCTATTGTAGATGCTTGTAAAGATGGTATTATGCCATGCGAACCATTTAGTGAACCAACGGCCTAAGGGTGCCAAGGGTCTCACTAGCGCACAGGGCATGGCTCGGACACTTGTATCCGAGGATAGCTTATTATGCACTGAGCTTGGTTTAAGCGGGCCAGGCTCAGTGGGTTAAACAGAGGGTGAGGCCTAAGTCTTCGGCCCTGAATATTATGTGATATGAATGTTATACATGATAGAATGTATCTTGTATTAGACTGCATATGTTGAATATCTGTTGTGGTGGTTTATCTGATAAGCATACATGCTTATTGAGCTATTTGTCTGTGACCATTGTTTGAGTTATCTGAGATGTTTTCTTGCTGGGCCTTGGCTCACAGGTGCTACGTGGTGCAGGTAAAGGCAAGGGCAAGCTAGATCAGCCCTGACTGGAGAGCTCGGCGAGTGGAATGTACATAGCCAGGTGCTCAGCTGCCACGGTTGAGGTGTAGGCAAGGACGTGGAACCTAAAAACTGTCTATTTGCCTTAGTACGGCTAGTTGTAACGCCCTACTACCTTAGAGCCGTTACCAAGTGAGTTTTAAGACAAAATAGTGCAAAGAACTCGCTAACCGAGGTTTTGAAACGAAAGTGTGACTAATTAAAAGTTAAGGCTGTAATCTTTGAAAATGCGTTGATTCAATAAAAACTTCTAGTATTAAACATTTGGGATCCCAAAATAAACTTTGAGTTTAGTGGGAATTATATTTCTTAAATTTTTTTTATTCTTTCAAAAAATAAAAGAATTTATTTATTAATAAGTTAATAAATTCTAAATAAATTAAAAGAGGATTTAAAACCCTATATTTTGAAAAAAATAATTGAGTGAATTATTTTTCTAGTAAGAAAGCTTGATTAATTAACTTCGGAAAGATTAACTAGTCAAGATGGGAAATTTTTAACGGTTTTCCTAATTAAGACAAATTATGACATTTTCTTAAAACGATTTTTAGAGATTAAAACCTTAAGAAAAATAAAAGGAAAATTAAGAGTTTATTTTCTTTAAAAATTAAGAGTTTATTTTCATTAAAAATAATTAAGGAATTTCATTAGTATTTTCTGGATTTAATACCAACTAAAATCATCCATATATTTAACCGACTTGTTGAAATTACTGGTTAATAGCGATGCATTTCAAGAATAAGATTTTTAGCGGATTGTGGGAAAATACTATTGTGATACCCGAGCCTAGGTATCGAGACCCTATGATAGGTCTCCCTGAGACTTAGGGTTTAGTCTCAAATATTTTTGTATGAATTTCCCTAATCGGTTTAAAACAAAATAAGGATCATCAATCCTTATAATTTTGTTTTAAAATGACCAAACTGCCCAAAATAATAATAATGAATGATGAAGCACCATAATTAATCTGAGTATACTCTATAGATAATTACAGTATAGTCTAAAACATAACTAGAATATATATTGGAGGGTGAAATCTTGCTGAGAGCTAAGGACTCCAAGTAAGTCAGTATAGGGACACACGCACATATATACACTGTCTTAGAAAGTTGCTTAGAGACATTAGTCTAGTGAGTGCTGATTTAGAAAATATGAATGGTAGAAATCCGTCATATCCTAGACGGCTGATCCCCGTCACACTGCTTGCTTTTATTATGTTCGATTCATTACCGCGACGAGTGGCCAAAAGGTGACGATTGCTGGTTAAACCTAGGGGTGCCAAAATTAATGGGACCTAGGGGCCCTCATGCTTACTTAATCAGTGAACAGTTAGAACCCGAGCAAGTGCTCTGATAAGTTATTCCTGGATAGCAGCCGTGAATATTGGCCATTCAGTGAGAGTCCCTAGAGATACTAGGAGTTGTCAAGATAGAGTGAGGCTGAACACCCTAGGGGCAACTGCTCACCAACACCACTGATTAACATAGAAGTCTCTGTAAGACTGTGTAAATTCGATTACAATCTTGGGTAAGTAGAGATGCCCTAGGTATCTTGATGGTTACCCTTGTGAGGGATTTACTCTTGGATAAGTAGCGATGCCCTAGGTAACACGATAGTTAACCTTGATGGGGATATTTATTGGCTAGATCTTAGTGTTGAGACTCGGTTCTCTCTTATAGATTAGCATTTATTCTGGAGGGCGAGTTATGCCCAAATTGTTGGAAATTGTCGAGTGTTGGTCTAGAATTATATTTTGATATATTATATTTGCTTGCTCATGGATTTTCTGAGTGCAGGGATATATATTTGTTGATAAGATATAGTTGTGATATAATATATCTTCTTGTTCTGGAATTTTCTGAGTGCCGGAATTTATCTGTTTAAATGAAATAATTTGTCATTGGTTATCAAGCATGACCATAAGTTTGCCAGGACACTTTGCGTTCTTGAGATTGATTGTGTAGGTTCTGGATGGATCCTTGACCCTAATTCTCTGCATGCTTTTGTTTTAAAGTTGAACTTAATAATTGTTTTTGCTTACCTATTTGTTTCCTGTTGTAGGTAAGAAGAAGGGCAAGGCAGAGCAGTGAGCACTGGAGTCGACCTTGCAAATGTACATGTGGACCGACCTTTTGGAAGTCGTTTTATTTTTGGAAATGTTGTGTAGTTTTCCTAAACTAGGCTCACTCTACTCTTTATAAAATATGTTGTAATTAAATGTTAAGTATGGCCATACGACTTTTTAAAAAGTTTTTTTATACGGGTTTCTGAGACATTTTGTCAAATGAAAACATTTATATTTCCACATTATCGAGTCTTGAAAATTTGGTTTATTATAGTTGGTATCAGAGCTTGAGTTAAGCCGGTTCTGTAGACAACCCACATGTACATTTCGCAAAGATAGACCAGCACTCACTGTAAGTACTGTCTCTTCCTTTTGTGTCTTGTTTCGATTTTTCTTACCTCAATTCTATAAATTGTAGGTTATGGCTGATATACCTTAGATAGGTGACCCTGTGATAGAGAAACTACCCATAATCCCTACACTTAGGATCAATTAGTATACTCTTTAACGATGAGTTTCCTCGACACTTTGAGTGCGATCAACAACATCGGTTTGTTGTTTGGCAATGTATCTAGTACATGATGGAAGTCCTTGGTAGAGCTGAGGAAGATCCCGTGGAGGATCCTGAGGAAGGTTCTGATATGGCCGCCGACAGTGACACCGACTTGGTGTTAGGAGCTGCATAGGTGTTAGAAATCCACCTACTTTTGAAATATGTACCTATGTTGTATATGATTAAGGAAATAAGTAATTAGTCTAGCAGGGATATAAGTCCGTTTTTTTATGCTAATTTTGTCAATCCCTTAGACTAGCCGACCCAAACTTAAAACGTTGTTGTATATGGTATAGGTTATGAAATGAAGTTGCTAACTTTTGTTAAAAAGTGTTGATTGCTTGTTGTGCTTGATATATTTGGCGTGCTTAATTAGGTTAATTAACTATCTATGTTGATATTAACTTCTTGTCCTTATGCACTTAGGAGCATTTGATTTGAAAACAAACAAATGGCAAGGACAAGAGCTCAAAGAGGAAGGGGTGTTTCTGGCCGAGTCCAGGCCGCACCTGCTGATAGAACTCAGAACGCACCTGCCGCTAGAGCTCCAAACCAAGCTGCTAGAGTTCGCGTGATAGCCAAGCAGATGAATAATCTGCAAACGCTAGTGGAGACGCAGGGAGCACAAATTGGAAGAGGGCAAAAGAGATAGGAAGATGCTAATGCCCTCCAAGCTGAAAGGATTAACACCCTTTTGGGATGACTCCCCATGCTACCCAATAATGCTCAGAACAACAAAGTACCACCTGAAAACAATGAAGAACAGAACCTTGGCCCGCAGGTTGTCATTGAGCTACCTGTACTGTCAGTAGAAGCACCAAGAGGTACCCCAGCAAAACCTATATAAGAAAGGTTTGCCAACCAGAATCCACCTATATTCGAGGGGAGAAGTGACCCATCAATGGTAGATGAATGGAACATTATTTTGGAAAGAATCTTCGACTTCATTGGAACTACCGAGAGAGAGAAGGTAGTTTGTTCGACCTATATGCTGAGAAAAGATGCCCGCATCTGGTGGGACGCAGCCAAGAAAGGGCATAACATTGTCGAGATTGAATGGGTACAGTTCTTGACCTTGTTCAATGGCAAGTACTTTAGTAAGGCAGTGATCGAGCATAAATTTAATGAGTTCACTAATCTGAAGTAGGGAACGTCAAGTATGCAGGACTACGTTCGAAAATTTGACCAGCTGTTTAGGTTCCCGAAGAACCAGGTGAACGCTAAAGAGAATAAGACTTCGAGTTTTATGAAGGGCCTACGCAGAGACATTTCCAGGTGTGTAGATACTGGTAGAACTGGCTCGGAGACATATGCTGAAGCTGTGGAATGGTTGTGTGCAAGTTTCCCAATGTATATCCTGAAGATCTCCTAGGGATTCCACCAGACCAAGAGATCGTGTTTGAGATAGAGTTAATTCTGAGAACTGTGCCGATCTGAAAGACTCCTTACAGAATGGCGCCAGCTGAACTCAAGGAGTTGTAGTTGCAACTGCAAGAGTTACTGGAAAAGAAGTTCATAAGACCAAGCCATTCATTGGTGGGAGCCTCGATCTTATTCGTGAAGAAGAAAGACGGCTCGATGAGAATGTGCATTGACTATCAGGAGCGGAACAAAGTGACGATCAAGAACCGATATCCATTGTCGAGGATTGACGATCTTTTCGATCAAATACAAGGAGCGTCACTCTTTTCCAAAATAGACCAGTGATCACGCTATCATCAGCTCAAGGTTAAGGAGACTGATATACCAAAGACAGCCTTAAGAACGCGCTATGGTCACTACGAGTTCTTAGTGATGTTCATTGACGATATTCTAATATACTCAAAAAACCAGGAAGAGCATGCAACGCATCTAGAACTGGTCCTATATCTTCTGCGAGATGAAAATCTTTAAGCTAAGTATTTGAAGTGCGAATTCTGGCTAGAGAAAGTAAGTTTTCTGGGGCACATAGTGTCAGGAGACGAAATTACAGTAGATCCCGCCAAAATAGGAGCTGCTAAGCAGTGGAAACCTCCAAAAAATGCTCATGAGGTTAGAAGTTTTCTTGGGTTAGTGGGATATTACCGGCAATTTGTGGAAGGATTTCCCAAAATAGCAGCAACAATGACTGCCCTCACCCGCAAAAAGTCAAATATGAATGGACTGACAAGTGTGAGAAGAATTTTTAGGAGTTGAAAACAAGATTGACAACTGCCCCCAGTGTTGACAATCCCTAATGGCGCAGAGGGATATATTATTTATAGCGATGACTCAGGCCGAGGGTTGGGAGCAGTGCTGATGCAGCACGACAAAGTAATTTCTTATGCTTCTCGACAACTAAAGAATTATGGGAAGATCTATCCCACACATGACTTGGAGTTCGCAGCAGTGGTTTTTGCAATAAAAATATGGAGGCACTAGCTGTACGGGATACACTGCGACATCAACACTGATCACAAAAGCCTGAAGTATTTCTTCACTCAGAAGGAATTGAATATGAGACAACGTCGATGGTTGGAACAGTTCAATTACTACGACTGCGACATTCTGTACCACCCAGGAAACACAAACAAGATGGCAGGAGTCGAAAACCAAGTGCTTACGTGATGACAGTGAAAGAGATTTTGCCGCAGTTACAAGCCGACCTTGCTACCTTGGATTTCAAGTTAGTAGTTGGTCAATTGGCTAACCTCTCTATCGAGCCTACCATTATAGAAGCTATAAATTCAGGCAGTTAGTCGATCCTTGGGTTCAAGGAATGATGTATGAAGTGAGGAACGAGGGGTGACCAGGATTCCATGTCTCCGAAGATGGAGTATTGGGGTTGAAGGGCAAAATATGTGTTCCGGACAATGACGAGATCAAGAAGCAGATCTTTTTCGAGGGACATAATGCTCCTTATGCCATGCATTCGGGTACCACAATAATGTACCAAGACTTGAAGAAGTACTTTTGGTGGCCTGAGATGAAAAAAGAGACGGCAGAAGATGTGGCACACTGCTTTACTTGTCAACAGACAAAGGCCGAGCATCAACAGCCAGCCGGATTGTTACAGCCCTTAGAAATTCTGGAATGGAAGTGGGAGATCGTCACTATGGACTTTTTCACAGGTCTACCATCCACTCCCAAGGGGCACGATTCCATTTGGGTTATCATAGATAGGCTGACTAAGTCTGCTCATTTTTTTCCGATCAAGGTAACTTATGGGGCACATAAGTTAGCATATATCTACATTTGATAAATAATGAGACGGCATGGTGTACCCAACTCCATCGTATCAGATCGCAACAGGCATTTTAGCTCGACATTCTGGAATAGAATCCAAATGAGGTTGGGTACTAAACTGAAGTTCAGCACTTCTTTCCACCCGCAATAAACGGTCAAAGTATACGAACAATTCAGACCCTGAAAGATATGCTTAGAGCCTGTGTGCTCAACTTTCAAGGGTCATGGAATGAGAAGCTTCCGCTGATAGATTCGCTTACAATAATAGCTATCAAGATGGCTCCGTATGAGGCTTTGTACGAAAGGAAATACTGATCACCTATTCTTTGGCACGAGACTGGTGAAAGAAAGTTTTTCGGATCAGATGAGGTTGATCAGATTACTGAGGACATCCGACAGATAAGGCAACACTTGCAAACTTCGGTTGATTGACAATGCAAATATGCTGACCGACGTAGGAGACCCCTGGTGTTTGAGATTGGAGATAATGTGCTGCTTAAGGTAGTTTAGCTCTTCCGCCCGCCTTGTCTAAGGTGCATGACGGGTTCGGGCACAAAGTAGCTTATCGTTTAGCTCTTCCGCCCGCCTTGTCCATGGTGCATGACGTGTTTCATGTTTCCTTGTTGAGAAAATACATGAGCGATCCCTCGCATGTACTCAGCTATGAGCAGATGAGTATTGATCCTCAACTCGTCTATGAGGAGAAGCCGGTGATGATTCTAGACAAAAAGGAAAAAATGTTGAGGAACAAGACGGTGTCGTTGGTAAAGGTGCAGTGGTGTAACTATGGCATTGAAGAGGCAACCTGGGAAATAGAAGACAAGATGAGGGAGTTGTATCCTCATTTGTTTTAAGTTTCGAGGACAAAACCTCTATAAATTGTAGGTATTGTAACGTCCTGCATTTTGGGGTACCTTTAAACGACTCGGGTCGGGATTTTTCCCCGAGTTAAGAATATTATTTTAAATAATATTATATTTGTTTGAAAAATATTCCATGAGTTATTGCTAGCAAAATTATGAATTTTGTGATTTAAAAGTCAAGATAAGACTTTCGGTCTTGGACCGACACAAAAACCCTGATCGGGTAAAAATCTCAGAAAATAAAATGAAAAACTATAGAAAATATATTTTGGGCATAAAATACAATCATAAAAATTAAAGTTTGGTCAAAAATTAATAAACCTAAGAGAAAATGGAAATTTTAGGACATTTTGTATTAAATGCTTAATTTGATCAAATTGGGGAATTTTATTCCATGATGGACCTTAGGTTAAATTTTATTGTGTGATTAATTAAATTATATGTGAGAGATATTTAATTTAATTATATAGTGTTAAGTTTTGTGTTTAAAACATAATAAGACTGAAAAAGGCTATAGGAAGCCAAATTGGATTTTTCTTCTTGGGAAATATTTATTAACCTTTATATAAAAAAGAATATGATCACATATATAATATATGTGGTGGCTGGCCATGTGAAGGATTTAATGGGATTGACCAAATATTTTTTTTAGTTTAATCCCAATTTAAATATAAGGGTTAAGGCATTAAGTGGATGGTAAAAAAAAAACACTCAAGTGTTTAGATAATTTCTTAAGTTGATATGCTCTTCTAATCTTCCCCAGCCGATCTCACTCTCTCTCTCACTTTCACTATCATCTTTTTTAAAACTCTCTCAAGTTTTCTCTCCATCTTCAACCTCAAGAACACTAAGGAGGCTTGGAAGCATTTAAGTTTTTGTCTAGGATGGGTTTTCCCTAAGTTAAAGTTTCAATAAACTAGACTTTTGTAAAGTTTTAACCATAGATTTTCAAATAGCTAATTATTTATGTTGTTGGGGGGAGTTGGTTAAGATTTTGAAAGGTTTTTGAAGGAGCCAAAGCTAATAGTAAGATCCAAACCTTAAGCAAGAACAACAAATAGGTAAAAAGTTTACTTTTTATGGTTGTTGTTGTATGTTTTTACTTTTAAGGATTATTTTGTATAGTTAATGCTTAAAGTTTCTTATTGGTTATGTAATAAGGTTATGGTAGTTTTTTTATAATTTTTAGGATGCTTGTGTGTTCATTTTTTAAAATAGGGACCAAAACCCCCAAGGGTTTTGTTAGAAACATTAAAACAAAAGACATGTTTTGAGCTGTGACTTCTAAGGAGTCATGCACCCACTGTATATTTATTTTATAAAATTTAATTACATTGTAATGTTTTTGAGATTGAGTACATAAAATTGAGCTTTTGAAACACTCAAAAATGTTTAAAAATTAGTGAGTTATGCTATTTCAAAGTTTAGGTAAAAAACTATTTTTTCGTATTCTTAATTTCGGGACAAAGTTTGGACAGCAACTGCATAGGGAAAATGAATCCTGTTTTTATAAAATTTGGTGGACTGATTATTGGCATAACCTATTATACCACTGTAAAATTTGGTAAGAAAATACTGAACAGTTTGAATGTTATGAAGTGTCAAAGTTTGGAAAAAATAAGGTCTTTTTTACCCCATTGTTGGAAAATAATTTCACCAATTAAAAATGCTCATTTTGACCTAAGATTTTACAAAGACCTAAATGGCATACCAAAAATGGAATTGAGAAATTTGGGTAATAATTGGGTAAGTAAATTTCAAGTTATGAACTAACAAAATATGTAGTTAAAAATGTAAAAAAATAGAGTTTTCACACGTGGTGCAAAAATGAGATTTTGGAACTTAAGGTAAAAAGTAAAATTTTGCTCATTGCAAGAAAAAAGCTTGGCTAGTCTTGAAAACATATTTTGACCTAAAATACCACTTTGAGATTAGTAGGAATTATTTTTCTCATATAATTTTTATTCTTTCTAAAAATAAAAGAATTTATTTATTAATAAGCTAATAAATTAAAAAAAGATTTAATACCCTATATTTTGACAAAATAATTGAGTGAATTATTTTTCTAGTAAGTAAACTTGATTAATTGACTTCGGAAAGATTAGCTAGTCAAGATGGGAAATTTTTAACGGTTTTCCTAATTAAGACAAATAAGTCAATTTTCTTAAAACAGTTTTTAGAGATTAAAACCTTAAGAAAAATAAAAGGAAAATTAAGATTTTATTTTCTTTAAAAATAATTGAGAAATTTAATTAGTATTTTCTGGATATAATACTGGCTAAAATATTCCATATATTTAACCGACTTATTGAAAGTGTGGGTAAGTGATGCATTTAAAGAATAAGATTTTTAGCGGATTGTGGGAAAATAATATTGTGATACCTGAGCCTAGGTATCGAGACCCTAGGATAGGTCTCCCCAAAACTTAGGGTTTAGTCTCAAATATTTTTGTATGAATTTACTTAATGGGTTTAAAACCAAATAAGGATCATTAACCCTTACAAATAATTTTTAAAATGACCAAATCGCCCAAAATAATAATAATGAATTATGAAGCACTATAATTAATCCGAGTATACTGTATGGAAAATTACATTATTGGCTAAAGCATAACTAGTCTATATATTGGAGGGTGAAATTTTTTTAGAGTTAAGGACTCTAAGTAAGTCAACTTATATTGTGTGGCTGCAACATGAAACGACTATTGTAGTGTTTGTTAGTATAAGGACACATGCACTTATATACACTGTCGTAGAAAGTTGCTTAGAGACGTTAGTCTAATGAGTGCTGATTTAGAAAATATGAACGATAGATATCTGTCATATCCTAGACGGCTGATCCCCATCACACAGCTTGATTTTATTATGTTCGGTTCATTAACGCGACGAGTGGCCAAGAGGTGAGGATTTCTTGTTAAACCTAGGGGTGCCAAAATGAATGGGACCTAGGGGCCTTCATGCTTACTTAATCAGTGAACAGTTAGGACCTGAGCAAGTGCTCTAATAAGTTATTCCCAGATAGCAGCTGTGAATATTGGCCATTCAGTGAGTGGGCCTAGAGAAATTAGGGGTTTCCAAGTTATAGTGAGGTTGAACACCCTAGGGACAACTGCTCACCAACACCACTGATTAACGTAGAAGTCTCTGTAAAACCATGTAACTTCGATTACACTCTTGGATAAGTAGTGATGCCCTAGGTAACTTGATGGTTACCCTTGTGAGGGAATTACTCTTGGATAAGTAGCGATGCCCTAGGTAACACGATAGTTACCCTTGATGGGGATATTTTTTTGCTAGATCTTAGTGTTGAGACTCGGTTCTCTCTTACAGATTAGCATTTATATTGGAGGGTGTGTTATGCTCGAATTGTTCGAAATTGTCGAGCATTGGTCTCAAATTATATTGTTATATATTATATTTTCTTGCTCATGGATTTTTTGAGTGCAAGGATATGTATTTGTTGATAATATATAGTTCTGATATAATATATCTGCTTGTCCTAGAATTTTCTGAGTGTGGGAATTTATCTGGTTATATAAAATAATTTGTCATTGGTTATCAGGCATGACCATAAGCTTGCCAGGACACTTTGCGTTCTTGAAATTGATTGTGTAGGGTCTAGAACCCTAATTCTCTGCATGCTTTTGTTTTAAAGTTGAACTTACTAAGCGTTTTCGCTTACCTAGTTGTTTCCTGTTGTAGGAAAGAACAAGGACAAGGCAGAGCAGTGACTGCTGGAGTCTACCTTGCAAATATACATGTGGACCAACCTTTTGGAAGTCGTTTTATTTTTGGAAATGTTGTGTAATTTTTCTAAACTAGGCTCACTCTACTCTTTATAAAATATGTTGTAATTAAATGTTAAGTATGGCTATACGACTTTTTTAAAAGTTTTTTTTTATACGAGTTTTTGAGACATTTTGTCAAATGAAAACATTTATATTTCTGCATTATCGAGTCTTGAAAATCTTGGTCGATACAAATGAAACCTTTATTCTTGGCAATGGGTACCTATCCTTAACAATTACTTCATTTGACTATCCATATGTGGTACATATCCTTGTAGACTTGGCCCTTTTCTTGACAAATGGTGTTGACATGTCCCATGATAAGATGCTCCATCTCATCAACCCTCAAGTCGAACACTACTTTAACTGAACCTTAATTCTTCCTACCAATCTAGTGTCATTCTTCATAATGTCCCAGATATCGATTTTATTCCTTCCTTAATCCCGTAGCACACTCAATTCCCTAGATGCGACAAAAATATCGCCAAATCCTCGTGAACCCATGTGGAACATTACCGACCGATCCAGCTTTCATCCGGTCTCACTGAAATAATCCTAATGGTATCTTCCTCATTGCTAGGCACCCCGTAACAACAACCAGGTCCTTTTCTTTTAAACTCAGAAGTCACCATCTTATCTTACATTCCATGGTTGTCCCTTATTTGACAAGCAAATCTACACTCAAAATCACCTCGAATTCCTCACAGAACCAGCTCAATATAAAAGTACCAAAACTGGAGAACTGATTTGCTGCCTCTGAGTGACTAGCCTCATGCTATGACCGCATCAAGACGGACACTCGAGTTGGGGTACGATTATCTGTACTCATTGGTTCTTTCATCTTTAACCTCGGATAGTTCCTCTTGATGTGCCCTGCAATTCTTCATTGAAAACATGCCTTCCCTAAGCATTCTCCAACATGATATCTTCTACACCTAGCACGTACTAAATAACTCCTCCAGACTTCATCCCCGTCCTAGCGATCACTCTGAATACTATGACTCCTTCCGTTAAGACGAGGAGTAATAGAACTATCAGGGGTCTTTCTTTCCTGGTTACTGGGCCTCCGTCCATACCTGATCCCGCAAATGGGGACACCCTTGCCTGAACTTTCCGCCCAACGACACTCTTACTCCATCTCTCGTCTCTTGCATCTTCTATAACAAGGGCCATCCCTATTGCCCAAGCGTATGTAACAATCTCCTACACTAGAGCGATCCTAACACTCTGGGCCATCGCAGGGTTCAATCCTCGAGTGGATAGGTCCTTTCGAACCACATCCGTTGGTACCAAATCAAACGCAAATTTGGCTTCTCTACGAAGCTCACTTACATACTTTGTCACTGTCTTACTATCCTGAATCGAGTTCATAAACTCATCGGTCTTTGCAATTCAAGTGCATCACATTATTGCCTCTCGTTGAACCATTGTCTGAGTTCCTCCCAACCCATCATGACAACATTCGAGGGCTAGGATAACACTTCAACTCTGAATGGGTACAAACCTCCCTCAGAAATCGGAGGATAACACTTCTAGAATCTTTCATATAGTAATTCTCATTTGTTTCCACCCTCAAGTTAAATCGTAACTGGTCCCTTTGTTGCCAACACACACAGGGCAGTGTTCCTTGTCAGAATCTGCTGTCTCAACCACCTAATCTCTTCTTTTTTCTTTTGCAATCCTGATTGCATGCCAGGAAACAAGTGCTGCCAATCCCAGAGCTAACGGATGATTCTGGACTCAACTGCCATCATTCACACTGCTTGATCCAGTTGATTGCCTTGGATACAAAACTTCCAAATCTATCTGCAGCCGAAAACCTGGCCTACCAGCCCTGATACTCTTACGTAACACTATACTATAGCAATGCCAAACAATGAAATAGCCATATAGTATACATACTAGGATACAAATCCAAAATGCTCATGCATCGCTCATCAAATCTCAATCCCACAAAACACAAACATAACCAAAATGCTCCCACTTAGAACACACTCAAAATCACAGGATTTTCAACAACAGAAAGTGGAATTTAATGCTTACCTCAACCTTGATTAAGTTCCTTTGATAATTCTTGAGCTAATCCTCTAAACTCCAGCTTCAATTCTTAGAATTACAGCCAAGACCTCTAAGTTTTTGTGTTTTTCTTTAGGAGAGAAAGGGAGAAAGAAAGAGAGGGTCAGTTTGCTATATCCCACAGTTTTCTAAAATCTTCTTAAGTCTATCCTTAAGCAGTTAAGCTAATCCCAAAGCTTGGGGTACCGGAAACATCCCCAAGGGCAAATTAGTAAAATTCCACAATATTCCCACCTAGACTTCCTAACCTCAAATATATCTTCAATTATTTATTTTCATAACCCGATAATCTAAATAACTACCCGATACCTGAAATACCCCTTGACTTATCCAAAGTCAAACATTAGGCCCCGTTGTGACTTTCGCGCTGTCTAGCTCCCTAGGATCACCTCAAGTCGCCCGCTGCATATTTACCCACATAAAAATGTGGTTCTCACAAACATAACATTTAACCACATCTATAATCATATAATCATACAAGCATCCTTATCATATAATCATGCATTAAATCAATAAATTCACGCATAAACCAATTATGCCCTCCCGGCACACTAATCAAGGCCCTTAAGCCATATTAGTGATTTTGGGTCGTTACAACTATCCCCTCCTACTGAGAATTTCATCCTCGAAATTTACCTGAATAGCTCGGGATACTGATCCTGCATCGCTGTCTCTAACTCCCAGGTCGCTTCCTCGACCTTGCTATTTCTCCACAACACTTTAACTAACAGAATTGTCTTATTCCGTAAGACTTTGTCCTTCCAATCCAAAATCTGAACTGGTCGCTCTTCATAGGAAAAGTCTATCTACAACTCTAATTCCTCATACTTCCGCACATGTGGCATATCTGAAACATACTTCCGCAACATGGAGACATGGAATACATCATGAACTTCTGACAATGAAGTTGGCAAAGCCAACCTATATGCCACCTGTCCAATCCTTTCTAAAATCTCGGAAGGTCCCACAAACCGAGGGCTCAGCTTGCCCTTTACCCCAAATCTCCTCACCCCTCTCAGTGGTGAAACTCACAGAAACACGTGGTCCCCAACCTGGAACTCCACGACCCTACGCTTAGGATCAGCGTAGCTTTTCTTTCTACTCTGCGAAGCAAGCATTCTGGCTCGAATCTTCTCAATAGCCTCATTGGTCTTCTGAACCATGTCTGGCCCCAAATACCTTCTCTCACCCATCTCATCCCAATGAATGGGTGATCTACACTTCCTTCCATATAACATCTCGTAAGGAGCCACTCCAATCGTAGACTGATAACTGTTATTATATGAGAATTCGAACAATGGAAGATACTTACTCCAAGATCCCTCGAAGTCAATGACACACGCCCTAAGCATGTCCTTCAACACCTGAATCCCCAAGGCTCTCTGCAGAGCTCCCCAAAACTTAGAGGTAAAGATAGGGTCTCGATCAGATACAATAAAATTTGGTACCCTATGGAGACGAACTATCTCCCTCACATACAACTCTGCATACTGTTCTAGTGAATACGTCGACTTCACTGGCAGAAAATGAGCTGACTTGGTGTATCTGTCCACTATCACCCACACCGGGTCACAAAGTCCCACTGTCCTGGGTAGTCCTTCCACGAAATCCATCGTGATGTCCTCCCACTTTCACTCTGGGATACCCAAAGGCTGAAGCAATCCCGCTGGCCGCTGATGCTTAGCCTTTACCTACTGAGAAGTCAAACATCTAGCCACATACTCTACCACATCCTTCTTCATCCTGGGCCACCAATATAATGTCCGTAGATTCTGATACATCTTTGTGGTACCCGGATGAAGCGAGTATGGAGTAGTGTGAGACTCATCAAGTATCTCTCGTCTGATCCCCTCATTTTCCGGAACACAAATCCGTCCCTGATCTCGAAGCAAACCAGTCTCAGAAACAGAATAGTCCTTAACGGTCCCCGCTAAGACATGTTGTCTAACCTCCTGCAACTGCGCGTCCACCAACTGACCCTCCTTAATCCGCTCAAGCAGAGTCGATTGCAAGGTAATATTAGCTAAATGTCCTACCGCCAGTTCTATCCTTGCCCTGGCCATCTCATCAGCTAATTCTCTCAAGATTTGGGTGGAACTATACAACTGTCCTGGGCCCCTCCGGCTCAACGCATCTGCCACCAAATTGGCTTTCCCCGGATGATAAAGAATATCGCAGTCATAATCCTTAACCAGCTCCAACCAATGCCTCTGTCTCATGTTCAGACCCTTCTAAGTAAAGAAATATTTCAAACTCTTATGGTCAGTGTATATCTTGCACTTTTCCCCATACAGATAATGTCGCCACACCTTTAGTGTGAATACCACTGCTGCTAGTTCCAAATCATGAGTAAGATACCGCTGCTCATACTCCTTCAGCTGTCGCGATGCCTAAGATATAACTTTCTCATTCTGCATCAACACACAGCCTAAGCCCATCCTCGATGCATCACAATAGACTACAAACTTTCCTTCCTCCGAAGGAAGACTCAGCACAGGTGCTGAAATAAGCCGTCGCTTCAACTCCTGAAAACTGTTCTCACACTTCTTTGACCAAACAAACTTCTGATTCTTCCTTGTCAGCTCTGTCATTGGTGAAGAAATCTTTGAAAACCCCTCTACGAACCGTCTGTAATAACCTGCCAACCCAAGGAAACTCCGCACCTCCGAGGCGTTCCTTGGCCTCGGCCAATCTCTTACTACTTCTACCTTGGATGTATCCGCCTTAATCCCTTCTCCTCCAACTATATGCCCAAGAAAAGTCACCTCTGGCAACGAAAACTCACACTTCTTAAACTTTGTGTATAGCTGATGCTCCCATAACCTCTGTAAAACTTGTCGGAGATGCTGCTCATGCTCTGCCTCTGGAGTATACCAAGATGTCGTCGATGAAGACAATGATGAACTGATCCAAGAAGTCCCTGAACACCCCGTTCATCAGATCCATAAAAGCTGCCAGGGCTTTGGTCAAACCGAAATACATGACCAAAAACTCATAGTGCCCATACCGTGTCCGAAAGACCGTCATTGGTATATCCTCATCTTTGATCCTCAGCTGGTGATAACCAGATCGAAGATCAATCTTTGAGAACACCGTCTTTCCCTGCAGCTGATCGAAAAAATCTTCAATCCTTGGTAGAGGGTACTTATTCTTGATAGTCAATTTGTTCAATTCTCTATAGTCTATACACATCCTCAGAGTCCCATCCTTCTTCTTAACAAACAACACTGGAGCACCCCATGGAGAATAACTAGGCCTGATGAATCCCGAATCCAGAAGTTCTTGCAACTGTATCTTCAATTCCTTCAACTCTACTGGTGCCATCCTATATGGTGCCCATGATACTGGTTCCGTCCATTGTGCTAACTCAATCTCAAACTGAATCTCCCTGCGCGGCGGCAACCCTGGTAGATCCTCAGGAAATACGTCTAAGAACTCACATACCAATCTGGTCTCTCCAGGCCCTACTAGCATAACCCTTGTAGTATCCACTACACTAGCCAGAAAACCTATACATCCACCCTTTAACAAGTCTCTGGCTCTCAATGCCAAAATCATGGGTACGCGGGGTCCAGACACCACACCCACAAAGACAAAAGGATCCTTGCCCTCAGGCTCAAGACTCACCATCTTCTTCCTGCAGTCAATAGTAGCCCCATACCTGACCAACCAATCCATCCCTAAGATCATATCAAAATCCTCCATATCTAACTCAATTAGATCCACTGAAAGTTCTCTACTATCAACCATCACTGGCAGTGCCCTAATCCATCTCCTAGAAACTACCAGTTCGACATTCACTAGGTCTACACAATCTATCAATCTTTACTGAAAACAAAGGAGTGTGTAGCACCAAAATCAATCAATACAGTAAAAGGAGAGCAAGCTCTAGAAAACTGACCTGTCACTACCGAGGGACTAGCCTCGGCCTCTACTTGAGTTAAGGTGAATACTCGAGTTGGAGTCAAGCTATCCACCTTTCCTGCTTCACCTTTCTTCATCGTTGGGCAATCTTTCCTGAGATGCCCCACTGTTCCAGACACAAAACAAGCCTTGGCCCGACACTCGCCTAGATGGCGTCTTCTACACCTCGGGCACTCCGGATAGGTCCGCCATGCCTCGCCGCCACCCTCACGGCCACCCTGTCCACCCCAACCCCTCCTATCAGGACCAGCAACGGTCGAAGTGTCAGGAGTCTTTCTCTTGAAGTCACTGGGGCCATCGCCCCTACCTGTCCCTGAATAAGGAGGCACCACTCTGCAGCCCTCGCGTCTCACCGCACTTTCTTTCCAAATCTTGTTCTCTGCTTCCTTAGCGGTAAGAGCCTTCTCAACGACCTAGGCATAAGTTGTTCCTCCAAGTACCGTTGTAATTCTAACATCCCGGGCTATCATAGCATTAAACTCCTTGATAAATCTATCTTGCCTAGCAGCATTAGTAGGCACAAGATCCAGTGCAAATTTCGCAAGTCTGTCAAATTTTAGGGCATATTCAGTAACGGCCATATTGCCCTGCACCAAACCCATGAACTTATTAACTTTTGCTGCCCTGACGGCAACATTGTAGTATTTCTGACTGAACAAGTCTCTGAAACCTTCCCAACCCAAAGCACTAACATCCCTGGTCTGTGATGCCACCTCCCACCAGATGTGGGCATCCTCTCTCAACATATAAGTGGCACAGGCCACTCTATCATGCCCCTCTATTCTCATGAAATCCAGAATAGTCGTAATCATGGTTAGCCATTGCTCGACTTTCAATGGGTCTAGTCCACCCTCAAAGATTGGGGGTTGCTGCTTTCTGAACCGCTCATACAACGGCTCCCATCTGTTCCCAACCTCTCTTGACTGCACAACTGGTACCACTACAGGTGGTATAATAGGGGCAGCACTCCCTGATGGAGCCTGCTGTCGCAGAATACAGATTTGCTCACCTTTGCTCTGCAACCGAGCCTGCATATCGGCCATAAGTTACTGCCCGTTCTCAGAGACTGGCAAAGGAATCTGGCCCTGGTCATCACCCCCGGTCCCCGACCTAGTGCCGGCTAGTTGCGTATATTTTCTTGGACGCATAACTATCCAAGTCAATCTGCAATCAACAACTCGGCAATCAGACCATGATGACAGGGTAAAAGCTTCTCCAAAATACACCAATGGAACATAACCACACACAAACAATCAACATATACGCATTTATTCTCATGCGTCGGCTACTAATAAGCATACCCCGACATCCTCACACAACAGCTATGATACAAGCATTCAATTATACACTATATACAATTAATCATCCAAATATTCATGTACATTTACGGAGATGCTAATAAACATGCCTCAATATTCCCACACAATACTCAAGGGCCAGGCCCTATCAGTATCTCATGCTCCCTATTAATCCAACAGATAACAACAATCATAATTCATTCCAGGCATATAAACATATAAGCACATATACACATTACCAAACCCTGAACCGAGCTTGTCTCTAGCAGCGAATGTACATGTCCAGCCGGTCTTCAGGAACCCTTAAACCTAGGATGCTCTGATACTAAGTTGTAACGCCCTGGATAGCCAGGACCGCTACACTGTGTACTTGTAAAGGTGCAGGACTTGCTAATCAAGTAATTTAATCAAAACGTGTCACTAAACCATAAATGTGCTAGGGTTAAAATGGTTTTGGTCTCAAAAGATACATTTCATATATTTAAACAGATTTACATATGGGATCCCAAAAAAGAACAGTGTTTTAAAAGTTGGTTTACAAAATTTCCAAATTACAGACTACCATCAGCCACTCTAAGGCAAAACAGACATTTATAGCTTTTCTATTCCTGCTATCCTCACAACCATGGCGACTGAGCAGCTGGTCATGTACATTTTGCTCACAAAGCTCTCCAAGTCAGGGCTGATCAAGTTTGCCCTTGCCTTTACCTGCACCACGTAGCACCCGTGAGCCAAGGCCCAGCAAGAAAACATAATACACATCTCAACAATCATAACAAGAGTATAATCCTTTAAGCATGATCAAACACTTAACATTTCACATTAATCACATAGCATGTAATCAGAATCAGAGATGAAACCAATCATTAATAACAGTTAAATCACATAATAACTAGGACCGACAACTTAGGCCGCACCCTCTGTTTACCCCACTGACTCCGACCTGCTTAAACTGAGCTTAGTGCATAATAAGCTGTCCTCGGCTACCAGTGGCCAAGTCGAGGCCCTGTACGCAAGTGTAACCTCTTGCACTCTTAGGCCGTTGGTTTACTATTTACATGGCATAATACCATCCATTTCAAAGCATACATATTAGGGAAACCTTAGTCCCATTACAAATACACAACCAGGTGCAGTTTTCTTACCTTTCGCTTCCAAGTGAACTAGTTACAAGCGGTGCTCCTTGAGCGCGATCCGATCCCCGAGCCCTAGCTTAACACCTAGTCACAACCAAGATAAAGGATACCATCAACAATCTTAAATGAGCTTCTAGACCAAGTTCTAGTCTCCGGAACATTGAACTTCACCAAACATGGTAAAAGATTCAATCCCGAGCACCCTAGGTTAAATTCCCAAGCCTAGAATCTCATAATCCCAAAACCCCTTAAGGGTCGGGGCATTAGCCACCCATGCCGCAGCATGGCGCCAACCAGAGGCCTTCCAATGCCCAAAAACAGGTAAGGGTCGCGCCCCTACTCAGAACATGCCGCGGCCCGCCCTCCTTCCTCAACACCCATCATCTTCGAAGGGTCGCGACTCTCCAAAAACTATGCCGCGGCCCGACCCCTTCGAACCTAGGAAAACCTCCATTTTTAACTCTCAAACCTCATGCAAACTCACCCAAAACTACCCCAATTCCACAACTCAATTACCCAAAAACTTCCCACAAGATTCCAACAACACAACCCAGCTGAAACCTAGACTAGAAACCCATCAAAAACCTACTTCAATCACTGAAACTTTCTAACTCAAGAACTCAAAACCCAGCCATGGAAACACTATGACTGAACCTTTAAACCTTAAATTAGAGCTTACCTCAGCTGTAGAACCAATCCTCCAAGAGTTTTGTGGCCTAACTTCCAAGGTTCCAGCCTCAATTTAATCTTCAAATCCAAAACCCAAAAACCACTTAGAACACACTCAAAATCACAGGATTTTCAACAGCAGAAAGTAGAATTCAATGCTTACCTCAACCTTGATTAAGTTCCTTTGATAATTCTTGAGCTAATCCTTTAAACTCCAGCTTAATTTCTTAGAATTCCAGCCAAGACCTCTAAGTTTCTGTGTTTTTCTTTGGGAGAGAAAGAGAGAGAGGGTCGGCTTCCTATATTCCACAATTTTCTAAAATCTTCTTAAGTCTATCCTTAAGCAATTAAGCTAATCCCAAAGCTCGGGGTACCGGAAACGTCCACGAGGGCAAAATAGTAAAATTCCCCAATATTTCCACCTAGACTTCCTAACCTCAAATATATCTCCAATTATTTATTTTCATAACCTGATAATCTAAATAACCACCCTATACCTGAAATACCCCTTGACTTATCCAAAGTCAAACATTAGGCCCCGTTGTGACTTTCCCGCTATCTAGCTCCCTAAGATCGCCTCAAGTCGCCACTGTAGATTTACCCACATAATAATGTGGTTCTCACTAACATAACATTTAACCACATCTATAATCATATAATCATACAAGCATGCTTATCATATAATCATGCATTAAATCAATAAATTCACACATAAACCAATTATGCCCTCCCGACACACTAATCAAGGCCCTTAAGCCATATTAGTGATTTTGGGTCGTTACAACAAGTGTGTGGAATGAAGCCCAGCCTAAGGGTGCCGGGGTCGGCTAAGAGATAAGGGAACTCGGCCTAAAGGTGCCAG
Organism: Humulus lupulus; assembly: GCF_963169125.1. Classification (NCBI taxonomy): domain Eukaryota; kingdom Viridiplantae; phylum Streptophyta; class Magnoliopsida; order Rosales; family Cannabaceae; genus Humulus; species Humulus lupulus. Next base: position 168,182,114 of record NC_084795.1, read on the forward strand.
GCCTGGGTATCATAACATAAACAGAAGTGTGGTTCACACTTAATCATTTTTATCTGATTGATGAGTTTGGTTTACATATTTGACTAAATTGAATATTACTGTTGGTTGGTCACGTATATCCTATTGTAAATTGAATCTCAAGATTTATGCTTACTACTTTTATAATGTTGCCTAGCTGTTCATGCTGGTCTAAGGTTTCTTCTTGAGCCTTGGCTCACGGGTGTTACGTGGTGCTGGTAAGGGAAATGGATAGCTGGACCAGCCATGAGTTGGAGAGCTTCAGGGGCGGTGTGTACATATGTAGCTTGCTCGATCGCCACGGTCAGGATAGCTTAGGAGGAACTAGGGTCAAACCCTGTTTTACCGCTTAGGACTGCTAAGTTGTATTCTATTTGTCTTTTAGAAGTCTGTAAACTGATTTTGGGATCTGGTGTGTAAAATTAATATGTTAATGAAAAGTAACCATTTTGTTGAGCAAATCTTTTAATACTTGACCTTGACTTAGTCTTTAATTACACATTTAAGTTCAAATGACTTGCTTAATGAGTTAAGCACTACTTAAAACACACCATATAATGGTCTTGGTAAACAAGGGCGTTACAGTGTTTATCTCTACATGATGCCCAAATTTATGGAGGTTTTTATGCAAGAAATTTGGTGTTGGTGATGAGATGGTGACTGCCATGGGTGGTGTGATGTAAGATGGTGACTACTGTTTGTAGTGTGAGGTGAGAGAAAGAGAGTGAACCGAGAGAGAGAGAGAGAGGGAAAAGATGAAGTAGAGAGAAGAGAGAATTGGGGGGAAAATATGACAGGGTTATTTTGGGAATAGTAGCCACGAGGGACATCATTTTGAAATGTTTAACATGCTTGGCATTTTTTTTTAATTACAACCCCTTATTAACCATAAAAGCAAAAATTTCCATTTTAAAAATAAAGCTTCATGCACTATTTAATATATCATTTGTTAATGGTTTAAAATGATAAGTACCCTAACAAGGTCTCAGGGATAGGATTTTGGGGAGTTATAATATGTATTAGAGCCATAGGTTGTATTATCATCAGGAGCACCCATTGGTAACCATGGTTTCAAGGTCTAGGAGTTCAAGGAGCGTCCCCAACTTTTCCAAGCTCAACTTGGTGCTTGCATGCAACCTTGAGCAATAAATGAAGTAACATGCTTAGTTTTCAAAATGTTCATTCCTTCTCCATATTTTCTTCACTTCTTTATGGTTATATCCTTCCTTTGGCATGTACTAATGTGGTTAATATGGATGATTGATGCATGCATGGCTATATTTTTTTATTTCTAGCTGTTAATCCAAAGTTCCAATGGGTTGTGTGAAGTCATGCTTGCTGGCAAGTATTCAACTTGACTTCCAATGGATATTGCAGTGCCATAATGGCCTAGTTCTTTAAAATAAACTCTATGAATCTGTTGTATAGGAAGAGAACTTGAATTTAGGGTTTTGAAATGCTCAAAAAAGTTTTGTATGAAGGAAGTTATGCATGTTTTGTGAAACTTGTACAGATAGGGAAAATTGGTAGTTTGAATTTTATTCAAATCTATGACTTAGATTTCACCTTACTCAAATGTCCCGGTTAATTTGATACCTACGAAAGGAATAACTTGTAATTTTGGATTTTCTTTAGAATAATTAAAAGAATTTTTTTAAAAAAAAAAAAATAGCTAAGGAAAAACAATTATTTCCCAAAGTAGACTCTTCTTGGAATTCTAAAATAAATTAACTATGCTAATCCTAATAGGACATAATTAAAGTAGAAAATCCAATATATATTAAAATAGATTAAATAGAGAAAAGCAATATTTTCTGGGAACACATCCTTGTACGTCTTCTAGGAACACATCCAGAAACTCACAGACCAATCTAGTTTCCTCTGATCCAACTGGTACAACCTTAGTTGTATCCACCACACTATCTAGGAATCCTATGAAAGCGCCTTTCAATAAGTCTCTAGCCTTCACCATCCTCCTTCTACATTCTATGGTTGCCCTGCAGTTTGCCAACCAATCCATGCACAGTATCATATCAAAATCATCCATTGTTAACTCGATCAAGTCCACAGAAAACTCCCTACTATCTACCTCTATAGGTAAGGCTCTAATCCATCTCCTAGAGACTACCAACTCGCCAGTAGTCGATACACATCACAGGGTTTACTAAGTTTGCCTATTATCTTACTAGATACAAACAAGTTCGTAACACCAGAATCAATCAACACTATACATTTAACGTCCCGAATTTGATATTAAGGTTGTTTGCCTTGATTACTGTAACTGGAGGGCCTAATTGGAATTATTTGTGTGCCAGTAAAGAATTGTGTGGTAATGTGATTAGAAATGCATGCTTATGTGTATTAAATATGCATGTGGGCCCATTTCTATGGAGAGGGACATTTTTGTAATTCTGGCCCGTTGAAGGCATATTGCCTTCATGCTTGTATTGTGAGTGAGACCCCAGTGTTTTGGGGATATATTTGAGATGTGTTGTCTGAGATGATCCTAGGGAGCGGATTAGTGGAATAGTCACAACGGGGTCAAATACCAGGCTCAGGAAAAGCCTATGGCTATTTTGAGGATATAATGTGTGTTAAGAAATTACTAGGTAACGAGTAGAGATTTAATGTTGTCTAAGTGTGTAGAGGATAAAATGGGGATTTATAGGAACACTCGAGGAATTGGCGAGATATGGCAATTGACGGGATTTCCCTTAGCGGTATCAAGGATTAAGGATTTACCTTAGGGGTAATTGGGTCATTTTGTACTAAGGGATGGTTTAGTGTAGGTAGAGTAACTTTGAGAAACCCATAGAATTAGGAAAAAAGTAGAAAGAAACAGAAGTCTCAACAGTCTCTCTCTCTATCACTTGGCTCTCTCTCCACTTCTCCTTAAGGCTTAAGCAATCTTTGGCAATTCTAGTGATTGAGGCTGAAGCTTGGGGAAATTTAAAGCTTGCAGCAACTGGAGTTAGCTTAGGGAGAGATCATCACGAAGGTAAGGATTAGAACTAGTATTTTTTTTTTAAATTCTGGTTTTGTAAATTTTTTGGGGATTGGAAACTTACATGATTGAATTTTGGTTGTAATGGGGTTTTGTTCAATTTCTTTGAGGATATGTGCTGCTCTTAGCATTGTATAAGCGATTCGGGGCTTAATTCTGGCATTAGCATAGGTTTGGATTAATTTTCAAGAGATTTAGAAGTCTAAAAATTGTGGTGTTTCTGGATTTCAAGGCTCGAGCTGCAGCTATGTTCATCAGGCACTGCGACCCACTTGAACATGGATGCCTAGGGGCCTTAGAAATTTTCCCAGGCGCAGGGCAAGGTGCATCGCAGCCCGTTTCCTTTAGCAGAGAGAGTTCTAATCTCTAAACTATAGGTGCCCTGCGGTACTTGAGGGCATGTCGTGACCCAGAATAGAAAGAAAGGGAAAATGAAGGTTTTAGGCTCGAGAAGGATTCTACTACCCGATTTAGTAGAATTCAGGGTCCCGAAGGCTAGTAAGTTATTCCAAAGGATTTTAATTGATATAAATCATGATGGATATTTATTAATACGTTGTGACCACATCGTACAGCTCAGGCTCAGAATTATGAATTGTGATCAGGATCGCTTTGGGTTGTCAGCTCGAGACACTTGGTAAGAGAATTGTTTGTGCCCGTAGAGCTATGTGGTCTATAGTGTTGTATGTATTATTTATAATTGTTATGTCATATATGTGATTATGACTGATCGGCAAGAGCTGGAGGCGGCAAGGGGCCGAGATTGGCATTAAGCATGCTGAATGCAGGCTGCCAGGGCGATACCCTCAAGGGTTCTGTACACACCCATTTGGCTAGGACAGCAGATTTGGCGCCTACTCACCCCAATCGGCAAAGGCTGCTGCTGTATTATTGTGTGTTGTGTTATTTAACTGTTGTGTTACTACACTCCTGTGTTATTGCATTGTTGTGTTACTATATTGTTGTTCTGCTGTGCTAGTAGGTTGTTATGCCATTGTGCTATTGAGTTGTTATACGGTTGTATTTTTATGCATTCGAATTGGAACTGGTAGCTGTTTATTGTTCTGATTAGGTATTTATTTGTTGAAGTATATTATTGTATGATGTGCTTGAAGTTCTCTTGTTGCGCATCGATTCACCAGTGCTCTGTGGTGCAGGTAAGGGCAAGGAAAAGGGTCGAACGACCATGAGTTGGAGGGCATGGGGTGATGTGTACATGTTTGGCCTACCTGGCCACCACCGTTAGGGTTGTTTTGAGGAACATGTGGTGAAAGTTCACTTTTGTCGCTTAGGTTAACTGTACCAGATCTTTGGATTGTAAATGAATTCCACAAACAGTATTTTGGGATCCCAATGTAACATTTTTACGAATTTTAATGAACGAGCGACTCTTTATATCTAATGTCCATTAAATGAATCTTCATCTTGATTTAATCACACTATTTAACCTAAAACATTGATTAGCGAGCTAGTGGCACATTTATAAATCACATGATAGAACCTCTAATGATAGGACTTTGTATTCTCCGAGTATTATGAACTAACAATGATAGGGCAGTTTGAAAAGGAAATAAGTGTTTGACTCTAGATTTCATATATGTTTGAGAGATCCTAATAGAGATTAGGTCAGGAGCTTACAGATTGTCCTTACCCCAGTATGGGTAGAGACTCATGAGGTGTCACTAGTGCCAATGTTGAAGAAGGGGGTGATGAGTACGACCCTAATCGGGTGAGGAGACCCTAGAAATGCAGTCATCCTATCGTTCTTGTGAAAGTGTTGTAAGGAAGTGACGAGATAATGGACCTAATTCTGGAGATATGTTTAGGTTAGCAGAATTAGTATCCCGATATGTTTCACCAAATTTTGAGGATGAAATTTTGATAAGGAGGGGATAGATGTAACATCCTGAATTTGATATTAAGGTTGAGTGCCTTGATTACAGTGCCTTGGGGGCCTAATTGGAATTTTATATGTGTATTAAATATGCACGTGGGGTCATTTTTGTGAATAGGGGCATGTTTCTAATTTTGGCTAATTGAGGGCATAAATGTAATTATGCTTGTATTGTGAGTGAGACCCCAGTATTATGGGGATATATTTGAGATGTGTGGTACGAGACGATTCTAGGGAGCGGATTAGCGGAATAGTCACAACGGGTCGAATACCTGGCTGAAGAAGAACCTAGGGATATTTTGAGGATATAATATGTGTTCAGAAATTACCGGTAATAGGTAAAGATTAAATGTTGTTTAACTGTGTCAGGGATTAAATGGGGATTTATAGAAACACTCAAGGAATTATCGAGTTATGGCAATTGACGGGATTCCCCTTAGCGGTATCCAGGATTTAGGATTTACCTTAGGGGTAATTGGGTCATTTAGTACTAAGGGATGGTTTAGTGTTGGTAGAGTAACTTTGAGAAACTAGTAGAATTAGGAAGAAAGTAGAAGGAAACATAAGTCTCAGCAGTCTCTCTCTCTATCTCTCATATCTCTCTCTCCTTCTTCATAAGGCTTAAGCAATCTTTGAGAATTCTAGTGATTAAGACTTTGGATTTGAGGCTGAAGCTTGGGGAAATTTAAAGCTTGTGGCAACTAGAGTTAGCTTAGGGTGAGATCATCACAAAGGTAAGGAATGGAACAAGTCTTCTTATAAATTTTTCTAGTTTTGTTAGAGTTTTGGGGGTTGGAAACCTTGGTGATTGAATTTGGGTTATAATGGGGGTTTTGTTCAATATCTTTGAAGTCATGTGTTTCTCTCATCAAGCGTCGCGACCCGCTTGAACATGGATGCCTGGGGGCCTTAGAAATTTTCCTAGGCACCGCAGCGTAGGGAAAAGTGCGCCGCGACCCGTGTCCTTTAGCAAAGAGAGTTTTGCTCTCTAACCTGTAGGCGCGCTACGACCCTTGAGGGCATGCCGTGACCCAAAATTGAAAGAAAAAGGAAATGAAGGTTTTAGGCTCGGGAAGGATTCTACTACCCGGTTTAGTAGAATTCAGGGTCCGAAGGCTAGTAAGTTATTCCAAAGGCTTTTAATTGATTTAGATCATGATGGATATTTATTAATACGTTGTGACAAGGCCGTATAGCTCAGGCTCGGGGTTAAAAATTGTGCTCAGGATTTCTTTAGGTTGTAAGCTCGGGACATCTGGTAAGAGAATTATTTGTCCCCGTAGAGCTATGTGTTCTATAGTGTTTTTTGTATTGTTTAAAGTTGTTACGTCGTACATGTGATTATGACTAATTGGTAGGAGCCGAAAGCAACAAGGGGCCGAGATCGGCGTTAAGCATGCTGAATGCAGGCTGCCAGGGCGAGACCCTCAAGGGTGCTGTACACACCCGTTCGACTATGATTGCAGATTTGGTGCCTAGTGACGCATCCTAATCAGCAGCGGCCGCTGCTGTAGTATTAATTGTGTTGTTTTATAATTAAACTACTTTGTTATTATATTGATGTGTTATTGTATTGCTGTGTTGCTGTATTGTTGTGCTGTTGTACTAGTAGGTTGTTATGCTATTGTGCTATTGAGTTGTTATACTGATGTATTGTTATGCATTCCAATAGGAACTGGTAGCTGTTTGTTGTTCTAATTAGGTATTTATTTGTTGAGGTATATTATTGTATGTTTTTCTTGAACTTTTCTTGCTGGGCCTCAACTCATGGGTGCTCTGTGGTGTAGGTAAGGGTGAGAAAAAAGGTCGAACAACCATGAGTTGGTGGGTAAGGGTATAGGTATCGTAGCTAGTGTGGCGGATACTACATGAGTTTTGCTAGCAGGACCGGGGGAGACCAGATTAGTTCGTGAGTTCTTGGATGTGATTTCTGAGGATTTACCAGGGCTGCCGCCGCACAAGGAGATTCAGTTCGTCATCGAGTTAGCACCAGGGACAGAGTCAGTGTCGAGGGCACCATATAGGTGGATCCATCTATGGTGGAGGCAGTGAGAGATTGGCCGAGCCCAAGGAATCCCTCTGAGGTTAGAAGCTTCCTTGGATTAGGAGGTTTTACAGATGGTTTGTAGAAGGGCTTTCAAAGTTTGTTGCATCGATGACAGAATTGACACAGATGAATTGATGTTTCTCTAGTAAGACAAGTGTGAGAGTAGCTTACAAGAATTGAAGCGACAGCTTATTATGACACCTGTGTTGCGTCTCCCTTTGGAGGGAGGGAAGTTTGTGGTATATTGTGATGCATCAAGGATGGGTTTGGGATGTGTGTTCATGCTGGATGAGAAGGTTATCGCTTATGCATCATGACAGCTGAAGGAGTATGAGTAGCGGTACCTTACCAATGAACTAGAATTGGCAGCGGTGGTATTCGCACTGAAAGTATGGTGACATTATATGTATGGAGAGAAGTGTGAGATATACACTGATTATATGAGTTTGAAGTACTTCTTCACCCAGAAGGATTTCAACATGAGGCAAAGGCGTTGGCTGGAGTTTGTGAAGGATTATGATTGTGATATCCTTTACCACCCAGGGAAAGCCAATGTCGTGGTAGATGCATTGAGCCGGAGGGGCCCGGGACAGTTGTTTAGCTCTGTAAATATATCAAGAGAATTGGCTGAGGAGATGTCCAGAGCGAGGATAGAATTGGTTGTGGGTCAGTTGGCCAATATTACCTTACAGTCGACCCTTCTGGAGAGGATAAAAGAGGGTCAGTTGGTGGATTTACAGTTGCAGGAAGTTAGAGGGAAGGTCTTAGTAGGAGTAGCTAAGGACTATTCTATTTCAGAGACTGGATTATTGCGATATTAGGGTCGGATCAGTGTCCCGACTGATATGGGGATTAGACGAGAAACACTTGATGAGTCCCATACTACACCATACTCACTCCATCCAAGTACCACAAAGATGTATCAGGATCTGTAGACATTGTATTGGTGGCCTAGGATGAAGAAGGATGTGGTGGAGTATGTGGTCAGGTGTTTGACCTATCAGTAGGTGAAGACTGAGCATCAGGGGCTAGTGGGATTGCTACAGCCTTTGAGTATTCCTGAGTGGAAATGTGAGGATATTACGATGGATTTTATGGGACGTTCACCCAGGACAGTGGGGCTGCATGACTCGGTGTGGGTGATAGTGGACAGATACACCAATTCAGCTCACTTTTTGCCTAGGCGGAGCTGTATGTGAGAGAGATTGTACGTCTCCTTGGGGTTTTGACATCAATAGTATCAGACCAGGATCCTATCTTTACCTCCAAGTTTTGGGTTGGATTGCAGAAGGAAATGGGGACTCAGTTGAAGTTTAGTACGACCTTTTATCCTCAGAATGATGGACAGTCTGAGAGGATGATTAAGGTATTGGAAGACATGCTCAGAGCATGTGTGATAAACTTCGAGAGATCTTGGAATAAGTATCTTCCATTGATTAAGTTTTCATACAACAACAGTTATCAATCAACGATTTGTAGCTCCATATGAGATGTTATATGGGAGAAGTTGTAGATCACCCATTCATTGGGATGAGATGGGTAAGAGGAGGTATTTTGGACCGGAAATGGTTTACAAAACTAATGAGGCTATCGAAAAGATTCGAGTTCGAATGCTCGCTTCGCAAAGCTAACAGAAAAGCTACGCTGATCCTAAGCATAGGAACGTGGAGTTCCAGTTGGGGGACCACGTATGTCTACGAGTCTCACAATTGTGAGGGGTGAGAAGGTTTGGGAAAAAGGGTAAGCTGAGCCCTAGATTTATTGGACTATTTGAGATCATATAGAGGATCGGACAGGTGGCCTATAGATTAGCTCTGCCACCGTTGTTGTCGGGAGTTCATGATGTATTTCATATTTCTATGCTTCAGAAGTACGTCTCAGACACAACTCATGCGTTGAAGTATGAGGACTTGGAATTGTAGATAGATTTGTCTTATGAGGAGCGACCGGTTCAGGTCTTAGACAGGAAAGACAAGGTTCTACGAAAAAGGAAGATGCCTTTAGTTAAAGTATTGTGGAGGAATAGCAGGGTTGAGGAAGCGACCTGGGAGCTTGAGTCAGCAATGCAGGATCAGTATCTCGAGTTATCCAGGTTAATTTTGAGGACGAAATTCTCAGTAGGAGGGGACAGTTTTAACGACCCAAAATCACTAATAAGGCTTAAGGGCCTTGATTAGTGTGCCAGGAGGGCATAATAAGTATATGTGTGATTTAATGGTTTAATACATGATTATGTGGCATGCATGAGTAATATGATTATATGACTATGTGACATGCATGTTTGTTAGTATTAGATATGCATGTGGGCCCTTTATAGCATATAAGGCCATATTTGTAAGTTTTGCCCGTTGTGGGCATAAATTTGATTATAAGTGATAAATTGTTGAGACCACATTATTATGTGGATATATTTGTAGTATATGGCTCGAGACGGTCTTAGTGAGTAGATTAGCGAAATAATCACAGCAGGGATTAATACCCGGCTCGGGAGGGGCCTAGGGGTAATTTTGAGAATTTAGAGAATATATCGTGAATTATAAAAAGTGAATAAGAGAAAGGTAATTATTTGGAATGATAGGATTAATGGGTAAATATTAGGAACATTTGAGGAATTAGCGGGAATTGGAGGAAATGACCATTTTACCCTAAGAACAATTAAGTGGCTAAGTAGTTTAAGGAAGGATATTTTGGTCTTTTATTTGGACAAGGGATATGTTTAGTAATCAATTAGGATTATCTCATAAAGAATTAGAATTCTTCAGTCCTTTTTTTTCTCTCCATCCCACGATTCTTCTCTCTCAAGGAGCCTAGGGAGACATTTTGAAGTTCAAAGGAAAGCTTGGGGAAAATTCTGTGGGGAAACCTTGAGGAATTGAAGTATCAACTCAGGGAATTCAGCTTGGGAGATTGAAGGTTTAGGCTGAGATCATTTAGGGTTACTGCTGGAAAATTGGATTGCAATTGGAGGTAAAAGTTCTAATTAAGTTTTTTATTTTTGCTGAGTTATTGTAAGGAGGTTAAGGTTTGCATGATTGTTGAATTAGATTGGATTTTAGGATAGAAACTTCAGTATGTATTGCTGTGATTCTTGTGTCTGAGTTGGGGTACTGATTTGGTATGATTGTTAAGGTTTTTGGTGTTTAAAGTATGTGATAAAAGCCCTAATTTCATAGCTACGTTAGTTTTGGTTGGGAAGTTGGTGTGGGTTGAAGCTTTGAGGTTCTTGGCTGGAAAGAAGGAGAAGAAAACCCAGATTTTCTAGGCTCGAACGGGCACGCCGTGACCCAACCTTGGGGCGCCGCAGTGCGTGTGGCCTGGGTTGCTCTCTGAGAAGGGGCCGCGCCACGACCCACTACGCTAGGTCGTGGGCTGCCTCCCCTTTGGCTTGGGTCCTTGCTCTCTGACTTGGGGGCAAGTCGCGACCCACCTAGGGTTCTTAGCCTTAGAATAGTATCTAGAATTGGTAAGGATCGGGGGTTCGATCCTAGGCGCTCGAGACAATTTCTACTACCCAGTTTAGTCATAAAATAGTCTCTAGAATTGGTAAGGCTCGGGGGTTCGATTGTAGGCTAGTTTCTATCTCCTAACTATTTATTTGGATTGGAAGTTAACAATTGACACTGTGACTAGGTTTATCACCAAGGCTCGGGGATGAGGATCGTGCTCGGAACCATTTCATTTTCTCCGTTCGGAATTACTGGTAAGAAAACTGCACCCTTGAGTGGTTGTAACGGGACTGAGTTCCCAATACTTGAAACATGTATATTGTATGGCTAAATGAATAATTTCGCATATGGATATGAACGGCCTAAGAGAGCAGAGGGGCTGATAATTTGTGCATAGGACGCTGCTCGGCCATTGTGAGTCGGGGTCAGCTAGATATACACTGGACTCGACCTAGGCGAGCTAGAGTCAGTTGGTTAAACAAAGGGTGTGGCCTAAGGGCGTCAACCCTGAGTATTGCATGATGATTGAGATCTGTTGAAAATGTATATGCTTATTGTTGTTAATCTGATGTCTATGGCTTGTTGATTATCTGAATGATTGTTTTATGATTCATTAATGTTCATCAGTGAATATGTGCCTGCTATCATGGTTTTCATTCTAGGTCTTGGCTAACAGGTGCTATGTGGAGCAAGTAAAGGCAAGGGAAAGATGGATCAACCATGAGTTGGGGAGCTCTGGGGGCAAGGTGTACATCGCCAGTTGCTCGTCCACCACGGCCGAGGGCTGAGGGAAGTACAAAGACGGAAGCCTAAAACATGTATTTTGTCAATAGAGTGGACATTGATTGTATATAACTTTTGAGAGGATGTAAATCTGTCTTTTAAATCCTGTGTTTGGGATCCAATGTACCAAACATCTATTTTAATGAAAATTAACCATTTATGATCAAAATCTTTTAACCCTAACCTGATTATGACTTTAGGAGCACATTTTTTATTCAAATGACTTTATTAGCAAGTCTTGCACTATTTCAAATACAGTGTAACAGTCTTGGTTATCCAGGGCATTACAAAACCTCAGCTATTTTCCAAAAACATAAATAACACAAAGAAGCATAAAATATCCTTACCTATGTTGCAAAGTTCGAACTCTCGGCTTATACTTGATCTCTTTAGAAATTCATATCCTCAAACACTAAAATCATTCACTAGAACCCTTAAAAAACATCAAGAATTGATCACTAAGGTGTCTTGGGGGTGCCTTGAGAGATCTAGAGAAAAAAGGAGACAGCTAAATGATGAACGTGTATGAGAAGGTTGATTCCAGACTTAGCCAGAAAATCTATACCAATTGGTCAAATGACGAATTTACCCATGTCCCTCTTCAAATCAAAACTATACCCCAAAGGCAAAATCTTCATTAGCTTCTATTTAACCACTAAACCTCAAATTATACTGCTAATCTCCAAATTAATCAACCAATTCATCAAACACAAATTATTTCCCATCAAATACTATCATTTAACAACAACTCCCTAAATGTTTAAAATTTCCAAAATATTCATTGGCTCATCCTGAGCCGGGTATTAATCCCCGTTGTCACTTTTTTGCGAACTTGCTCGAAAGGATCGACTCCTGCCGAATATCATGAAATTATAATTATACCCTCAAACAGTCAAAATTACAAAAATACCCATTTTTAACAAAAGCGGGTCTTTAAGCATATATAATACACATAAACATGCATAAAAAGTCATATCATAATATAAATCACATTATCCACATCAACATATATATATTCATTCAACTAAAATCACATATTTCCAATTATGCCCTCCAGGCATAGTAATAAACATACTATACCTTATTAGGAGTTTTGGGGCACTACATCACCCTTCTTTGGCTCTTCTTTCTTCAACTACAGGCAATCTTTCTTGAGATGACCCACCACTCCACATAGAAAACTTGTCTTGGCACCAAGCGCACTCTCGATAACTCTTCCACCATTTGGTCCCTGCCTGGTGGCCACCCTGAGCACCTCGAAACTTCTTCTCTAGACCAGGGGCACTAAATGTGTTTGTATTATCCCTCTTCTAGTCATTGGGCCTCTGCCTCTACTAGACCCCGTAAATGGAGGTAACACCCTCCGAGTATCATGCCTCGCGGTGCCCTCTCTCTATATCTTATGCTCCATGCCCTCAACAGCAAGGACCTTCTTCATGACCTGAGCATATGCAGTCACTCTGGGCACAGAGGTAATCCTGACATCTCGAATTATCATGGAGGTTTTCTATGTCACATTGTTTGGCACCAAGTCAGAGGCAAACTTGGCCAACAGGTCAAATTTTAGAGCATACACAGTCACTCTCATCTTAACCTAAAACAAATAGATGAATTCATCCATCTTCGCAGTTCCAACTGCGTCATTATAGCACTTATCATTGAGAAACTCCAAAAATCTTCCAAAATCACAATAGTTACGTTATGGGTTTGGGATACAACCTCCCAAAGGATTCGGACATCATCTCGCATCATATAAGTGGCACAGGCCACCTTGTCGTTGCCTACCACCCTCATCAAATTGAGGATGGAACTGATCATAACCATCCACTGCTATATTGTGAGTGGATCTGGGCCTCTCTCAAATGTTGGAGTGTCTTTCTTCTGGAATCTCTCATACAAGGATTCTCTTCTATTTTCAACCTCTGTTTGCACTAGTACTGGTGGCACTACAGGTGGTATGAGCAGGGCAGTGCTCCCTGGTGGATGTTGCTTTCTCAATAATTTGATCTCATATTCTTACCTATAAAGCCTGGCTTGCATTTCTGCAAAAATCAGCTGCTAATTCTGAGGGGCAAGTGGAGGGTTCTGGCCCTGGTTATCATTTATGGCCTCGATATTAGCGTTGCCTAGTTTGATTGATCACCTTTGAGGCATAACTTCCAAGTATGTCTGCAATCAATGACTTAGCTTATCAGGCATGACGCTGTGTGTAAGGCCCTACTTATCTAGGTTTGTTACACTGTGTGTATAAAATAGTGCTTATACAGTTAGGAGAGTCATTTAGACCCAAAAGTGTACTCAAAGTTGGTTAAAAGTTTAGGTACTAAAACTTTTTGTCTAAAGGATTACACAATTCATTAACACATTAAACATTTACAAAGGATCCCTAAAGATTATAAATAAATCACAATTACATTTATTGTTCTCCAAATAGACGGCCTAAGTGAAATAGTGGAATTATAAACTAAGTCCCACAAAATACCTCGACACTGACAGCAGAGTAGACCGAACTCGTACACGTCACTCTAGAGCCCTCCAACTCATGGCTGGTCCACTTTCCCCTTGCCCTTACCTACAGCACAAAGCATTCGTGAGCCAAGGCCCAAGAAATAAACTCAACAAGACATAACAGATATTAAATTAAAAATAGACAGTAAATAACATGGTTCATAGATAATAAAAAAACTAATTTAAGAATATAAATAATTTAAACACCCTATGCCGAGAGAGGTGTATCATTGGGGCGCAAATCTTACGATCGATGCCAAGCGAGTATCTAGAGAACCCCTTTAGTGGCCTTGCCATCAAAACCTACATTGCACATGATTATCGCCGAATACAACCCATGCTTATCACCCATAGATAGATATAATGCAATCAGATGCAATAAACACAAAAATTAAACAAGGTTGCATAACCCTACCTAAACTGTAACGCCCTACTGCCTTAGAGCCATTACTAAGTGAGTTTAAAATGTGCTATTAACTCGCTAATCGAGGTTTTAGGAAAAAAGTGTAATTAAACCATAATCAGAGTCATAAACTTGAAATAAACCATTCGTTGAAAATTACAAAGTGTTTAACATTTGGGAATCCAAAAATATTGTTTAGAAACATCTAAAATTAAAAAATATAACCAGTGTCAGCTAAACGACCAAATTTAAGTTTAGTACAATCATCTCCAAAATGTACCCCTAGTCGTGGCAACCAGGCAGACAAGACATGTACGCGCCACTCATCATGCTCACCATACTCAAGGTTGGTCGACTTTCCCCTTGCCTTTACATGCACATAGAGCACCCGTGAGCCGAATACCAGCAAGAAAACCCTCACAAGCAGATAAAATATGCATATCAAACACTTAACATACATACAAGCCATCATCAGGCAATACACATACGATCATGCTGTCCCAGGTGCTTTACCAGGCCCTGGGTTCGCGGTCTATACTGTAAGGATATCCCAAGTATCATTTAGGGTCTCGCCCTGGCAACTCGCACTCCGCGTGCTAAACGCTGCTCCCGGCCCCTTGTCGTTCTCGGCCTTCGCCGATCCCGGCCCTCCCCGTTCCCGACCCTCACCGTACCCGGGTCTTGCCGTTCATTCATTTACATGTACACATAATATAACTAAACAGATAACTAAACACACATAAATTCAATCAAAGGGCTACGCCTTGCAACACAGTCGTATAGGCCCGAGCCCTGCATCACAATCATATAGGGACGTGCCATGCAACGCAAGCTCTACGGGAACAGTAGTTTTCTTACCTGTGTCCCGAGCTTTCCAAGGACCGATGTCCCGAGCATAGTACCCTAGTCTGAGCCTCGCTGAAACCCTAGTCACAACGCACCCACAATATCCATCCATCAAGTTCTAATCCATTAAATAACTTTGGGTCATAATTCTAGTCTTTGGGACATTGAATTCTATCAATCCGGGTGATGAAATCCATCCCAAGCCTTAACTATTGAATTCCCGAGCCTAAAACCTCTATAAACCAAAAGATGCACTAATCACCGCGGCCCTAAGAACCCATGCCGCGGACCCCCGGTCAACTAGAGGCCCTACCCCATTTTGCCCACATGCGTCGCAGCCCTGTCTGTAGGGCGTCGCGGGGTGCCTCCACTTTCAGGCGCCCATGTGTTCTAAGGGGCCGCAGCTAGCAAAAACAGCACCGTGGCCCGACCCCTCGAACCCAGAAAAACTCACCATTTTCTCTACCAAAACCAAGCCAATTATCCATAGAAGTCCACCAAAAAATCCAAACATTCATCACAGAAGTTCTAACTACGCCTCGGCATCAAAACCTAACAGAGAGTAGCCCCAAAACTCAACCAAACAATCAAGAACAAGACTCAACTTAGCTCGCATGCATACCCTGAAACATCAGCAGGAATTCAACATAACCCATAAAGTTAGGAGCATAACTTTGCTTAGTTGAACCTCTAAGTGATGCTGAGGAATTCTCCAAGTTTAAAGCTCCAATCCTAGCTTGATTTGCAAAGCCTCCCCTTGGTAAGGTTGAGAGAAAAAAAGAGAGAAGGAGGAGAGGTTTGGGTTGGTTCACAATGTTCTGAAGCTTCTAATGTTTGTTTTATTAAACTTAGTCTCTAATGTTACCTCAAGGCTCGAGGTACCAAAATCGTCCCCGAGGGCAAAATGGTAAATTTCCCCAATATTCCATTCTAAACATTCTATTCTCAGATATATCTCCAAATATTTATTTCCATAACCCGATAACCCCATAAAAATGTCTAATCCTTAATTTACCCCTCGACTCACCTCGAGTCGGATTTTCAATCCCGTTGTGACTTTCTAGCTAACCATTCCCAAAGACTGTCTCGGATCGTGCAACACAGATATATCACAATTATTCACAATTATCACATTTATGCCCTCAACGGGCTAAAATTACAATCATGCCCCTAATAACCAGACGAGGCCCACATGCATATTTAATTCACCTAAACATGCATATCCAATTACATATTCACACAAATTCACGTATTATAATAATAAATCAGTTATTGCCCTCCATGCACGCTAATCAAGGCCCTAAGACTAATTAGCAAATTTGGGTCATTACAACTATCCCCTCCTTACAGAAATTTCATCCTCAAAATTACCTGAATAACTCGGGATACCTCTCCCGCATCACTGATTCCAGTTCCCATGTCGCCTCCTCAACCTTGCTGTTCCTCCACAACACTTTCACCAAGGCGATGGTCTTGCTCCACAAGACTTTGTCCTTCCGATCGAGAATCTGAACTGGCTTCTCCTCATAAGAAAAATCTTGATCCAGCACCAAATTCTCATAACTCAGAACATGTGTCGAATCAAATACATACTTCTGAAGCATGGACACGCGAAACACATCATGAACTCCTGATAAGGCTGGAGGCATCGCCAATTTGTAAGCTACCTCTCCAACCCGTTCCAAAATCTCGAAGGGGCCAAAAAATCTAGGGCTTAACTTGCCCCGAACACCAAACCATTTCACTCCCCTGAAAGGTGAAACTCTAAGGAACACATGGTCACCAACCTGAAATTCCACGCTCCTGCGTTTCAGGTCTGAGTAACTCTTCTGGCAACTCTGGAGGCGAGCATTCGAGTTCTAATCTTATCAACCGCCTCAATGGTCCTCTGATCCATCTCAGGACCTATGTACCTCCTCTCACTTGTCTCATCCCAGTGGATAGGTGATCTTCACTTTCTCCCATAAAGCATCTCATACAGAGCCACTCCGATTGTCGCTTGATAACTGTTGTTGTATGAGAACTCAATCAAAGGGAGATACTTACTCCAAGATCCCCCGAAGTCTAGAACACAGGCTTGAAACATGTCCTCCAATATCTAAATCCTCCTCTCGGTCTAACCATTTGTCTAAGGATGATAAGCTGTACTGAACCGTAACTGTGTGCCCATAGCCTTCTGCAAACTCTCCCAGAACTTGGAGGTGAAGGTGGAGTCCCTGCCGAATACTATCGACCTTGGAGCCCAATCTAGTCGAATAATTTCCTTCACATATAACTCAGCATACTGTTCCACAGTATAAGTCATCCTAACTGGTAAAAAGTGGGCGGACTTGGTGTATCTATCCATAATCACCCATACCGAGTCATGGTGTCCCACGGTCTTTGGCAAACCAACCACGAAGTCCATGGCGATATCTTCCCACTTCAACTCTGGAACCCCTAGAGGCTGCAGCAACCCTGCTGGCCTCTGATGTTTAGCCTTGACCTGCTGACAGGTTAAGCACTTGGCCACATAATCAACCACATCCATCTTCATGCCCGACCACCAATACAAAGCTCTCAGATCCTGGTACATCTTCGTCGTACCTGGATGTAAGGAATAGGGACTGGTATGTAGTTCATCTAAGATCTCTCCCCAAATATTTGAATCCATCAAAACACAGATCCGACCCTTATTCTTCAGTAACCCATCTCCGAGATAGAGAAGTCCTTAGTCGCTCCAACTAAGACGTTCTCCTTGTGACCCTTCAAATGGAAATCATTCTCCTGCTCTTCTTTGATCCTCTAAAGGAGAGTAGACTAAAGAGTGATGTTGGCTAACCAACCAACCATAAACTATATACCCGCTCTAGTCATCTCCTCCGCTAGCTTATCGGATAACAGTCTCGAACTGAACAACTGTCCCGAGCCTTTCCGGCTCAATGCCTCATCAACTACATTAGCCTTCCCAGGATGGTATAAGATTTCACAATCATAATCCTTAACCAACTTTAGCCACCATCTCTGGTGCATATTCAGATCCTTCTGAGTAAAGAAGTGCTTCAAACTCTTATGGTCGGTGCATATCTCGCACTTCTCACGATATAGATAATGTCTCCAAATCTTAAGTGCGAATACCACCGCTGCCAATTCTAAATCATGTGTGGGATATCTCTGTTCATACTCCTTTAATTGTCTCGATGCGTAGGCTATCACCTTCCCAGCTTGCATTAGCACACACCCTAAACCCTGTCTGAAAGCATCACAATAAACCACGAACTTCTTGTTGTCTGTCGATAAACTCAACACTGGCGCGATGATCAGTCGCCGCTTCAACTCTTTGAAACTGTTCTCACATCTGTCTGTCCAAACATACTTTGTCTTCATCTTTTTCAATTCTATCAATGGTGTAGCTACCTGGAGAACCCCTCAATAAACCGCCAATAATACCCCACCAATCCCAGAAAACTCCTCACCTCAGGAACACTGCTTGGTCTAGGCCAGTCTCTCACTGCCTTAATCTTACTTGGGTCAACCAGAATCCCCTCCTTACTGACGATATGGCCCAGAAATGTAACTTGCATTAACCAGAATTCGCACTTGCTGAACTTAGCAAATAACTTATGCTCCCTTAACTGCTGCAGTACCAAACATAAATGCTGCTCATGATCTGTCTCTGACTGAGAGTACACCAAAATATCGTCGATGAACACAATTACAAACTTGTCCAAATAGTCCCTGAAAACCCTATTCATCATGTCCATAAAAGTTGTTGGGGCATTGGTTAATCCAAAGGACATAACCAAGAATTCATATTGTCCATACCTTGTGCGATAAGCAGTCTTTGGTATGTCCTCCTCTTTGATCCTTAACTGATGGTAACCTGACCGAAGATCTATCTTGGAAAACACTAACCTTCCCTATAGCTAGTCAAACAAAATGTCGATCCTAGGCAGTGGATACTTATTCTTAATAGTCAACTTGTTCAGCTCCTTGTAGTCAATACACATCCTGAGAGATCCATCCTTCTTCTTGACAAACAACACTGGAGCACCCCATGGCGAGAAACTCGGTCTGATGAACCCCAAATCCAGTAACTCCTGCAACTGAATCTTCAACTCCTTCAACTCTCCCGGAGCCATTCCGTAAGGTGTCCTAGATACTGGCTCCGCCCCTAGTACCAACTCTATAACATAATCAATCTCTCGTTGTGGTGGCAGCCCTGGAAGATCTGCTGGAAATAAATCTGGGAACTCGCATACCAATCTAGTCTCCCCTGGTCCAACCAACACAACCTTAGAGGTATCCACAACTTTCGCTAGGTATCCCATGCAACCCTCCTGCATCAAGTCTCTAGCTTTTAGTGCTGAAATCATAGTTACCCGTAGTCCACTAGTTGTTCCCACAAATACAAAGGGTACCTCCCCTTCCAGTTCAAAAGTCACCATCCTACGCTTGCAGTAAATCGTGGCCCATACTTCGATAGCCAATCCATCCCTAGGATCATATCGAAGTCATCCATTGCAAGCTCAATTAGATCAGCAAACAATTCCCTACCATCTACCTCTACCAGTAAAGCTCTAATCCACCTCTTAGAGTCTACCAGTTCCCCAGTCGGCAACAATGTCTGAAAACCCCTAGCATACAAAACACTAGGTCTACACAACTGATCTATCACTCTAGCAGACACCAATGAATGAGTGGCTCCCGAATCAAACAATGTAGTATAAGAAGAACCAGCACTAGAAATCTAACCTGTCACAACTGAGGGGCTAGCCTCTGCCTCAGTCTGAGTTAAAGTAAACACCCTTGGAAGAGCGAGACTATCGCCCTGCTTTGGCTTCTCCTTCTTGGCTTGTGGGCAGTCCTTCTTCAAATGATTGACACTCCCATAGATAAAGTAGGCCCTAATCCTACACACACCGTGATGTCGTCGTCTACATCGAGGACACACTATAAAACTCCCCAAAATTTCATCAAGAAGCCCAAAATAAATGATGAACATAAAACCATCGCTTTCCTCTATGAGTTTCAAAAATATTTTGATTAGTGAAAATGCTAGCAACTGTAACTCCCTCCCTTGTATCTCAAATCCCTTTGAAATCCTCAAAATCACTTTGATCTAGCATAACTGCCCTTTGGTACGACTTTGATCTAGAACATGCAGGATGAGATTGAGCTTTAGACTTAGCAATTTTCTCTACTTATTGCTCAAATGACTATTTTTCCCCTACTCTTTAATTGCTCCACTAACCACACACAAGGGCATTGTGCTCATTTCATTCAAAACTCTAATCACATTACTTACCCTCAATCTATCAACTAATCCTCCTCTAGCACACTTATTCTATCCCTATGTTTTCTTTTTTCATATTCCTAAAATATACTAGTTAATGAAACACCCTTCGGCTCGACATGAGACAAGCATTTATCCCCGTTGTGACTTTTCTGCTAAAAAGGCTCACAAGCATCCACTCATTCCGAAAATCATATATGTCCACATAATAATGTGCACTCAATGCACATATCACATAATAATTACAATTATACCCCCAATGGGTCAAAATTATTAAAATACCATTTTTTAACAAAAACGCGTCTTCAAACACATTTAATACACATAATAATGCATAATAAATTAGACAATAATATAATTTACATAATTACCCCTCATGCCCTTTCGACATGCTAATAGAGACGTTTACCAACCAGATCATCATTCACATATGGGTCATACTCATACGTTCTGTCATTAAAGCCTCCAAACATGACTGCTTCAGGAACCACAATGGGACCTGGAACAAAAGTGCCCACCTCACTATTAACATGCTTATAACTGTTACCCATAGGAGATGGATTAACACTGCTCTTCATATCTATTATGTACGCATGAACAGGTGCAAAAGGTTGGTCACCACATGCGTACAGAACCTAAGTTTTCAAAATATACAACTATTTATCCACCTTAAATGTCTTGTGTCGTATGTCAAGTAGTTGCAAGTAAGTTACATTCTTCTCCACCAGTATCATTGTAGATTGAGCATCCTTAAAATACCATTTCCCACATTCATTTCCCAAACATCATTGTAACAAATAAACAGTAGAACTTGAAATAAAAAAGAAACGCAGATACAATGAATTGAAAAAATCAGCTACCATCTACCATTGAGCATGCATCGAGCATGAATAACACCTTCGAAATATACGACACAAGTTCTACAATCGAGCAACCATCGAGCACACATCAAACAGGGAAAGAACATATATAATCAACACAATCGAACATGCATTGAGAAACCATCGAACAAACATAACAACATATATAGTCAAAACCATCGAGAAGGCATATTAACATATAAATGCAATACCATCGAGCATGAATCGAGTACCCATCAAAGAGACATAATAACATATATAGGCAATATCATTGAGCAACCATCGAGAAGACATATTAACATATAAATGTAGTAGCATTGACCATGCATATAGTACCCATCACATAAACATAATAACATATATAGGCAATACCATTGAGCAGACATATTAACATATAAATTTAATACATTGAGCATGCATCGAGCAACCATCAAGAGAAAAAAAAAACTAAAAATAATGCAGAACTTGCAGAAAGACTCAAATCTAAAAAAATTAAAAAAACAAACCAACAAAATAGACAAAGAAAGTTCAGATCTGTTCGAAATGCCAAAAAATATTGAAGGAAACATCACTCGTCATTATATTTAAGAAAATATTACTTACCCATATATTTCTACTCCAAGAATCCTTAAAATTGTTGTTGCATTGGGCATTGTGTTTATCTATACAAGACGCCCGAATTTATAGAGGTTTTTATTCAAGAACTTTGGTGTTAGTGATAAGATGGTGGTTGTCCTGGGGGGTGTGAGCCCCAAGATTTGCAAGCTCAACTAGGTTTCATAACGTCCATTCCTTCTTCATATTTTCTTATTTTCTTTGTTGTTATATCCTTCCTTTGGCATTTAATAATGTCTTTAATATTGATGATTGATGCATGCATGGCTATATTGTTGATTTCTAGTTTGGAATTCAAAGTTCCAATAGTTTGTGTGATGTTATGCTAGCTTCCAAGTTTTCGACTTGACATCCAAAGGAAAAAGTAGTGCCATATTGACCTAGTCCAAAGCTAATTTATTCCAAAACACCAAAGGAAAAAAAACTCTTTTCCAAATTAGATTCTTATTTGATTTCTAAAATAAATAACAATACTAATCCTTCTAGGACCAAATTAAAGTAAAAATCAAACTTATTTTCTTTAATAATGGGTACAAATTGTTAAAGATATAACTCAATAAACTTTCTTTAAATATTTATTAAAAGAGATTAAGTAGAGAAAATCAATATTTTCTAAATCGAAATAATCCGGCTAGGGTTGAGAGTGGAGTGGACCTTCAAATGTAATTAAGGCCGAGTAAATTTCATGAAATCTAAGGTTGGGCTTCCCGGGAATTAGAGAAAAAGTTTTGGAAAACCCATTAAGGAATTAGTTAAGTATTTCCAATATTGATATTGATTCCTAAAGAAAATGTAATAATCACTAATCGCCATAATTAATCCAAATGTATTGTATGGCTAACTACAGTAATGGCTAATCAGGGACACAAAATCTAGTAGAGTAAAATCCCACTTATTGCAAAGAACTACTAGTTTGTAAACTTTTGACTTATATGGTTACAACATGAATTCGCTTGTGTTATGTACAATAATATAGGAACACATGCACATGCATACACATAAGTAGAAGGTTTACATAGAGATCATAACCTAGAGGGTGCTTGTCCCAGTTCAATTTGATTCCGCTCATTAATATTATTAGATCATGTTCAAGTCCGTGACAATTATATTCGGTCTAGTTGAAGACTATGACAACTATATTAGATCCGGTTCAAGTCTGTGAGAATTATATTGGTTCCAGTTGAAGTCTACGACAATAATATTAGGTACAGTTTATGTCCGTGACAAACTATTCAGTTTGATTCAAGTCCGTTACAATTTGACTTTAGATGAGTACCCCGATGATAGCTAGGAATCTTCATAAATTGGTATAATCACCATTACATCCATGATATTATATGTGCCTTAACGATCGAAGATTATTTGGTTGAGACTTAATAATTGGATTGGATAGTGTTTATGGTCGGTTTTGCATTTTAGTTGTATTCTCGAGTTGGCTTCTATGATTAATGGTATTATGTATATGATTATTCGGCTGTGTAACTGTGAGGTGTGTTTTCTCGATATGTTGGTCAGATTATAGTTGGTTCTGTCAGGATGCTTAGGCATTCTTTATTTGTTTGGCTTAGGGTTTGGATTATTTCAAGAACCCTGATTCTGGTAAATGGTTTTATACTAGGTCAATGATTCAGTCTTTAAACTTAGGTTGATTTGTCAGCTTTCTTATTTATAAAGTCGTACTTGCTAAGCATTTTCTCTTAACTAGTTGTATTGAGGTGCAGTGAGTGCCAGAGTTTGTTTGTTAAATGTACATATGGCCTGACCTTTAGGGGCTACGAACTTTTGAAAAAGGCATCTTCCATGACCTTTATCACTTTTGGTTTACATTAAAATGTTTGAATAATGCTACTATATCATTTTAAGTATGCGCGTTCTTTATTTTTCAAAGTTTTTTTAGGTGAATTTTTTTAGACTTATAAATTAAAAATTTTGGTATTTTTGAAACATTTCAATCTTCTATTTTGTTTGGAGTTTATAGGTGTTATCATAGCTCGAGTTGAGTCAATTATGTACATAAAATCACATTTACATTTCGTGAGATAGACGACACTCACTGTAAGTATTGTCTTTTTAGTTGAGTTACGATTTTTATTTTCTTACATAGATTCTATAAATTGTAGGATAGAATGGCGGATGAACCTAAGATAGTTGAGATCTATAGAAGCTTCCATGATGTGAGACCTCATTTATATGATTGGGAAGACATCTTCATTACTGACATATGGTAGTGGACCCACAATTTAGCCCAAATATTTGAGGACATTGATACACCTCCAAGATTTTACTTCAGACTAGTCGGTTTATATCTAAGGGGTATGGCTTTTTCATTTGTTCAAGACATACATATGTCGTTGGCCACGTGTGCATTGAGGCAGAGCATGCCCAGGAGACAGCTGCAGCGATCCGTGTGGAGGCGGCAACAATACCAGCAGGAGTGGGAAACCTTGTAGAGGAAGGGGCTGAAGAAGACTAGGGAGATGGAGAAGTTTAGGATATTGATGAAGAATCTAAAGAAGATCTTGAGGAAGACCCCGACAAGGATACCGACTCGACCTAGATATATTTATCAGATAGGAGCCTAGTATCTTTTCGGTGTTGTTTTCTTTGTACCTTATCTAAGAAAAGGCTATGTTAAACGTGAAGTCCTTGGCTAGCAATGAATTTTACATACTTTGTAAACCACTCATCAAAAACTAATGGTAGTACAACAGCTAGGTTGACTAATTTTTTCTAATTATGGATTATTATTGTTTTAAATGAATGATTATGTTGTGTTTGTTTTTGTTGAAAAATGTGCCTTGTTTGTTTGCTAGTATTTTTTTATGATTTGTACCTTTATATGCAGATAGGAAGTTAAGTCATGGAACTTAGAGCTTGGCCACAACAAGGTCGACCAACCCTGTCACAGCAGGTGTAAGATCTATAAAGCAGTTGAGGAACAAAGAGCCCAGCAAGATCAAAACAGAAAGAGGTAGGCAGACGCCAAGGTGGCCCAGGTGTAGATGTACCAAACATTGTTACAACAATTAATGATGGCACGTAACAATAACCAAGCTGGCCCCGAAGTCGTGGCGGCTGCGGAATAGTGGCAAGAGTAGCAGGGTAACATAGCTCCAGCACAAGAACAAGGGCAACAAGGGAATGAGGAACAAGTAAAACCCCAAGCTGTGGTGCCAGAAGTAGGCCAACTGATACCTATATTCGAGTGATTCGACAAATAGAACCCACCCACTTTTGAAAGGACCACCAATCTGATAGTGGTTGAGTAATCGATCAGAATTCACGAATGTATTTTCGAGTTTATTGAAATCTCTTAATGAGAGACGGTGTTGTCTGCAGTCTATATGTTGAGAAATGATGCCTACATCTGGTGGGATGCTGCAAACAAGGGACATAATATGGCTGAGATGGAATGGCCAGAGTTTCTAACTTTGTTTAATTCTAAATAATATAAATGCACAGTGGTGGATCACAAAGTAGTGGATTTCGCAAATATAACAAGGGGGGGGGGGGGGGTTAAGTGTATAAGAGTATGTCTAAAATCTCAATCAACTCTCAAGGTTTACACCGTATCTAAGTAGTACATAGTCGACCAAGATATGGAAATTCATGAGAAGAATTTGTGGGTACCAGGAAGACAAGCCCGAAAACATATGCTAAAGTAGTGAAAAGATTCATTCTCTAGGAGTCCTGGTGCGGAATGAAAAAGAGAGAGGAAAGGAGGTATACTCCTCATAACCTACGCCAGTTCAAAGTTAACTATATCAGGCCTATGGGAAGATGCACTCCAAGATTTAGGCAAAAGTTGTGGAGATCGGGCCACAAAGTTTGTTCACGATTCTTGAAATGAGAAAACAATAAGAGAAAGGCAGGACCCCTTAACTAAGGGTCAAATGTCAACAAACGACCTAGAAGCGATTTCAATCCGTGGACAATATGCAGCAAGTGTAATCAACGCAATCAAGGCAAGTGCAACACCAGATTGTGATATACGTGTGGAAAAATTGAGCGATTTGATAGAAAATGCCCAAATACTGGCCAGAAGGACAAAAATGAGCAATAGAGACAAAGGGGGAGACCTACCTCTAGTTTATGGCCTTACTCCGAGCGACAAAGGAGTTGGACCATCTAAGACGGTGCCAGGTCAGGTTACTTTCACCTTAACCTTGACATATGCATTAATAGATACTGGAGCATCGCATTCTTTTATTGTTACTTCCTTTGTTGAGATGTTAAATAGAATGCCTAAACCTATGCCTAACGTTTGTGGAGTATCCTTGCCTTCAGAGGAGGATATGGTGGTATGGTCATGGGTTAGAGTTCTACCAGTCTTGGTAAAAGGTCATGAGATTATTGTCGATCTGTTAGTTCTAGTATTACATGAATATGACGTCATATTTGGTATGGAGGTTGACAAAATATGGAGTTGTTATCAATTGCAAATGCAGAAGAGTAGTCTTCACATCGATGGGAGAGCAACCGTTTGTATTCAAAGGCACACCCAGGGAAAGGAGATGGCGAAGATATCTGCATTAAAGGTGAGGAGAATGTTGAATGGGCGATGCTTTGGCTATCTTGCGAGTGTAGTGGGTAAGGAAAAGTAGACAAAGCTACAACCGACAGTGGTACTAGTAGTATGAAAATTCCTCGAGGTATTTCCTGAGGACCTTCCAGGAAGACTACCAGACTGGGAAATCGTGTACGAGATAGAATAAGTTCCAGGAACAACACTGACCACTACAACAATTTTGACATTCAATGACTCCCTACAATGTCTTACACAATTGGTGTAATTCATTAAAAATTAGGAGAGATTTTAAATGTCTTATGTTAGGAGACATTTAAATTTTGTATTAATTACTAAAATTGTAAGACAATTGGTGTAAGTGCATGAAGACGTTGAAAATTTGGAGTCTAAACATGTTTTCGAGGGGACATCCAACGTCTCCCATTAAAAGACATAGGACACGTGGCACATCTCCCAGTGTGAGACGTGCCACGTGTCCCATGTCTCCCCTTAGGAGAATCTGACAATCACTTTCTCATAGTCAAAATTTCTCTCTCCCACATTCTCATCCTTTATACTCATTATTATTATTATTATTATTATTATAAACCAAATCCTTTCAAATCCTCCCTCTCTCCCACGTTACTCTCATCTCTCACACTCCCATTAAATTTAATTCCCACGTTTCTCTCTCTTCTCTCATCATATCGAATTTCAAACTTTTTATATTAAATTAATAATAAATGAATAAATAAAAGAAATCCTAATCTCTCATATCTACTCTTCTCTCATACTATCTGCCGCCTCTCTCTCTATCTTTCTCTCTTTTCTTTTGAAACTCTCATTTTCCCCTTAAATTATCTTCCCGCATTCCTCCTCCCTATCTATATTTTTCTCTCACAAACTCTTGGTTTATTCTATAGGCGTGGGCAAGGGACTAGCATCCGGCATGGATGGGTGCAATGGTGACTGGGGTGCGGAGGTGAGAGTAGGCACGGCAGTGACCGGAGCACGGCGAGGACGCTAGGCGCCGGGACAGGCTGGGCGCAGGGACTAGCTAGTGCATATGTGGTTGAGATTTTTCTACAAAGAAGAGATAGGGAGAGTTTGTAATTTTGGGATGATTTGTTTGTAATTTTTGTGCTCTTCTAGTTCTTGTGGTGTTCTTGATATGTGTTTTATTTGTTCTTTTAACTTCTTTGTTGAAATTATTTGGATTAATTTAGTTTGCTTGCTGATTTTATAAAGGGTAGTTGTGTTTTGTAATTCTTACTGTTATCTTGAAAGTAGAGAAATATGAGGAAGAGAGGATTTTGAAAAAATGGAATTAAGTTTTTAATTTTTTTATAGTTTCATCTTTTAATTTAATTAACAGAAATATTTTATTAATTATTTGATAATAATAATAAAATATATTAAAAGACGAAACTATTATTAAATAATAAATATATATAATTTATTTATTAGTAATTATACATTTCAAATTAATTAATAATACAAATATATATTATTTAAAAATTTTAAAAAATGAAATACTTTCAACCTCTCCCAGTGGGAGAGGTGAGAGACATCCCATGTCTCCCAGTGGGAGACGTTGAAAGTCCATTGGAAGACGTGGGATGTCTCTCACCTCTCCCAATGGGAGACATTGAAAGTCTCCCAAGGGCATTCAATGTCTTCCATTGGGAGAGGTGAGAGACTTCCCACGTCTCCCAATGGGAGAGGTTGAAAGTCAACGTTTTTGGACACCTTTCAACCTCTCCGACTAGGAGACGTGGGATGTCTCTCACCTCTCCTATTGGGAGACATGAGATATATACTTACAATGACTCCACCTACAATGTCTCCCCCTATGAGAGACATTGTACACTTTCAATGTCTCCCAAATAAAGTCATAAAACCCCTATTTTGTTTTAGTGAACATTTCATATGGAACCAGCCGAGCTGAAGGAATTGTAGACAATAATTTTAAAAGCTAATGGAAAAGAAATTCATAAGACCGAGCAATTCCCCATGGGGAGCCCCAGTCTTGTTCGTGAAGAAAAAAGATAACTCCATGAGAATGTGCATTGATTATTCAGAGTTGAATAAAGTGACCATCAAAACTCGACACCCACCACTAATGGTAAGAAGTCAACAACGAATTAAGGTAGGAAAACTCACAAATTTAGTTCAAAATTTATGAACGTAGAAAAACACAAAGAAACTTAGAGAAAATTACAGAAGACCAGTGAAAGAAAACCATTATATTGCTCTTAGAATATTCTGGTGTTACAAGAATTTTTGAACCCCCCTCTTAGGTGAAGGAAGGCCTTATTTATAGGTGAGCACTATTGGCTCCAAACACATGATGGTAACGAAGGGACAGTAGGACTCATCAGCAAAGTGCAGGCACTCCCGAAGAAGGTGGCAGTGGTGTTGGAGGATGGTGGTCGGTAATATTTTGTGACAAGGGTCTACAAAAGTACTCTTGCCATGGTACGAAGTCTTACCTCCACTACTTGTTGGCTATGAGACTCATAGGCGTGCTGGGGGAGTCCCTACCACATACCATTCTTCTACAACCATTAATTTCTTGGTGTGGATGTTGTGCCCGTACTAGGACTTTTCTTGATTTGGAGGTACGGTTCATACCTACACGTGTACCATGTAATTGATAGATGGCATTACCTTCCCTAGCTATGCATATGCCTCAAGCCTCTTTGTATTCTGCTAAGTATTGGACAACTTGTGGCCTTGATTGTGGTAAGTATGGGAGGCGTGCTTTACTGGTGGCACCTACCTTAGAAAATAATGCAGGGCCTCGTCAATGAGGTTCATGTTTCAAAAATTCTAGGGAAACAATGACCTCACGGGTTAGATTATAGGAGTGAGATGTTAAAGGTCCCGCGGGGTGCTCAGGTGTGAGGCCATCTCATGAGTTCCCAAGCGCAAGGCTGTGTTGTAGGAGCTCAGGCGTGAGGCCATCTCACAGGTGGACTTGGATGCGAGTCTGTCTCAGAGGGGCTTAGGCACGAGGCTATGCGAAGCGCGCCCTATCTAGGCATGAAGCGCCTATATTGGCGCGAGACGCATGCTTCGCGAGGTACGCCCCTGTTGAGCGCAAGGTGCCTCTGTTGACAAAAGATGCATTCTTCTCAAGGAGCAACACTCCTGGGTGGAAGACGTAGGCTCGAGGTGCCCCTCTCTTGGGCACGAGACGTCGGCCCGAGGTGCGCCCCACCTAGGCAGGAGACGTTGGCACGATGCAAGCACTCCTCGGCGCGAGACGTAGGTGCGAGGCGCGCACTTCCATGGTGCGAGACGTAGGCGCGAGGCACCTCTGTTGGTGTTAGACTCAGGCTTCTCGAGGCAAGCTGTGCACCCTCGCAAGACCCTAGGCGCAAGTTGCGAGACCATGTTTGGTTGTAAGGGAAAATTTTTGGCATCAACACTTGCCCCTTTGTCTATAAGATGACATTTAGGCACTCTAGTAGACTCTTCGTGTAACATCTCGAATTTGCTAATAAGGCCTAGTGCCTTGATTAGCGTGTCGGGAGGGCAATAATTTATTTAATTGTGTTATTGCGTGGTTAATTGTGATATATGTGTATTAGTACGTGATTACGTGAATTAAATGATCATATGACTAGATATGCATGTGTTAGGTGAATTGAATATGCATGTGGGCCTGTTCTTGTTAATAATGGCATATTTATAATTTTGGCCCGTTGAGGGCGTAAATGTGGTTATTTGTGTGTGTTTGTATTAAGGCAACAATATTGTGGAGATTTATCTGAGATGTGTGGTCCGAGATGGTCCGAAGGAGCAGATTAGCAAAATAGTCACAACAGCATCAGATACCTGACTCATGGTGAGCCTAGGATTATTTTGGGAATGTAGTATGCGTTTGAAGTTACTGGGTAACGTGTAGCTATTTAGCGATTATTTGGGTATTAGCGGAAATGTGGAATTCACGGAAATGTGGCAATGATGGGATTTCTCTTGGATGCATTAGGTGGCTAAGGGTTAACTCAAGGGTAATTTCGTCATTTTCTAAGAGTAGACTTGGACTAGTACCTCAAGACTCTAGACCTATATGAAGGAAAAAGGGTCGGTGCCTTAGGACTGGTCCCTTGGGGCTAGGAACCTACTAGCAGCAACAAAAAGGGTGTGATTCTTCAGTAAAGTAAGGTTTTGCTCTGAATATATGGTAGTTTCAATTGTGGTTTAAAGGTTTTCTTTAAGGTTTAAAGCCTTAGTCTGATTTTTGGGGTTTTGATGAAAGTATGGGATTGTTTTGGGGTAATAATGTTGATTACGTTGTATTGATGTGAGTTCTTGATACAATTTTGGGTTTGGGTGTTAATTTGGATGGATTTCTATGGATTTGGCTTGACAAAACGTAGGGGGAATTCTGGGTTTTGGGCTTGAGCAGCGAACAAGAAGAGTGCCTTGGGGCTCTCTGAGTTGTAGCACGACGCGGCCCAAGGGGGCTGGGTCGTGGCTCAAATTAAGGGAAATGGCCACAATAAGATTTTATGCTCGGCAACCCAAACTTAAGGGCTCAGGAAGGATTCTTTTACTTGATTTAGTATGATTAGAGGTCTTAGAGGCTAGAATATTATTCCAAAGTATTTAATTTGTTTAGGGCTTTGATTGATATTTATTATTATTGTATTGTGACTAGGTTTTTCTACCAAGGCTAGGGTTTAGGGGATCGTGCTGGGGATCGCACTAGTCAGTCAGCTCAGGACATAGGTAAGAAAATTGTTTGTGCCCCTAGAGCAGGGTATGGCCTAATTATCTGTGTTTAATTCTACGTGTGAAGGTTCATAATTTTTATTCCATGTTTGTATGATTATGACTGATCGGTGAAGGCCGGGATTAGAGAAGACTGAGAATGACAACAAGCATGCCTACTATAGGTCATCATGGCATGACCATCTAGGGTGTTGTACTCACCCGTTCGGTGAATACAATGAACTCAGTGTCTAGTAATGCACCTAGGTCGGCATAGGCCCCGATGTGAATAGTTGGTGTTATCTGTTTACAGTTACGCATTTACTAGAATTATTTGTTATATGTTATGTATGTGGAGTTTTCTTGCTGGGCCTTGGCTCACAGGTGCTCTACGGTGTAGGTAAGGAGAAAGGATAGGTCGACCAAGAATGAGTTGGAGGGCATGGAACAGAGCGTACATGTTTGGCCTACCTAACCGCCACGGCTGGGGTTGTTTTGAGGGACACGTAAAAATTGTATTTTGTCGCTTAGGTCGAATGTACCCTAAATTTTTCAAAACTGTATTTTGGGATCCCAATCTAACACTTTTATAATTTTAATGAATGTCAAAATTTTTTTTAATAAATTTTGAATAACTGAGTCTTTATTTTGATTAACCACACTTTTAAGTCAAAAACCTCGATTAGAGGAGCTAATGGCGCGTTTTAAAATCACATGGTAATGACTCTAGGGTAGTAGGGTGTTACAACTTTTTATAAGAGCGTGCCAAGGTTTATTGTTCCTAGAGATTGACTGAAAATGTATGCTCGCTGCCAGAGACAAGCTGGACTCATGGTTTGTCATTATTAAGTGAATTATATGTTAACTTGCTTCTCTGAGTTGCCATGTTCGCCTGATTATCATGAATGGAGCATGATGGGTGTATATAACGCTAGGGAATGACCTCTTTGATTGTTATATGTTTACGCTATGTGTGCATTGTGTTGATTTAATGTTTATGGTTGATTGATTGGAATGCGAGGTGGTTTTCAGATGTTGTTTTCATGCTTGATGTGTTGCGTCATTGATTGCAGGCATGTTGAAGTTATGCCTCGGCGATCAACCTGACTGTGCGACAATATGTGTGACAGTCAGAATCTTGTGATCCGTAAGGGGAAAGACGGGGTAAAGCTGTGCAATCCCACACAGCCTGGGGAAGGTCAAGTGTGATGATTCTAAGACTGTGTAGGTATGGGACTACACAGTTGAAGAGGGCTTAAATGGATTGATGGGTACTACCTATATCAACAAGATGCATCTTCTTTTCGGTAGCCCATCACTTGAGAACTCCAAAGTTAAGCGTGCTTGACCTGGAGTAATCTCAAGATGGGTGACCTCCTGGGAAATTTACCCAGGAATCGTGCGAGTGAGGATAAAGCACACTAGAAAGACTTGTGTTGGTTTGTAGGGCCAGTCGTCATTCTAGAAAGCAGTCATTGTGACGTGGGGCGTTACAATATGGTCGAAGATGGCAAACAGGGTCAGGACCCTCCACCAGCCCCACATAACTGGCAGAAAAAGTTTGCAGAAATGCAAGCTAGACTTTAGAGAACCAAAGATGAACATCGAGAACTGAGGTAGCAAGCTCCTCCTCGAAAAGTTGGACTATAGGTCCCACAGGCTGTGGCACCAGTTCCAGCCCAGCCTGTGATGAAGAATAGGTGGGAGCCCTTGTATGAAAGGTTTAAAAATAAACACCCTCCCACCTGTAAATGCGGTCCAGATCCACTGCAGGTAGAGCAGTGGATGAACTTGACTTCTTCTATCCTAGATTTCATGTGGGTGGAAGGGAATGACATGGTGACTTGTGCCAGTTACATATTGAGGGAAGACGCCCGCTTCTGGTGGGAAGTTGTGTCCCAGAGGACGGATGTGATTGTTATGACTTGGCATGAATTCATAGATTTCTTTAATGACAAGTATTACAGTGTTGCAATCTGAGCTGCAAAGGTGGATGAGTTTATTTGTAATGCCTTACTAATTAAGGTTGTCAGGGCGTTATTCAAACCAAATGACATAACAAGAAACCCATAGTGACCATATCTAGTACGAAAGGTTTTCCTTGGTTTGTCTTCCTCCTTGATCCTCAATTGGTGATAACCAGACCGAATATCTATCTTCAAGAATACCATTTTACATTGCAATTGGTCAAATAAATCATCTATCCTTGGCAGAGGATACTTGTTCTTAATGGTGAACTTATTCAGTTCCCTGTAGTCTATGCACATCCTCAGAGAACCGTCCTTCTTTTTCACAAATATGACTGGCGCATCCTATGGCGAAAAATTGGGTCTGATAAAACCTAAGTCTAACAACTCCTATAATTGTACCTTGATTTCCCCAACTCTGCTGGGGCCATCCTGTAAGGTTCCCTAGACACTGGCTATTTCCCTGGTGCCAACTCAATAATAAATTCTATCTCCCTGTGCGGTGGCAACCTTGGTAACTCCTCTGGGAACACATCTAGGAATTAACACACTAAGCTAGTCTCTTCTAGTCCCATTGGAACGACCTGAGTGGTATCCACCACACTCGACAAGAATCCTATTCAACCTTCTCACAATAGGTCTTTAGCCCTCAATGCTAAAATCATAGGTACTCGGGGTCCATGCACAGTGCCAATGAATACGAAGGGGTCCTCACCCTTAGCTCATTGGTTACCATCTTCTTTTTACAATCGATGGTTTCCCCATATCTAGTTAACCAGTCCATCTCCAAAATCATATCGATGTCGGTCATAACCAACTCTATCAAGTCAACCGACAACTCCCCGTCGTCAACTATCACTGGAAGTCATCTGACCCATCTCCTGGAAACCACTACCTCCCCAGTCGGCAATAATTCCCAAACCCCACAGCATAGTAATCACATGACCTACATAGTCTATCAATAATCCTACTATAAACACAAGAATGTGTAGCACCAAAGTCAATCAACATAGTATAAGAAATGCCAGCACTAGAAAGCTGACCTGTGACCATTGAGGGCCTAGCCTCAGCATCAGCCTGCATCAATGAAAACACTCGAGCTGGAGTCGAGTTGTCTACCTTCTTAGGATCCCCTTCCTTCATTCTTGGGCAGTCCTTCTTGAGATGTCCCAACATCCCGCATAAAAAGCAATCCTTCGCATGACATTCCCCTAGATGACATCTTTTACATCTAGCACACTCTAGATATGTCTTCCAATTCTCATTGCCGCCTTGGCGGCCCATCTGTACACTCCATGACCTCCTGTCAGGACCTGAAGCTAAGAAATGATATGGGGTCTTCCTTTCTGGTCACTAGGGCCTCCGCCCCTACGTGATCTTGTCAAGGGAGGTCCCATCCTCCTCATATCCCTTCTGTCGCATTCTCATGCCAGATCTTGTTCTCAATGCCCTCAGTAGTATGGGCTTTCTCTACTACCTGACAGTATGTCATTGCTACAGGTACTGTTGTAATTCTGACATCCCAGGCTATCATAGGTTGTATCCCCTAAAGGAATCTTTCCTTCCTTATCCCATCAGTGGGTACCAACTCTACAGCGAACTTGGCTAATCTATCAAACTTCACGGCGTATTGTGTCACTGACATACTCCCTTGTAATAATCTACTAAATTATAATATTTCTCATTAAAGAGAGTTCTATACTCTTTCCAATTCATTGTGGTGACATCCCTAGTTTGGGACACCACCTCCCACAAGATTCGGCCATCCTCCCAATACATGTACGTGGCACATGCCACTCTCTTATTGCCCACCACCCTCACGAAGTCTAGGATGGATTTAATCATAGCCATCCATTGCTTTGCCTTGAATGGATCTGTGCTACCCTCGAAAACAGGAGGGTGTTGTTTCCAAAACCGTTCATATACTAACTCCCAAAGGTTTCCTAACTCTGCCTGCTGTAGTGCGGCCCGTAGTGTAGCAGCAGGTGGGGCCTCTAATGCAGCATTCCTTGCCGGAACCTGTTGTTGCCTCAACTGGAATATCTCTTCATCTTGTCTCTATAGTCTACCTTGAAATTCAACATGCATCTGTTGCTAGTTTTCAGGGGCTAGCAGAGGGTTCTGACCCTGTTCATTACTTCTAACCTAATTCTCAGCACTCGCTGCCTCATTAGATTTCCCTAGAAGCATGCTTCCAAGTATATCTGCAATCAATGACTCGACTTATCAGGCAGTAAAAACAATATCTCATGTTAACCCACGGTTCGAAACCGATCGAATAAGCATTCACATGCATTAACAATGCTAATAAGCATCCCAATAATTCAGACATAAACAATCATGCTAAGAAGCATGGCGATTCATATTGATGATTAACCAAGATGCTAATAAGCACGTTCTTAACATTCACAAACATTAATAGCACTATTAAGCACAAATACTTAGAGTGCAATTCCATATTTATATTGGAGTAATAATAGAATTAATAAATAAGATTATTAGATTAAAGAGTTTATTTAACAATCTAGTTTATTGAAGCTTCGTATTATAGGTCCATGGTCCACAGATCATCTCTGTCCTATACTGTCAAGGGTAAGGATGTCAAAAGAAATATTTGTTAAGTGAAAGGACTAAATTGCAAATGAATTAATTTTTGAGGGCAAGGAAATAATTATTTGATAATTATGGGTAATTGATTAATTGTGAATTAATTAATTATTTAACTATATATTGTTTTTTATTTTAAAAAACAAAAGGTTAAAATTAGTATTAATCTTATTTTGATTAATATAAAGAGGGAGAATAATAAATATCTTTTTTTATAATATAATATTTTTTTATTTAATTTAAAACTGATTTTTTAAGATAAAGTTAATTTAGAATTAATTGATATTTACGTTGGGATAAATATCTTGTCTTAAAAGTTGACTAAATAAACAAATCAAAAAATTACGGCAACCCTAATAGGGCTTAAAGGGCATATGATTTTTTAAAATTTATTTGAGAAATATGTATTTTAAAAATTTGTACACAAAGATGAGGAGGAACCCGAGCCCTGCACCTAAGAGGCACACGGCCCGAGCTCCTACTCACCGTCGCGCACGTTAAGGCCCGACAGTCGCGCGCCAGATGCAGCCCTTGCCTCGCGGCTTCATGCTTATAGCCTCGCGACTCCGTGCATGCAGCCCCCCGACTCTGTGCGTCCAGCCCCACGACTCCGTGCGTGCAACCCCATGGTTCCCAGCGCGCCCTCCACGCCCATGCGCGCACGTAAGCACGCACACTCGTCTGCCTATGTGCCTACTAGGCCCGTGCACCAGGCCCCTGGTTGAGCCCTTGCACGTGAGCCAACCACCCCGTTCGATCCCATGGCTCCTTGTGGTGCTGGCCCTAGGGCACCATTTTGGTGCCCAAAACCCTAATTCCTAAGTTGTTGAAAAATATATTTTATTTAATTAATTTTCAAATAATTTGAATTTAAAAGTTTAATTATCAGATTTTATGTTATTAGAAAATAAAAGATCTTTTGGTTGGTTAAGATATTTTAATATCTTAAGTTTAAATAATTAGTAGAATTTGATTCTTTAATTATTTAAATGCAACTAAATTAAAAAGATGACGACATGGTTATTTAATTAAAAGTTAGTTTAAATTAAATAAATTAATTAGAAAATTTGTTTCTAATTAATAAGTTGGGCAAAACAAAGTTCCTAAAGATCAGCAAGAAAGCCTAAAGGAGAGGAGTATTCTTGGATAGTCTTGAAACCTACATAGGCTTAGAATGTAATTTTAATTTCAAATTTTTCCAAAGGAATGTAAATCTTAAAAATACGCATTAGTACTCATTTCATCATTTATTGTTTATTTATCTTTTGTATTTATTTAAATAAATGTTCATTGATGTTTGATTTATAATATGATCATACATTAGTGAATTACATGCCATTCATGAACCCCACACAGTTTCTCATTAATCATGCATCTTCTAGAAACATGATTATCTAGGATTGCCCTATTTATTTATATGAATTATTTTGGTGAAATCAATTGCATATAAACTACCAAGTATTAAATTAGTTAAGACTTGGTAACTCACACCATAATAAAGGCAATAGGTTTTATATCCCTTTAAGATAACCAACTTTATTTAAAAAGTGTTTTAGTAATGATAGATGAATGTAATGGGTAATTTAGATCACATTAATTATAGAAACAGGCTCTTTTATAATTATATATTTTTTTAATTAATTACATTAATAGGGTTATTAATAAATTAGTAATTAATTTGAATTACTTGATTAATTTAATAAAACACATTTAATTTAAAATAGTAAGTGGGAAAAGGTGAACATCTCAATGTGACCTATGGTCTCCATTATTAGTACAACACCGTGAGATATGAATAGGGCCACTAGGCGGCTTTGTTTCTGTCCCCCTAAGGAAGGTTTCTAGACATATCAATACCAAGATTGGGTATTTACGAAGATAGGAGGAAGTGATGTATTTTATGCTTGACCGACCCTAAGGCGGCACTCTCTAAGTTATGTCATGAAATATAAAATAATGGGTTACACATACAAAGATGTAATTAAGCTTTCATGGTGGATAATTGCATCTTGATAAAACAAGAGGTACTTTATAATTAAAAGAGAACATAAAGAGTTATTTTAAGTTTTAAATTATAAAGATAAGATTGTCTTATAAGCTATTTGAATTCAACTTGACCGACCCTAAGGCGACACTTTATTTGTTGGGTGGTTTTATCGTAGAAAAGTAAATGTTAATTTATGTGTTTTAATTGTTGCATTCATGGATCATGTTTACTTTGTAAAACATTAATATTTTTTCAAATGATAATATTATTGTATTTATTTATTTTAGTAATGTCGAACGGTGACAATCAAATAACTGCTTTATTATCACTTGAAAAACTTAATGGTGATAGTTTTATAAGATGGATTAAAGCAAGAATCTAAATCTTTTGTTAATATGTGAGAACCATAAATTTTCCTGACTAAAGAATGTTCTGAAGAGCCCGCTACCACTGCCCTGAAGAATGTTCTGTAAAAGTATGATGCCAGGATTCAATTCATAATAAGGTAAAGTGTTACATGCTTGTGAGCATGAATGATGTCCTGAGAACAAAGCATGAAAACATGGAAAC
Organism: Humulus lupulus; assembly: GCF_963169125.1. Lineage (NCBI taxonomy): Eukaryota > Viridiplantae > Streptophyta > Magnoliopsida > Rosales > Cannabaceae > Humulus > Humulus lupulus. The sequence goes on from NC_084795.1 coordinate 168,220,173, forward strand.
TACATTGGAGATAATGGATTCTCTGCACGCCATGTTTGGGCATCAATCTGATCAACGTAGACATGAGGCTACTAGAACCTACATGACTACTAAGATGAAGAAAAGTTTTTCTATACGTGAACATGGTTTACACATGATTAATGTGATGCATGAAGCATAAATATATGGGGCCATCATCGATGAGCGTACACAAGTAAGCATCATACTAGAATCGCTCACTCCTACCTTTTCTGCATTCACCACCAACTATATTATGAATAAGTTGGAATTCAACATGACCCAGTCATTGAATGAACTGTAGACAATTGAGTTTCTTAAAAAATCCTTTACAAAAGAGACTGAAGCAAATGTGGTAGAGGAGAAATCGAAGAAGAGAAAGAAAAACAATAATAAGGACAAAGGAAAAGGCAAAAAGTCCAATAAATGGAAGAAAGCACCAAAAGCCAAGGAGAACTAAAATGTCAATAACTCCAAGAAGAAAGAACCAAAAGGAAAATGTTTCCACTGTGGAGTTGAAGGTCAATGGAAGAGAAACTACAAGAAGTATCTCTCTGAGCTGAAAAAGAAAGGTAAATATTATTTGCTTGCACTTGAAGCTTGTGTAGATTCAGGAGCCACTAACCATGTTTGTTCATCCATGTAGATACTTAAGTCATCAAGGGAGCCGGCAGAAGGCGAGGTGACCATGCAAGAAGGAAGTGGAGTGCTCATTTCAGTAAGAGCAAAGGGAATTGTCCGTTTAAATTTTGGGAACAATTATTTAGTTTTGAACAATGTTTATTTTATTCTTAGATTTTCTAGAAACTTAGTTTCTTTATCTATGTTGCATGAATAATTTTTTGATATTTCTTTTAATAAGAATGCGATTGTTATTTCAAAGAATGGTTTCAAAATATGTCAAGCAGAACATAATAACGAACTGCATAACCAAATTAAAGAACATTCAATTCATAATTATTTAAAGTTGCAAAACAACAAGGTAACAAAAGACAAAAAGTTTCAAATGAGGATGACACATATCTTTGGCATCTTAGACTTGGTCATATAGGTCTTGGTAGGATAAAGAGGTTAAAAAAAGATGGACCTTTGAGAGAACTAACAGTTGGAACACATCCGGTTTGTGAATTTTATCTAGATGGAAAAATGACCAAATATCCTTTCTCAACGAAAGGAAATAGAGCTAAAGAACCTTTGGAGCTTATACACAACGTTGTCTGTGGTCCAATCAATGTACAAGCAAGAGGTGGGTATGAGTATTTCGTCAATTTTATTGACGATTACTCAAGATATGGTCCTACTTACTTAATGCTTAGGAAATCTGAAACCTTTGGTAAGTTTAAAGAATTCAAAGCTGACGCTGAGAAGCAGTACGGTAAGACTCTAAAGAGACTTCGATCTGATCAAAGTGGAGAATATTTAGATTTAGAATTCAAAGATTTGTTGCTGGATCATGCTATTTTATCACAACTCATAGCACTAGGAACGCCATAGGAAAATGGTGTTTCTAAAAGAAGAAACAAGACCTTGTTGGACATGGTCAGATCTATGTTAAGCTACCCTTCACTTCCTCTCTCATTATGGGGACATGCACTTCAAACGGCGACGTAAATTTTGAATGTAATCCGCACCATTTCCACATTTGGGGCTGTCCAACTCATGTTCTTAGACCTATAAAAGGGAAACTTTAATCAAGGTCTGAAGTGTGCATTTTTGTTGGCTACGCTCTAGAAACAAGAGATGGTTATTTCTATTGTCCCAAGGATGAAAAGGTATTTTTTTCGACAAATGCGACCTTCCTTAAACATGACTATATGAATAACTATAAACCTTGGAGCAAGGTAGTATTGAAGGAACTCACAGCTGATAAGATTCCATCACAATCGTCTTCACTATTAAATGATAAACAACAAATTGAGGAAACAATGATTCCAGAAAAAGAAACCCCGGTGCAACATTGTAGTGGAAGGATTGTGAGACAACGTGTTCGCTACTAACATGAGGCACATGTCCTTGTTTTTGATACATACAAGGATGATCCATTAACCTTTAAAGAGGCAATGGATGATCTTGATAAGGAGAAATGGAAAGAAGCCATGAAACAAGAAATGGAATCGATGTATTCCAATTCAATCTGGGAACTTCTGGATCCACCTGAAGTTGTTAGGCCCATAAGGTGTAAATGAATATACTAGAAAAAAATAGGTGTAGATGGGAAAGTAGAAGCTTTCAAAGCGAGGCTTGTAGCTAAAACTTACACTCAGAGAGAAGGTGTTGATTATGAAGAAACATTTTCTCCTATATCAATGCTCAAATCCATTCATATCCTCTTAGCCATAGAGGCTACCAATGATTATGAGATATGAGAAATAAACGTTAAGACAATATTTCTAAATGGCTACCTTGATGAAAGTGTCTATATGGTACAACCAGAAGGGTTCATAAAGAAATAGGAAGATCAAAAGGTGTGCAAGTTGATAAAATCCATTTATGGATTAAAGCAAGCATCTAGATCTTGGAATATCACTTTTGATGAAACAATTAAAACATATGGCTTCGAACAAAATGTCGAAGAAGCATGTGTGTATAAATACATCAAAGGAAAAGTGGTGGTTTTCTTAGTTCTTTACGTTGATGACATTTTTCTCATTGGAAACAATGTAGAAACATTTTCAAACGTAAAGAAGTGGTTAGCTGAAACGTTCCAAATGAAGGATTTGGGCGAGGCGAGCTATGTTTTGCGAATCCAAATCCTAAGGGATAGTAAGAACAAGCTCTTGTCACTTTCTCAGGTTAATTATATAGGTAAGGTGCTTGAAAGATTCCCTATGGAGAATTCCATGAAAGGTCAATTGCCGACCAGACATAGAATTACTCTCTCCAAGGATCAATGTCCCAAGACACCTCTGGAGGAAGTGGATATACGAAAGTATACTTATGCTTCAACAATTGGGAGTCTGATGTATGATATGTTGTGTACTACGCCCGACATATGTTATGTAGTTGGGATTGTAAGTTGTTATCAATCAAATCCTGGTTTGGAACACTGGATTGAAGTAAAGCACATTCTCAAGTATCTTAGGAGAATGAGAGACTATATGCTGGTATATTCAGGGGGTGAGCTAAACCATATTGGATACACTGATTATGATTTCCAATCAGACAAAGATAGTCAAAAATTGACATCTGGGTCAGTGTTATCTGGAGAAGCATTAAGCAATCCAACATAGCTGATTTAACCATGGAAGTTGAATACATAATGGCTTGTGAAGCAGCTAAGGAGGCAGTTTGGTGTAGGAAGTTCGACACTGATCTGGAAGTTGTTCTAGATAAGGATAAGCCACTTATCCTGTATTGTGATAGTAGTGGAGCAGTAGCTAATTCCAAAGAACCGAGAAGCCAAAAGAGAGGGAAGCATGTAGAAAGGAAATACCATCTGGTAAGAGATATTGTACATCTGATGTCACTGTTATGAAGATAGCGTCGAAACAGAACCTGGTTGACCCGTTAACCAAGACACTTCCTGCAAAGTCGTTCATGGGTCAGGTGCGCAATATGAGATTAAGGGAGATGCCTCACTTGCTTTAGGGAAAGTGGGAGATTTTTAGGATTAATGCCCTAAAAGCATGTAAAGACATTTTATTGGTTTCAAATAAAAGTACAATTTTATTGGATCTTTTGATTCACTCGTTAATGTCTCTTAGGATAATGAGGCTAATGACTTTTGTTTTGGAGATTTAATATCATGGATGGATGGGAACAAGAATTACAATAATGGAATCCATGATTTCCTAACGGATCGAATATTGGTTCCCTTAAGGGTTGATTTTGGAGCTGAATAGCTATTGAGCTCAAATGTATAATTAGATAATAGATTAATTATTCACTAGTGAATTAATGGTACAAGGATCAAGAGGTAATTAGAAGGGTAAAACGATAATTTTGACCAGCTCTAATTAACGAACCAATAATGGAGGACAGAACTATATATATTAATTCTATCAATGGACTACTAGAGAAAACTCTGTAAATATAATTCTTAAATACTTTAAGTGAAATTCCATATTTATAGTTGAGTAATCATGGAATTAATAAATTAGATTATTACATTAAATAGTATAATTAATAATCTGATTTGTTAGAGCTTCGTATTATAAGTCCATGGTCCCCAGATCACTTATTGTCCTACATTGTAAAGGGTGAGGATGTCAAAAGAAAGATTTGTTAAGAAAATGACTAAATTGCAAAGGAATTAATTTTCCGGGGCAAGGGTATAATTATTTGATAATTATGGGTAATTAATTAATTAATTATTTAACTATATAGTTTTTATTTTGAAAAACTATATGTTAAATTAATATTAATCTTGTTTTGATTAATATAAACATAGAGAATAATAAATATTTTATTGATAATATTATATTCATTTATTTAATTTAAAACTGATATTTTAAGATAAAGTTAATTTTGAATTAACTGGTATTTATGTTGGGATAAATATCTTGTATTAAAAGTTGATTAAATAAACAAATGAGAAAATTAGGGCAACCATAATAGGGCTGGGCGACACACACTGTACATTACAGTGTGTGGCGCCTAGAATCAGAGAATTTTATCCCTGGGATTTGAATTTTGAAATTCAAATAAGTTTGTTTAATGAGTTATTTAATTATTCTTTTTAAATATGATTTAAATAAATAATGAAATGAAAATATGTAATCAATTTTAATTTGGATTATATTTTAATTAAATAAAGATTATTTTATTAGATTAAATATTTTTAAAAGTCTGATAGTACGTAACTTTCAGAACAATGCATTATTATTATTTTGAATAATAAAAATACAGACTCTCTCTCTAAAGTGATAGTTTTCTCTAAACCTGAAAACTATTGAAAACCTTCTCTCTATGAAAAAGTCTCTAGATCTCATGTGTTGAGTACATCTAGGGAGTCACATAAATCAACCTTTTGAATCCTACGTACCCACACATGTCCTTGTGTTTGAGGATTGGTCAGGAAGATCAGAGTGTGAGATCTGGATAGGACAATCGTTGATTTATACAAAAAGACTCAAGGACACTTGATAAGCTACAAGAGGTATTCCCTGATCTATTTGTATATGATTTAATATTTATATATCTATATGATCCTGGCTGGTATTAATATTTATTAAAATGGGTCCATATATTCTGGTGCGTACCTTTGATTTGATCATTTAATACCACCATAACTGCCTTCACTTTCCATAAAAATTCATGCTTAGCCTCGCCTTGGTGTGCCTTAAGTGAGTTCTTCCAAATTTTCTCCCAAAACCAAATGAAAGAGTGTTGTACTCAAATAACCTAGGTACCCAGCTGCTGGCCTATTCAATTTACCATTGTGGTCAAAAGACCATAAAGCCCCTTGCCCCATTACCACTAAAGGTTACTCTCAATGGTAGTTTAGTCATTTTGCCAAATTCCCGCTAACCTCAAATTATCTCATACAATCCAAAATAATCTATAAAACCAATGTTCATCAATTAATTCCCGCTACTCAATAATTCCAGGTAATTTACCAAATTACCGATATATCCCTAAGCTCCCCTGAGCCTGGTACTTTAACTCGTTGTGACTTTTTTGCTAACTATCTCCCTAGGATCGCCTTATGCCAGTTAACTCAAATATATCACATAATAATGTGGTCGCAATCATATAACATACATATCTACAACTATACCATCAATGGGTCAAAATTACGAAAATGCCCTTCTAATAAGAAACGGACCCACATGCATATTTAATACACCTAACACATGCAAGCATAATCATATCATAATACAATTCACATAATAACATGCTCATAACACATAAGTACTCAATTAATTCAAATATTTCCTCCCGGCCCCCTAATTCAGGCCCTAAGCTAACTTAGGGAATTTGGGGCATTACATTGCTAATCTGACTCAGAATTGAATGGCCATCACAAAATATGTTTTGAAGTTTGACCGGTTTGCGAAGTTCACGGTGGATTTGGTGCCTACTGATATGGCAAGGAGGGATAGGTTTGTATGGGGACTGAATGTGATGATAGCTCGTGATGTTAAGATAATATTGGATCCGAGGACTACTAGTGTAACGTCTTAAATTTACTGTTAAGGATAAGTGCCTGGACTACAGTGCTTGGAGGGCATAATAGGATATACATGTTGAATTAGCTCAATAAAAGTGTGACTACATGGCATACATGACTTATATAATAATATGGATATAAATGCATGTTTATGTGTATTAAATATATGAGAAAAGGATAGCTGGACCAGCCATGAGTTGGAGAGCTTTAGGGGCAGTGTGTACATATGCTGCCTGATTGATCTCCACAGTCAGAATATCTTGGGAGGAACTAGGGCTAAACCCTGTTTTGCCGCTTAGGATGGCTAAATTGTATTCTATTTGTCTTTTACAAATCTGTAAACTGATTTTGGGATCCCGTGTACAACTTAATATTTTAATGAAAAATAATCATCTTGTTGACCAAACTTTTTAATACTTAACCTTGACTTAGTCTTTAATAACACATTTAAGTTCAAATGACTTGCATAGCGAGGAGTGAAACACTATTTTAAACACACAGTGTACAGGTCTTGATGAACTAGGGCATTACAACCACTTTTGCTCAGGTTGTGGAGAAAGCCCTTACTGCTAAGAGGGTTGAAGATTAGATATGGAGAGAAGGCACTGTAAGGTGCGATGCTCGTAGGACAGTGCCTCCCTTCACTGGTTATGGTTGAGGTAGTGGCCCTAGTGAGCAAAAGAGAAAGAGCCCAGATTTTGGTACTTCTTCTGGTCAAGATAAGAGGGCACATGGTGCCTCTAGTGGTCATCAGGGCAAGGGAGTGAACTAGAGAAGCTTCCCAGAGTGTCCATGGTGTAGGCGACGACATCTAGGGGAGTGTAGAGTCAGAGCATGCTTTATCTGTGAAAGTGTCAGTCACCTGAGGAAGGACTGCCCACAAGACAGAAAAGAAGAACAAAAGAGGAGTGGCAGCCTCACCCCAACAAAAGTGTTAACTTTGAACGAGATAGAGGCTCGCGCAAGACCTTCGATCGTGATGGGTAAGATTTTTGGTGCCAATTCTTCATTAACTACATTGGTTGATTCAAGAGCAACTCATTCGTTTGTATCTGCTAGGGTGATGACCTGTTTGTGTAGACCTTGTGATTTGTATGCTAGATGATATAGGACTTTGTTGCCAACCGGGGAACTAGTAGTCTCTAGGAGGTGGGTTAGAGCATTACTAGTGGAGATCGACAATAGGAAGTTGTCTATGGATATGATTAAACTTGCGATGGATGACTTTGATATGATTCTAGGGATGGATTGGTTGGCAAAGTATGTGGCGACAATAGACTGCAAGCGAACAATGGTGACTTTTGAGCCGGAAGGGGAGGAACCCTTTGTGTTTGTAGGGATAGTGATTGAACCATGAGTATCTATGATCTCTACACTAAAGGTTCAAGACTTATTGCAAGAAGGTTGCGTAGGATTCCTAGCAAACATAGTGGATACCTCTAGAATCGTTTCAGTTGTACCATATGCGACTAGACTGGTATGTGAGTTTCCTGATGTATTCCCAACAGACCTGCCAGGGTTTCCACCATACCGAGAGATCGAGTTTTTCATAGAGTTGGACCCACGAATAGAACCAAAATCAAGGAAACCCTATAGAATGGCTCTAGCAGAATTAAGGGAACTCAAGATTCAGTTGCACGAATTACTGGTTCTAGGATTCATCAGACCCAGCTTTTTACCATGGGGTGCTCCAGCGTTGTTCATAAAGAAGAAGGATGGATCCTTACGAATGTGCGTAAACTATAGAGAGTTGAATAAGATGACTATAAAGAATAAGTATCCACTACCCAGGATCGACGACTTGTTTAATCACCTACAAGGGAAGATGGTGTTCTCTAAGATCGACCTTCGGTCTGGCTACCATCAGTTGAGGATTAAGAAGGAGAACATACCAAAGACTGTATTCCATATTAGGTATGGACATTAAGAATTCCTAGTTATGTCCTTTGGATTAACTAATGCCCAAAAGCCTTCATGGACTTGATGAATAGGGTCTTCAGGGATTACTTGGATAAGTTTTTGATCGTATTCATCGATTATATACTGGTGTACTCCCAATCATAGACAGAGCATGAGCAGCATCTTCGTTTGGTACTACATCGGTTGAGGGAGCATAGGTTGTATTCTAAGTTCAGTAAATGTGAGTTTTGGTTGCCCCAACTAATATTTCTGGGCCACATTGTGAGTAAGGAGGGGATTCTAGTGAACCCAACCACGATTGAGGCAGTGAGAAATTTACCAAGGTCGAGCAGTGTCCCAGAGGTTAGGTGCTTCTTCGGATTAGCAGGGTACTATAAGTGTTTTGTTGAGATATTCTCCAAATTAGTCACACCATTGACTGAGCTGACATGGAAGAAGGCAATGTATGTATGGACAGATAGATGTTAGAATAGCCTATATGTCTAAACAACAGAAGGAGCATGAGTAGAGGTATGCCACTCATGATCTGGAAATGGCAGCAGTAGTATTCAAATTGAAGGTTTGGAGGCATTATCTGTATGGAGAGAAGTGCAAAATATACACTAACCACAAAAATTTGAAGTATTTCTTCATTCAAAAGGATTTGAATATGAACAAAGACATTGAGTGGAGTTGGGAAAGGACTATGGTTGTCAGATCTTGTACCATCCAAGGAAGGCCAATGTGGTGGCTGACGCATTGAGTCAGAAGGGCCCATGGCAGTTATTCAGTTCGTGACAGATATCAGAAAAGTGAGCTGAACAGATGACTAGAGTGTAAATTGAACTTGTAGTTGGTCCGCTAGCAAATATCACTATTCATTTCACGCTCCTTGAGAGGATGAGAGAAGTGCAGAAGAAGGATCCACAATTGAGGAAACGCAGGGAGGATGTCTTAGCTGGATGGGCTAGAGACTTTTCAATTTTAGAGGTAGGTCTATTGAGGCATAAAGGTGGGATTTGTGTTCTGATGGATTCTGGAATTAGGCGAGAGATTCTGGATGAGTCTCATACCACTCCCTATTTCTTTCTTTTGGGTACGATGAAGATGTAGCAAGATCTAAGGACTCTGTATTGGTAGCAATGAATGAAGAAAGATGTGGTGGATTATGTGGCCAAGTGTTTAACCTGTCAGTAGGTGAAGGCTGAACATCAAAGGCCAGCAGGGTTGCTATAACCATTAGGGATTCCAAAGTGGAAGTGGGAGGATATCACCATGGACTTCATGGTTGGATTTCCAAGGACAGTGGGGAAACATGATTCTCTGTGGGTGATTATTGATAGGTACACAAAATCAGCCCACTTTTTGCCTGTTAGAATTAATTATATGGTGGAGCAGTATTCTGAGTTCTATGTAATGGAGATTGTGCTACTCCATGGGGCTCTAAGGTCGATAGTATCTGACAAGGACCCCACCTTCACCTATATTTTTTGGGAGAGCCTGTAGAAGGCTATGGGCATGCAGTTGTGATTCAGTATCGCCTATCATCCTCAGAAAGATGGATAGTCTAGGAGGACGATTCAGATACTAAAGGATGGATTGCAGGCCTGTGTGTTAGATTTTGGGGGATCTTGGAGTAAGTATCTCAATTTGATAGAGTTTTCATATAATAACATCTATCAAACGACTATCAAAGTTTCTCCGTGCGAAATTTTGTATGGGAGGAAGTGCATATCACCCAATCATTGGAATAAGAAAGGTGAGAGGAAATATTTAGGTCCTGAGACCATTCACAAGATCAACAAGGCAATTGAGAAGATTAGAGCTCGGATGCTCGCCTCTTAGAGTAGACAGAAGAGTTACTCAGACTTGAAATGCAGGAGTGTACAGGTTCAAGTCGGTGATCATGTGTTTCTCAGAGTTTCTACTTTGAGAGGAGTGAAGGGAAAGTTATGTCCTAGGTTTGTTGGCCCCTTTGAGATTTTGGAACATGTTGGAGAGGTAGCTTTATAGATTGGCTATGCCTCCAGCTTTTTATCAGGGGTTCACAATGTATTTCACGTGTCCATGCTCCAAAAGTATGTATCAATTTCTACACATGTGTTGAGTTATGAAAACTTGGAGTTGGACCAAGATATGTCTTATGAGGAGAAGTCGGTTCAGATCCTAGACTGGAAGGATAAAGTATTGCAGAACAAGACCATTTCCTTGGTGAAAGTGTTGTGGAGAAAAAACAGGGTGGAAGAGGCAACTTGGGATCTAGAGTCTGATATGAGGGATCGATATCTCGAGCTATTCAGGTAAATTTTTAGGAGGAAATTTCTATAAGGAGGTGATAGTTGTAACTTCCTGAAGTCGCTAATATGGCTTAGTGCCTTGATTAGCGTGCCAGGAGGGCAACAAATGATTTAATTATGTTATTGTGTGGTTAATTGTCATATATGTGTATCGGTACGTGATTACTTGAATTAAATGATTATATGACTAGATATGCATGTTTAGGTGAATTAAATATGCATGTGGGCCCGTTCTTGTTAATAAGGGCATATTTATAATTTTGGCCTGTTGAGGGCATAAATGTGATTATGTGTGTATGTTGTTCTTGAGGCCACAATATTGTGGAGATTTATTTGAGATGTGTGGTCCGAGACGGTCCTATGGAGTAGATTAGCGGAATAGTCACAACGTGATCAGATACCGGGCTCAGGCTGAGCATATGGGTATCTTGGGAACGTAGAACATGTTTGGGGTTTCTGGGTAACAGGTAGCTATTTAGCGATTTTTTGGGTTTCTTAGGATTACTAGGGGATTTATAGGAATAGTCGAGGAGTTAGGTGGAATGTGGCAAATGATGGGATTTCCCTTTAAGGCACGAAATGGCTAATGGTTAACTCAGTGGTAATTTCGTCATTTTGTAAGGGTAGACTTGGACTGGTACCTTAGGATTCTAGAGCTAATCAGAAGGAAAAAAGGAAACACTTAGACACTCTCAGCCCTTCTCTCTCTCTCTCTCTCGACACATACTGTATCTCTCTCTAGCTTGGGGGTTTTGCTAAAATTCAAAGAAGAAAACTTGGAATTGAAGGGGGATTGGGGCTAGGAACTTACTAGCAGCATCACAAGGGGTATAACTTTTCAATAAGGTAAGGTTTTGATATGAATTTATTGTAGTTTTAGTTGTGGTTTAAAGATTTTTTCTAAGGTTTAAAGCCCTAGTCTTATTTTGGGCTTTTGATGAAAGTATGGGGTAGTTTTGGGGTAATAATGATGATTATGTTGTATTGATGTGACTTCTAGATACAATTTTTGGATTGGGTGTGGATTTGGATTGATTTCTATGGATTTGGCTTGAGAAAACGCAGGGGGAATTCTGTGTTATAGGGATCGAGCCGTGGCCCTATTCTTCAGGCGTCGCGACCCATGTGTGCGAGAAGGCATGGGAGCCTCCGAGATCGTGTAGGCGCTGCAGCGCAGGCTAAGGCGCGCTGCGGATCGTGTCCCCTAGAAGAAAGCCTTGGGGCTCTCTCGCTTGTATCACGTTGCAACCCTAGGGGGTTGGATCGTGGTTCAAATTAAGGGAAATGGCCAATATAGGGTTTTAAGCTCGGAAACCCAAACTTAAGGGCTCAGGAAGGATTCTACTACCCAGTTTAGTAGAATTTGAGGTCCCGGAGGCTAGAATATTATTCCTAAGTTTTTAATTTTATAGGGCTTGATGCATTTATTATTATTCCGTTGTGACTAGGTTTTACCACCAAGGCTCGGGATCGCACTAGTTAGTCAGCTCGGGACACAGGTAAGAAAATTATTTGTGCCCGTAGTGCAGGGTATGGCCCGATTATCTGTGTTTAATGTTATGTGTGAATGTTCATAATTGTTATGCCATGTTTTTATGATTATGAGAGATCGGCGAAGGCTGGGATCAGTGAAAGCTGGAAACGACAACAAGTATGTTGAATGCATACCATCATGGCATGGCCATCTAGGGTGTTGTACTCACCCGTTCGGTGAAGATTATGAACCCTGGTGCCTTGTAATGCACCTGGGTCAGCATAGACTGCTATGTATGTGGAGTTTTCTTGCTCGGCCTTGGCTTACGGGTACTATATGGTGCAGGTAAGGGCAAAGGAAAGGCCAACCAAGCATGAGTTGGAGGGCATGGAGCGGTACAAACATGTTTGGCCTACCTGGCCGCTACGGCTGGGGTTGTTTTGAGGGACACGTTATAAACATTTGATTTTTTCGCCTAGGTCAATTGTACCCTAACTTTTTGATTGTAAATATATTTAAAAACAATATTTTTGGATCCCAATGGAACAGTTTTATAATTTTAGAAAATGTCCAAACCTTTTATACTTGATTTTCAGTAACTGAATCTTTATTTTGATTAATCACAATTTTCAGTAAAAAACCTCGATTAGCATGCTAATGGCACGCTATAAAATCATAAGCTAAAGTTTCTAGGGTAGTAGGGCGTTACACTTCGGTATGGTGTCTTCACATCACATGTGGTGTTAATGTGTTTCTTTGCTTTGGTAGTGTGAAGACACACTTTTTGGATGTAGTGATCCTCACGAATTCTTGAGAATTAATAGGAGCCTGTCAATTCGCTTCGTGGATCCCAAGATGTGTGTAAGACCTTTTTTCTGACCATGGATCGATTAATGAATCCAAGGGCTAGGATCAGGTTGGACTTTCTATGAATAGACCTTTTTCTTGAAAGGATTTTTTATACTACCACTTGCCTTTGCTTAGTAGAACTTGGTTCTTTATAATTCCAATAGGTGGGAGGTTCTGTTCTCCACAACATCATTATATATATACATTTTCTTATTTTTCTTAATATACATATATATAAATGCACACACATTCAACAAGATAATAACCATTGTCTCCTTTTTTTATATATATGTATAGGTGTGTTGTGTGTAGTACTAAGGTCAAGCGGCGCGTATATGCATTTTAGTGTGAGGAACATTGGTAGCAACAGTGGTGAGTAGGTGTTTTGGTGCAAGGAGCTTAGGTAGTGACAGTGTTAAGCATCCCTAGTGATTCCAAGCTTCAAACAGTAGTCCTTTTATTAATTCGTGGTATTCCCTAATTCATTCTTTTAGTATTCTCATGCTTGTGGGGTTTAAGTTACCATTTAGGAGTGGTTTTGTTTTAGCCTTGGTACCCCCTCATGTGAAGTTCTGTGCTGGCGTCCATTAGCATGTTCACCTAACGCACACACTACTGCACCCCATTGTTGGCCATCGTTTTACGCGTAAGTGTCAAGGGGTTTTAAACCCGTTCTTTTGTATCTTGTAGCACATCATATACTGCACACACATTTGCACCGGTGTTTTTCACGAGACGTCGTTCTATGACATTTGATGGGTCGCCTAGTGTACCTCCTGGTGTTGAACCCATAGTGCTATCTTTGTCACATTCGGAGCCATCTGTAGATAACCAACACCGTATGTACAAGATCTTAAGGAAGTCCCGTATGTTTCACTTGGAGCGATTAGCTGACCTTAGGCAAAAAAATTGGGTTGTAGAAAGTGAGATAGACTTTGTTTCGAGGGGTAAAGGGGTTGCTTCTTCTTGGGACCCTTTTCTTTTGGTCCTACAAATATGTCAAAGAGAGGCCATCAAAACAAGACACCATAGAAGCCAGACTCCGGTTGTAACCCCCTACTTCCTTAGAGCCATTACTAAGTGAGTTTAAACGTGCATTTAACTCGCTAATCAAGGTTTTAAGACAAAAGTGTAATTAAACCATAAGCAGATTAATAAACTCTTAAAATAATTCCATTGATTAAATATTTACAACTGAAAAATATAACCTAAGTCGGCTAAATGAAAAAATCTAGGTTTAGTACAACCATTTCCCAAAATACCCCTGGCCGTGGCAGCCAGGCAGGCCAAACATGTACGCGACGCTTCATGCTCTTCGTACTCATGGTTGGTTGACTTTCCCCTTGCCCTTACCTGCACCACAGAGCACCCGTGAGCCCAAGCCCAGCAAGAAAACTCTCACAAGCAGATAAAATATTCATATTACTCACTTAACATATAAACAAGCCATCACTAGGCGAAACATATACGCACATGACGTCCCAGGCGCTTTACCAGGCCCTGGGTTCGCGGTCCACACCGTGAGGATATCCCAAGTATCCTTAGGGTCTCGCCCTGGCAACTCGCACTCCACATGAAAACCCTGCTTCCAGCCCCTTGCCGTTCTCAGCCTTGCCGCTCTCGACCTTCGTCGTTCTCGGCCCTCGCCATTCCCGGCTCTTGCCGTTCATTCACATATATACACTCATAGAATAATTAAACATATACTTAAACATGAATAAACTCAATCAAAAGGGCTACGCCCTGCAACAAATTCATATAGGGACGAGCCCTGCAACACAAGCTCTACGGGTACAGCAGTTTTCTTACCTCTGTCCTGAGCTTCCAACCACCGATGTCCCAAGCACAGTCCCCTAGTCCGAGCCTCGCTGAAACCCTAGTCACAACGCACCAACAATAGCCATCCATCGAATTCTAATCCATTAAATAACTTTGGGTCATAATTCTAGTCTTCAGGACCTTGAATTCTACCAATCCGGGTGATAAAATACATCTAAGCCTTAACCTTTGGATTCCCAAGCCTAAAATCTCTTAAAAGCCCAAAAGTGCACTAAGAGCCGCGACCCCATGAGGCCATGTCGCGTCCTGCCCCCAACCAGAGACCAACCCCAAAACAGGGTAGGCGCGCCGCGGCACAAGCAAGGGCATGCCGCGACCCGCCCTTCTTCCTGGCCACCAAACTGCTTCAGAGGGCCACGACTCAGCAAGAACAATGTCGTGGCCTGACCCTTTAAAGCTAGAAAAATCCTCCATTTTTTCCACGAAAACCAATTCAATTAACCCCAAAATCAACCCAACAACTCGAGCAAATCATCACAGAAGTTATACCATGGACTCAGTAACAAAACCTAACAAGAATTCAAGCTCAAAACCTCATCAAACTCAAAGATGATTCTTCATCTTTCCAACATGCAAAACTCTTAACACACCAGCAGAAATTCCAACACAATTCAGATAATTTTAAAGCTTACCCTTGCTTAATTAAGTCTCTGAGTTAATCTCCTAAGCTCTAAGCTCCTAGCCTCCAAAATTGTAACTTGATTCCTTAGTTTCCAGTTAGTTTTCACAAAAACCTCCAAGCTTCCAAGGAAGAAGATAAGAGAGAGATAGAGAAGAAGTTTGGGTCAGTTTCTCCAAGTTTCTAAGTGTTTCTTGAATTTTGTATTATTTAACTTAGGTCTTTAAGGTTACCTCAAAGCTCAGTGTGCCAAAAATGTCCCCGATATTCCCTCCTAAACATTCTAACCTCGAATATATCTCCAAATATTTATTTTCCATAACCCGATAACCCCATAAAATGTCCAATACCCGAAATACCCCTCGACTCGCCCCGAGTCGGGTATTCGACCCTGTTGTGACTTTCTAGCTAAACTGCTCGCTAGGACTGTCTTAGATTGTGCATCACAGGTATATCATAAGTATATCACAATTATTACATTTATCACAGTTATGCCATCAACGGGCTAAAATTGTAAACATGCCCCTAATAACCAAACGGGGCCCACACATATTGAATTCACCTAAACATGTATCTTTAATCACATACTCATAAAAATTCACATATTATAATAATAAATCACTTATTGCCCCAGGCACGCTAATCAAGGCCCTAAGGCTTATTAGCAAATTTGGGACGTTACAACTATCCCCTCCTTACAGAAATTTCATCCTTGAAATTACCTGAACAACTCGGGATACCGCTCCCACATCTTTGATTCAAGTTCCCATGTTGCCTCCTCGACCTTGCTATTCCTCCACAGCACTTTTGCTAAGACGATGGTCTTGCTCCTCAGGACTTTATCCTTCCGATCAAGAATTTGAATCGGCTTCTCCTCATAGGAAAAATCCTGGTCCAGCTCCAAATTCTCATAACTCAGTACATGCGTCGAATCTGATACATACTTCCAGAGCATCGACACATGAAAAACATCATGAACCCTTGATAAGGCTGAGGCATCACCAACCTATGAGCTACCTCTTGAACCCGTTCCAGAATCTCGAAGGGGCCAACAAACCTAGGGCTCAGCTTGCCCCAAACACCAAACCGTTTCACTCCCCTCAAAGGTGAAACCCTAAGAAACACATGGTCACCGACCTGAAACTCTACGCTTCTGCGTTTCAAGTCAGAGTAACTCTTCTGGAAATTTTGGGAGGCAAGCATTCGAGCTCTAATCTTTTCAATTGCCTCATTGGTCCTCTGAACCATCTCAGGACCCAAATAACTTCTCTCACCCGTCTTATCCCAATGGATAGGTGATAACGGAGCCACTCCGATTGTCGCCTGATAACTGTTGTTGTACGAGAACTCAATCAGTGGGAGATACTTGCTCCAAGGTCCCCCAAAATCTAGCAAACAAGCTCGTAGCATGTCTTCCAGTATCTGAATCATCCTCTCAGACTGTCCATCTGTCTGAGGATGATAAGCAGTACTAAACCGTAACTGTGTGCCCATAGCTTTCTGCAGACTCTCCCAAAACATGGAGGTGAAGGTGGGGTCCCTGTTGGATACTATCAACCTTGGAGCCCCATGAAGTCGAACAATTTCCTTCACATATAACTCAGCATACTGCTCCATAGTATAAGTCATCCTGACAGGTAAAAAGTGGGCGGACTTGGTATACCTGTCAACAATTACCCATATTGAGTCATGCTATCCCGCGGTCTTCGGAAAACCAACCACGAAATCCATGGTAATATCTTCCCACTTCCACTATAGAATCCCTAGAGGCTGCACCAACCCTGCCGGCCTCTATTGTTCAGCCTTGATCTGCTGACAAGTTAAGCACTTGGCCACATAATCCACCACATCCCTCTTCATGCCCAACCACCAATACAAAGCTCTCAAATCTTGGTACATCTTCGTCGTACCTGGATGTATGGAATAGGGAGTGGTATGAAATTCATCTAAGATCTCCCACCGGATATCAGGATCCATTGGAACACAGATCCGACCCTTGTACTTCAGTAACTTCATCTCCGAGATAGAAAAGTCCTTAGCCGCTCTGACTAAGACGTTCTCTCTGTGACCTCTGAACTAAGAATCTTTCCCCTGCGCCTCCTTGATCATCTCAAGGAGTGTAGACTGAAGAGTGATGCTGGCTAACCGGCCAACAACCAACTCTATACCTGCTCTAGCCATCTCCTCAGCTAGCTTATCAAATATCTGCCTCGAACTCAACATCTATCCTAGGCCTTTCCGACTCAATGCATCAGCCACTACATTATCCTTCCCAGGATGGTATAGGATATCACAATCATAATCATTAAAAAACTCCAGCCACCGTCTCTGGTGCATGTTTAGATCCTTTTGAGTAACGAAGTACTTCAAACTCTTGCGGTCGGTGTATATCTCCCACTTCTCACCATACAGATAATGTCTCCAAAGCATAAGTGCGAATACAACCGCTACCAACTCTAGATCATGCGTGGGATATCTCTGCTCATATCCCTTTAATTGTCTCGATGCGTAGGCTATCTCCTTACTAGCTTACATCAGCACACACCCCAAACCCTGTCTGGAAGCATCACAATAAACGACAAAGTTCTCATTATTTGTCGACAAACTCAATACTAGCGCGGTGATCAGTCGCTGCTTCAACTCCTTGAAACTGTTCTCACATCTGTCTGTCCAAACATACTTTGTCTTCTTCTTTGTCAATTCTATCAACCGCATAGCTATCCTGGAGAACCCGTCCACAAACCGCCGATAATACCCTGCCAATCCCAGGAAACTCCTCACCTCAGGAACATTGCTCAGTCCAGGTCAATCTTACTTGGGTCATCCGGAATCCCCTCCGTACTAACGATATGGTCTAGAAATTTAACTTGCGGTAACCAAAAGTCATACTTGCTAAACTTAGCATATAACCTATGCTCCCTTAACCGCTGTAATACCAAACGTAGATGCTGCTCATGCTCTGCCTCTGATTGAGAGTAAACCAGAATGTCATCGATGAACACAATCACAAACTTATCCAGATAATACTTGAAAACCCTATTCATCATATCGATAAAAGTTGCTGGGGCATTTGTTAATCCAAATGAAATAACCAGGAATTCATAGTGTCCATACCTCGTTCGGAAAGCCATCTTTGGTATGTCTTCCTCTTTAATCCTTAACTGATGGTAGCCTAATCGGAGATCAATCTTGGAAAACACTGTTCTTCCCTGTAACTGGTCAAATAAATTGTCGATCCTAGGCAGTGGATACTTGTTCTTAATGGTCAACTTATTCAGCTCCCTGTAGTCAATACACATCCTAAGAGATCCATCTATCTTCTTGATAAACAACATTGGAGCAGCCCATGACGAGAAACTCGGTCTGATGAACCCCAAATCCAGTAACTCCTGCAACTGAATCTTCAACTCCTTCAACTCCGCCAAAGCCATTCTGTAGGGTGTCCTAGATACTGGCTATGCCCCTGGTGCCAACTCTATAACAAAATCAATCTCCCGCTGTGGTGGTAACCCTGGCAAATCTGTTGGAAACAAATCTAGAAACTCACATGCCAATCTGGTCTCACGCGGTCCAGCCGGCCCAATCCTAGAGGTATCGACCACATTCGCTAGGAATCGTATGCAACCTTCCAGCATTAGGTCCCTAGCCTTCAGTGATGAAATCAAACACAAAGGGTACCTCCCCTTCTGGTTCAAAAGTCACCATCCTACGCTTGCAGTCAATCGGCACCCCATACTTTGATAACCAATCCATCCCTAGGATCATATCGAAGTAATCCATCGCAAGCTCAATCATATCAACAGAAAACTCCCTACCATCTACCTCTACTGGTAAAGCTCTAATCCATCTCCTAGAGACTACCAGTTCCCCAGTTGGCAACAAAGTCTGAAAACCCCTAGAATACAAAACACTAGGTCTACACAGCTGATTTATTACTGTAGCAGACACAAACGAAGGAGTAGCTCCCGAATCAAACAATGCAGTATAAGAAGATCCAGCACTAAAAATCTGACCTATCACAACCGAGGGGCTAGCCTACGCCTCAGTCTGAGTCAAAGTAAACACTTCGGCAAGAGCGAGACTGTCACCCTACTTCGGTTCCTCATTCCTTGCTTGTGGGCAGTCCTTCTTCAGATGATTGGCACTCCCACAGATAAAACAGTCCCTAATCCTGCACTCACCTTGGTGTCATCGTCTACACCAAGGACACACCAGAAAACTCCTCCAGTTGTCACCTCCGCCATGACGGCCACCAAAAGCACCCCGTGCCCTCCTATCCGAGCTAGGAGAAACAAAAGAATCGGGGCCTTTCTCTTCTGCTCACAAGAGCCACTACCCCAACTAGATCCAGTAAAAGGAGGCACCGTCCTCCTAGCATGGCGCCTAACAATGCTCTCTCTCCAAATCTGGTCATTGGCCCCCTCAGCTGTAAGGGCCTTGTCCACGTCCTGAGCATAAGTAGTAGTCTTTGGATCTAAAGTAATCTTCACATCACGAGCGATCATAACATTCAACCCCCGTACAAATCTATCTCTTCTTGCCACTTCAGTCGGCACCAAATCGAGCGGGAATTTTTCCAACTAGTCAAATCTCAAAGCATACTCAGTAACTGTCAATCGCTTCTGAGTTAGGTACATGAACTCATCAACCTTTGTAGCTCGAACTGTAACACTTTAATATTCTCATTGAAAATGTTCCTTAATTCTTCCCAAGTCATAACTGCCACATTCCTCCTCTGAAGTACTACATCCCACCAGATGCAGGCATCCTCCCTGAACATGTAGCTAACACAAGCTACCCTCTCGTTTGCCTCAACCCTCATAAAATCCAGAATAGAGGAAATCATATTCATCCATTGCTTTGCCCGCAGTGGGTCTGGTCCGCCCTCAAAGGTGAGAGGATGCTGCATCTTGAACCTCTCATACAAAGGTTCCTACATGTTCTCCATAACAGACTGAACTGACAACCCAATGGCCTGAGAAGGGGCCTGCTACCTCAACTGTCAAAGTTCTTCCTCTATTTGTTGCAGTCTCGCTTCCATTTCAACAAACATCCAATGACAATTCAGTGGGGCAGGTGGAGGTCCTGACCCTAGTTGTCATCGTCAGCCTTACTGCCGCGGAGTCTCGATGACTGTCGAGGCATCTCAACAAATATGCCTGCAATCAACGACGCCGCTCATGAGGCATTATCACAACATCCAAAACCACCTCCCAAATCATACCAGCCAACAAGGCTTAAGGGCCTTGATTAGTTTGCCTGGAGGACATAATGGACTTTATGTTTGTTTTTAATGAGTAAAATGCATGACTATGATTTAAAGCATGTTATATGACTATTTGACTATTTGAGATGCATGACTATGTGTATTAGTATGCATGTAGGCCCTGATTGTGTTAGAAGGGCATAATTGTAATTTTGGCCATGTTGGGCATAACTGTATTTATATGTGATGATTGTTGAGACCACAATGTGATGTGGATGTATCTGTGATTTGTGACTCGAGACGATCCCAGTGAGCGGAATAGCGAAAAGTCGAGGCGGAGATTTATACCCGGCTCGGGGCGAGCCTGGGGGTATAAATAGGAAGCTAATGAGTATATCGGGGTTTATTTTGATATCGAGGAATATTATTTGGTGACTTTTCAGGTATTGGGAAACAAGCGGGAAAATATTAGAGACACTTGAGGATTAGTGCGAATTGGGTAAAATGACTAAAATGGCCCTACGTGGACAAAAAGGTTTAGACTTAATAGGGAGGGCATTTTGGTCAATTGGGTTTTGAGAGATAGATTAAATGAGGCTTTATATAGTGAGTGGGATTGTTAGAGAGTGTGAGAAATCTGAAGGAAAAGAAAGAAAAAGGAAGAAAAGAAAAGAGAGAAAAACATAGGGTTTTCCAAAGGGGCGGTTTGAGGATTCTAGCACCGTCTCTCTTCAAATTTCGTGGGGAAAAGCTCAGTGGAGAGATAGGATAGGCTGAGCATCAAGGATCTTAAAGTTAGACTTGAAGATTTGGCAAGGATTAGCAAGAACACATCAACTTTTGAGGTAAGTTTTTAGAAATTTCAGTTTTTAAGGGTTTGGCTGGTTTGAGCTGTGTTTTGAGCTGAGTTGATGGGAACTTTAGGGAATTTTTGGGCAAGCTTTGAGAAAGAACAAGCTAAGGAGGCCTAGGAAATGAATCAAGGTTGAAATTGCATCAACGATATGAATTCTAAGCCTTTAACTTTGTTGTTTGACTGAATTTCTGGGTTTAGGGTTAATCATGGTAAATCTTGAGATTTGGGATGTATGTGCTTGGGTTTTGAAGATTTGTGATGCTTGGGATGAGTGGAGAGTGTTTATAAGCTTGATTTTGAGTTTGGAAAAGAATTGGGGAAGTTTGGGTTGTGAATGGTTGAAAGAAATCGCAGAAAATGATTTTTGGTGTTGCCAGCCTGCAACTAGCGCTACAGCGCTAGTCTTTGGGCGCTGTAGCGCTAGGCCCTATTTCTGGGGATGTGTGGTTCTGCTTGTAGCGCTACAGCGCCGTCTTTAGAGCGCTGTAGCACTGCACTGTTCACAGAAAGGGGTTTTTGGGCTTTTGTTGAGGGATTTTGACCTAGGGTTCGGGGCTCGATTCCACCACCTTGTTTTGTGGATGTAGGACTTCCCGGGGGCCTCGGGATTGGCCTCGAGGCAAGGTTTTGGACTCGAGGTTTGGTGTTGACTTTGACCCATGTTTGTGCTTAGGCGTGCGCTAAGGCTCGAGTGGGATCGTGCTCAAGGAATCAAGTGATGAAAGCTATCAATTTGACAGGTAAGAAAACTATTGCACCCATAGGACAAGGCATGGGCCAATAGTGTGGTTGCAGGGCACGGCCCTATATTGCATTACATGTTAGGGTGCAGACTTGATTGTATTGATATATGTTCAAATGTTATTCGAGTTAGACTATCTGTGATTATAGTTGAATGAAACGGCGAGGAGCCGAGAACGGCGAAAGGCCGAGATTGGCAGTGGGGCTGGAAGTACCACTTAGCACGTGAAGTGCTTGTAGTCAAGGTGGAACCCCATGGATACATGTGATATCCTTACGGTAAGGACCGAGACCCCAGACTTTGGTAAGGCTTTTGAGGCGGCATGGCCGGGTCGCTTAAGTCTATTGGTTGATCTGTTTATCTGTGGACTATTTGATATGATTAACTATATAATTTGCATATGTTATGTACTGCTTGAGTTTTCTTGCTGGGCTTCGGCTCATGGGTGCTCTGTGTTGCAGGTAAGGGCATAGATTGAGTCAACCAGCCATGAGTACGGAGAGCGTGAAGCGACGCGTACATGTTTGGCCTGCCCGACTGCTTTGGTTGGGGGTTTATTCGAGAAATGGCTGTAATAATCTATGACTTTTATAACTAATCAACTGTAAACTTATTTTAAGATGTAAATAGTTTTCAAACCTTATTTTGGGATCCCAAATGTTTAATACTAGAAGTTTTTTTATGAAACAACGCATTTTCAAAGATTACAGCCTTAACTTTTGATCAGTCACACTTTCGTTTTAAAAACCTCGGTTAGCGAGTTCATTGCACACTATTTTGTCTTAAAACTCACTTGGTAATGACTCTAAGGAAGTAGGGTGTTACAACTTGGTATCAGAGCGAGCCAAGGTTTATTGGTTCTGGAGATCGACCGAACATGTACGCTCGCTGTCAGTGACAAGCTCGACTCAGTGTTGGTTGGTATGAATGATTGATATGCTTGGACATATGTTTGAATGCCCTGTTTGCCTGCTTATTTATATGGAGCATGAGGAATGAGTTGACATATGCATGAGTTACTGTTGGGGCTGGGCCTTGACTATTGCATGTTGAGATTAATGCGTTCTAAATAACATTATTATGCATGTGGATGAATATTGGCATAATGGTTTACATATTGAGTGTATGTGATTAATTGTCTGAATTAAATTCATATGTAATATATGTTTACTGGCTTGGATAAAGCATGATGAGACCTGGGTATACTTAGTGATGTTAAAATCTTGTAGCTAAATGTATATCATTGTGGATTTGGCCTAAATGTGCTTTGTGTGTGCATGATATCTGTGGATATTTGGATCTAGTTGTGGTTTGGTACAGAGTATGAACCACAGAGTTCAGGAGTTGGTCAGTAGTGGCGGATGAACTCAATTTATTGATTCCTAGAATGGTTAAGTGGATCTGACATTGTGTTGAAGGAGGATTCTAGATAAAAGTTGGAGTTAGAGATCTCCATTTATCCCTGAAGGCAGCAGCAGTTGGTCACTAGTGTGTGAGTAAGCTGTGGGGTTTAATAGTTGAGATGGAACAGAAGAGCAGCGGACTTCTCTGGGAAAATAGCTGCTTTGTATGCTTTAACAGTAAGGTTACCAGTGTTGGTTTATTGTGAGGGTATGGACAGATAAGGGTATTATGTAAAAGGCTTAAAAAGGGTGTTATCCTTCGGTTGTGAGGAAAGTTAGAGTTGACAAAGAATCCATCAGTGGATGGGCAAGGTTAATTCCACCCTTAGTTATAAGGGGATGAGAGCCCATGATTAAAGGGTTGTGTTAAATATTGTGGCAGAGGGATGCCTGGATATGGTACTCGGGCTGAGATATTGGCATGATGGGTTGGAAAGAACTCAGATGGTGAATTGATAAGAAAGGGGGTTATAGAGACATGGTTTGAACTGTGGAGACTGGTGGGCTTATAAGCTTGGTTTGGAGTGATAGGGTAACAACAGTGTAAATCAATGGATTTGGTGAATTGGGTAATTCATTTTGGAAATTGATACTGACGGATGTATTTGGAAATGATGGCGACCCATTTAAGGATTGAACTCTGGAATAGTCCAAGGTATTTGGGCCGCTCTGATATAAGAACTTATCGTCTGTATGTGGATGGCGGAAAGGGCCATGTTGTTCGAAGAACTGAGGAATGATGCATAGAGCATAAGTGCCAGAACTGCAATGGCAGTGCTTCCTTTGATGGAGTTAGTAAGGATAGATTCTTGGTAATCGAGGTAAAAGAACCCCGGATAGTTCTATGGCTTCTGGTTTTACCAGAAAGGGAGAAAAGTCTGATTGATAAGATGGTACTTCTATTGATAGAATTCAGCAAGGGTAGATTCTCAAATTTTTGGGATAAAAGGACCCCAGACAGTGCTAGGGCACCTAATTGTGATTGGAAAGGAGCCTGATTGAAAAGCCAGTTATCAAGATGGTGACAAGAACCAAGGAGGTTATTTGGTATGCACATGAGGGAGAGGATGCCACCTGAGAGGAGGTCAGGTTTGGGCATGACTTCTACATAGAATGACTCGATAGGTTAGGATGAATTTCCCATGGTGAGGGAACCGAGAACTAGAATGCATCGATACATTCAAAGTTCGAGGCTGATTCCTCGAGGTTGAGTATTTAACTGACTGGTTTATGCTTTGGTCAGGTAACGAACTGGAAGAACTCGGTGTTAAGAATGTTTCGAGAGGGAGATGGACATAGAGAGTTGCCTCAAGAGTGCCATACGAGAGGCTGAAGATAGTAATACTTATTAAGAAGGAATTAGAAACTTCTGGCAGATGAATTGGGAAGCAAGTGATTAAGAAACTCTTAGTGAGAAAGTTAATCAGTTAAGAAATAACCATGGATTGTAAAGGATATCACCTGGAGAATGTTAATGAGAATGAATGGAAACTGAGTTGACCAGTGGAAAATTATATGGGTATATAAAGGAAGATTTGGGGGTACTTCAAGATAGGACTACAGATAGGATTGGTATAAGGAATGTTGTAAAAGATGGTATTGGATGACAGAAAAATCTATTAAGTCAATCGAAGGAATTTGACCCTGGAGTAGCCAAGAGTGTTATACTGCGGGGATTGTTAGCATCGTCTGGTTAGAACAAAAAGTACAATGTTGGATACAAGATGGAACGATGTCTCCAAGAGTTGATCTATGACCTGGTTATTACCAGCCGGAAACCAAGGAAAGAGACATTTCGTGAATTTGTCTTTTTTCACCGGGTAGGGTGTGAGGAGTTGGTAACAAAGATTCTAGAATGGTTCAAGCTACAGCAGCACAGGTAAGTTCTTTAGGCAGAGAATGCATGAACGGTTTGGGCAAGTCCCCTTGAAGCTCATGAGCAGTATATGTGGATTACTCCCAGACGGAAATGGTGAGCAAGTGATTATGCTGAAGACGGTTGTACCCAGAAGGCAGAGTCACAGGTAAGATTCTACGGAGTGTTAGTTTGGGTGTCGTTAAGAGTACTCAGAATAGAGCTATAGGAAGAAAGGACAGGTGTAAGGAGAATTGATCTGAAGCCACAACGAAGCTAATGATGAATATCTGAAGAATAGAAAGCATAACAGGATTGGTAAGTGCGTCTCCTATTGCATAAGTATCTCCGGAGACAACTACATCAGAGATGAGGAGAATAGTAAAGCTTGAGGTTAGACGGAATGAGGGATGTCAAATCAGAAAAATTCAGAAGACAAGGTAAGAATGGATTGGTATCTGGCGATGCTGGAATATGTGTGTGATATGGTTAAGTATAGAGTGATAGCATAAAGGACCTGATCTATGATGAGGGTATGTAATTGTGGGAGTGCATCACGGGTTGGGCACGCCCAGGCGCAAATTGACGAGAGGATGGATCGAACCTTGCGGGAGATGAAATAATGGATCATGGTTGATATCCTTGGAATGTTAAGTCGACGGTTGCGCATAGCATAAGGTACTTGAGTGTTGGGTATTAGTAAGAAAGTTAACGTTGAGACCCAGATGTGGTGAAAAGTAGCAGACGGGTGATCGATGTTTGAAATCCTCGATTGAGCGAGAGGAAATTTAAATGGAGGCGGAACTCCTAGCTGAGAGGCGTGTGTCAGTCAAGGAATAACGCTATAGATTGTAGTGGAGTGGGCAAGACAACGACTGAGATCGGCATAACATTAGTAGGTAATGATTAGCTGGCGAGTGTCACTGAACTATGGAATCCGAAGTGTCGGCTTTGGTTGAAGCAGGGAAGAACCCTGCCAAGGTGGTACAAGTTAGGATACCAGGAATGGATGAAGGATCCAATTAGATTTGGTTTATGAATGAGAATTCTGAATGGATATCATTCCACCTCCTAGGGTACGTCGTACCGGGAGGGTGGAGCGGGTGACAGAATCTAGTGTTTTCCTTTGGACCCTGAGGGGTTAGGTGATGTGGTGGTTTATCATGGGAATAGACCACAATAGACCTTAAGTAGGGTATCCAGACATGAAAAGTTTTAACTCAGTAGATCGAGTTAATGTAGTTGGGTCAAGTGAACTGGTTTCAGGGTAGAACGTCGATGATACTGAATTGAGACCCTATAGTATTTTAAATTTTGGAACGGATCTAGAGAACGAATAGAACAGAGTGGGAATCTGGAATTGTCAGTTGATTGCAAGAGAAATAACAGTCTGAAAGCTTGAGATATCTTAAAGAATTAAGCGTTGACTATGTGAATACTCGAGATATTAAGGGAGGTGTAATCCCTGATAAGTTGGTCGTGGTAGCAGTTGTTGGCGTCCTGTTAAAGTAACACGACTTAGGACATGGTAAGAGGTGAAAGATAGTGAATACTACGATTTGGCATTGGTTCAGAGAGAAAGCCAAAAGAGGTTGTTAGAATTCTTAAGGCAGGAGTGTCTGCCTATCTGGAAGAATAAAAGAGCTTATAAATTGTTAAATTTAGAGAAAATAAAGTTCCGGAAGGAAAGATTTGCATCTCTCTACGTAATAACAGACGAGGATTTGTACGGTGTTCAGAGAAAGGAGGGAGAGTTCTGACTCTTGATTCAACATAAATTCTGAAGTTGTACCAAGGGATAGGCCAGCGGGGCCTACCAATTGTTCCCACCTAGTAGAGGTGATGAATTTTCGGTATCTCTGGAATCAGGAATAAGACAATGAAGTGGTCATTATAATCTAGGCAGACCCTAAAGCTTCAGCAGGGTTGCGGTGTAAACGAGGGGCTAACGAGATTATGGCTGTTAGACAAGATCTTGTGGGGCAAGATTGTTACTCCTGTAAGAGTGTTGTTGGGAAGTGAGGTGAAGGAGGTGGGCCTTGGAAATTATGGTCAGAGTTGTGGGTTTACTGACTGAGGTGTCTGGGTAAATTTCGAGGACGAAATTTTTATGAGAAGGGGATAGTTGTAACGACCCAAAATCGCTAATAAGGCTTAAGGGCCTTGATTAGTGTGCCTGGAGGGCATAATGGACTTTATGATTGTTTTTAATGAGTAAAATGCATGACTATGATTTAAAGCATGTTATATGACTATTTGACTATTTGAGATGCATGACTATGTGTATTAGTATGCATGTAGGCCCTGATTGTGTTAGAAGGGCATAATTGTAATTTTGGCCATGTTGGGCATAACTGTATTTATATGTGATGATTGTTGAGACCACATTGTGATGTGGATGTATCTGTGATTTGTGACTCGAGACGATCCCAGTGAGCGGAATAGCAGAAAGTCGAGGCAGAGATTTATACCCGGCTCGGGGCGAGCCTGGGGGTATAAATAGGAAGCTAATGAGTATATCGGGGTTTATTTTGATATCGAGGAATATTATTTGGTGACTTTTCAGGTATTGGGAAACAAGCGGGAAAATATTAGAGACACTTGAGGATTAGCAGAAATTGGGTAAAATGACTAAAATGGCCCTACGTGGACAAAAAGGTTTAGAGTTAATATGGAGGGAATTTTGGTCAATTGAATTTTGAGAAATAGATTAAATGAGGCTTTATATAGTGAGTGGGATTGTTAGAGAGTGTGAGAAATCTGAAGGAAAAAAAAGAAAAAGGAAGAAAAGAAAAGAGAGAAAAACAGAGGGTTTTCCAAAGGGGCGGTTTGAGGATTCTAGCACCGTCTCTCTTCAAATTTCTTGGGGAACAGCTCAGTGGAGAGCTAGGATAGGCTGAGCATCAAGGATCTTAAAGTTAGACTTGAAGATTTGGCAAGGATTAGCAAGAACACATCAACTTTTGAGGTAAGTTTTTAGAAATTTCAGTTTTTAAGGGTTTGGCTGGTTTGAGCTGTGTTTTGAGCTGAGTTGATGGGAACTTTAGGGAATTTCTGGGCAAGCTTTGAGGAAGAACAAGCTAAGGAGGTCTAGGAAATGAATCAAGGTCGAAATTGCATCAACGATATGAATTCTAAGCCTTTAACTTTGTTGTTTGACTGAATTTCTGGGTTTAGGGTTAATTGTGGTAAATCTTGAGATTTGGGATGTATGTGCTTGGGTTTTGAAGATTTGGGATGCTTGGGATGAGTGGAGAGTGTTTATAAGCTTGATTTTGAGTTTGGTAAAGATTTGGGGAAGTTTGGGTTGTGAATGGTTGAAAGAAATCGCAGAAAACGATTTTTGGTGTTGCCAGCCTGCAACTAGCGCTACAGCGCTAGTCTTTGGGCGCTGTAGCGCTAGGCCCTATTTCTGGGGATGTGTGGTTCTGCTTGTAGCGCTACAGCGCCGTCTTTAAAGCGCTGTAGCACTGCACTGTTCACAGAAAGGGGTTTTTGGGCTTTTGTTGAGGGATTTTGACCTAGGGTTCGGGGCTCGATTCCACCACCTTGTTTTGTGGATGTAGGACTTCCCGGGGGGCTCGGGATTGGCCTCGAGGCAAGGTTTTGGACTCGAGGTTTGGTGTTGACTTTGACCCATGTTTGTGCTTAGGTGTGCGCTAAGGCTCGAGTGGGATCGTGCTCAAGGAATCAAGTGATGAAAGCTATCAATTTGACAGGTAAGAAAACTATTGCACCCATAGGACAAGGCATGGGCCAATAGTGTGGTTGCAGGGCACGGCCCTATATTGCATTACATGTTAGGGTGCAGACTTGATTGTATTGATATATGTTCAAATGTTATTCGAGTTAGACTATCTGTGATTATAGTTGAATGAAACGGCGAGGAGCCGAGAACGGCGAAAGGCCGAGAATGGCAGTGGGGCTGGAAGTACCACTTAGCACGTGAAGTGCTTGTAGTCAAGGTGGAACCCCATGGATACATGTGATATCTTTACTGTAAGGACCGAGACCCCAGACTTTGGTAAGGCTTCTGCTCTTACAAATTATTTAATGTTGCTCCTAGCAACATCCCTGCTTATGCACTTCTAGAGGTCTTCCACCTCGTACAACCTCTGGGTTTTTAGTTCTTGTTCAACCAGATGTTCCTAGTTCAAATAAGATGCCATGGGTGAATTACGTGTCAGGTCCTTATGTATAGAGGTATAACCATGTAACTGAGGACATTGCCGAGGCTGAGTGGTGGGGCCTTAAGAGTTTAATATGACGATGCTTGGGGAGACTCTCATGCATTTAACTACCTTGGTAAGTTTTAATTTTGTGATACACATATGGCTCTTGTCCTCCTACATGTACACACCTTTTCTTTTGTAGTCTTCTCTAGTGGCCCAGCGCTTAATAGCTTTGGCGAAACACGTGTCCTTGTCCGAGGCAGAAAAAGATCGACTTAGGTTTAGGATCCAGGAACTTGAGAAGAAACTTGCTGAGGCCAACCTTAAGTTAGAAGTAACCGTGGTGAATGCTTCCTCTTCATCTAAGAGTAAGAAGACAGTAGAAGCTAAAGATGAGGCATTGCGGGAGAGGATCAATACTCTCGAGGCGGAGTTAGCAGAGGCCAAGTACAAGTCAGTGGAACGCACCTTATATGGTGTGTCGAAACAGAATCCTGACTTTGACTTCTCCTTATTCAATGACCACTATTGTTAAGGTTGCTGAATGGAGTACTTGCGGTGGGAAACCATGAGGTCCTTTTCTTGTACCGTCGTTGCTCCCATGCATGGGCGGCTTCTTTCTTTTTACTTCAATTTGGTTGTAATGCTGCTTGAATTATTTTTCCTAAGAGGTTTCTCCAGGTCTCTTGTTTTCTTAATGAGGAACTTTAACAAGTCCTGCTATGTCTTGCTCTTATTTTGTGACGAAACATTGTCATGTCCTTTAATGCATGTGGGCATCTTATTAACACCTCAATATTTTGAAAGGGTTCCCTTTGGGACCTCTTTACTACGGGTGATAATGTCTGTTGTTGCACCTTGACTACTTGTAAGGATATGTTGACCCTTTGGCTTATCACTATCCTTTTATATATTTTTGTGCACGCTTCTTATTTTGTGTGAGAAGCGTCTTTCTCGTCATTATGCATTGTACTATTTATACAAGAGTCTTCCTTGAGACCCTTTTGGGCCAGTCAACTTTGGTCGTTCTAGACTTATATTAAGGACCCTTTGTGGGGTTCCTTTTCTTATCTTTGATGTTTTCTCTTTTTTTTTTCGGGGGGTCTGTTGGGATTACCGATCCTTTCGAGGTTTGTAAGGGTAGCTAATCCTTATAACCTTTAGGGGTTCTTCTATCGAGGTTCGTAGACCTTATTTATTGATATTTGCATTTTTATGCCAGTCTCGTGCCCCCAAAGTGGTTGGCAAGATTTATCTGGTTTAGCACTTTTGACTGGCCTTTTCTTCCATTTTTTTTGTGGCACATGCCTTTGGCAATTTGAATAGGCGATGAGGGCATACTGAGTTCGTTAAGTACGTCGAATGACACCTATGGATGCCAAAAATCTACCAAAGAAAGAAAAACCTATAGTCCCTAGTTGGAACACAGGGATAACAGTCACTTAGTCATGTTACCGAGCTCGTGCCCATAGGTCTCACGAGACCGCGTATTGGCCAAAACCCTTAAAGCCCCGCAAGTCTCTGCCTTTCTGGAGACTAAGTCACTTTATGCCAAGGGAACACACACCATTACGACTAGCGAGACCCGCATGCGCAACGGGACCATCCCGCCTCACATGCGGCCAAGGAGCCCCGCGCACTGGTGCCTCAGCCAGCAGGGCCTCACACGCACGGTGGTGGCCTCGCACACATGCTGGTGTCTCAGCCAAGAAGGCCTCGCACGTGCGCTGTTGTCTCAGCCAGGAAGGCCTCGTGCGCACACTAGTGTCTCGGCCAGGAGGGCCTCACGCGCAAACTGGTGTCTCGACCAGGAGGGCCTTGCGTGAGTGCTCCAACCACCCATGCACCTCACCTCGCCCGCCTTGATGGAGACCCCATGGTCTTGCCCAGGTGCCATCTCGCGCGATTGTTCCAGCCACCACGCGCCTCATGTAGCTGCGGCCTTCGTCTCACGCTTAGGTGATGCACACCTACGGACCGCGCCCAGGTACCATCTTGCACATGCGTCTCGTGGCACCCAAGAAACCTTGGCTCGATGGTCTCGCACCCCTCCGTGCCTCGTGCCCATCATCGCCTCGCGCCCATTAGGGCCACGCACCCATCAGCGCCTCACGCCCCTCCGCACCTAGCACCCATCAGGGCCTCGCGCTAATCAGGGCCACGCGCCCATCAGCGCCTCGCGCCCGTCAGGGCCTCGCGCCCGTCAGGGCCTCGTGCCCATCTGGGCCTCGCGCCCATCAGAGCCTCGCGCCCCTCAGGGACTCGCGCCCATCACAGCCTCTCGCCCATCAGTGCCTCACTCCCCTCAACACCTCATGCCCATCAGGGTCTCGCGGCCATCAAGGTCTCGAGCCCATCAGGGGTGTTGTGAGGGGCTTCCCTCACAGGCATCTTGGAACCATGTCATCCGAGGTAGTGCATAAGGGTTTCAATACCTTAAGCTTGTGGGAATAAGGTACCTTGTGAGAGTAAGAACTCACGTATGACTCAAAGAGCTAGTACAAGTACGAAATTCACCTACTCACTAAGAGGAATTAGAGTACGGATACGACGTCCACGCTAGACAAGTAGTGGCAATACAAGAATGGTAGATGATGAGGACTCCCTCAGCACGCTTATGAGGTCCGTACTTGAAAAGTAGTGGAGGCATAATATGGTACCAAGGAAGGAGTACTTTTGCAGGCCCCTGACACGTATTAGAGTCGACCACCACTCCTTCAACACCACTACGACCTATGCCACAACCCTGACAATGTACCTATGTACAATCTTGTCCCCTGGGACCACGATGTACCAGGAGCCATTAGAGCTC
The DNA here is from genome assembly GCF_963169125.1 of Humulus lupulus. NCBI lineage: Eukaryota > Viridiplantae > Streptophyta > Magnoliopsida > Rosales > Cannabaceae > Humulus > Humulus lupulus. The sequence goes on from NC_084795.1 coordinate 168,252,305, forward strand.
CCATATAAATAGACTTTCACCCTTCCAGCAAAGGGGTTGGAAAACTCATTGTACACCCAGGCTATTGAGCAATATACAAAGGCTTACTCAATTGTTGATCTGTGTTTTACCTTTCCTTAAGCTTGTTATAAGTTCTTATCTAAATCTAAATATCTTCATACTTATCTTTGAGTTTTTCGATTTGATTTCAATGACGAGATTTCATCGTAAATAGTTTTGCGCCGTCTGTAGGAAGAACAAGCATCAAGCCAACGTTCTTTCATCACTTCCAACAAAGAAAGATACTAAGGCGTTCAAAATGCCTACGACATCTGCAAGATGATGAGGTTCGCCGGGACGGAGTAGCTTCCAAGGAAGACCCCCTGCCGCCTAAGCATGGAGGTTGGCCAGAGGAACCTCTTCCCCCAAGGGAGGAGAAGGAAGCATCATCCCTGGCTATCTGGACCGACGGAGGTCACTCAGAGCTGCCAGTGCATCCACTTCATTGGCCCCCGGTGGCACCACGCTCAGGCCAGCAAGACCCAGGTCCATCGACGCACGGGCCAGGCAAGGGTCCCAAGGTGCACTCGGTAAGTTCCAGCTTAAGGACTCGTTTCTACAAGGTTGAGACTCAAGAGTTACATAAAAAGACTCGAAGGCTGGAAACCACGATAGAGAGGATGCAAGAGATCTTAAATGACCTACTGCAAGGAAAGTCGAGCATACTCCTTCCTAACCATAAAGAGGAGCGCGAAAAAGTGGAAAACACTGCCCCCGTAGACGATGGAAGAACTCCAGTTTCACCAGTAAAACTCCACAGACAAAGTACCATGAGGGACCTAGACCGACAAAATGCCCCTAAGAGCAAAGGTGGAGGGAAGACGATAGTTGTAAGAACGAAGCAAAAGTCACCTCAGAAGAGGTGCCCTGTGTGCCTGGAGCGCCTAGATTAGTGTTCCTGGAGGGCATAATGGGAATTATGCGTGACTTTAATGAGTAAAATGCATGATTATGATTTAAAGCATGTTATATGACTATTTGAATATTTGAGATGCATGACTATGTGTATTAGTATGCATATAGGCCCTGATTAGGTTAGAAGGGCATAATCGTAATTTTGGCCATTACGGGCATAACTGTATATATCATAACTGTATATATATATATATGTGATAATTGTTGAGACCACATTATTATGTGGATATATCTGTGATCTGTGACTCGAGACGATCCTAGTGAGCGGTTTAGCGGGGAAGTCATGGCGGGGATTTATACTCGACTCGGGGTGAGCCTGGGGGTATAAACGAGAATTTAGTGAGTATATTGGAGTCTATTTTGATATCGAGGGATATTATTGGTGATTAATTAGGTATTGGGAAGTAAGCGAGAAAATATTGGAGACACTCGAGGAATTAGCGGGAATTGGGTAAAATGATTAAAATGCCCCTAAGTGAATTAAAGGGTTAGAATTAAAAGAGAGGGCATAATGGTCATTTGGCTTGCAAGAGATAGGTATTACTAAGGTTTTATGTTAGTGAAAGTAGTAGAATGTAATAGAATTTTGAAAAGAAAAGAAGGAAAAGAAAGGAGAAAGAAAAGGAAGGAAAAACATAGTAGTTTTCCTAGGGTCGGTTTTTGGTTCTCTCACCATTTCTCTTCATTCTTCTTGGAGCAAAATTCAGAGGAGAGCTAGGTCAACCAAGCCATAAGGTTTCTGAGCTAAGCTTGAATATTTGACAAGGGTTTAGCATGGATAGGCCATTTACTTGAGGAAAAACTTTGTAGTTCCTTCAGTTCTGGTTTTGGTTAACTAAGGTATCTAAGCTGTGTTGATGGGGAATTCTAGGGAAGATGGAGCCAAGGGTTGGAGGAAATCTCATGAAGGAAAATTTGGAGGTTGGCTGTCTGTGACTAGCGCTACAGCGCTAGCCTTTGGGAGCTGTAGCGCTAGGCCATGATTTCTGGGGGATTTTGGTTCTGCTTGTAGCGCCCTTCTAAGAGCACTGTAGCGCTGCCCTATTTCCAGAAAGAGATTTTAGGGTTATTTGCAAGGGTTTTTGACCAAGGGTTCGGGGTTCGAATCCACCACCTTGTTTGGTGGAACTAGGACTTCCCAGGGGCTCGGGATTTGTCCCGAGGCTAGGTTTTGGGCTTGAGGTTTTGTGATGACTTTGATCTATGGTTGTAATTAGGTGAGCGCTAGGGCTCGAGAGGGATCGTGCTCAAGGAGTCAAGTGATCAAAGCTAGCGAATTGAAAGTTAAGAAAACTGCACCCGGTTATATGTTTGTGATGGGACTAAGTGCTCCCGATATCTATATTATGTCAATGATGGTATTATGCCATGGGACATGTGATAGCGGCCTAAGGGTGCCGTACACAATATTTACGCACAGGGCGCGGCTTGGCCACTGGTAACCGAGGACAGCTTAATATTCATTGAGCTCGGTTTAAGCAGGCCGGAGTCAGTGGGATAATGAAGGGTGCGGCCTGAGGGCGCTAACCCTAGTTATCATATGTGATTTGTTGTATGTTATGAATTGATATGTTTAGTATGCTGAATACTTAACTATTCTGAATGTTGATGTGATTAAGAATATGTGATGCAATATGAGATACTGAATTGTTTATTGATTGCTTATGCTCTGTTGTTGTGTTTTCTAGTTTGGCCTTGGTTCACGGGTGCTATGTGGTGCAGGTAAAGGCAAAGGCAAGTTGGAGCAATCCTGACATGGAGGGCTGTGGGGTGGAATCTACATAGCTAGCTGTTCGGCCACCATGGCCGAGTAGTGGATCAGGACAGAGATTGCCTAAGTGTCTGTTTTGCCTTATTATGACTAATACTGTATTTAGTTCTTAAATCTTTTGTAAACAGTTTCAATCTTAATATTTTTGGGATCCCGTGTAATTAGGAAATGTTTCTTAATGAAAAATGTGACTTTTGAGACTAAAACATTTTAACCCTAGAACCATTATAGTCTCAGTAACACGTTCTTAACTAAATGACTTGATTAGCAAGTCTAGCACTTTATAAACACACAGTGTAACAGTCTTGGCTATCCAGGGCATTACAACTTGGTATCAGAGCGTCCTTGGTTTGTGGGTCATGAAGACTAGCTGGATATGTACATTCGCCGCGAGAGACAAGCTCAACTCAGGGTTTGGTAATTGTGTGCACTTGATTATGTGTTTAAATGATTTGAATAAGATATGACTGTCGATATCTACTTGATTAATAAGGAGCATGAGAAACTGATAGGGCTTGGCCCTTGACTATTGCATGATGCTATTGAGCCATGCTTATCAGCATTGCTGTGCATGTGAATGAATATCTGGATGAATTGTTATAAACTGATTGCTTGTGAATGATTGGAGTTCCAGTGATGGATCATGAAAGGATTATTACCCTGTCATCCTAGCCTGATTGCTCAGTCGTTGATTACAGATTGACTTGGATAGTTATGCGTTTAAGAAAATCTACGCGACTAGCCGGCAGGTCTGGGGCTAGAGATGATGATCAGGGCCAGACCCCTCCGCCAGTCCCTGAGAACTAGCAGTAGTTAATGGCAGACATGCAGACACGGCTTCAGTGCCAAGATGAACAAATCCGAATTCTGTGGCAGCAGGCTCCATCTGGGAGTGTTGCCCCTATTGTGCCACCTGCAATGGTACCTGTAGTGCAGCCAGTTGAGGTTGGGAACAAGTGGGAACCGTTGTATGAGCGGTTCAGGAAGCAACAGCCCCCGATCTTTGAGGGAGGACCTGATCCACTGAAGGCTGAGTAGTGGATGACTATGATTTCTACCATTGTTTATTTCATGAGGGTGGAAGGACATGACAGAGTGGACTGTGCCACTTATATGCTGAGGGAGGATGCCCGAATCTAGTGGGAGGTAGCATCACAGACCAGAGATGTTACTACATTGACTTGGGAAGGGTTTAAAGACTTGTTTAGTCAGAAGTATTATAATGTTGCCATCAGGGCAGCGAAAGTAAATGAGTTCGTGGGGCTGGTTCAGGGCAGTACGACAGCTACAGAATATGCCTTGAATTTTGCACCAGATCTTGTGCCTACTGATGTAGCTAGGCAGGACAGATTTATTAGAGGGTTGAATGCTATGATAGGCCAAGATGTGAGAATTACCACAGTTCCTGGAGGGACAACTTATGCCTAGGCTGTGGAGAAGGCTCTTACCGCTGAGGAAGCGGAAAACAAGATATGGAGAGAGAGTGCTGTTAGGAGGGAGGGCCGTAGGGTGGTGCCACCATATTCTGGTTCAGGTAGGGGCGGAGGCCCCAGTGATCTGAAGAGGTAGACCCCTGAGGCTTCGATCTCTCCTAGTCCAGATAGGAAATGTCGGGGTACCAAGGGTGGCTGCCAGGGAGGCAGTGATACATGGAGGATTAATCCAGAGTGCACGAGGTGCAGGAGACGCCATCTGGGCGAGTGTCAGTCTAAGGCCTGCTATGTGTGCGGGGTGGCGGGAGACCTCAGGAAGGATTTCCCGATAGTGAAGAAGGGAGACACAGGGAAGGTGGACAGCTTGACTCCAGCTCGAGTGTTCATCCTGACGCAGGCAGAGGCCAAGGCTAGTCCCTCGGTAGTGACAGGTCAGCTTTCTAGCGCTGGCACTTCTTTTACTGTGTTGATTGATTCTGGTGCTACACAATCATTTGTATCTGATAAGGTGATTGATAGATTGTGTAGACCTAGTGAGTATAGTACTTCAAGGTTTGGAACTATTTTTCCTACAGGAGAACTAGTAGTATCTAGGAGGTGGATTAGAGCACTGCCAGTGATCGTTGATGGTAGGGAGTTATCAGTAGACTTGATTGAATTGAGTATGGTGGACTTTGATATGATCTTAGGCATGGATTGGCTGGTTAGATATGGAGCTACCATTGACTTTAGGAAGAAGATGGTAACTTTTGAACTAGAGGGCAAGGATCCCTTTATTTTTGTGGGAGAGGTGCATGGACCCCGCGTACCCAGTATATCAGCGTTGAGAGCCAAAGATTTGTTATAGGGTGGATGTATAGGCTTTCTAGCTAGTGTGGTGATTACCACCAGAGTTTCATCAGTAGGACCGGAGGAGACCAGATTGGTTTGCGAGTTCTTGGATGTGTTTCCTGAGGATTTGCTTGGGTTGCCGCCACGTAGAGAGATTCAGTTTGTCATTGAGTTGGCGCTAAGGACAGAGCCAGTATCAAGGGCACCGTATAGGATGGCACCGGCAGAATTGAAAGAATTAAAGATACAGCTGTAGGAGCTTCTGGATTTGGGGTTCATCAGGCCTAGTTACTCGCCATGGGGTGCTCCAGTTCTGTTTGTGAAGAAGAAGGATGGGACTTTGAGGATGTGTATAGACTACTGAGAATTGAACAAGTTGACTATCAAGAATAAGTATCCCCTACCAAGGATTGATGACTTGTTCGATCAACTGCAGGGTAAGACGGTGTTCTCAATGATTGATCTTCGATCTGGTTATCACCAGCTGAGGATCAAGGATGAGGACATACCTAAGACGGCCTTCCGAACGCGGTATGGGCACTATGAGTTCTTGATCATGTCTTCTGGTTAGACCAATGCCCCAGCAGCCTTTATGGATCTAATGAACAGGGTGTTCAAGGATTTCCTAGATCAGTTCGTTATTGTCTTCATCGACGACATCTTGGTGTATTCCAGTTCAGAGGCAGAGCACAAGCTTCATCTTTGACAGGTTCTTCAGAGGTTGAGGGAGCATCAGTTGTACGCCATGTTCAAGAAATGTGAATTTTGTTTACCGGAAGTGACATTCCTTGGACATATTATGGGTGCAGATGGGATTAAGGTGGATCCATCTAAGGTGGAGGCAGTTAGGGATTGGCCGAGGTCAAGGAATGCTTTGGAGGTGTGGAGTTTTCTTGGTTTGGCGGGATACTATAGACAGTTTGTAGAGGGCTTCTCGAAGAAAGTAGCACCGATGAAAGAATCGACACGAAAGAATCTGAAGTTTATCTGGTCAGATAAGTGTGAAGATAGTTTTCAAGAGTTGAAGCGACGGCTTATCATAGCGCCAGTGTTGAGTCTTCCTTCGGGGGAAGGAAAGTTTGTTGTTTACTATGATGCATCGAGGTTGGGCTTAGGCTGTGTGTTGATGCAAAATGAGAAGGTTATAGCTTATGCATCACGACAGCTGAAGGAGTATGAGCAGCGGTATCCTACCCATGACTTGGAGATGGCAGCAGTGGTTTTTGCACTGAAGATTTGGGGACATTATCTGTATGGGGAGAAGTGCGAGGTATACACTGACCATAAGAGTTTGAATTATTTCTTTACACAAAAGGACTTGAACATGAGACAGAGGCGTTGGCTGGAGTTGGTAAAGGATTATGATTGTGATATTCTTTACCATCCGGGGAAAGCCAATGTGGTGGTAGATGCATTGAGCCGAAGAGGTCCAGGCCAGTTATATAGTTCTATTCGGATCTCAAGGGAGTTAGCTGATGAGATGGTCAGAGCAAGGATAGAGTTGGTAGTAGGCCAGTTGGCCAATATTACATTGCAGTCGACCCTGCTAGAGCAGATCAGAGAAGGGCAGTTGGCAGATGCTCAGTTATAGAAGGTTAGGGAAGATGTGTTACCGGGGGTAGCTAAGGACTATTCTATATCTGAGGTTGGTTTGCTTCGGTATCAGGGACGGATATGTGTTCCAGCTGATGAGAGATACTCGATGAGTCTCATACGACGCCGTACTCGCTTCGTCCGGGTACCACGAAGATTTACCAAGATTTACGGACCTTATATTGGTGGCCTAGGATGAAGAAGGATGTGGTAGAGTATGTTGCCAGATACTTAACCTGTCAGCAGGTGAAAGCTGAGCATCAGCGACCAGCAGGGTTGCTTCAGCCTTTGGGTATTCCTGAATGGAAATGGGAGGACATTACTATGGATTTTTGTGGGAGGTTTACCCAGGACAGTGGGGCTTCATGACTCGGTGTGGGTGATAGTGGATAGGTACACCAAGTCAGCCCATTTTCTACCAGTGAGATCGACATATACTGTGGATCAGTATGCAGAGTGGTATGTGAGGGAGGTTGTACATCTCCATGGGGTTCCTAAGTCTATAGTGTCGGACCGAGATCCTATTTTCACTTCCAACTTTTGGGATGGTCTGCAGAAGGCTTTGGGGACTCAGTTGAAGTTCAGTACGGCCTTTCATCCTCAGACTGACGGGCAGTCTGAGAGGACGATCCAGGTATTAGAGGATATGCTCAGAGCGTGTGTGATTGACTTTGAGGGTTCGCGGAGTAAGTATCTTTCGTTGATTGAATTTTCGTATAACAATAGTTATCAGTCAACGATTGGAGTGGCTCCCTATGAGTTGTTGTATGGGAGGAAGGGTAGATCACCTATTCATTGGGACGAGATGGGTGAAATGAGATACTTGGGGCCAGATATGGTTCAGAGGACAAGTGAAGCTATAGAGAAGATCCGTGCTAGAATGCTCGCTTCTCAAAGCAGACAGAAAAGTTACTCTGATCCTAAGCGTAGGAACGTGGAGTTTTAGGTTGGGGACCACGTGCTCCTTCGAGTTTCACCTCTGCGAGGGGTGAGGAGGTTGTGAAAGAAGGGCAAGCTAAACCCTAGATTCATTGGACCATTTGAGATCTTGGATAGGATTGGTCAGGTGGCTTATAGGTTAGCCTTGCCGCCATCGTTATCAGGAGTTCATGACGTATTCCATGTTTCTATGCTTCGGAAGTACGTCTCAGATGTGACTCATGTGTTAAGGTATGAAGACTTGGAGTTACAGATAGATTTGGCTTATGAAGAGCAACCAATTCAGATCTTGAATCGAAAAGATAAAGTATTGTGAAATAAGACGATTCCTCTTGTTAAAGTACTATGGAGAAATAATAAGGTCGAGGAGGCGACCTGGGAGATTGAGACAGCGATGCGGGATCAGTATCCCGAGTTGTTCAGGTAAATTTCGAGGACGAAATTCTCATTAGGAGGGGATAGTTGTAACGACCCAAATTCGCTAATAAGGCTTAAGGGCCTAGATTAGTGTGCCTGGAGGGCATAATGGGAATTATGCGTGACTTTAATGTGTAAAATGCATGATTATGATTTAAAGCATGTTATATGACTATTTGAATATTTGAGATGCATGACTATGTGTATTAGTATGCATGTAGGCCCTGATTAGGTTGGAAGGGCATAATCCTAATTTTGGCCATTACGGGCATAACTGTATATATATGTGTGATAATTGTTGAGACCACATTATTATGTGGATATATCTGTGATCTGTGACTCGAGACGATCCTAGTGAGCGGTTTAGCGGGAAAGTCAAGGCGGGGATTTATACACGGCTCAGGGTGAGCCTGGGGGTATAAATGGGAATTTAGTAAGTATATTGGAGTCTATTTTCACATCGAGGAATATTATTGGTGATTAATTAGGTATTGGGAAGTAAGCGGGAAAATATTAGAGACACTCGAGGAATTAGCGAGAATTGGGTAAAATGATTAAAATGCCCCTAAGTGAATTAAAGGGTTAGAATTAAAAGGGAGGGCATAATGGTATTTTAGCTTGCAGGAGATAGGTATTATTGAGGCTTTATGTTAGTGGAAGTGGTAGAATGTAATAGAAGTCTGAAAAGAAAAGAAGGAAAAGAAAGGAGAAAGAAAAGGAAGGAAAAACAGAGTAGTATTCCTAGGGTCGGTTTGTGGTTCTCTCACCATTTCTCTTCATTCTTCTTGGAGCAAAATTCAGAGGATGCCATAAGGTTTCTGAGCTAAGCTTGAAGATTTGACAAGGGTTTAGCAAGGATAGACCATTTACTTGAGGTAAAACTTTGTAGTTCCTTCAGTTCCAGTTTTGGTTTTAACTAAGGTATCTAAGCTGTGTTGATGGGGAATTCTAGGGAAGTTGGAGCCAAGGGTTGAGGTCTAGAGGCAACTTGAGGTCGAATTTCCATCAAAGATATAAACTCTGAGCTTTTAATTTTGATGATTTGATTGGTTTCTGCTGGGTTTTGAAGTCTAGAAGTGGCTATGGTGGATTTTGAGATTAGGGATGCATGTGCTTGGGTTTTGAGTATTTGGGGTGCTTGGGATGAGTGGAGTGTGTTAATAAGTTTGTTTTTGAGTTTGGTGAAGGTTTGGAGAAGTTTTGGTTGAGTTTGGTTTGAGGAAATCGCAGGAAGGAAAATTGGGAGGTTGGTTGTCTGTGACTAGCGCTACAGCGCTAGCCTTTGGGCGCTGTAGCGCTAGGCCATGCTTTCTGGGGGATTTTTGTTCTACTTGTAGCGCCGAAGCGCCCTTCTAAGAGCGTTGTAGTGCTGCCCTATTTCCAGAAAAGGATTTTAGGGTTATTTGCAAGGGTTTTTGACCAAGGGTTCGGGGTTCGATTCTACCACCCCGTTTGGTGGAACTAGGACTTCTCGGGGGCTCGGGATTGGTCCCGAGGCTAGGTTTTGGACTTGAGGTTTGGTGATGACTTTGATCTATGGTTGTAATTAGGTGAGGGCTAGGGCTCAATAGGGATCGTGCTCAAGGAGTCAAGTGATCAAAGTTAGCGAATCGAAAGGTAAGAAAACAGCACCCAGTTATATGTTTGTGATGGGACTAAGTGCTCCCGATATCTGTATTATGTCTATGATGGTATTATTCCATGGGACATGTAATAGTGACCTAAGGGTGCCGTACACAATATTTGCGCATAGGGAGCGGCTTAGCCACTGGTAGCCGAGGACAGCTTAATATTCACTGAGCTCGGTTTAAGCGGGCCGGAGTCAGTGGGATAACGGAGGGTGCGGCCTGAGGGCCCTAACCCTAGTTATCATATGTGATTTTTTGTATGTTATGAATTGATATGTTTAGTATGCTGAATACATAACTATTCTGAATGTTGATGTGATTAAGAATATGTGATGCAATATGAGATACTGAATTGTCTGTTGATTGCTTATGCTCTGTTGTTGTGTTTTCTTGCTGGGCCTTGGCTCACGGGTGCTACGTGGTGCAGGTAAAGGCAAAGGCAAGTTGGACCAATCCTGACATGGAGGGTTGTGGGGTGGAATCTACATAGCCAGCTGTTCGGCCACCATGGCCGAGGAGTGGATCAGGACAGAGATTACCTAACTGTCTGTTTTGCCATATTATGGCTAATACTGTTGTTGACTGCGTTTTTAGCCAACGACGTGAGAACGTCAATTACGACAAGCCTTCAAGAGAATGTAAACGACACAGACGGTATAATAAAGAAAATAAAGAACACACAAGAGATTTTTATAGTGGTTCAGCCCCAATTGTCGGTAATAGCCTAATCCACTTAGAGTTGTAATTTATAGACCTATACTCAAGATCAGATGGACTGAGCCAACTGAGTTTCTTCAGTATAGATTGTGAAATACAAGAATTCTCTCTAATTTCAGCACTTTCTCTCTCTAGAATAGACAGACCCAATTTTCTCTCTCTAGAAAGAAGAAGCAGAAGAAGCCCCTCTCTCATCCCATAAGCTCTCTATTTATAGGCCTGGAATCCTCAACTGATATCCCCTTATGATAGGGATATTTTATTATATTTATTACATTTATTACATTTAAACATTCAAAATTCGAAATGTAACAAACCCCCCATTTGTGGGAAGAATGAGAGATTCCCGCATATGTTGTTGGAGTTGTGTCTGACTTAGTCTCCTCTAGCTAGTTGGTCCACCTCCTACTCACTACCCATGCAAGTGCTAGTTGAGCATGCATGGTGGTAGGATATGCATGGTGGTAGGACATGTTTTTGGTGGGTTGAACATGCATGGTGGTAGGACATGCACTTCTCTCCTCTAACATGGCACTCTCCTCTAGCATGCCATGTTCCTCCTTGAACCAATCTCCTTAGCTTCTCCTCGGACTAAGGTGGTCCGAGGCAACCTCCTTGGCACCTCACCTTGGACAACATTGAGGCAACCTCACCTTGGACAACATTGAGGCAACCTCCTTTAGCATCTCCCAAACATGTCCGATCGAACATTGTATAGGCTCTCCTTATCAAAATCTAAGTCTCCATTCTCTTGCATGAGACTCCTCCTCCTTAGCTATTTACCTTGGACACGTTCGAGCCAACACTTAGAAAACCTTGGGAGGCTTACCTCCTACACACCCTTGGGGTCTCCTAGGACCACATCCTCCTTCGGGTCTCCTAGGACCATTCCCCTTAACTCTCCTAGAATGCACCTTCCTATTTTTTGGGTATAACAACTGTATTTAGTCCTTAAATCTTTTGTAAACAGTTTCAATCTTAATATTTTTGGGATCCCGTGTAAACAGAAAATGTTTCTTAATGAAAAATGTGACTTTTGAGCCTAAAACATTTTAACCCTAGAACCATTATAGTCTCAGTAACACGTTCTTAACTAAATGACTTTATTAGCAAGTCTAGCACTTTATAAACACACAGTGTAATGGTCTTGGCTATCCAGGGCATTACATGCCCCCTGGCCTAAGGGAAAAACTCCACATGAAGAGGTCAGAAGTAAGAAACGCATCCCCCCCAGCTCTCCTGAGGAGCACAACAAAGGCAAGGGATCATTCTGCGAACCCGCAAGAGTCCTTAAGCAAAAAGAGGAGGGAACTAGACATCAAAATGCAGCACCCTCAAGGCAAGCTTATCATCGCACCTGGGGGGCACAGAGAAGATGAAGGATTCAACTATGATTCGCCCTTCACAAGGGAGATCCAGGCTGAGAAAATCCCTGCCAACCTTAGAGAGCCTCGCATGACTCCATACGAGGGTACTACGGACCCAAAGTATCACTTAGACTACTTCAAGAACTTGATGAGGTTAAGAGGGGTCAACAACAGAGAAAAATGTCATTTGTTTGTTGGTACACTTAAAGGTGTTGCATACAAGTGGTTCAAGCGGTTAAGGCCAGGAACAATCAAATCATGGCAGCAATTCTCTGGTGAATTTCTTCCGCAGCACCATGCGGCCTGTGATTATGTTAAGCCAATTACCAGCCTCGCTAACATAAAGCAAGGCGAAAATGAAAGTCTGAAGTAATATATCCATAAGTTCAATATGGAAGCAACGAAGGTGGGAATTTTAACTAAAGCGGAGCTCAAGATGGCTATTACAACCGGAGTTTGTCCAGGAAGCAAGTTATGGTGTAACATGCTCAAAAGAGAAGTTTCGAATTTAGATGACTTCGAGAGAGAGCACAGAAGTACATACGTGTTGAAGAGGACCATAAGAACTCGCATGTTGAATAAAGCGAACCTTCCTCCAGTTGCCCTACTACCAATACGTCTGAAGATTCCATATAGAAGGGGGCGTCATGCTAAAGGGGTCGCTGACCAAGTTTAAAATTTAACAAGGACCATCTAGCCATAAAAGTCCTGACCCGAGGAGAGATCACCTCAAAAATCGCAAAAAGGGTGTCAAAGTAGACGCTTGCAAAAAGGGTGTCAAAGTAGACGCTCACAAAAAGGGTGTCAAAGTAGACGCTTGCAAAAAGGGTGTCAAAGTAGACACTTGCAAAAAGGGTCTCAAAGTAGACGCTCACAGAAAAGGGTCTCAAAGTAGACGCTTGCAAAAATGGTCTCAAAGTAGACGCTCGCAAAAAGGGTCTCAAAGTAGACACTCCCAAAAAGGGTCTCAAAGTAGGTGCTTACCAAAAAGGGTCTCAAAGAAAACGCTAGCAAAAAGGGTCTCAAAGAAGACGCTTGCAAAAATTGTCTCAAAGAAGACGCTTGCAAAAATAGTATTATGCCCAATGACGAGAAGGACGCTTCTTGCAAGAAATAATAAGCGTGCGCAAAAGTATGTAAAAGGATAACTAGAACTCAAGGGGTCAACATATCCTAATAAATACAATCAAGGTGCACCAAAGAGAGACCTATTGAACCCCCTTTCGTTTGGGTTCCAAAGGACCTCGAGCATGATAAATACAAAAAAATAAGAAAATAAAATAAAATAAAAAGAATAATAAAAACGAAGAGAAGAGTCTACAAGAATGCCTAAATGCCTCCCTATAGATTAGGGGGCAAGTGTTGATGTCAAAAATCCACCAAAGAAAAAAAAACCTATAGTCCCTAGTTGGAACACAGGGATAACAGTCACTTAGTCATGTTACCGAGCTCGTGTCCACAGGTCTCATGAGACCACGTTCTGGCCGAAACCCTTAAAGCCCGCAAGTCTTTTCCTTTCTGAAGACTAAGTTACCTTATGCCAAGGAACCATGCACCATTACACCTAGCGAGACCCGCATGCCCAACGGGACCATTCTACCTCACATGCGGCCAAGGAGCCCCACGCACTGATGCCCCAGCCAGGAGGGCCTCACACGCATGGTGGTGGCCTCGCACACATGCTGGTGTCTTAGCCAGGAAGGCCTCGCGCAATGGGTGTCGCATAGCTATGGGAGGCACAGTGTTGCTGATAGAAATCCCCTTCATAAGGTGCCATGTACGGTCCCTTGGAATGCGTTACTTTGGAGTGGGTCAGAAGAGGGATTGTTGGTTTCTTCCTTGGGAGTTGTGCATTTGTATTGAACTCTTATGCCCTTGGCCTTTCCCTTTGTGTGACCGCTATCTTGCTTCTAAGATCCTGTATTGTTGCATTGTAACGCCCTACTACCTTAGAGCCGTTACCAAGTGAGTTTTAAAAGAAAACTTTGGCAATTAACTCGCTAACCGAGGTTTTGAAACGAAAGTGTGACTAAATAAAAATGAAGGCTGTAATCCTTGAAAATGCGTTGTTTCATTAAAACTTCTAGTATTAAACATTTGGGATCCCAAAATAAGGTTTGAAAACTATTTACATCTTGAAATAAGTTTACAGTTGATCAGTTCTAAAAATCATAGATTATTACAGCCATTTTCGAATAAACCCCCAACCAAAGCAGTCGGGCAGGCCAAACATGTACGCGTCGCTTCACGCTCTCCGTACTCATGGTTGGTTGACTCAGTCTTTGCCCTTACCTGCAACACGGAGCACCCGTGAACCGAAGCCCAGCAAGAAAACTCATGCAGTACATAACATATGCAAATTATACAGTTAATCATATCAGACAATCCACAGATAAACAAGTCAACCAATAGACTAAGAAAACACGGCCATGCCGCCCCAGAAGCCTTACCGAAGCCTGGGGTCTCGGTCCTCACCGTAAGGATCTCACATGTATCCACTGGGTCCTACCCTGACTATAAGCATCCCATGTGCTAAGTGTTACTTCAGGCCCCGCTGCCGTTCTCGGCCTTGCCGCCCTCGGCCATAGCCGTTCATTTCACTATAATCACATATAGCATAAAATCAAACAACATTCAAACAAATATCAATTCATTTAAGTCTGCACCCTAACATGTAATGAAATATAGGGCCATGCCCTGCAATCATCTCATCATGCAATATAGGGCCGTGCCCCGCAATCACACTATGGGCCCATGCCCTATCCTACGGGTGCTATAGTTTTCTTACCTGTATCCCGAGCTTCACAATGCACCCAAAGTCACGAGCACGGTCCTCTAGCATGAGCCTCTCCAATAGCCTAGTCACAACACACATAAAACACTTTTTAATACTAACCAACCCAAAACCACTTCCCGGGACCAATCCCGCACTCTCGGGACCTGTAATTCCCTAAAACAATACATTGGAACCATCCCCCGAGTCCCCGGGCAAAAGCTCTAAAAACCAAAATTTTTGCTGTCAAAATTGGCCTAGGGCCGCGGCACTCCCTTCAAGGGCCACGGCGCCCAGTGGCTTGCCCTCCTCCTGATGCAACCTCGCACCGCGGCGCCCAAGAACAGGGCCGCGGCGCTGATACGCGAACCCAGATTTCTGGGTTTTCTCCTACGTTTTCTCCGAGCTAAAACCTCTCCAAATCATACCAAACCAATACCCAAACCCCAAAATCAATTCAAAACCCCACATAGACCATTTAAAAACTCAGAAACATCATTAAAGAAACCCAAACACACAATCAAATCCCCAAAATCCACATCTTTGATTTTCAACTTCAGAAAATATAAAACCCAAAACTCAAACTTAAACCATGCTTAAATTCCTCAAACCATAACAGAAACAAGCCTTAAATTACATAAAATCCTTACCTTTAATGAAGAATCCCACCCTAAGCTCCCTTGATTCATCTCCTAAGTCTCAAATTTCAGCTCCTTCACTCATCTTCTTCTTCTTCTTCTTCTTCTTCTCATTGCCCTAACTTTCCTTCTCTTTAGTTTTTCTTCTCTTTATTTTTAACAAAACCAAACAATGACCAAGCTCCAAACCGTGTACCCCTTAATACCCAGCTGCAACATATCTAATTCCCAGCCAAATGACCAATTTACCCCTTCATCAAAACCCTTTGCTAACTACACCTCAAGGGCACTCTAGTCCTTTCTCCTATATTGCAATTCTACCATTTCTTTCACATAAACTTGTTACTCTCAGCAGTAACTAATGGTTACCCAGGTTACTCAATCACCAATAACCATTACTCGCTAAATCTCAACTTAACCATAAAATTCCCAAGGTACCCCTAGGCTCCTCCCGAGTCGGGTATAGAAATCCCGTTGTGACTCTTAAGTAAACTAGCTCTCTAGGACCGTCTCGGCACGTGCATCACAATAATAACACCACACTCACGTGGTACAAATCACAGAATACAATTATCACATATATGCCCTCAGCGGGCTAAAATTATCAGTTTACCCCTATCATGCAAACGGGGTCCACATGCATATTTATTTCACCTACATGCATACTAACCACGTAGTCATGCATCTCGAATGTTCAATTAGTCATATAACATGCTTTAAATCATAACCATGCATTTAACTCATAAAATCACACATAAATCCCAACATGCCCTCCTGGCACACTAATCAAGGCCCTCAAGCCTTATTAGCGATTTTGGGTCGTTACACGCATCAGGCTCTTTCCTCCTTGCACTCAACAAACTCAAGAGGTTGGTAATGGATGCAGCTTGCGTCATAATCTCCTTCATGGGAGGAGTCGAGAGGACTCTTTTTCCTCTCATCCCTTCTTCATTATGTTGGGATATGTTTTTGTTTACCCAAAAAACGGCTCATGGTGATGTGGCAGGGTTGAACCACACGTGGTAGGGACGTGGTAATACTTAATGAATGAGTACTATTCCACTATCGACTAGACCATTATTGATTCGTCAAATCTCACGATTAGGTGCGAGCAATTTGGTCGCATACTTTCGTTTATTTCCTTTTGAATATGAAATCTTGTAATATTAACATTTATTATATTTCCTTTTATTACCTTGATACACAAATCTTAATTTTTATTAAGGCCCGTTTTCCCATGTAACCCCCTAGAGCCTATAAATAAGAATCAAAGAGCTCAAGGAAAGGACTTTTTGAATTTCGGATCTTGGTATTAAGAGAAAAGAGCATAGTGTGATTATCCATCGAGATTGTAATCCTCTCAAGACTTGTGAAACTCGTGAACCCTAGTACATTGATCACAATATTGAGATTCAATATCAATAAGAACACTAAGTGGATGTAGGTCATTACCATCTAGTTGGGGCTGAACCACTATAAATCGTTTGTGTTATTTTCTTTCTGTTTGATTCTCTTCTAATTTTCCTTTTGTTCTTTATCGTTTATTTGACTCCGTGTTGTTGGCCAAATCGAGGGTCAACATTTTGGTGCTTTCATTGAGGGAATTATTTTGAGACTTCAAGAAGATCAAATGGCTAAGACATCCAAGAAAACTGGGTAGACTGCTGGCACTGCATCCACTCAGCCTCCTCCCCCAAATGTGGTTGAAAATGAGCCACACTTGTATTTTGAGGAGGAAGAAATTGATTTTGAAATGCCGAGGACAACACTTAGTGTGTTGCAGGATGAATTGGCCAATTTGAGCGCCAATAAACAGAATGCGGCACAGACCTTGGTGCTACAGCAGAGGGAAATCGAGCGTCAGCGTCAGGAACTGAATGAGGGGGAGGCAGACATGGACCGCCGACAGAGAGATGCCACAAGCACCTTAGAAGCAGCCATTCAGTTAGCCAAAATACTGAGGGGTAACCTAGACAGCATAACATCTTTGATCGACATGGCATAAGCTAGCAAAGGCGCAGAGATGATGATCTGAGGGACATGCTCAACGACAGGCGCGAGAGGCACGATGAGCATGCTCCTCTGGCACCAGTTGCCCTAGCGATCCCAGACGCTATGCAAACCCAAATTGATGAACTAAATCAGGCTGTCCAGCAGCTGGTGGGAAGCCGGATATCCCATATCGAGTATGATCGGAGGAGAGGTACTCCGTTTGTATAGAGGATTGTTGTAGCGGAAACCCCCAGCAAGTTCAAGATGCCAATACTGCCAAACTTCGATGGGTATGGGGACCCAGTATCTCATGTAAACAAGTTTGAGATACAGATGGACATCCAGAAGGTATCGGACGATGCCCGTTGCAGGATTTTCCCTGCCACCCTATCTGACATTGCACAGGAGTGGTTCTTTAAATTCCCTCCTGCTAGTATTGTATCATGGGAAATGTTAGTGAGGGAATTCTATGGACAATTCTATGCTGGTCGTGTGCATCCAACTGAAGCCAATCAGCTGGTCAAGATTCGACAAAAGGAGGGGGAACTCTTGAAAGAATACGTCCAACATTTCATGCAAGCCGCTGCTGGGGCAAAAACTACTGGAGATGAAGGGAAAATGATTGCCCTAACTGCTGGGGTAAGGCGCCATTCTCCCCTCTGGAACAACTTAAGAAAGAATGGGGTGAAGAGTACCTAGGATTTTCTTGATCGAGTAGATTGGTATACCAAGCTTGAGGATACGATAGCCAATGAAGGGAAATTTCCTGGAAAAGACAAGGGACCAAAGGAAGATCTTGCCAAAGTCGTCAGCGGGTTGGATAAACCCAATGACAACGACAAAGACAGTGGGAACGGGAATGGGAAAAATGGTGGAAAAAGGTCGAACAATGAGCCATCAACGTCCGAAAATAAACTCCCCAAAAGTAATAGGTATGAGCCAAGATTCACCAACTATACGACCCTTGTCGAGAGTAGAGCAGAGTTCTACCAGGCGACCAACTCTAATGTCCTTTATAAGCAACCCGCACCTATAAGGAAGGATATCTCCAAGAGAGATACAACAAAATTTTGTCATTTTCACAACGACTGTGGACATGACACGAGATTGAGTTCCTTATCAGACAAGGACACCTAAAGAGATACGTGTGAGCCATAGGAGGTTCTCAACAAGAGGCTCAATGAGGCAATGAGTAGGCACCTGCACGCCAATGCTCGCCACCTTTACAGCCAGCTCCTATGGTAGGTACATACTCACCATATGTGGCGGCCCACACCTTGCAAGAGATAGTGGGAAGGTAAGGGAGTGATATGTTCAGACCTTACACCACGACCCGGACATCGAAATGATGAGTGTGGAGGATTGAGCGCCTAAAAAAGCTCAAACAGAGGTAGAGTTAATAACTTTCCCTCAGGACGATGCTAAACATGTCCGATTCCTACATTTGGACCCGCTGGTCGTGGACATCCAGATTGCCAACATGATGGTTAAGAGGGTGTTGGTTGACACAGGGAGCTCAGTCAACATCTTGTACAAAGCTTCGTTAGAAAGGATGAATTTGACTTGGAGCCATGCAACAAGACCATTTATGGTTTTTCCAGCGAAGGGCTCGCACCAACGGGGTCGATTATACTTCCAGTTACCGCAGGAACTGCGCCCGCGAACAGGACATTACTCACTATTTTTATAGTATTTGATTGTCCTTCCGCGTACAATGTTGTAATTGGAAGACCTATTGTGGTCGACCTGTGAGCTATGACCTCGGTTTGGCACCTTGCCATGAAATCCCCAAATGATATAGGGATAGGATGCGTATTGGGAAACCAACGAGAAGCAAGGGAATGCTACAACTCCTAAATATCTAAGGTGAAGAAAGGTGGATCGAGGGAAGCCGCCAGAAAAGAGTTGCAAACGGCCAATCAGGTGATGCCCAAAGTGAGGATAGGGACTTGGATCCTTGCTTTGGCGATTTTGATGAAGAAGTGGGACCAATCGAGGACCTCGAGGAGGTCCAACTCGATGAAGCAGATCCAACTAGGGTTGTGAAATTCGGTAAAAGCTTAGAGACAACAGCAAAACAAAAGCTGGGGGAATTTTTGAAGAAAAACCAGGGAGTTTGTGCCTGGTCGCATAAATACATGGTTGGGATTGAACAAGCATTTGTTAGCCATGTCCTAAATATAGATAAAATCCTTCTACTAGTGCAACAAAAGAGAAGACTCCTCAACAAAGACAGATCGAAGGCTTTGAAGGAAGAAGTCAAGAAGCTAAAGGAGAATGGATTCATCAGGGTAGCATTTTATCCATCGTGGGTCTCTAATCCCGTACTAGTACCCAAGACGAATGACAAGTGGAGAACATGCGTGGATTTCACAGACCTTAATAAAGCCTGCCCTAAAGATTGTTTCCCACTCCCTAGAATCTACTAGCTGGTCGATACCACTGCAGGACACAATATTCTGTCATTCATGGGTGCGTACTCTGGGTACAATCAGATCAGTATGCATCCATCTGATGAGGATCACACTAGCTTTTGGACCGATATAGGGCATTATTGTTACAAAGTAATGCCCTTCGGTTTGAAAAATGCTGGTGCTACTTACCAGGGATTGGTCAATCACATGTTTAAAGAGCTGATCGATACAAACAATGAAGTGTATGTAGATGACATGCTGGTTAAGTCGAAAAAGCCAGAAGGACACATAGAGGATCTTCAAGAATACTTCAACATCTTGAACAAGTACTAAATCAAACTGAATCCCCTTAGGTGTTCCTTCCGAGATGGATCATGGAAATTTTTGGGTTTTATAGTAAACTCACGAGGAATTGAAGCTAATTCAGAAAAGAACAAGGCCTTGTTCGATATGAAATCACCAACGAAGATCAAGATGTTCAAAGTTTAACCAAAAGAATCGTTGCTCTAAGTAGATTAATCTCCAAATCAACAAATAAGTGCGTCTTGTTTATTAATCTACTTAGAGGCAATAAGAAATTTGAATGGATGGAGGAGTGCGAACAGGCTTTCCAGGCTTTGAAGTCTCATATTTCACAGCCACCAATTCTATCTAAACCGGTTGAAAAGGAAACTTTGTTTACCTATTTCGCGGTAACAGAATATGCTGCAAGTGCTGCCTTGGTAAGGGAGGAAAAAATGTGCAGAATGCCATATATTATGTAAGCAAAAGGCTAATAGGAGCAGAGCTGCGGTATCCACCCATCAAAAAATTAGCCTACTGCTTAATTTTAGCCTCCAGAAAGTTGCGACCATACTTTTAAGTTCACCCCATCACTGTACTAACCGATCAGCCCCAACGGCAAGTTCTGCAGAAGCTAGAAGCCACTGGTCAATTGTTGAAATGGGCCGTTGAACTTGGAAATTTTAAATTTCTTACTTGCCACGAACAGCGATAAAAGGACAAGTTCTGGCCAATTTTTTTGTAGAGCTCACTGGGCTTCAAGATGATGAATGGATAGAAGAGCATGAGCCTCACAACCAAGCTCCCTCTTGGAAGTTATCTACAGGCGGTTCTTCTAATGAACACCACGCTGGAGCCGGAGTGATTTTGATAACGCCAGAAGGGCATCGATTCCTTTGCGCGATTAGATTCAACTTCACAGTGTCAAACAACGAAGCCGAGTATGAAGCGTTGCTTGCAGGTTTACAGTTAGCAAAGGACATGAACATAAAGTCACTTGAAATCTATAGTGACTCCCAGTTGGTGGTTAATCAAATTATTGGAGAGTACCAAGCCCAGGGGCTGAAGATGGTTGCTTACTTCGACAAAGCAAAGGATTTGTTGGCACAATTTGTAAAGTATACTCTCCAACAAGTACCTCGCGACTAGAATTCAAACCCTGATGCTTTGGCCAAGTTAGCGAGTGCCAAGGATGCTGAAACCCTGAATATAGAACCTGTTGAACGGTTGTCCACACCAAGCTTTCAAGTAGAAGAAACCTCTCTGGTGATTCAGGAGGTGGATACATGGATGGAACCTTTCATTGCGTACTTGATGCATGGTGTGTTGCCGATGGACAAAAACAAATCCAGGATTCTTCAGTGGCAGGCTGCTAGGTTCATCCTGGTGGATGGAATTCTGTACCAAAGAGGATACTCTATGCCACTCATCAGGTGTATTTCAAATGAAAAGGCCAAAGAATTAATGAGAGAGGTCCATGAAAGCTTTTGTGGGGACCACGCTGGGGGGCAGAGTTTATCGAAAAAGATCCTAAGGCAAGGATACTTCTGGCCAACAATGAATGAATACTCGATGGAATTTGTTCAAAAATGCGACAAGTGTCAGAGATTCTCCAAGATTCCGCAAGCATCCCCTAATGAGCTAAAGCAGATGCAAAGTCTGTGGCCATTCGCAGTATGGGGTATAGACCTAATTGGATATTTTCCCACAGGGAAAGTCGGCGTCAAATATGCCGTGGTGGCTATCGATTACTTCACAAAGTGGACCGAAGCTGAGCCACTTGAAACCATAACGACCAATAAAGTACTAGACTTTGTGATAAAAAACATACTGTGTTGCTTAGACAACGGCACACAATTTGATAATGATATGTTCACAGATTTTTGCGAGCGACATGGAATTATCAAAAGCTTTTCTTCAGTTGCTCACCCATAGGCCAACAGGCAAGTCGAGGTTGTCAATAAAACACTAAAGGATACTCTGAAGAAAAGGCATGAGGAAGCAAAAAGGGCATGGCCAGAGCAGTTGCCTGAATTTCTCTGGTCGTACAGAACATCTCATCGAATAGGAACGGGCCATACTCCATTTTCCTTAGCTTATGGATATGAGGCTATGTTTCCTTTTGAATTAGATCCACCATCACATCGACGGATAGCATACGATCAAGATGCTAATACCCAGTTATTGATGGAATCTTTGGATTTGGTTGATGAAAGGTGCGAGCAAGCCCAACTCCGAGTAACATCTTACCAGCAAAGGGTAGCCCTCCATTTCAACTCCAATGTACGAGAAAGGAAGTTTAATGTGGGATATCTGGTACTTAGAAGAGTCTTCCTTAACACCCGCGATCAAGCTGCTGGAGTACTCGGACCCAACTGGGAAGGACCCTACCAAATCGAAGAAGTCCTCCACCCAGGCACTTACAAATCCATCACTCAATAATATTAGTCAAGTCACATAATAATCAGGGTTGACACCCGTAGGTCGCACCCTCTGTATACCCCACTGACTCCGGTCCACTTAAACCGAGCTCAATGCATAATAAGCTATCCTTAGCTACAAGTGGCTGAGCCACACCCTGTGCGCTAATGTAAACTCTGGAACTCTTAGGCCGTTTGTTTATTATGTATATGGAATAATACCATCCTTTATAAAGTATACAAGACAAGGAACCCTTAGTACCATTATAAATTCACAGCCGGGTGTAGTTTTCTTACCTTTAATTTCCAAACGGTCTAATTATGAGAGATTCCATTTGAGCACGATCCATTTCCCGAGCCCTAGCTTTCACCTTGTCACAACCAAGATATGGGATTCCATTAATATTCATAATAAGATTTTCGGATGAAGTTCTAGCTTCCGGGACATCGAATTCCACCAAACACAGTGGTGGAATTGATCCCGAGCACCCTAGGTTAGGTTCCCACGCTTAAAACTTCCAATAGGCCAAAAATATCCTTAAGGGCCGCGGCCCGCCCCTGAAACAGAGGTTAGGCCTCCCTGAACACAAACACGCACCGCGGTGCTCCCTTACCTCAGAGCCTTCCTGGCTCTTCCTAGCTCCGTAGGGCCGCGACACTCTAGAACAGAGCCGCGGCCCAGCCCCTCGAACCCAGAAAATCCACCATTTTTGACATTCAAAGCTCACTCAAAACCACCAAAATCCATCCTAATTCCATAACCCAATTATCACAAAACTTCTAACATGATTCCAACAACATAATCCAGCAAAAACCTAGCCTAGAAACTCATCAAAATCCCACTTCAATCTCTGGAACCCAAAAGCTCAAGAACACTAAAACCAGCCAAGAAAACACCAGAATTCAAACATTATATTATATATTCGAGCTTACCTTCACTATAGAACCGATTCTCTAAGCAATTTATGAGCTAACTCCCAAGTTCCTAGCTTCAATTCAGTCTTCAATTTCAAAACCCAAAAATCTCTTAGAACTCAACCAAAATCACAGAATTCTAATGACCAAAAATGTAATCCAATTCTTACCTTAGTTCTAGTTGAATCCCTTAGGTAAAACTAAGCTAATCCTTCAAAACTTCAGCTTAAATAACTTTCCAGCTTAATTCCCTTAGTTTTTAGAAGTTCCCTTGAGAGAGATACGAGAAGAGAGAGGAGTAAAAGAAAGTCGGTTTGGGTTTCTTCTACTACTTTCTAAGCTTTACGTAGTCTCACTTCAGTTAATTAAGTCAATCCTAAGGCTTGGGGTACCAAAAAGTCCATGAGAGCAAAATGGTAAAATTCCCCAATATTCCCACTTAAGCTTTCTAACCTCAAATATATCTCCAATTATTTATTTCCATGACCCGATAACCCAAATAATCATCTAATACCAAAAATACCCCTTGACTTGCCCCAAGTCAAATATTAGGTCCCATTGTGACTTTCCTGCTAACTAGCTCCCTAGGATCGCCTCAAGTCGCATGCTGCAGATTTACCCACACAGTAATGTGGTCCTCACAATTATAACATATAATCACATTTACATTCATATAACCATATAAGCATGCTTATCATTGAATCATGCATTAAACTAATAAATTCATACACAAACCAATTATGCCCTCCCGGCATACTTATCAAGGCCCTTAAGCCTTATTAGTGATTTTGGGTCGTTACAGAATAGGTTTTGGTCAAGGCAAGTGACTGAGGACCTAAAGCTCCTCAATCACTTGGGGGGCATATAAGGTATCTAGTAAGCAAAGCATATAAACATGTATGTAAACACACGAGCAAAATAAGTGAAAGCATGCTACGATACTTAGAGTATTTTTTAAAATTGTATATTTTGTCAAATCCAACCAAAGTGCAATGATAAGTTCGGTCATGTGAACAAATGTTATAGTAAAATGCAAATATTATAATATCAAAAATGAAATTCTTTACACCGCGAACAGTTACTACTCGGATGTAATTGTCTATTAAAAGAAAAGCTGCCTGTGCAGTAATAAAAATAAAAATTGTCATGACTACAGGATAAAATTAAATAAAAATAAGAAAAATTATGAGGTAGCAGGAGGGTCTTGAGGAGTTGGCTGGTCGACAGAGGCCCAAGTTTCCACTTCTGTGCCTTCAATGCCCGTGGCCAAGGAGATCTCGGGGGAAGCTGGGATTTTTGCTCTCTCCTCTTCCTCTAGGTGAGTGAGACACTTGTTTATTTGAGATTACCTCCGGCACTCGGAAAGATAGCTGAAATCAACCTCACGATTGTGCTTCCAAAACGCGTAAAAGCAGCTGAAGGTGGCACCCTTGTATCTCTCTAAATTTCTGGTATTGGTCTCCTCGAGCTCTTTTACGCGCCCCTCCAGCCCCTCAGTCTCCTTTCTACTAATGACCAAATCATCCTCAAACTTTTTGGCTTCCTAGTAGTTAAGCTTAAAAGACTCCTTATACTTCTCTTTAGTCTCGTTGGCTTTGGTCAGAGGTGCATGGTGCTATTTCAGATCTTCGGCCAACTTGGCTTTGTGATCGAGCAGTTCAGCATTAGCCTTCTCGACTGCTTTCAACTGCTTAGAATGTTTGGCCTTGGTTGCTTCAAGCTTCTTAGTATGTTTGGCTTCGACCGTCTTGAGCTCCTCAGCATGTTTTGCCTCGGACGCTTGGAGTTGAGTGATAAAAGCCCCCGAGCGGCGCCAGCTGACGGTCATAGTTAGAATTCCGTGCGATTAGATAAAGAGATAAGGCGATGATAGAAAATTACAAGGTAAATAAATAAAGCTCAACAAGTGATGATATCTTACACTGACTATTTCATTCAGTGCGCGGTTGATAATATGATCGACTTCCATGGAGTCAGTATTAGTGATAGCCTCTTGGCTGCGGCAGTGCCTTGATAGTTTAGTCAACCTTTCCTTGGTCGAAGTGAGCAAGATGCTTGTCAAGGTGTCTTTTGTTTGGGCAAGAGGCATCTGGTTGGTTGGTGCCTCAGGAGGTGTCTGATCGGGTGTTGAAGGGGAAGTCTGGTCGATGGGAAATGGAGGGGCGTTGTTTCCTTTGAAGGAACTATTACTGGAGGATCCCCAGTCTGAGCCTCTTTTGTCGGACGATCCTTGCTGCTCTCTCTGTGGTGTTGCCTACTCTCATTCTTCTTGCTTGAAGGTGCAGCAGATACATTGTAAAGCTCAAACAGATCTTCAGATGACATGGCTGAAAAATAGAAATGAACAGTCAAACAATGTGGATGGAGGTATCTACTAAATCAAGGAAATAAGTTCAAATAAATTATGAGTAAAATAACCGAGCTACAACTACTGGTCGCTACATTTTTAACTATACTACCACTACACTCACTCATTGCCTGGAAGAAATCTAAATTTAAATAGGGTGTGTACTTAAAGTTGCCGTCCCCGTCAAATAAATGACAGGGAATGGGCAAACTCTCTAAAAGTGAGAAGATGATACCGCTCTCATTTGAAGATTTGAGAATGGGTGCAGGGTGTTCGTAAACTTTCTTTTCGCCCTTTCCTGAAGGAGCAGGGGCGGTAGCCACTCGCAGGGTGCTGGAGGGTTCCCTAATGGTCACTCCCGTTGGCCTTCCCAGAGGTTGTGACACATCTTGGTGCTGATCGAGAATTTCTCCATCAGTGGTACTCCCCGCAGTTGTCTCCCTCACGTCCTGGTGAGGGGCAAAAGGCCCATCAGCCTTAAATTGGCATCTGTGACCAGCTCTTTGACACTTTTTTCTACATCAGTCATGCTGGCCAAAGATGCTACTCATTTTTCCATATCTGGAGTAGGAGCTGGTTGATGCCATAGACTGGAATGGCATGAAAGTTATAAGAAACATGTAGGTAAGCTAAAGGAATTTAAGTGACCAGTGAATTAAGAATTTACCTCCTTCAGTGAAGGCCAAGTTGTTGGCGACCAGGTCTGTGGTTAAAAAGTACTCCTGGAAGTACTTTCCTACATCGGACTTGTAGGTAGTCTCACTCAGGAAAGTAGAAGCAGATTCCTGATGACAGAAATGAAAAAAACTCGTGTTGTTTTTGTTGAGGTTGGACTTGAGATCGAAAAGGTAGTTGATCTCATGTGGTGTAGGCACAGGCCACTTCTTGTGGATGTATAGGATATAGAGAGCAGAGAGCATTCTATATCCGTTTGGGGAGATTTGAAAAGGGGCGACCTCGAAATATTTGGCCACCCCCTGGAAGAATGGATGAAGAGGCAAGGTTTCCCCTGCCTCAATATGGAATCTTGACCAGGCACTGAAGGCGCCCCCACCCCTTGGAAGAGTGGATGAAGAGACAAGGTTGCCCCTGCCTCAAATATGCCAAGAAAGTTAGGATTATCCCAGAAAGTTCTTACTTCTTGAGATAGCTCCCTACCATCCTAACAATAACGTTGCTAGGAGGTACCATGTACCATTTGACCTCTGGTCGAAGGACGTCCCAAAGTTGGGCTTTTGCTTAGGTTCCTGGCTAGGATGTGTTTTTGGGTGGAGGTCTGGTCGAGGGATTTTCAGCCTAAGGAGCAGGCTATTGGGCAGAAGAAGGGGCTATTTTATTTTTCTTTTGAGCGGTATGTTTTACTCGGCCCATGTTTTGTGGGCTGGTCGAGGGATTATCTGAAGGGATGCGAGAGAAAGGAATTTCCCTGATTAGTAGCGACTGCTGTTCCTCGTCCTCGAGGAGCTGGGTAAGCAGGTCGTTGTCAATTGGCCTCTCACCTCCCCACGGATCATGCATGAAAATCTGCAAGCAGAGAAGGGGAGATGAGAATCTACGGCAAAAATACCAAGAAGTGTGAAAGGTGGAATAACGTCGCTCATGTATAAAAGTTAAGCTTTTATACGACCAACAACATTCTAACAAAAACACTAGGTTCTACGTGAACAGTTTGGAAAATGGATCAAAGAGCAGAAGTGAAGAAAAACCTTTCCTACTCGAAAAGGGCGGGAAAAAACCCAGTATTTTCTACAAGCTTAAAATTTGAATTTTTACTTCGATTTTACGACCTAAATTAATAATCCAAACTACCAAACTAATTCCTAACCCCTGCAAAGTGTTATTTTCCTATCATATTGGGTTTGGATGAACATATCCATTTAACCCAAAACAATTTCTTCAAAAATGTTCAAGAGCTCAGAATATAAAATGGAGGAAAAATAGATATTGCATGGCATCTCAATGACTGAAAGGTTTGAGAAATTTACTTGGACAGAAGTTGGAGTAAATTTCTGAGACACTAAGTCGATTTGGCTGGGCAGGAACTTTGTGGATCGTCAAAGACCATCGGAGTTTTGAGTTTTTACGCCTTGTTCTTCGCTGTTCTTGAGGATAAGGTAAAACGTAAAAAGTGAAAAAGGATTCTGAAGGTTTATTTATATTAATCGAGGAGCAGTTACCAAGGTTATCATAAGTGGTAACTTTCCAGGGCATGGGTAAGTGCAATAGCCCTCAGACCACTTTTGGGAAACTGAAAAGAGAAGTGTAGTTGCCTTTTTCAAGAAGGCATGGACAGCTTTGACAGATTTGGTGGGACATATGAAAGGTTGGTCGCCTAAGTTTCCTTTACGCTGGTCGCAGTAAAATAAACTTGGGGGGCAAATGTTTACCCAAAAAATGGCTCATGGTAATGTGGTAGGGACGTGGCAATACTAAATGCATGAGTACTGTTTGACTATCGACTAGACAATTATTGATTCGTCAAATCTCGCGATTAGGTCGACCAATCTGGTCGCATACTTTCGTTTATTTCCTTTTGAATATGCAATCTTGTAATATTAGCATTTATTATATTTCCTTTTATTACATTGATACGCAAATCTGAATTGTTATTAAGGCCCGTTGGCCCATGTAACCCCCTTGAGCCTATAAATAAGAATCAAAGAGCTCAAGGAAAGGACTTTCGGAATTTTGGATCTTGGTATTCAAAGAAAAGAGCATAGTGTGATTATCCACCAAGATTGTAATCCTCTCAGGACTTGGGATACTCGTGAACCTGTAATGATCCAACTATTTCTAAGACTTAGATCATTAAACCTACTAGACATAACTACTACTTTGAAGAGAACATACATGAGAAAATTCATAACTTTATTGAAAAATTTAAAATAATATTTGTAATACATAAATGAGCTCACTGTTTTAAAATAAAAACATAACTTTAAATAAAATTGTTTACAAAGGTAAATGCGGAAAATACATAAAAATATGATTTTAAGAGACTAGAGAAAATAACGTCTTCCTTGAATAGACACGCAGCCCATCCACTCCAGTCACCTCAACACACATGCCAAGCTTCCAAGAATGCTTCCGCCTTTGTATCTATTTTTCTGCATCAAACTAAAAGCAAAGGAGTGAGCGTAATGCCTAGCAAGGAAAACTACTAACAACATAAAACATATACATAAATTATATCATAACCACATATACTATAAACATATGTCATATAATACTACAATGGCAATTATACTACTTGGGGCTTGCTAACTAGGCAAGTCATATGCCCAATAGATTTGTGGGGCTTGCTAGCTAAGCAAGTCATATGCCCATAAATTATTGGGGCTTTCTAGCTACACAAGTCATATGCCAAAGGTCTATAAACATACTATACATAATGTTAACATACAACATAAGATGACATAACATATCATACAAACATACAAGATCTATCCTATTTTCCTTACCAAAACCAGGGTCTTTGAGAACAAATGAGAGACTTGGAACACTCCTAAAACCAACAATAAGAATGGTGAGTATTTCTAAAGAGTAAAGAATAATTGTGGAAACTAAACCTTCAATAAGAGACTTACAAAGAAAGATCTTTTAGTTTCAAGATCCTAATCAAAACCAATATCAAAAGTTAGGATCTGAATAAAAGGAACTAAAGAAAACTAAAGAGTTTTAAAGAACTGGACTTAACGAATAAGAGTACCTTAGTTAACCTTATGGATTGGTCTAACTCCAATACCGAAATACACTAATCCTCACTTCCCAAGTATTCTATAAAGCTTAAGAATGGCAAAGCTTTTTCCCAACCCAAGTGTTTATAACCCTATGGTAGAACTAGCACCTTGGAGTCTCCCAAGTGTTTATAACCCTATGGTAGTACTAGCACCTTGGAGTCTCTGATCACAGCTTGAAGAATGAGTTGAAGGGCTGGGTACTTAGTCCTATTTATAGAGGTAAGTTGTTAAACTAACCCCATTTTGATTTGAATAAAATAATGATTTTAAAATGAAAAAGAATTCAGTTTTCGTCAATCAGAGGCTGAAGACTCGGTCAGAACGTTCAGAGGTAGGTCTAAGTAGTTAAGGCTTGTTTTTAAAATTACAAACAAAAAATAAAAAAAAATATGTTGCTAAGGGCGATATATCGTCCCTATGTGGCGATATATCGGCTTTGCCCTAATCCCGAGCCTCCGTTCGTACGTTCGTGCATTGTCAACGTGTTTTCCGTATCCTTCGTCAGGCGATATATTGGCTCCCAACTGCGATATATCGGCATACGTGAATATTTTAAACATGTAATTACACTGTTTTAGCATAATTTGAATGGGATAACTACTTTGATTGAGTCAAACTACGACCCTAACAAGTTTTGGTGGATACTAAAGCTTATATTTCCTTATTTTATCATTAAAATACTTAATTCCTTAATAATCATGCTTATGACAAGTGTCGTAATCTTATTGGCTCTATCTAAACCTTAGGTTATAATAAATATCATATTTATGACCAGCAATATTAATCAAACCTTATGTTATAATTAATATTCTTAAACTATAGGTTAAACTTATAAAATCCATAACTATTGCTAGGAGTTTCCAACTAAGTCCCGGTTTGAACCAAAATCCATGAAATCTAAAATACTACAACTACTACTAACTTGCTAACTATGTAAAAATTTAGGGACTCTACAGAACCCCAATTCATTGATCAGAATATTGGGATTCAATATCAATAAGAGCACTAAGTGGACGTAGGTCATTACCATCTAGTTGGGGCCGAACCACTGTACATCGTTTGTGTTATTTTCTTTCTATTTGATTCTCTTCTTATTTTCCTTTTGTTCTTTATTGTTTATTTGACTCCGTGTCGTTGGCCAAATTGAGGGTCAACAATTTTCCTCACTGATTGATGCCTTTCTTGAGGAAAGCGTGTCTGCACCATGTGTCGGCTGCAGCTTTCTTGGCTGCATTTTTTATATGGCACTCTTGAGTGGTCACTTGAAGGCTAGATTCTTCCACTGCCAATGGGAGTTTCATTTTCTTTTCTCCCTGTTCTTCCCTCGAATATTTGACAAAAGGCACATCGGACTTTGCTTGTACCATGCAATTGAGCACCTCTAACATTTTTTGCATCGTTTCTTCTAATTTCTTGTTTTTAAAGGACATTTCATCTATCTCTTTCTCATTGGCTCAAGCTATGATTTCCTCAGTGACTTTGGGGTCTCATTTTTAGGGGTTTAATTCCCCAAAGATCATCATTGTCATAGGTTCTCATGATTTGGTGGTTGTTCTGAGGAAGGTGTTGTAACACTCCCTGGCTTCTCCTTGTTCTTCTTTCACACTTGCAACTCCTCCTAGGGTGGGGAACGTAATAAACAAGTGATATATCGAGGTCACCGCCTTCAATTGTCTCAGGGAGGGTGTAATGCCCTACTACTCAGGGACCGTTACACTATGTATTTTAAATAGTGCTGGACTAGCTAAACAAGTCATTTGGCCACAACTGTGTAACTAAACGTGATTAATGGTTTAAGGTTAAAAATTTTGTCAAAAGGTACAACCGTTTCACTAAATCGTTTACTTTCATACATGGGATCCAAGAAAAAATTTAAAAGGGTTAATAATAATTGAAAGTTACAACTAGCCGACCTAAGCAGTAAAATAGGGTTTGACCCTAGTTCCTCTGAACAACCACGATTGTGGTCGTCGAGCAGCCGCATATGTACACATAGTCACTGAAGCTCTCCAACTGAAGGATGGTCTAGCTTCCTTTTCTTCTTACATGAACCATATAGCACCCGTGACCCAAGGCTCAGAAAGAAAACTTAAACATGCTCATAAGCAGTTAACTTTTTTTTACCAAATCATAATAAGCATGCCTTGCAGTAATAACCCTACTCATGCATGCATACCATTCATATAAATGACTACATCATTATATGGTGCCAATAGAAAAAGATAAATGATTAACGAATAATACCGGGACTTGTTGCCCAAAATACATGATTAATGAATCATACTAGGGCCCAGCACCCTAATATAAGATAATGAATCATACTGGGGATCATCTCCCTAGAATATAGGACTAATGAGTCACCTCAGGGTCCTTTTCCCTATCCTCTGTATAACGAGCCTTGGATTTGAGCCAATGTACCTAGTGCTTTAGTTTTCCATGACCAATAGGTCGGTCAAGCGTATGTCTACCTCCTAGTTAGGCATAACCATATCGACAAGCGATGAACGCGCTATAGCCGCCCTTGACTTATAAGTCAATGCTTTTTGACCAGCGCTCAACACTATTGCTGTCCTTGACTTATAAGTCAATGCTTTTCGACCAACGCTCAACGCTATTGTCGTCCTTCACTTATAAGTCAATGCGTTTCGATAAGCGCTCAATGCTATTACCGTCCTTGACTTATAAGTCAATGCTTTTTGACCAACGCTCAACGTTATTGCCATCCTTGACTTATAAGTCAACGCTTTCGACCTACACTCATTGTACTGATGTCGTTCTTGACTCATAAGTCCAGTCCGGGGCCTAGCCCTAGGATATGGGACTAATAAGTCACCCAGGGGCCCATTACCTTATCCTCTATATAACTAGCCTTGGAGCTGGCCTAGCGTACCAGGCGCTTTAGTTTTCCATGACCAATAGGTCGGAAAAGTGTATGATGTCCTCCTTGTTAGTCTAACCAAAACGACCAGCGTTCAGCACACTTTTGCCACCCTTCAGTTATAAGTCAAGGGTTTTCGACCAACGTTTAGCACACTATTGCCATCCTTGACTCATAAGTCAAGCCTTTCTCAATCAGATAATGTAGACAAGCATATATAATTGTCAAATATCCAAATACAAAGCATTCAACATGCTTAATCAACAATCATAAGCATAATCATAATCATGCACATTCTTAGACGTTCATGCCTTATTAATATTCCTGTTTAACAATTCGGGCCAAGCCATAATCCCATGGATCACATATGGGGTGCAATTTTCATACCATTGGTCCCTTCACAAGTTACAAATGAATGACCCTCAGGCATGATCCCAGTTTTAAGCCCCTAGCAATAACCTACTCTCAACCACGTAGAGAATTCCATCAATAATGAGCGAATAAAGGCTTCCGGACCGAGTCCTAGCCTTTGAGACATCGAATTCTACTAAACTAGGTAGTAGGATCGATCTCGATCCCTTAGGCTTGAGTTCTCACACTCCAAACCTTCCCAAGGACCAAAAATCCCTTAAGCGTCACGGACCCAAGCTTCTGAGCTGTGGTGTAGAGTCCAAGAACTTTACTTAGCTAGTTAGATAGTAGTATTATAGTATTTATAACATTATCCTTGTAACTGTGGATTTTTGGTTCAAACCGGGAATTATTTGGACACTCATAGTAGTACTTATAGACTTTCTAAGTTTAACCTATAGTTTAAGAATATTAATTTTAACCTAAGGTTCGATTAATATGACTGATATTAAGATAATATTAATTATACTATAAGGTTTAGAGGAGGACCAATAGGATTTTAAGCACATGTTATGAATGG